>NC_143396.1:178113679-178738679 GCF_052110815.1 Crocodylus siamensis | reverse complement strand
AAAAAGGGAATTATAAGCACCTATATATGTGTCAGACATCTGCTCTGATGCATTCTTATTATCATGCGTCAGACCTGACTCGATTAATTGAGGCTGCTGGAGCATGCTAATTAGGATGCTCCAGAAGCCTCCGCCACACATGTGTTCAGCATCCCTGCACTTGAAATGGCAGTGGGAGTGCTTTAACTAAAGCTCATTGAATATGCTTTACTTAAAGTACCCCGCCACCATTTTGACGTGTGGGTGCTAAACACAGATGATGCTGAGGATGCGTTAATAAGAGTGGCTTTCAGAGCCACCCTAATTAAAGCCCTCCCACCCCACCCCAAAGCACATGTAAAGATGCCCATAGTTCCTATACCAGCATTATAGCTAGATAGAGGACATTTCATAACTGCAGCATGCTGTATTCTTCTTTTCTTCATTAGTAGGAATATTCAGTACTTGACCACAGATAAGGAAAAGTAACAAAAACAATGTGTAAACTACTACAGGGCTAAAACAAGATTCATTAGAGTGCCCCAATGATCTCCTCACTCCTGTATGGGATGAACCATTTCCAGGAGTGGCCAGAGTCAGAAGGTCATTCAGATCCTATGCCCAATCAAATCCTTGGTCTTCCAGTGTAGGTGGACACAAAAATGCCAGTAAATATAGCTATGTAAGGTGTTAATTCTCATTCAATTGACCTCCCATCATCAAAAACCTGTATTAAGCAATAGCTACGGTGACGTGAAATTCTACAACTCGAACACTTAAAAGAAATTAAAAGTAATGGCTTTTCAGATTTACAAGGTCATTTTGAAAATATTTGGATATTCCTTTCCAATAAAGCATTAGTAGAGTTAGACTATGTTATCATTAATAATTATCCCTTGAAATAATTAACATTATTCATCAATAATAGGATGCTGAGTGCTTTTGGAGTTTAAATTACAATTATTCTTTAGGAAAAGCCAAGCAATTGAGTCAGTATGTAAGAGATGTTCCATGATCCTTAACCTATTGGTATAAATTTACAGGTGAAAACAAATATCTATTATTTGTAGTCATCAGTAAGGCTACAAAGGTCAATTTTGATATTCAAGTTGAGGAATTTTATATTTGAAGTGAATAAATTGGATTATATTGTATTCAATACTTTAGAATCTTGGATTAAACATTATATAGGTAAGGTAGAGATTAAATAACTTGGCTTTTCATGTTTTGTCTATTTAGGTCCTGATTTTGAAATGTGATGGGACCCCATATGAATATCAACTTCACACTTAAATGCATTCAGTTATAGTTGAGAACCAAAACTTCACAGCCTCCCTCTCCTTTTAGGTCCTTGTTACAGGTTATACTTAGGACATGTTTTATTTAGCTAGTAATAAGCATTATTACGAGTTAGAAAATTTTCTGAGCAGTTGCACAATAATGCTTACTATAAACTAAATAAAACATGTCCTAAACACCAGAGTCATTGAAAACTCAGTGGGTTGCAGTGTGCCATGGCGAGATGGGCTGCGACCAACGAGCAGCTGTTTGTCAGTCCCTGCCACCCCCCGATCACACTGGAGTCTTGAATTTGCTCAAGTCAGGCCCAGCCCACAATTTTTTGGTGCCCCCTGCAAATATAGATTTGGGATCCCCTGCTGTGGCATCAGCAGTGGGGGGAAAGGGGGCTGGGCACAGGGGGGCCCTTGGCTGTGGGGCCCCCTGTGGCCACAGGTTTTGCAGGATAGGACAGGCCAGCTCTGGCTCCAGTGCAGTGGGAGTACTGGGAACAATATTTATCAGTCCCAGTCTCAACACCATACCAGAATCTCCTGATCATATCACCTCTGTGGAGCAGTCAAATGTTAGCTCAACGCATGTTACATCTAAAGATACTCGTCACCAAGGAAGTTTTAACTTTGCTTCACTACGATAGCACTTGGCTCATGTTTTAGTGCTTGAATGCTTGGATGCTAGCATTTTAAGTGCAGTCAACAGATACTAAGTGTAATGTGCAACAAGGTCCTTAGACGGCTTATGTGCAAACTAAGATAGCTCAAGTAACACATGTTCTGCTGTCTAAAAAGTATATTGTTCTCCCTTGCTCGAACACTTAATAGATGTCCCAGTGGTGACATCTAGTGGTTAATTTACTGCCATAGTCTCTGCTTAACTTTGGCATAACTGCTCTGTCCCATGGGATTTGCTAGTTAGTCATCTAGTGTTTATAATATAGGTATAACATGTAACATGACATATAAAATAATTATATAATGAATGGTATGGTTATATCTTAGTCTATCATTGGGCACTGAACCTACTTATTTAAAATTTAATATACAATCTATTTGGAACTGTGACTACTGAGTAAATAAAACTCAGTCAGATAAGCGTGAAAAAGGATGGGGAAATAATCATTTTGCTGCATATACATAAAATATCATTTTTTTTAAACTGCACCAGAAAGCCATGATTGAAATACTGTGCAATAGAAAAGTGATATCTCCTATTCTATGACTTGGGCCTTGATGCTTAGCCAACTTTGCACAAAGTCAGTTAGGAAGAGTAAGGAAAATTCCCTCCACCATCGTCTCATTCCCCTAACCTTGATCTGAATTGCCTATATAAGCTGGGGAAATGGCTGGTCTGCCCTACCTTATACCACTTGCCAAAACATCAATGCATTGACAAGATGAAGAGATGCTTCAGCAGTGTTTTTTCCCTGGCCATGTCATTTACATTGGATGGGGCAGGAACTATGTTGATCACACTGGACTACCAAGAGATTCCCCCAGAGCTACTGATACCAAGTCAGAAAGACAAGTGCAAAGTGCTGCACCTGGGCAAAAAGAACCACCAACACTCTTACAGGCTGGGGGATGACCTTCACCGCAGCACAGCAGTGGAAAGGGATCTTGGAGTCATAGCTGACTCCAAGACGAGCATGAGTCGTCAATGTGACAAAGTGATCAACAAGGCTAACTGCACTATATCATGCATTAGCAGATGCATGACACATAGGTCCAGGGAGGTGATGCTTCCCCTCTATGAGGCACTGGTCAGGTCGCAGTTGGAGTACTGCATCTGGTTTTGGGTGCCGTACTTCAAGAGAGATGTGGAGAATCTTGAAAGGGGCCAGAGAATGGCCACTTGTATGGTCAAAGGCCTGCAAGCAAGGCTCTACGAGGAGAGACTGAGAGACCTACATTTCTTCAGCCTTCACAAGAGAAGGCTGAGAGGTGATCTTGTGGCTGCCTATTAATTCATCAGGGGAGGGAAGCAGGGAATAGGAGATGTTTTATTTATTAGGGTATCCCCTGGAGTGACTAGGAGCAATGGCCACAAATCAGTGGAGAGCAGATTTAGGTTGGACATTAGAAAGAACTTCTTCACAGTAAGGGTTGCCAGAATCTGGAATGGGCTTCCAAGGGAGGTGATGCTCTCCCCTATCTTGGGGGTCTTCAAGAGCAGACTGGACAAGCACCTACCTGGGGTCATCTGACCCCAGCACTCTTTCCTGCCCAGGGCAGGGGGTCAGACTTGATGACTTACTTGAGGTCCTGTCTGACCCTAACACATATGACTCTATGAATCAGGTTCAGGTCCAACTTGTTAAAATAATGCAGCACAAAGCAACCCAATTATTCAAGACTGTATACTAGCTGTTTACCATCGGTCCATTTCATTTTGAATATCTGCAGTCCTGCCATCTTGTTAGTCTCAATAGATCTAACAAACTAGGTACAGTCATGACAGTGTGGTATTTGAATGGGGGGAAATTTCTTAGAAATGGGAGCTGCAGGAAGTGGTGATACTACTCCCTGTGCTTCCAGTCAGCAGATACAACACCCTAGGAAAATGTTACTGGATTGTCTTGGATAATGTCTACAATTGAAGTCCTGACCACTCATGGCATGTAGAGTTCCTAATGTATTTGTAAAAGTTTGAATTCTAGCCATGGTACCAACCAAACCGCAACCTACCAATCTGCACTACCCTTTACATGGGCCCTAAGGCATATGGTTGAGCACCCAGAGGTTGCAAGTTTGAAATACTCACAGTGAGGCCCTATCAGATTTCTAACAGATCTGTAAATTCTGGTAAATACCTTGTCACAAGGACACAGAAAAGACTGGAGACAGTATCTATCCTTGCTTTTTCATCTCTTCTAGGAATGTTCTATTTCACCCCAAAGGGAAATGAAGCAACCTAAATGTATAGTTCTGCAATGTATACATAGTTTTTCCAGACAGGGATTTTGTTTTGTGTTTGCAAAGCACCAGGGATATCTGGAGTTCAAAACAGATATTGTTAAGTTCATCAGCATATAAAGTCACTTGGAATGGAAGAAACTACTACTACACATATCTGTTAACAGTGTAATTGCAAAAGCAGAACATGACCATTTTGAAATGCATTTTATTTGACAAACATTTAGAGCAGTGTCCTTTAACTAATTTCCACAACTGCACATATTACTGGAAGCAAAAGCAAAGATGGAGGGAAGAAGACTCATTAGAAGGAGCTCAATCACTTACAGCTATATTCTTAACTACTTACAAGGGATGTATTACAAATAAGTCAACATTTCTCCAGTACTTGGTGTTTATGCTTCTTTCTCTAGGCATTTTGTCTTTACACACCCACAGTCATCCACATGAACATATGTGTATTTGATTTTCCTCTTCTCAGAGCAAGTCAGTTCCACCTCTACTTCATGGCTCTTTGTTTCATAGCAGCAAGTACATTTGTGAACCATTTTATTGACATCAAAGGAGTACCTGATAAAATAAAACTAAGTGATCAGTCTACTAACTATTGGTTTCCTGCTCTTCATTATCATTAGCTGCTCCCTCCTCCAGCCCCCCAAGATCTGTCAGACAGGAGAAATTTAGAGTGTCTTCTATTTAAGCATCAGTGGGAAAATCATATTTACTTTATGCTAACATTTCAGCAAATAAGTAACAATCAAATCAGTATGATACTAGCCTTGCAGAGTTTGATGGTGTAGCGATAACTGTGTCTGGAACAAAGATATGTGAAGACAGGACAAAAGGGTGGAGAAGCAGTTCCTTACTTACACAGAGTACGTACTGCAGAACCCTTCACAGGAAGGCACTGAAACGGGTCTCGATGATTTACAATTGTTGTGAATAATTGTCTCCGTTTTTGGTGTAGGTTTGCAGTCATGTTTCAAAGGTTTACCTGTGGGGAGGGTTCCTTCTATTAACCTTACTCAGGTAACAGGTAAAATGTTCTGAAAGAGATCAGCTATGAAAACAAAGTCTATCTAATCAGAAGCTCCACTTAATCTAAAATTACCTCAGTTCTTTAAAATAAACAGAGAAAAGGAGAACATGAAGGTTTAGCCAATGGCAACACTGGAAGAACCTGGCAGATGTATGCTACAGCCATCAAAGCTATGGACTTCAATGAAATTTGAGGGCATTCACTAGGTCACAGACATAATGAATGGAGATCCTGACTATGATTAGCTTTCAAATATTTAGATGCAATATACTCACATGTCTTACAACATCCATCTGGAGTTGTCGTAAGAGTCCCCTGTAGTGAAAGGAAACAGTACCACAAATGCTCAGATTCTAAACTTAGATATATCTGTTGCTAACCAAGCTAGAGCTATCATGAGAGATGTCTAACTTGCAAACTGTACAATCAATCCACTGATGTATAATCATAAAGCTGTTTCTGTTCCAGTGATGTAAGATGTTTTCTGAGAAATCTGACAAGGAACAGGGTGAGTTTTCCCCAAAACTAGTATTTCCATCCATGACCTATGTAAGATGGATGAAAATACTATGATCCCAGATTTTATGCTTTTCCCCCTGACTTAAATCATCAACAACAGGAAGGCTAAGCTTTCTGTTTTTGTAAAGTGAAGATGTATTGATATGTGGCCTGATTCAAATTGATTTAAGACCATGGGTATCTTTCCACTAGACATTTGCTTGGTTTTGAGATCAGACACATGAAGCCCAATTTTTTACAAGTACAGAGAATGTGCATCACTTATTGAAGCAATCAGAAGCTGCTTACCTTTGAAAAACCAGTTATGGATACTTACTGTCTTCCTGTTGTCATCAATTTCTGTTTAGTGAGGCACTAATTAGCCAAAAGCATAGTGATTACCAATACTGCGGTGCTTCCCAGGTATGTAACTACAGGTGTTTATTTATGGCTTCTTTCTTACTTGACCACTTTTGCTTTTGGTGGGTTGTGACCACTTAGGCGTGGCGGGAAGTCAATTATGGAGAGTGGCACAGCAACAAAAATGATATTGCCAGATAAATGAAGAAAATCTCACTCCACCATTTCTCCCTCTATCCCCTCACCCTTCAACATCAAATATTCTCTGTCAACCTCTATAAAGTGCACACATAACTCAATTACTGATAAGCAAGGATCCTGGTTTTCTCTGATTTAAAAAAAATCCCCAATTTTGGGTTAAAAATGTAACCCCAAATCCACATTTTTTCTGTGATTTAAATGAGATACCACTAATCTATCTATCTATCTATCTATCTATCTATCTATCTATCTATTGAGAGAGAGAGAGAGGTGTTTCATTTTAATTATGAAAAATGTTGATTGGGGTTACTTTTTTTTAACTGAAAATTGGGGATTTTTTTTTAAATCAGAGAAAACCAGGATCCCTGCTGATCAGTAATATGTATATATCATTACTGATCAGCAGGGATCCTGGTTTTCTTTGATTTTAAATCCCCAGTTTTCAGTTTAAAAAGTAACCCCATTTTTCCAGGATTTAAATAAAACACCACTAATATAGAGAGACATATATAGTGGTGTTTCATTTAAATAACAGAAAATTGTGGATTTGGGTTTACTTTCTTTAACCGAGAATTGAGGATTTTTTTAAACAGCATGATGGATCATTTTAAGACTATTCCATGTATGCAATACTCACTGGGATGCAGTCTGTTGGATCAAATTCCACACAAGTTGTTACTGTGCTAGTCAGAACAAACTGGCCTGATAACTCTGTGCACATGTGCTGAGTGCAGTTATCCTCTGGATGTTTATAGGGCTTCCCAACCTGAATAAGAAGAAGAAAACAAGTTACAACATATGATGAGTTTTTATAACTATTTTAATACTTTTTTTGCTTTTGCTACTATACAACCAACTCCTAAGATACCAGCCTACATACATTCCATTAGACTCCTCTGCACATTCTACCAGTAGTTGCAACCTCAGTTTAAATAAATAAAATCTGACAGCAGAATAGGTATGGTAAAACTGAAGCATTCTGTGGTCCGAGTTTTGAAGCAGAACTCTATTGAAATGAACCATGAGCTCTAATTAAAATGTTTACAGTCCACTGTGACATTACAGTTCTTTGTGGGACAGGGAACACGAACCTCAATGGTCACGGTGCCAGATGGAAAAGTTCCCATACAGGCCACCTGCACACACTGGCCACAGCACACACCTTTTTGCTGCATGTAGTGGAAGCCCTGTAGAAACAAAAACATTGCTACATGGGTTATGGTTTGCCTGCAAAAAGCATGAAGACAAAAGCCATATTGTTCTCTTTAATGTTGGGAGGGAGAAAAATCCAACAAACTGATGCTTATATTTCTGTAAAAAAACTCTTGAAATCCACTGACTGATGAAGGCCTGATATTTCAAACCTGATGCTTATACCTACTTGGTTATTACATTTGTTTCATTGCCTTACTGAACCCTTGGGGTACTGACATTACAAGGTTGCCAATACAAGAACATTCTTTTTTTTCTTTTGTTTTGTTTTTTTACTGACAACCAACTTTTTTACTGATGTGTTTTTACTGACATATGTTTTACATAATGTAAATGTAACCCTTCTTGCCAGATGCTGGATAGCAGTAACAAAGGCCAGATTCAAATTTAGGGGTTTAACAACCATAGTAAAAATCTTGTGTTGACAATAAAAGTTTTCAGATTGTCAGTAAAAAAAAAATGTTTGGGTTGGCAACACTGTTTGATGACAGCAATGATCTTACATGATATTACCCCCAACTCCAGGGGCCCACTACTTACCTCTACACTTGGATTCCCCTAACCACACCATGCACCATGCTGCACCCCATTCTAACCCACTTCTCAGCCTTACTCTTGTCAGTTCTGCTCCTCTTGTCAGCTCCATAATGGACCTCCCCACTGATTTTCTCTCCCCCTTCCTGGCCCCACACCTCTGATCTGGCCACACTGCCCCTCACTGTCTTACCTGGGGTTGCATGGCCATGCCTACCTATGACCCAGAAGTGTTATAGAAAGATGATAGGACTTAGCAGCAGCAGCACATGGTTGGGGGCTTGGATGGGGGGGGTGGTAGTATTAAACCTTAAGCATTGCCTAAAAACAAATAATCCATTCAATTTTAGAATATTTACCTTCATCAGGACCTTTATACATGGGCCAATTCAGAATAGTTTTTTTAACATTTTTTACTCAATAGTGATAATAGACAGCTCCAAAGCAATCACACAAACATCTTTAACTCTAATCAGGTTATATTTGTGGTCACACTTTTATCGGAAATTTCTTTGCCCAGAATATCATTCTGGCACTGTTTTTTAAATTTTCAAGAGACAAACAACCACTAACCTGAAGAAACAAGTTTGTTTATATCAGTAAAGTGCCATTTTTATTGATGAGATATCTCTTTCTCTCACTTACCATGGTTCAGAACCTGAAGTTTAGCTAATGGGATGTCAGAGCATAAGGTAACAGTTAAAGTGACTTACCTGCTGGCACTCAGTTTCACATTTCACTGGAACACACTGAATTTGTTTGATGTGTGTGGCAGGGTCCTGAATTTCAGTACATACACAGTCTTCACAAGAAGTTTTAGGCACCACTGCTCCTGGCTTAAAATGAGAGAATAGGAGAGGGAAAAATAGAGTGAGAGAACTTAGTACCCTGTAATACACATATATTACTCTGTAATACAAATAAATTATTGTTTTTGGCATTTATTTTTGGCAGTAGGTCCTGAAACCAACACTTTTCAATCTCTAGTTAACTTACTATGGGTGCGCCTACATGAGATGCTACTGCATCATAGCTTATTGCTATGGTGCTGTAGCATTGCCAGACATAAACCATGAGGGTGATGCTACTGCACAGTAGTATAGCTTGTTGCTACTGCACAGTGGCATCTAGAAATAACTGTGTGGTGATGGGACTGTGCAGTAACACTGGTTAAGCAAGTATTAAGCAACAACACAGTAACAACTGTGCAGTTTGCCTCATGTGTAGACATGCCCTAAAAGTATTAAAAAAATAGTATTGCACTAATTTGCCACACAGTGGATACATCTGCATGAGATGCTTTACTGCACAGTAGAGCTAATCACTGTTCAGTAAGTGTCTGCATCTACATGTGCAGATGCTTATTGAACAGTTATTGGATCTAACTGTGAGTAAATTTGCTACCTGCAAATGCAAGTAGCAAATTTACTCAAGATTAGTAACTGCGCAATAGTGCATGTGTAGACCCCTGAACAGGAGCAAATGTGTGCCCAGTCAGCTGGGCAGCAGGGGGTGCCAGGAGGTGAGAGATTGCTCCCTGCCCCAGGGAGCTGCATGCTTCAAGGACAATATTCCTCTGCCCCAGCACTAGGGATCTCCCAGCTCCTGATTTGTGATCACAGGGCTGGTGCTGGGAGATTCTTGCAGCTCCAGCTCTGTGGTTGTGAAGTCAGTGCTGGGACATCCTTATCTCAGTTCTGAGCAAAGCATAGAGCTGGTGCTAAAAGATAAAGATCTCCCAGCCTGGGTCCTGTGACTATGGGGCTTGAGCTGGGAGATAAGGATCTCCTAGCATTAGTTCTGCAACCATGGAAATAAAGATCTCCTAGGCCCTACTCCATGATCATGGAGCAGGAGGTGGAAGGTCCCTGCTGTCAGGGGCTGGGAAGCCTGCTCCCTACTGAGTTCCATGATTGTGGAGCTGGGCAGTCAACAGGCTTTCCACCCTGCCCCCTGATCACAGAGCAGGGGCTGAGAACTGTCCCAATCAGGGGCAGGTCCCAGCCCCATGCCCTGATTGGCTAATTGAGGCACACGGCTTGGAAAGAGCTGCAGAAGTAGTTCCCAGACCCCTGCCTCATCCACCAGAGGGACAGCTAGCAGCAAGCCCCTATCTGGGAGGAGAAATCTGTCCTCGCTGGGTGGAGGCTTGCTGCTAGCTACCCCACCAGCAGATCAGGGCAGGGGGATGGGACCCGCTTATCCCCTGCAGATTTTTCCAAGTCTGATGCCCCTGACTGGGGAGCCAGGGCCAGGAACTCCCTGATGCCAGGGAATGAAGATGCAGAAGGCAGCCCCCCAAGATCAGAGATCAATGTCCCAGCAACTGCCAGGAGACAGCTGTCTCCTGGCCCAGTGCTCCCTGCTAGCCCCTGGGCTAGCATCCAGATAGGGGGAGCCTTGAACTCCCCCTGGCTGCTGCAAGGGACTGGTGTAGGGCCAGTGGAGGTGGAAGCAGATTGCTGCCATGAGTGGCAAATCTGCTTCTAAGGCACCGAAAGTATAGACACCTGCCCAGGAGCCTTTACTCACGAGTAGTTTACTCACGAGTAAATTGCTTCTGGATCAAATGCACATGTAGACACACCCTGTGTTAAGTAAGCCCTGTGAAATATTACTTCATAATTTCAGAACTTTCCTATTCTAATGCCTTGAACTGTCTGAACCATTAGCCATGCGCAAAACTTCAAATGATATTTAATTGTTTTTGTACACACTCTTGTTACATCAACATTTTTACTTAGACCTGAATACAAGTGGATGGTTCATGTATATTGGAATCTATTGGCTTCCTGGGTTGATTATTAAATAATTTCTGAAAGAAAAACTGCGCATGAACTTTTAGAGAAAAAAATCATGTCATTTTCATGATGTTTTTATGTTCTTTGAAATTACTTCTTGAAGGGAATTCTGGTATTACAAATTAATAGTCTATTAAAGTTACAACACACCAGCATATTGACAGAAGTAACTTAAATTCAACTCCTACCTTAAATTCAACTCCTTCATGAACACAAACACCTTTTGGTACTGTAAGAAAGATAAAACAAAAGAGAGGCTTTGGAAACAATATTATCAGGTTCTGTATTAGTTTTGCATTCCTCAAAAGATGTAGAAAAGACCTAAAGGAAGCCCTTTTACCCAGCACTGGAACTACAGAATGACTGTGCTTTTTTTCAGTGTTAAAGTGATATTGTTGCTGTGATGGTCCAGGAAGTATGTGAAAAATATACTTGTGGGTAATATCTTTTATTGGACCAACTGCATAGTTCGAGTAGATAGACAAACAGTTGGGGATCTGTGATCGCCAAAAGCTTGTCTGTTTTGCTACTTCTGATCCTGAAACCCACATTTATTGTTTATTTTGATTTTGTGTGTGAAGTGCAAGTTATACCCATCAGTATTTTCTATTTAACAAACTATTTTTCTCCCTGTATATTTAAATCAGATTAGCAGCGCTTTCCTTCTTTGCTTTATTGTTATGGATCACCATCACTGATTAAAGAGCAAACTGGATTACAGGTCATGAAGATGATGCCTGGTATTGATCAGGGTTAGATTCAGGGGGGATACATTGGTACACTTGCATCCCCCTTGGATTCCTGGCACACCCAGAGTTTAAAACCAACTGCCTGCCGGTGGTAGCAGTTTTTCTAGTCAGGCAGTGCCAATTGACATGATGGCTCATTATAATCTACCTGATCCCTTCTCAATTCTTCATTCCACAAATGTTAACAACTCTCTTTTCCTTTTAATGGTCATGATTTTCCACCAGTCAAACAATCCTTTGTTCTGCAATTCTGCTGTTAGCTGCTCCTGGTAATAAAACTCCTATTTCACAACCCTGAAGATTATATTTAACTCATTCCAATAAAGTTATATTTTTTGCTTCAATTAAACTGAATAATACAGCCCTTGGATCCTAGCATATTCGTAAAACTTCTACTTTAGTTTTAACTGGAGAAAAAATGTGTATTATTTTATGTGTTATAATGCATCTGACCATCTGCACCCCCCTTTTCAAAATTCTAGATCTGCCCACGGTATTGGCATATACTTTGAGAGTAAGTCCTACCTAATAAAAAGTCAACAGAAATAGCGATTTGTTTTGCACTGGGAAGATAAGTCAATATTAAGTATTAAAAATCCATGGGATTTATACCATATGTTGGGTGCGGCTACATGCCACCGTATGACACCATTGTTATTGCGCTGTGCTTTATTACTTCCTTTAAGCATGGCACAGTACAGGCAGTTCCTGCACTGTGCACACGGTGCACAGTTAGATGTCACTGTTACAGCACATTATATAACCAGGGAGTGCACCACTACATGTAGTCCTACATAATCACTACGTCAGTGTAGTGCGCCATGTGGCCATGTAGCAAAACACTACGTCATCATTGGGTGACATGTAGATGTGTCCATTACAATACAACTACATATGGGTGTGGATATGTCTTGGGACTAAACTGTAAATAAAGTCCCATTTCAAATAATGAAAACCAACATACTATAAGGAATCATGGTACTTACTACAAGAAAATATAGGACAACAGCCAGAAATCTCTACTATTGGCTGAAAGCCTGCGTCACATTCCTTTTTGATGACAGAACAGGACTTCACATCACATTCTGGAAACAGGAGATGTAGAAAAAAGTGTCAAAAAGCCTTTTTATCCCAGTGATTTTACCTGAGTACCAAGACTTGCACACCCTAATTATCTCCTAATAATTTCCTTACATTGGCTCAAAGTCTTATAGGCTGCATTTACTGGTCCATTCATTTACAGAGTATGAACAGAAAGGGGACTGGCAGTGCAAACTTCCCTTCAGTGCTCTGTAAATACACCTTATTTATAACATTGATGGGATTCAGCCCTAGGAATGAAAGAAACATTCAGTATCCAGACTTGTTCTATACTCTGCCTCATGTCTGAGATTACCAACTAAAATATAATTTAATGCCAGTGATTTGCAAAAAAGAAACTGTGCAGAGGGGGAAAGTGATGGGCCACATATCATACAGACAGACATTCCCAAAGCTAGAACTAGAACTCAGGTCTCTCTATTCCATCCTGTGCCAGATGCACTAAATCCCTCCCCATCTGTGCAGAAACATGGCTTGGGCTGCATGAAGAGGTAATAAAAACACACACGAAGA
Organism: Crocodylus siamensis; assembly: GCF_052110815.1. Lineage (NCBI taxonomy): Eukaryota > Metazoa > Chordata > Crocodylia > Crocodylidae > Crocodylus > Crocodylus siamensis. Next base: position 178,725,481 of record NC_143396.1, on the reverse strand, counting down.
GAAGCTGTGTCTTTCTCTCTAGAATGCCTTGAGAAGAGCAATTTACACTGCTCACATTATAAACCAGTGGTTTCACCAGAGGATACCTGGGGCCGGGGATAGGTACATTTGCTCTTCATGATGGAAAGGTTTCATTTCTGAGGCTCTTATCTGAAGGGTTTCAGTCTTTGTGTCTGGCCCAAACTGCCCTTTTCACTTCTCCTGCAGGACCTCAGGGTGGGTAGGTGACAGCCAGTGCCTCAAAAAGGGAACTGCAAGGCTGCCCCTGCCAGCCCCAGCCCCAGCCCCAGCCTGCTCCCCCAGCCCGTCCTGACCCTCGCTCACTTCCTCAGCCCCGCCCATGGATGCCCCGCTAGCCCCAGCTCCCACCCCTTTAAAGAAAAGCCCCAGTGCTTACCAGGTGCTGCTGGGTAGGGGGTGATCCCCACTGCCCCATGCTGTGTGGAGGGCTTTGCATGAGCCCCTGGACCCCCTCCTACTCCCCCAGCCCTGCCATGGCTGCCCTACCCAGGCCAGCTCCAGACCTTTAAGGTAAAAAAACCCAAGAAAAGTCTTGAGATTTACCAGCTCCTGTGGTAACCTTGGGGCTTTGGGGGGCTCATGGAACGGCCCCCCATGCAGCAGGGGGGAAGTGAGGATCACCCCCTGCCAGCAGGAACAGTGAGTCTGGGGGGTTTTCAGGGCGTTTTCTTCTTAAAGGGGCAGAGCCACAGGGGTGCTGGGGAAGTGGCGGGGGGCTTGCGCAGAGCCCCCATGCAGCATGGGGCAGTGGGGGCAACAGGGATTGTTCCCCGCCTGGCAGCAACCGCTGAGTCGGGGGGGGTTAACAAGTGCTGGGAGCTGGGGCAGGCAGGGCAGCCAGTGCCCTGTTGGGAGAGCTGGTGGGGGATGGACCTGGCCTGCCTAATTTGGAGATTTGGCGGCAGCCAAATCTCTGAATCAGATTCGGCTGAATCAATTCAGGACAGTGATTTGAATTACCGAATTGACCGAATTGAATCACTGTCCCCCGAATGGGTTGAATCCAAGACTAATACAAGCTGCTTCACACAGGCCTACTTTCTAGACTATAGTTTATCAAATGGCCTGGTGCTTCTTTAAATTATACCCAATATATGCCAACTATGCCAACATATGCAAACATATACGTCTAAAGTATGGCACACAGATTCATCCCCCTCCACATAATTTCATAGTTTTTAGGGTCAGAAGGGACCTGAGCAGATCATTGAGTCCAACCCCCTGCCATGGCAGGAAAGAGTACTGGGGTCAAACGACCCCAGCAAGGTGTTCATCTCGCCTCCTCTTAAAGACCCCCAGGGTAGGAGCCAGCGCCACTTCTCTTGGACGTTGGTTCCAGATCCTAGCTGCCCTGACCGTGAAGTAGCACCTCCTGATATCTAGCCTAAATCTACCCTCTGCCAACTTGTAACTTATTCCTGGTCACTCCTGGCAGTGCTTGGGGGAAAGGGACTTCCTGCTGGTCCCCTCTGACTAGTTTGTAACAGGCCACTAGATCCCCTCTCAGCCTTGTCTTGTGGAGGCTGAACAGGTTCAGGTCCCGTCGCCTGTCCTTGTTGGGCCTGCCCTGCTGCCCCCTGATCATGAGAGTGGCCCTCCTCTGGACCCTTTCCATGTTGTCCACATCCCTCTTGAAGTGCAGCGCCCAGAACTGGATGCAGTACTCCAGCTGCGGCCTGACCAGTGCCGCATAGAGGGGGAGGATCACCTCCTTGGACCTGCTTGAGATGCATCTGTGGATGCATGACAAGGTGCGATTGGCCTTCCTGACTGCATCTCCACACTGCCGGCCCATGTTTATCTTGGCATCAGTGATGACTCCAAGATCCTTTTCTGCCTCTGTACTGGATAAATGAATCCTTCTTTAAACCATTATGTACCTATATTTGTCTAACCTGCTCTTTAAGACTATGAATGACAGAAAGATTCCTTAAACTCTAGGTAAACTGCCCCAGTGCTTAAACACCTTCCTAGATAGAAAGTTCTTATTGTATCTAATATAAACCTCCCTTTTTGAAATTTAAATACATTACTTATTGTCCTGTCTATAGTGACTATGAAGAACAATGTTGTGCCATCCTCGTTATAAATAATCCCAGTTCTTCCAGCTTTTCATCAAGCTTACCACACACTGTATCCATGCAGCATGGGTCATCTGGATGCGGTATTGGTTTGGGTACAAATCCTTCTATAGTGCAGTTCACTAATGGAGACACTGGGCAAGATCGATGTGAACAAGTAATGTTCAAGGTATTCTTATTGCAGGTGCAATACTGACAATCATGTTCCCAGGTCTCTCCAGGCTGTGGAAAAAAAAGAAGCAACAGTTCACAGAATAGAAGTTGGAAGTGATAAACTAATGAGAAAAGAGTGTGGGGGATAAGCCAGAGACTCTGGGCTCCTGTACATGTGCCCAACACCCACTCCAATGAATGCTAACTATAACACATCGGAGCAAATTTGATTAATTAATTAATTGAGTCTAATTCTAATTAGAATGCTCCAGCAGCCTCAGCATCATTTGTATTCAGTGTCCCTGTACTTCAAAAGCTCATCGAACATACTTTATTTAAAGAATCTCTATCATCATTTTGAAGTGTGGGATGCTGAATACATGAGACGCTGTGGGTGTTTTAATTAGAACAGCTCCTGAGAACCTTTCTAATTAAACTCCCAACCCCGGCCTGAAGCAATTGTAAAGACACCCTCTGAGCATAAGTTTACTGCTGGGTTTTATGAGTTTATTACTGTATTTACTCAAATCCTAGATGACCTTGGAACGACCTTGCTGGGGTCGTTTTTCCACCATTCAACATAGTTTCAAGTACAAGGCAGGGAGGCGGGTGGTTGGTTCAGCTCCAGCTCTGGCCTCAATCCTGACCCAGGCTCAGGGTCAGAGTCAAAGTCAGAGCCACAGCCTCCCCTGCCACCTGCACTGTGCTGCTACCTCTGCCCCCCATGCTGCCTCTCTATCCCCCCCAACAATTTACCCATAGTCATGGCTCTGGCTCTGGCTCCAGCTCCGCTCTGGCTGGCTACATGAAGTACATTGTGACTTCAGCCTCCACCTGGCCAGGCAGCATTAGCTGAGGTGATGGTAGCTCCTGCCCTGGCTCCAGTTCTGGGGCCAGGGCCAGGGATGCTATTGCAACCACTGCTGCGTGGCTATGCAGGGACCAGAGTGGGCTAGAGCCAGAGCTGTAACTAAGGGTAAGCAGCAAGGGGTAGGAAAGTAAATAGTGAGGGGGGAGCAGGTGTTTGGGGGTAGAGTGTAGGCACTGTGGGGGGACAGGCAGAAGGGAGAAGTGATGGTGGGGACAAGCAGCAGGTGTCAAGATGTGGAGGTTTAAGGGACAGGGGTCAGGCTGCTTAATTCCCTCTCCTCTTTGCTCACCTGCCAGTGCTTTCCTTGGTTCTGCAGGGCAGGGGGCGGGGGGAGGGTGGATGGTGAATTTAAGATGACATTCCAATAATTAGATACTATACATGGAAATGTTTAACAAATTTATACATTTCTCATGTTCATGATCTATTTATTGTGGGATCATCTTAAATTTGAAGTCGTCTTGGATTTGGGCAAATATGGTACATATGAAACCCTAAAGACTAAATTTCACAGGGACCAGAGAGTTCTATCGTAAAATAAGCTGTGTTTGATTGTGTCCTCTGCAGCCTTGTGTGAGGAAATAGGAAGAAAATAAGAATGAGTGAGAAAACAATAGACTTTCATGGGTTTCCAGTTCTGCTTCAGTCACTCATAAGGAGTGCAGCTATGTAGCAGAATTAAAAGTCTCTGTCCTTGTCTTTGCTGTTTCTATTGTACACAGGTTTTGAATTTGGGATTAAACAAATGAAATATTTCTGCAAACATTTTTACAGTAGAACACAGCATCTGGCTACCGTATCACAATAGTTATTGGAAGATCATTACCTCTGTTCCTTCCTTACCTGTTTCACTAATCTATCTGGTCCAGTACAGGCTGTAAAACAGAACAATTGTTAGAACCATTGAAAATAAAAAGAATGCTGGAGAAAATTATCGAAGCTGAGAAAGGGAAAGGGACACAAATCAAGAACAAGGCCCTGGGATCTAAGAAAAGGAACTGAAGAAACAGTGAACAATGGCCAAAACATAGGGACTTGAATCCAAACGTTCTTGGAGACTGATTTTATTTGCATCTTCCCAAATGAAAGTTCTTCTTTCTGGATAATATTAGGGGGATGTAATGCCCCTCAGAAGTATTTCTGGTCTAGTCAGAAAGTGCCATCCAAGAACTAAAGGCTAAGTGTACCAAGACCTGAGGAAGTATGTCTTGCATTCAAAAGCTTGTCTAACTTTATTCCAACCACATAGCTGGTCCAGTAAAAGATATCACCCTTTGAAATCCTTGCTTCTATTCATACAGCACAGGGCATTGATGACTGAAAGTGATTGTATTATGGAATCTTATAGCAGGTGTTCACAGCAAATTTTTATTTTTTTCCCCCACCTTGTATTTTTCCTTACCACAGACAGAAACACATATGGCTTCAGAATCTCTCAACAGGATCTTCCCATCAGGGCAGTAACATCCTTCAACAAACACTTTTGCATTACTTTGTGAGGGAATGGTACCAGGAATGGTTTCCCTGCATAATTATATAATAAATAGGAAGGGATGAGTGACACCAAGCCCAGCTTTTATAGAAAGCTAAAAACAAAAATCTGTCTGAGGAGAGCTGGAATTTTAGTGGGATTTGAATGTGAAAATCCCTTCAATACTTTAAAAATTACCAGCTTGTATTCTTAGTGCTTAGGAAATTACTCACCTGGTGAAGCATGTTCTTCTTTCTCTTCTCCCACATGGCTTGTAGACCTGGTCCCCAGAACAACTTGCCTCTGTAGAACATTGACAATATGCAGATTAGCATGTCCTGCTTTGCCTACGGCCTTACAATATAAATTACATCTGGGTAGGGTATTTCACTTTGTGCATTCCACAAACATAAAAGAGCAGGTTTCCAAAGAGAGGTTTCTATTGTATTTTTGATCATGAGGGCAGATTGTTCCAGTAATGAATTTGCAACAACACATGCTACCTTTACTACTGTGTCAACAGTTCCAGCAAGCACAGGGAAAACAAGCAGAGGGAAAGGGTATATATATATTGCCACCTAGTGATAAAACTGTACTGGACATGAACAAACTAGAAAACAATAGTGAAAGACTGAAATGTAGCACAGGTTCTGATCATTATGTATATATTCTATTATAAACCTTTGAACAAGTACCATTATATTGCCAGTGGCAGGACAAGATGGTTGTAAATGATGGGGAAAATTGACTAAGTCAAATACCATACTATTTTACTGATGTAAATCTAAAGTAATTCCACTTAACATCAGTGGGGTTATTCTGAATATACATGAACGTAACAGTGTAACTAAGGCCAAAATATGGCCCAGAAGATCCAGTCAGCTCTGGTACCAATTGCAGTATAGGTGGGGCAAAATAAGCTTCAGGACAAGCTATGCAAACCTGCCTGAGGTCTTAGAAGAATACTGATCAGGTAGCCTGTGTTGCAATCTAAAGTTCCTCTGATTTTACCGTTAACAGTACCCAAACTAGCCAGATTATGTTTACACATGCTGTAATCACACCTTTGGCTGTAGTGTAACAATAACCACAGCAGAATGTATAGTACTCTAGAGCTGCTACCTTCACAGAATAGTGCGTATGAAGATTCAGACTTTTCCAAAGAGAGTATCGAATAGGGCTAGCTATTTTTTCCCGTTGAAATGTTGATGGAAAAATAAATTTTTGATAAAACAAAAAGTTTCACCCAAAATCTTTCATCCCCAGGTTTCCTCAAAAACATCCTTGTTTTCTTTTATCAGAAAGGCAAAACACAGAAAAACCATTCCAGCTTTTGGGAATTTTCAGTATTTTGGGACTGAAAATTCAATCAGCCCTAGTGCTAAGCCATTCAGAGAATGCCATGAACCTAATTTTCCCTTCTCCATTAGTTCCACACAGGCATAATTACATTGACATCAATTATTTTATTCTAGCTTTGCTGATGCATCTGAGCATGTGGACAAATGTACATGTTAGCTGCTTTAAAAGTGGATGGGGATCTGCCACTTGGGTGTGCCCATCAGTTCTTAGGCTGTAACTATTACCCTGGCATCTTCCTGTAGTGTTACAAGATACATTGGTGATTCTCAAAGTGACCTCAGGTGACCTCACCTTGGGGTGCCTTGAGACCCTTTCAAGGGTGCCATAGGGTACCGCACAATATTAACACAAGGTAAACCCAGAGATTTCAGACAGGAATCCATAATGGAAAAAACATTCTAATGTGTTGTGGTCTTTTTGAGTCTTTTGCAAAATTGCTTTATTATTTTTCTGTGGTCAAATATTGAGTGAAAACTAAAAGGGGTGTCTTGTGTCTAAAAAGGTTGAAAACTACTGGCATAGGTAGTTCCATAGTTGGTAGGGTCAGAAAGGACGTGAGCAGATCATCAAGTCTGACCCCCTGCCATGGGCAGGAAAGAATGCTGGGTCAAACAACCCCGGCAAGGTGTCTATCTAGCCTCCTTTTGAAGACCCCCAGGGTAGGAGCCAGCACCACTTCCCTTGGATGTTGGTTCTAGATCCTAGCTGCCCTGACTGTGAAGTAGCGCCTCCTGATATCCAGCCTGAATCTACTCTCAGTCAACTTACGGCCATTATTCCTCATTACTCCTGGTAGTGCTTGGGGGAACAGGGACTCTCCCATTGCCTGCTGGTCTCCCTTAGCCAGTTTATAGATGGCCACCAGATCCCCTCTCAGCCTTCTCTTGCGGAGGCTGAACAGGTTCAGGTCTCATAGCCTCTCCTCGTAGGGCCTGCCTTGCTGCCCCCGATCATGCGAGTGGCCCTCCTCTGGACCCTCTCCATATTGTCCACATCCCTCTTGAAGTGCGGCGCCCAGAACTGGACACAGTACTCCAGCTATGGCCTGACCAGTGTCATATACAGGGGGAGGATCACCTCCTTGGACCTGCTCGTGATGCATCTGTGAATGCATGACAAGGTGCAATTAGCCTTCCTGACTGATTGGCGGCCCATGTTCATCCTGGCATCAATGATGACTCCAAGATCCTTTTCTGCCTCTGTGCTGATAAGAACGGAGTTCCCCAGCCTGTAGGTATGCTGCTGGTTCTTTCTCCCTAGGTGCAGTACCCTGCACTTATCAGTATTGAATACCATCTTATTCTCATCCGCCCACCCCTATAACCTGTCCAAATCCAATTGCAAGCTGTCCCTCCCTTCTAGCGTGCCCACTACTCCCCACATCTTAGTGTCATCTGCAAATTTGAACAAGGTGCTTATCACCCCCTCGTCCAAGTTGCCGATGAAGATATTGAACAGTGCGGGCCCGAGGACAGAACCCTGGGGGACCCCACTGCCCACATCCCTCCAGATCGAAAATGATCCATCCACCACCGCTCTCTGGGTGTGGCCCTCCAGCCAGTTGGTGACCCATCTGACAGTGTAGGCATTGAAACCACAATCTCCTAATTTTTTAACGAGAATGGGGTGAGAGACAGTGTCGAAGGCCTTCCTAAAATCCAGAAAGACTACATCCACAGTGACACCTGCATCCAAGGATTTTGTGACCTGGTCATAGAAGGCCACCAGGTTGGTCTGACAGGACCTGCCTCAATGAACCCATGTTGGTTGCCCCTAAGCATACACTCCCCTGCTTGCCCCTCGCAGATGTGCACCTGGATAATTTTCTCAAAGAGTTTCCCCAGGACCAAGGTAAGACTAACGGGCCTATAATTTCCTGGGTCCTCCTTTCTCCCTTTTTTGAAAATGGGGACTACATTGGTCCTTTTCCAGTCTTGTGGCACCTTGCCAGAGCACCATGAGTGCTTGTAAAGCTGTGCCAGGTGTCCCACAATGACCTTTGCCAGTTCCCTCAGCACTCTGGGGTGGTGACTGTCAGGACCTGATGATTTGAACATGCCCAGTCCTACCAGAAGTTCCTTGACTAGGTCCTCACTGACCCTGGGCCTGGCTGCCCATCTTCCTAAATTTGCCCTGAATGAAGCAGGATAAAAGTTGGAAAGGTTTTACCGTACTTGTATGAGTACAGAATCATAGAGATGTAAATTGTAGTGTTTCAGCTTTTATCAGTATGGATGCAATTAGATTTGTCTATACTTTCAAGGAAGACTCAAGCCCTATGTAACTTCTAAAATCAACACATACACAATATATGTGTGTAATAGTAAAGGGAGCAGAGTAAAATTACTTCCAGGCCAGAAAACCCTACTTCAGCTCACCACACTCTCCATTTGTTTTGCTTCTCCAGTCAACACAAACCCCTTGTAATCCACACAAAGCAGCATAGGTCTTAAGGCTGTAGCATTCAGTCCTCTGACCCACGGCTGAACATGCATCTCTGAGGCAAGCTGCATAGTAAGCTTGGGGAGGAACTTCACTGTGACAGTCTGTCATATTCCTTAGTAAACAATAAAAATAGGCAAGTTTTTCATGGTGGATTTTAGCAATGTCATAACAAAAGTTCAGCTCAGAAACACACTAATCCATGGAGAAAAACTGTCAAGTTAAATATACAACTTTAAAATGTTTTAATGGGAAATGTTCTCCTGGATACCAACCACTAGCAAATCTTTCAGTGGGTGTGTCTCTCCCAGCCACATGGGGAACAGCACGGGTCCCAATCCCCACGCAGCTGGCAGGGAGCTGCCTTGCTACTGGGACTGCTTTCCCAGACATGTGGGGATTGGGACTAGCCCCCATGACCCCTGCCAGTCTGGGGCTGGCACCCGGGGGATCCTGGAGCTCCCCCTGGCTGCTATAGGGGGCAGAGCAGAGCAGAAACAGCTCTAGATTGAACTGCTCCTGTTAGAAGCAAATTTGCTCATAATGGGAGCACATTCAGATGCATGGGGGGGGAGGTGCAGTTTAATGTGCCTGAATTTTCTACATTGAAAATGTAGGTGCATTAACTTCATGTGTAGATGCATGCAATGAAAACTAATCATATATCCCTCTTTAGTAATGATGACCTTTTTCTCATGTTATTTACAGCATCTTGATTTACCCATAGATTATGTAATACAGGAGTGAATCATATAAAGTCTTCTTTGCAATTTTAGTGCAGTAATTCTAGGTACAGATATTTTTGTTTTTTTAGTTTAGTAATCTTATTTTAAAATAATAAAATTATTTAAGAAAATAAACTTGCAGGATAGGCTTATAGCAGTGATTTTAGTTTACAGCCTTCAGACAAAAACAATAGGATACCTACAAATGTTGGCCTTAATGTTCCAAAACTTATCTTGGGCAAAAAATTTAAAATGCCTTAAAAGAAGATGGATTTTGAGAAATCAGCTGTTCAGTATCAACCATTAAAAATCAGCAGTTTTAAGCCTCAGATCATAAATCACTAAATTTAGATCAATTTATTTTACCTTTTATAGGTAGTTCATAGCCAGTCTGGGAAGCACACAGTTGCCTCCTTTTGGGCCTGATCATGTATATCAGGGCTCAGTAACCTAGGGATGTCTGTTCATGTGTGGGATGCCTGCTCCAACTCATTCTAATTAAAATGTGTCGGAGCAAACTCAATCAATTGAGTCTAATTAGAATACTCCAGCAGCCTTGCCATCATGTGTTTTCAGTGTTTCCATATTTCAAAATGGCAGCTCATTAAATAACTCTTAGTTAAAACATGCCAGCTGCCGTTTTGAAGTACAAGATGCTGAATACACAAGATGCTGGGGGCATTTTAATACAAGTGACTCCTGAGAACCACTCTGAATGAAATGCCCCCTACCCTGGAGCAAGCGTATAGATACCCCTACAACTTGCAGACTGGATCTAGCCAACAGAGCCACTGAATCCAGCCTGTGAATGTGGAGCCTCAGTAGCCTTCAGCGGCAGGGGGTTTAAGCTCAGGTGCTCTCCCCAAGCTGCTGCAGGGAGAAGCACCAATCATGAGTGGGTCCTGATTTCCCCCTCCCTCCCCCCCGCACCTCTGACCCAAGGTGAGTCATTCTGGCTTGCAGCCAGGAAGGGTTGTTTACTGCTGACCTGTACGATGCTCATGAAAGCGTGTCTTACCAGATGAGTGCACAAAGAGCAGAAGGGGGGCAAACTCCTTGATCTATTTCAGTCGGAGTGGGTTCTGGGATACTAAATTCACAAGGTCTCTTGGTAAGATCAGGAACTCTCCAGTCAGATGCCATCTCACTGAAGAAGTCTGTAATCTCACTGTTCCTCTTCCTAGCATCATCAGACTTTTCATTGGTGCATGTACCTGCCAGCAATACAAAACAAGTAAAAGCTGAAGAACTCAGGGACTTCAGAGAATTCCTTCTGGAGAGGAAATTACATGCATAAAGACAAGTGGAAAATTTTAATTGGTCTTGAAAGGTATCAAACACAAATGGGCCTTCATTGACTTCACAGAAAGGAGGTGTTTAAAGGAAAAGGCTAAAATAGCTAGTCTGTCATTTATGGATGACAAGTAAAGTGTCAGGTAACGAATTCTTTCAACTTGCTTAAGCAATTGAGACAGTCCTGTCCTTTAAAATGGATTTTGTGAGCCATTTCATGAACAGATGTGATCAGGAGATAGCAAAAAGGGAGAAGAAACGTGCACATGCATACATACATACATACCCGCATACATGTAGATAGCGTCTCTTGAATTCCTCCATTCATCCACAGATGGAGAAGGGAGTAAAAAGAGATTACTTGGAACTCTCTATTACCACCCTCTGTTCCACCAAAGAGGAAGAAAAACATTATAATCTAGTGCTGATAAATCTTATACCAAAACGAAAAAAACAAGAATCTGGAGACATTAATTATATCTGAATACACTTACCACATTGTCCCTCCGTATTGTTATAAAAGGTGTTGAAAGGGAGTTTTATGTAGAACACATTATAGCTATAAGAGACATAAAGTCCTATTTCAGGTATTTCAACAATAATGTAGAGGCCAGAACTGGTTATCTTGATACCGTTCTTGAAGAAATTTGGTACCATCTTCTTACCGTTGAACAGAACCTAAATAAAAGAAAAAGTCCAAATCATTCAGCAAGTGTCATGTTGCTTAATATAAACTTTATAGTTTGGAATGCCTAGGACAAATTATTTTTCCAGATATACTGGCTGTGTCTACATGAGACGCTGACTGTGCAGTAGCCTGTGTCATTTCATACTTGTATAAACAAGTATAAGCAAGTACTAATTGACTGCACAGTAACGACTGTGCAGCCAGTGTCTTGTGTAGGCCACTTAGTGCAAGCCTTTGAAGCTTAGACTGGCTGAGTTTCCACATGGCTTTCAGGTATTTCAGTTACTAACTGCAGAGAAAATATTAGCAGTAAAAATGATACAGCAATTTACCACAAATTTGATTAGTTTTCACAAGACGGTTTCTCTGAATCATTCATTGTTCTGTGTATGGTCAAGTTTCTTTTGATCGGCCATGGAATAAATCACAAGAAAAGAAACCATGAATTACAGGACACCACTTATGGCTTACCTCCCAACTATTGCTTCCTGGCAAAAGAATAAACCAAACCTCACTGAAGTCAGTACACTGACTTTAGTGGTCTTTTGTGGTCCTTTCTTTCATAGAAAAAAGCCCAAGTTATTATTATTATTGAGGAACATGACACAAACCTATTCATAAATAAATTAAGCTATTCCAAGGCTCTTGAAAAAGGTCGGACAGCCCCTCAGAATGACGTCCCTCCATTTATTCAGAAGGCAAGGACAGCATGGGCAGTGATACAGCAAATACCCTTATTTGCTCTGTCAAAGTGTGTCAGCCTTACCTATGCTGGAAGGACTATCTCTAGGTAAAGGAGACTACCATCAGCCTCCAGGCCCTTCCTTCAAACCTGCTGCCATATGTACCCAAATTAGATCTATATCAATTTCAATGGAAGCTGCTACTCATAATTTGGAGTGAGAGAATAAGATCGCATGATCCTGGGTAGTGCCAGTCATAGTGATGGCCTTTGTAGAGCAGCCATCTTTCAGTAGAGGGGGAGCACCAGACAATGTTGATGTAAGTCACTGAACACTAAAAGGACAAAGACAAACAACAAGAAGCAAAATCTTTCTGTTTAAAATCCCCACATTTTACAGATCTTCTCTATCATAAAAACACAGGCCTGCACATTTCACTGAATGTTTTTCAAACAAAAGAAGCCAAATAAAACAGAAGTTCTCTCTCTCCCCCTCTGTTTTTGTTTGTTGTTTTGTTTTTGTTTTATACTGTAAATTAGCTCTATTCTTAAACCTGGTGGAGCTATTGGCATGGCCAAAAACATAAATGGGAATAATCTAAAAAGGTGATAGAAAATGTATTACCAGGTTGCCTTCTTTTCCATGCTCTACTGCTTGTGTCAGAAGAACTACAGAATCATTATAAAAAATGAAGAGTGACATTGAACAAATGTTTCCATCAACATCACTGCAGTAGTAGTTGTCCAAGTGAATCCAGAAGTTTGGGGAATCTGGCTGGATTGGCTTCACCAGGACATAGGAGCAATTCCCTTTGAAATTGTAATATGTTCCATCGAAGGTCATATAATGCTCATTTGCCCACCCGCTACAAATACCTAGAAACAAAGATAAGCTTAAAGGCTGATTTATTTTAGGGTTCCTGAATGCATGAATAAGCCTTAAGTCAGCCATGGCTGATCTCTCTGCCAACTGACAAAGTTGCATCTTGTCCCACACTGTTTCTTTGGTCAGCTTTACAGTGTGAGTTCCTTGTGACCTTCTACCTCTGGTTAATAAATGTTATAACAGTCCAGGTTTTCAGTTCCTCTGACGTACCCCATGCCATAATGGAAATAAAACGTTTTCTATGATAGGCCCACAAGAAATCACTTACAAAAAGGCAGTCAAGATTTCAGTCTCATAGATACCCCTTATCCCATAGGTAAGCACTTTCTGTAAACCCAGTTTTCCAAACTCACTCACATATAGCCATTTCTTTTCTTTCCACTTTCTATCCTTATGTTGCCTTTGTCCCATTGAGCCTCTTGTTATCCCGCTCATTTATTATTCTTATTCATCTTCCCATTTATCTCCACATCTAAGCAATCTCACATGTCATCATGGTAAACCATATTTTACCTAGAGACATTGTCCCATCTCTACTTCCAATATTTCCTGCCTTCTTCTCATGCCATTCTGCTACATCCCTACTTCTGGCAGTTTTTTTCCATCACCCCTACTCACAGCATTTGCTCCCTTAGAAAATCTTCTGAACATTACTTGTGTTAAGCTACATATTTCTAAAGATGGTTGGTTCTAGTAAGGACTCAACCTAGCTTACATGCTTTACATATGAAGCAAATTGTGACCTCACTAAGCTGAGAATGATGGATAGCAGAATTTGAACTGATTTGGGTGTACCATATTTCTTTGTGTATAAGTTGAGATTTGAACCCCCAAAATTTACCCTTAAATGTCCACCTTGACTTATACACCATATCAGTACTTCAACTGGACACCATGTCAGCATCCTGCTGCACAGGGAGGTGGCATGCTGGTGGTCTCTGGGGAAGCTGAATCGGGCCCCTGGGAGTGCAGACAGTTCGAGGTATGCCACTGCTGCAGAGGAAAGAAGTGCTCCCCCCACAGCTCAGAAGCTGCCCAGCCTGGCAGCAGCTTGTCCTCTGGTCATGGTAGAGGTGGGCAGGCTCTGCCAAAAGCAGGATCAGGCCCCTGCCTGAGTCATGCGGGGTGAGGCAGCCCCTTCCTGGGTCATGCCAGGCATCCTGCTACCTACCTGCTTAAGGCAGAAGCAGCGAGGAGCCTGATCCTCCTTTAGGCAGAGCCTGCCCGCCCCCTGCCCTCCCCTCCCCACCAGCAGCTGGGGGGTGAGCTGCCACCAGGCTGGGCAGCCCCTGAGCATGGGGGGACCCAGTTCTTCCCTCTGTGGGGGTGGCACTCCCTGGGCCCAGCTGCCCAAGCTACAAGGCACCCAATTCAACTTCCCTACAAGTCCACCTGGGCTTCCAGTGCCTCGCACTCTGAGTTATACAATATATTGATGCATACACTGTAAAATATGGTACTTCCCTTGAGCTTACTTTAACACCTCACAAAATTTGTAATCTTGTTGCCATGTTACTTACACTTGCACTCAAAGACTTCACAGCAGCCAGTTTCATCAAAGTATTTTGTGAATGGGAAACCATTGACACAGAGATTTGATTGCCGAAGTGGGCAGTCCGCACTGGTCAGTTTAATATTGTTTCCTTCTCCCAAGCAAGTGGCAATCTGGCAATTTCCAAAGGTCCATGACTCATTAAACTGTTGACAATTTAAAAGAAAGAGGTGAGACTATGCATAGGAAATGAACTTACTAGCACTCTAAAAATTACTGGCAGAGAGCATAGGCAGCTCAGTAATACAACTAGCCTGGCAGCATTCATGATCTGTTGAGGTTTTGTTTTGTTTTTTAATTCTCAAAATCTCATAACAGTTTACAACAAATAACCATGAATGAAGCCTCAAGGCCTATTTCTGTACTATAAAAAAATTCTGTATCAGATCCAATATTGAGATCATGATCACTCCTGAATTTCAGTGGTCCTAGTTGAGGGAATGTTTTCCAACATTAATACTTATACGATCCTGCCCACCTACCTTCTAACACCACCTACCTTCTAGGCTTTGTCTTGATAGTCTGGTCTTTACTTCCTGTCCTATGTTACTGTATGGTTTTGCAGTATTCTGACTGACTTCTACTTTCTTCAGAAACCTAGCGTGTCAGGGATGGAGGAGGACCACTATAACTATTATTAGGCCTATGCGAGTAGGCAGCTATTTGATTTGGCTTTGGATCCAGGATCTGTTTCCCGCTTCAATATAGCCGAAGCATCTCCAAAGCTTCGGAGCTGCCTTGGAGATCCAGCCATAGGGTATAATGGGGAATCAATGAAATATCTATAACTTTCTTGTTTTTTGTCTGCTTTGGATGAAACTTGCAGGGATGGTAGCTGCTGCTGAGTGCATGAAGCCTGCCAAGTTTCAAGAAGCTGGTGCAGAGGTTTGGGGGGAACTGCACCCCAAATTCTTGAAAGCAACATTCATGTCATGTGTATATGTTATACTACAGAGAGGTTAAAACTGCAGGGGTAGTAGCCCCTGGTGAGGCCACAAAGCCTGCCAAGTTTCAAAAAGATAAGTGCAGGGATTTGGGGGGAACCGCACCTCAAGCTTCAGACAAGCAAAACTCGTGACATAGGTGACACTGTGTGTGTTAAGGCGCAGCAGGATGAAAGCTGAAGGGATGGTAGCCCCTGCTGCGGCCACAACACCTGCCAGCTGTCAAGGAGATCGGTGCAGGGCTTCTGGGTTCTGGGGCCCTGCACCTCTAGCTGCTGACAGGCAAAACTCATTATATGGGTGCTTGTGCAACAGACTGTCTCTTTCTTGGAGCAGTTGATGGTCTGTATCAATTATTTCCTCTCTTTAGTCTGTGGTTTTATAGGTGTTAATCCTTGCTAATTAACATGTTACCCCCCTGCAAGTTTCATCCAAATCAGACACAAAACAACTAAGTTATAGATATTTGATTGATTCCCCATTATACCCTATGGCTGGATCTCTGAAGCAGCTCTGAAGCTTTTCCAAAAAGGTTCGGAAGCTCCAAACCACTTCAGAAGGCCTAAAGAAGCCAGCACTTCAAACTGGACATGCTGCTTCGGACACCAAAACATCTGAAGCTTCTCCAGATCTGAAGCACAGTCCAAAGCCTCATACAGCCCTGACTATTACCTACTTCAGTGGGAATTTGTGATTGCTCATTTGTAGAATGTCAGATCCTGGTCATGGAAATATAGCAGTGCTGTTGCTAAGACAGCAGTTTCAAGTAGTATGCAAAAATGTTCTGCTTTTCCATTGCCCAGATCCCAGAGTATATGGTTTGGTGCCAGCCCCAAGACACATCACCCTAAGTGATCATGTTTGTGTCCCATCTGTGCTTTGATACATTATTTTTGCTCACTTACCTTTCTTGGAGGAAGAAGGTCAAAGCAATCAGTCACCAGAGGTATTTTGGGAGTAGACACCGTAGTTGTTGAAAGAGGTGTGTAGGTGCTATGGGATTCTACTCCTGCTATTCCTACACATTTGCCCTGGATTCTTTCAATCTGGCATGATGCATTACATTTGGAGTAAATACACTGATCTGAAGCATTAGTTGTCTGAGATATGTTACTTCCTGCAAGACCAGAAAAGTAATTGCTAGGATTCCATGAGTCTGACATACTTTCCCAGAAACTTTGGTTTGAGCTACCAGTTCCCATGTTGTAGTGTAGCACTCTTTTCCCACACTAGCTACAGACTGAGCAGCACATTTTACTAACTTGAACTGAGTCACACTTAGTTGTGACTACTGGCAAAAATAGTGAATCTGCAACTAATCTGTATCTACCAGCTTGGCCATGGCTGACATCATTTCAACAACAGAGACTGGGGAAGGCTATTACTCATTCAACATTCAACTCTTCTGCTCACAAAGAAGTATCTTCCTAGGAACTGCATATGCATATCAAAGAGCAGAAACTGGCCTCTCAATAATGTGGGATAGCCCTATTAAGGGAATAGAATAACCACAAAACAGAGTCAAGAGACTAGGTGTCTCAGATGTATCAGATCCTAGTCTGTTACAATGAAAAAAATCAAAGAATTATTATTATGAAGCTATGGTACCTGAAAAATGAATACTTCCTTACTGGTAAGTGTTCTGCAAAACATTCACAGTTTATTCACAGAAAAAACAGAATTTACCAAGATGAAAACAATTAGATTGCTTCTTACCTATAGCAATCAGCTCCCCATTTACATTGCAGAAGCATGGGATAGATATTGCAGGTGCTGGTGTTGTAAGAGGAATTACTGTAGTCATTCCTATGCATATAACAATTGAAAGTAAGTAATATTTTACTCCCATATTTTGGATCTGAAAGTGCTACATTAAATTCCCCTTGTCATTTATAACATTCTTTATCATTCCCATAACTGGAAAAAGCTGAAGACTTATAAAGGGAAATAAAATTAATTAGCTTTCCATTCCTTGGGTCCCCCCTTTTCTTTTTCTTAAAAAATAAAACAAACAAACAAACAGAAACATCCCTCTTTCCCCTCTCCCCATCCCTGTTTGCTCTTGCCCATGTTCTTGAATCCTACCTGACTTCCGTGTCTTTGGGGAACTAATGCCTGGTTTCTGGACACCTGCAGGTGTGGACCCTGCCAAGTTGAATACATGCACTTTATTCAGATCATATTTCACCACAGTGCTTCAAATTTTGTCTTGGAACTTCTCCTTTCTTAAGTATTATCCTAGTGTGCATCCTAGCACAGTTATCGTCATAGATAAGATACAGCAAAAAGTCTTTTAAGCACTTTGTCTAGCCTTTCAAATATGTTCTCAAAAACACTTAAGCAATGCAGCTAAGCTTTTCCCAGTGTATTAGGCTTGTGTGAGTAGGCAGCTGTTCAATCCAGCTTTGGATCCGGCCGCTTCAGATGCCAGGGATCCAATCTGGAGCTCCGGACTGGGTTCCCACTTTGATCCAGCCAAAGCAGCTCTGAAGCTTCAAAGCTGCCTCAGAGATCTGGCCATAGGATATAATGGGGAATCAATGAAATATCTTTAATTTTGTTGGTTTTTGTCCGATTTGGATGAAACTTGTAGGGGTAGTAGCCTCTCATGTCATGTGTATGTGTGTGGTGGGGTGAAAATTGCAGGGGTGGTAGCCACTGGTGAGGCCACAAAGCCTGCCAAACTTCAAGAAGATCAGTGCAGGGGTTTGGGGAGAATCGCACCTCAAACTGCTGACAGGCAAAACTTGTGACATGGGTGCTTGTGCAATCGACTGTCTCTGCCTTGAGGCAGTTTATTGTCTGTATTGATTCTTTCTTCTCCTTAGTCTGTGGTTTTGTAGGTGTTAATCGTTACTTATTAACTGGTTACATTAGCTAGCAACTGTGTATTGAGCTGGTCCCTGAGTGAATCATGATTGACTGGTACCTGGTAACACAGTGGCTTAGCAGCCAGGCCTGCAGTAGTTCCACCCCCCCCATCTCCCACCCCAAGACAGACATAGTAGCACAAGCACCCATGTCACAAGTTTTGCCTGTCAGCAGCCAGAGGTGCAGGGCCCCAAAACCCCCCTGCACCTATCTCCTTGACAGCTGTCAGGCTTCATGGCCGCAGTAGGGGCTACCATCCCTGCAGCTTCCATCCTGCTTCCCCTTAACACACACAGTGTCACCCATATCACGTGTTTTGCTTGTCAGCAGCTTGAGGTGCAGTTCTCCCGAAACCCCTGCACTAATCCTCTTGAAACATGGCAGGCTTTGTGGCCTCACCAGGGGCCACCACCCCTGCAGTTTTCACCCCACTGTGTTGTAACACATAGAAGTGACATGAGTTTTGCTTTCAGAAATTTGGGGTGCAGTCCCCCCCAACTCCTGTACCAAAGTTCTTGAAGCTTGGAAGACTTCATGCTCTCAGCAGAGGATAGAATCCCTGCAAATTTCATCCAAATCAGACAAAAAACAACAAAGTCATAGATATTTCATTGATTCCCCATTATATCCTATGGCCAGATCTCCAAGGTGGCTCCAAAGCTTTTCCAAAGCACTTTGGAAGCTTCAAACTGCCTCGGAAACCCTGATGAAGCCAGTTCTTTGACCCAGATGTGCTGCTTCAGACGCCGAAGTGTCTGAAGCTTCTATGGATCTGAAGCACGGTCTGAAGCCTCGCACAGCCCTACAGTGTATATTTTGTTACTGATTTAACTATAATTCATTGAACTGAAGGAGGAATAACATATTTACTTTCCTCCCTGAATTTTTTCATTTCTATTCTGGTTTTCAGAACATTAACCAGCCCTTGACAAAATCATATCAAAGCTTTATTTTCCCCTCCCTATTGTTTCTTGTGAGATGGGTGTTTTTTCTAGTGTGCCTTACATATGGAATTTTTCACAAAGTGCGAGACAGCTAGTGATACATTTCTATGCTGCTGTGATCCACTGGAAATTGCCTGACAGTATGACAGGAGGTGAGAAGGATATCAGGAAAACAAGGTTCAGAATAAAAAGGTGGCACTAGAGCCATGAAATATTTTGAACTGTTTGCATATATACTCCTATCTAAATTGTACTGGGAACTTGCCAGATTTCTAGGACTGGGGTTCTGTAAAAATATCATAGAGGTACCTTTGCCTCTATCTCTTTAGTTCTTCGGTTCTGTAGATCAGAGAACCTGGCATCATGTCTCAAATTTGTACTCTCCTGCATTATGTGTCGACCGTAGCCCTGTACAATTATTGTACAAAAGGCCTTTTTTAAGGAGGACGAATCTTGTCACAATTGAAAGTGGTTTCTTTATACTAAGTAGAAGACAACAGATCTCATATAAATCTGGTACCTGACATTTCTATGGCAGGTAGTGTTGTAGGTAGTACTTCACAAGGGATGAATGTTCTAATGATATTTCCATTAGGACCACAAACAGCTGTTCTGCATCTCCCCAATTCTGTTTTATTGTAGATATTTGCATTTAAGGTGTAGGTCTTCTCATGGTAGCAGCAGAGGCAGTCTGACACAATGAGAAGGAAATGCGGTAAAAGGAGGAAACACATCATTATGAACAGATATAAAAGATAACCCTGAATTAGGTATAATTCTTCCCCAAACTATCAACTCTAAGATAAAAAGATGCTCAAGTGTGATGTGGCTCCTGCATATGCCACGATAGGTGCAGAGTTCATCCCAGTTTAGGCCTGTACAAAGTGGCTAGTATTCTCTTTGGATTTGGATTTGGATTTGGATTTGGCCAATTCGGGGGACAGTAATTTGATTCAGTGATTTGAATCACTGTCCAAAATTGATTCAGCTGAATCAGATTTGGAGATTTGGCCACTGCTGAATTGTCTGAATCTCTGAATCGGACAGCCCCCTCCCTCCCGCCTCTCCCAGCCCCATCAATGGCTGCCCCACCTGACCCTAGCTCTCGACTCTTTAAAAAAATAAGCCCCCACACCGGCTGCTGCCAGGTGGGGGAGGCAATTCTTGCTGCACCCCACTGCCCCACGCTGTGTGGGGGACTCTGCCACAGATCCCCCGACCTCCACCTGCTCTCCTAGTCCCCACTCCACCCCCACCATGGCTGCCCTGCTTAGCCCCAGCTCCTGGATCTTTAAAAAAAAAAACCACCAGGAGCTGGGGCCAGGCAGGACAGCCATAGTGAGGCTGGGAGAGCAGGTGGGGATCAGGGGATGCTCAGGGATGCTTGGGGGAGCAGGAAGGGGATGGGGTCTGGTGGGGCCCCCCCCATGGTCCTACACCCCCCTCCCCCTCCCTACTTACCAGCATGGATTCTGGGTCCAGCTCCCTGTGGCAACAAATGCGGACTGCTCAAATCTCCAAAGCTCTCCAAATCTTTTCTGAATCAATTTGGAGAGCTTCAAATCAATTTGGACCTTTTTATAGGTCTCCTGATTTGATTTGGATTCACAGATTCAGCCACCAAATTGGGATGAATCTCCTCTGAATCTAATCAGCACCCAAAGCTTTGCACAGCCCTATCCCAATTCTAGTTGCAGAATTGCATTTGGATTCCAAACTTCATTCTGTGCTAGAACCAGGGACCCACTGGCAGCGCAAAACTGACTTGAGTGGCTCCCTTAAGAGTCAACTTGTATGAAAGGAATCACTGGAAGGCACAGAGCTATAAGTGGCATACAGATGCTTTTGTAACCCATCCCTGAATACAACAGGTATTTACAGAAACAAGAGCTGTGTTTGGAACTCCCCTTTGCCTTAGTGAGCCTCTAGATGTCACAGTAGCCATCTAGGAATATGCTGAATCCTAAAAAAATTCCATCACCTGATGAGTTAACTAGTAATGCCAGGTAACTGTATTTGAAGAGGCCCTCACATCTTCAGCAAACACCTGCTCAGGGAAGCAAAATGGTCCAGGACATAAAATATTAGACTGACTTTTCCGAGACATAGATTTTATTCCCACACTTTCACAAAACATGTATCATATCTCAGTCAAGTCAGTGTATGCCTCTGTGACTACAATCAGACACTGCATTTGTCCTGGGATAAGCCATTTTATCCTAGGACAAAGTGTAATCAATTGGACATCCATGGCCATTGTTCCTGGATAAATCCAAAAAAAGTTTATAAGATAAAATATATTAACAGTTTATCCCAAGACATCACAAAGTACCTCTGAAAAATTATCCTGGGAATGCATCACTGAATCAATTTTCTATTCCAGGACAAACATAAGGACAACTTGTCCAGAGACAAATGTAATGTCTGTTCCTAGCCTGTCTATTTAGTCTATAAACTCTTCAAGGCAAAAGCTGCCTCACACTGGGTATGTCTAAACATGGTCTTTAATGTACAGTAGACTATTTTACTGAGCATTTATTCATCACATTAAAAATGTGTAATTATGCTAATGCACAGTAAAATAGGCTACTGTGCATTACACATCACTTAAAAACCATGTGCATTCATTACTGAACATTAAGGCAGCCTAATGTACATTTCTTTAGTACCTCACATTGGAGATACTAAATTTAACGTGTATTAGAAAAAGCACCTTAATGCACATGTAGATATGCTCACTGAGGTGTATGACTATACTGAAGTCATTGTGTAGATATACCCAAGTGAGTTTTAACCTATCCAGTTTCGGTCATGCAAGCAAGGTACCTTGAGAATTATGGAACTCAGCGTAAGCTGCAAAACCTCCCTGAGAAGCTAGCTAATCACTCAGGCAGCAAACCTGTGCTGAGTTCCATGCTGCTGCAGTTTAACATTAGCTTTACTATGACTAAACTGCACAGCAATCGCATCTGTAACTGCTGCATAGACATATGCTATACGCATATCCACTGCCTAACACTCTGAGGTCATTTGTTGCGATCATAGTACAATTAATGATGAAAGTTACCTTTGCTGTCTTCTGCGCACAATTCTTCTTCAGGGTTGCTGTGGACAAACAGTAACCAAATATAATTGATGTTTTATTGCCCTAGACAGAAGAAGTTCATAGAAGTAGTAGGGTCAGAAGGGACCTTGTAGATCATCAAGTCCGACCCCCTGCCCTGGGCTGGAGAGAAAACCGGGCTCAAGTGACCCCAGCCAGGTAGACATCAAGTCTCCTCTTAAAGACCCCCAGGGTAGGAGCCAGCACCACTTCCCTTGGAAGTTGGTTCCAGAACCTAGCCGCCCTAACTGTGAAGTAGTGCCTTCAGATGTCTAGTCTAAACCTACTCTCTAACAATTTGTGGCCATTATTCCTTGTTACATCAAGGGGCGCTAGGGGGAACAGGGTCTCTCCCAAACCCTGCTGGGTTATAGATGGTCACCAGGTCCCCCTTCAGCCTTCTCTTGCAAAAGCTGAACAGGTTCAGGTCCCATAGTCTCTCTTCGTAGGGTCTGCCCTGCTGTCCCCAGATCATGTGAGTGGCCCTCCTCTGGACACTCTCAATGCTGTCCACATCCCTTCTGAAGTGTAGTGCCCAGAACTGAACACAGTACTCCAGCTGCGGCCTGCCCATTGTTGCATAGAGGGGGAATATCACCTCCTTGGCCCTGCTTGAGATGCATCTGTAGATGCACGACAAGGTACGGTTGGCCCTACTGACTGTGACCTCGCATTGTCAGCCCATGTTCATCTTGGAGTCAATAATGACTCCAAGATGTCTTTCTGCCACTGTGCTTTTAAGAGGGGAGTTTCCCAGCTTATAAGTGTGCTTCTGGTTCCCACTGCCCAAGTGCAGAACCCTGCACTTGTAAGTATAGAACCCCATCCTATTTTCATTAGCTATCTAGGTCCTGCTGTAATCTGTCCTTCCCTACTAGCATGCCCACCTCACCCCAAATCTTGCTATCAGCAGAAAATTTAAACAGGATGCTTTTTACCCTGTCATCCAAGTAACTAATAAAGAAATCCAAGGACCGAGCCCTGGGGGATTCCATTGCCCACTTCCCTCCAGGTTGAAAAAGACCCGTCCACCACTACCTTGAGTATGACCCTTCAGCCAATTTGCAATCATACTATCATATATCATAGGACTGGAAGAAACCACATTGGCCATCTAGTCCAACCCCCTGCACAAATACAGAGTACACTACTTGTGCATTATCCCAGAAAAAGTCCTATATCATCCTCTTCTTGACAACCTCCAATGAAAGAGATCACCAGAGCATAGCCAGAATAAGTCACAGTTCTATCCAACTGAAAAAAACATATTCTGTTAGGACTTTGGTGAGAACTCAAGATGCAAAGTTTCCCTACTAGCTGAGGCAACACAGTGTGTGGCTAATTGATAAGCCTTATATAGTCCCTCTTACCATCCATTGACCTACCAAGACATGCAGTTGAGTAGAGAGACACACTCCCTCTGTTCCTCATCAAAATATGGTTTGTCAGGGCTGCATTCTGGGTAACAGCCTGGAACATGAGCAGAAGGAAAGAATTGTTTGTCAGCTTAGCACAAACTGAAGACACAACCCTTTTAAAACATCTTTAAAAAGACAGGCTTCTATCTTCATGGATACCAATGGGGATCTACATACACAGATCATTTATCCTCTCCTTTTTATTTTCCTTAATATGAATTATCTCTATTGTTGCGAATATAGTATTAATGATATTCTTTTGCTGCAAGACCTAGAAAGAATCAGACTATTTTTACCTAGACTTGCACATCATGAAATCAATGCAATCACTTGAAAAGTCTTCTGAAAGAAGAGAGAAACTCTATTACTTAAGACAAGTGTGGTTTAGCTTAAACCCCACAAGAGTCCATCAAAGTCAGATAAGAATTACCTTCCAAACTATACATGGTGTTACCACATTTTCCCTGTGGATTTCTGCAGGTTTTTAGACAAGTGGCTCCACAGGGCTTATAATACCATTCACGTTTGTCAGGAGGATTGTAGTAATCACAGAACACAGCTGGAAGACAAGGGTAAAATACCAAATCTCAGGTCACTGAAACTTGCTCTAATGTTCTAATTTTTAAAAGCTGAAGGATTCTTAGTCCTGAACCTGTACAGAAGTTAGGATTTTACCCTTCTTATTAGGGATGTGTGAAGCGGGCCCTATTTGACTTGGATTTGGATTCAGCCTGAATCAGGGACAGGGATTTGATTCGTTGATTCAGATCACTGTCTGTGATTTGATTCGGCCAAATCAGAAGATTTGATCTGATTCAGAGAATCAGTGATTCAGACACAGACACAGCTTTAAAAGTTTTTTCGATGTACCGTAAAGTACCAACGTGGCTTATGATTGCTGCAATGCTAGCACAGATGAAGCATCCCACAGGAGCACAGGGTGGGGCCCCTCACATGCCCAGCAGTGAATCCAGAAGTGGACTGGAAGTAATTCTGGTCCACTTCTGGGTCTGCCAGGGAGTGTGTGTGTGGGGGGGCTCCCTACACATCCACCGGCTCAGCGACTGGCTGCAGGGGACCCCAGATGACCCCCTTCAGACCCAGGAGGCACCATTCACCGAGCCAAGGAGGGCACAGGGGGCCTCTTTGATGCACTCCCC
Organism: Crocodylus siamensis; assembly: GCF_052110815.1. Taxonomy (NCBI): domain Eukaryota; kingdom Metazoa; phylum Chordata; order Crocodylia; family Crocodylidae; genus Crocodylus; species Crocodylus siamensis. The sequence goes on along the minus strand of NC_143396.1, from coordinate 178,700,814 downwards.
AGTGGACCTGGAAGCAGACCAGAAGTACTTCTGGGTCTGCTGCTGACTGCGCCGGGGAGCCTCCCATACTTCTGTGGGATGCTCCATGTGCCCCAGCATCAAGGCAATCATGTGCTGCCTGTTACCTAGAGGTATGTAGAAAAAACATTTAAAGCTGTGTCTATGTCTGGGTCTCTGAATCTTTCCAGATCTCTCCAAATCAATTTGGAGAGATTAAAGGGTCCTCTGATTCAATTCAGATTCAGCCACCGAATCAGGCCGAATCTCTGCTGAATTGAATCAGGGACTGAAGCTTTGCACAGCCTTACTTATCTCAGATATGCTCATCTGCATGCAAACTGCTTCATAATGAGCATGGGCTGAGGCACATGACTTCTGAGGAGAAGCTGAAGGCGCTGGGCTTATTTAGTTTGGAGAAGAGAAGATTGAGGAGGGATTTAATCAATTACATGAAGGGTGGTTACAAAGAGGATAGAGCTATACTGGTCTCAGTAGTGGGAGATGACAGAACAAGGAGCAATGGTCTCAGGTTGCAGAAAGGGAAGTTTAGTTTAGATATTATGAAAAATTTTCTCACGAGTCAAACACTGGAACCTGCAAACCAGAGAGATTGTGGAATCTCCATCCTTGGAAGTTTTTAAGCCCTTGGCAAACAAAATCTTGGCTGGGATGATAGTTGATGATGGTCCTGCTTTGAGAAGGGGTTGGATTAGATGACCTCCTGAGGTCCCTTCCCACCATAATTTTCTATGATTCTACAGGTGTCTATGCATGAGTCCCTTCATGTTCTTATTAGAATGTGTTGGAGAAGTCTCGATTAATCAAGTGTTTGAATCAGAACTCTCCAGTGTGCTGCAGCATCTCATGTATGCTGTATCCCTGTATTTCAAAATGTTGGGGTGGAGGATGTGTGCTTTCACTAAACTCATTGAACAAGCTTTAGTTAAAGTGCCCCTGCCACCATTTTTAAATGTGGGATGCTGAACACATGAGATGCTGTGTTTTCATTACAGTGGCTCCTGACAGCTTTTCTAATTAAAATGCCCCCTCTGTCCCCACCCTGGAGCACATGTAAAAACACCCTATGATTCTATGATTTTCATAGTGAGTACTTACGACAAATGGTAGGACTCCTCCAGTCAATACACACACCAGCTCTACTGCAACTTCTTGAATATGCAGCAACTGTTGTACAGAAGCACTCACAGTCCCCTGCACTGTCGCAGCCACAAAAGTCAAAGACACAAGACTCATAAAATGGAATTGGGTCGACCTAGTAAGATAACAAAGACTCTGTTATAAGAGCTCTTCCTCCTCAGAACTATCTTAGCTGAGACAAAAGGTCCCAAGTAATCTGCCATTCAGTGCCAAATTCTTTGACATAATGAAGATAAAGGTGCTGAAAGTGCCATTAGAATTTCAGCTGTGCAGGATAGGACTGAATAGGGCAGGACTCCTCCAAATGTATGTAGCACTTCAAAGTATATAAAACAAAATCCTGAGTGGAACAAAGCTGGATTTTGCTTGTGTCTTTGGACATGTTTACTCAGGGACACTTGGGAAAACTAGGGGGAATTAATTTATAAACTTGATTAAACTATTTTAAACTTTATATGGATATATTTTCAGTCACAATTTCAATGGCCTTAATTTGGTTTAGATCAGGGGTTGGCAACCTATGGCCTGCGGGGAGGATTTGGCTGTGAAGAGATTTTATCTAGTTTGCCAAGCACACCAAAAAATCCCAGGTCCCAGGTGTCACCCTGTGCCTGCTACTGCATAAGAACTCTCCACTGCCTCCCCGACACTGGAGCTGGCTCCCCAGCCCCCACCACCCTCCACAGCCTAGTCCACTGCCCACATTCTCCCAGTCTGGCTGGGCAATGGGAGCACACAGGAGACCTAGCCCAGGCAAGTCAGAGCTGCTTAGGCCGATGCAAGGTTTCCAAGACACATGAATGTTTGTGAGATTTTCATGGCCTCAGCCCTCCCCCCCCACCTCACTTTCAATTAAAGGGGGAACCAGAGTCCCAGAGGAGCTGGGAGCATGCTGGGAGCTCTGGTCTGGCCTGCCATAGGGCCATAGTTTGTTAATTTTTCCCTCCATTAGTAAAAAGTTACCAACCCCTAGTTCAGATTAATTCCATCTGGATCTAAACTAACCCAAATTAAGGCCATCTTAACTCCCACCTCTTGTTAATGTAGATGATTTTTTTCTGAGAAGCCTTAGGCTACACTAGGTTATATTACCTTTAAGGTTTTCAGCTAATTGGTATTTTTTCCCTCTATAAGAATTATTTTCTGGGTCTTTGATTGTCTTCATTCTATATTGCTGAATTAATTTAATCATGATGTGGGTTCTCCTGGGTGTCTGTACAATTTCCTTCCCAATCAATAGGATTTGGGTCTAAATTTACTGAATCCTGATGAAGTGAAAACCTCTAAAGTTAATAAAAGAATGAAATTACCTTACTGTGGCAAGTACTAAAGATATCGCTCTTAATAATGCTGCAGTGCTTTTGTCCTAGCATAGACTTGAAAGGCCGATCAGCACATGGGTCAGTCACATTTATATTAGTGCAGGTACTAGTAACTTTCCAGCTATTCCCAAACTCCTGCACATTCAGCTCCACTGACTGCCCTCTGGTGGTAAAGTCATTCATTGAGCGACCGTCAAAGTCTCCACATAGACCACAGACCTTACCCTATGGAATAGATATAAATTATAATTAAGTACTGACCTCTCCTGCTGCCCCTCCTGTCCTCAGATATGGTCTGCTTTTCCATCAAATCTATACTGAAAAAAGTAAATGACTCCCAAATCTCACAAATTCTAAACATCCCTTAGAGCTCTTTATCTTGCAGTGCACACCTTGGAAGAATTGTGGTATAAGGGACAAGATAAAGCCCAATAAGCCCTATTGCATTAAAATCTGTTCTAGCCTTCCTTTACACTGGATAGTTCATAGTACCAATGTGATCACAAAAACTTAACTAATGCAATAAGTTAATTTCATTACAGTGAGTGAGAAACACTCTTTTTTTACAGCATGGATTTCAAATTGGTATTCCATTTTTAGGGGGCATAATTTTCAGCTTAAAAAATATTTTGGCAAGGTATTGCAGATAAAAAGCAAATTTGGGAGTTTCATAGTTTCTAGGGTCGGAAGGGACCTGAGTAGATCATCTAGTCCGACCCCATGCCATGGCAGGAAAGATTACTGGGGTCAAACAACCCCAGCAAGGTGTTCATCTAACCTCCTCTTAAAGACCCCCAGGGTAGGAGCCAGCACCACCTCTCTTGGAAGTTGGTTTCAGATCCTAGCCGCCCTGACAGTGAAGTAGCGCTTCCTGATATCTAGCCTAAACCTGCCCTCTGCCAGCTTGTGACCGTTATTCCTGGTCGCTCCTGGCAGTGCTCGGGGGAACAGGGACTTCCCCAATGCCTGCTGGTCCCCCCTGACTAGTTTGTAACAGGCCATGAGATCCCCCCTCAGCCTTCTCTTGTGGAGGCTGAACAGGTTCAGGTCCCATAGCCTGTTCTCATAGGGCCTCCCCTGCTGCCCCCTGATCATGCAAGTGGCCCTCCTCTGGACCCTCTCAATGTTGTCCACGTCCCTCTTGAAGTGTGGCACCCAGAACTGGATGCAATACTCCAGCTGCAGCCTGACCAGTGCTGCATAGAGGGGGAGGATCACCTCCTTGGACCTGCTCGAGATGCTTCTGTGGATGCATGACAAGGTACAGTTGGCCTTCCTGACTGCAACCCCACACTGCCGGCCCATGTTCATCTTGGAGGCAATAATGACTCCAAGATCCTTTTCTGCCTCTGTACTGACAAGAAGGGAGTTCCCCAGCCTGTAGGTATGGTGCCGGTTGTTCCTCTCCAGGTGCATCACTTTGCACTTGTCAGTGTTGCACTTGTCAGGGAGTCCTGGTTAATACTGGCCGTGTCTACATGTGCTCCCGACTGTGCAGTTGTTACTGTGCAGTCATTTAGTACTTATTTTAGCGAGTACTAAATGACTGCACAGTAACCATTATTACTGCTCAGTTCTGGCAGTGCATGGATCCTTTCCAATCCTACTGTGGCAACACAGTTTGTACCTACCGATGCTACTTTACTGTAGTCTTATGTAGATGCTTGATGTAGCATTTCATGTAGATGTGTCCACTAGCACACAATTGTTCCTCCTAGAAACTGAGACCCAATTTGAGAATCAGTCTCTCTACCCTTAGTCTTCTACCTACCTGGAAAGATGGTGCCAGTTGGACAATCACTGTGGTCTTTTGGTCCCACATTAAGGTCATTCCCTGGGTAGTTTCAATCACAATATAAATTCCTCGGAGATCCACTTTGTAATTCTTTTCAGCTGTTAGATCAGTGGTTATCTCCTGAATTTTCCCCTCCAAGAGTCTAATTTCACTGTTCTAGAACAAGGAATTAGATTGCACTGAAGAAAACAAGAATGAAATCACAACTGAATAGAAAATATAACACTACAGTGAGGAAGAGGCTCTTTCCTTTGCAGCTTGGGAGCCTTATGTGATGACGATACAACAGTATGGCAGCCACTGCCCTGTGTACAAACCATGAGACTTGAATATAACCGTTCCCCACCCCCATGTAGCCCTAAATCCCTACAAATTGATTCTTTTCTTTTATTATGGGCTGCTGTCTCCTTCATTTCCTCCACTTAAATGCCAAGCCTTGGCCATTCTGACCAGTTCTAAATGTCCAGCCCTGCCTCATCTCACATATTTCTGTTTTTTCTGGCTTTTTGTTTTCAACAAAGAAATCTCTAGTGCAAGCTTCCTGGTTTGATTACCCAACCCACAAACTGAGTGTGTCTACACATCACTATACAGCAACGTTGTTACTGTGCCATGCTTTATTTCTTCCTTTTGGAAATACTAAAACACAGCACAGTAACTGCCCATACAATGCCATACAGGTGGTGCACACTTAGATTTCCCTGTTACGTCATGGTAGCAGTATGCTATAAGCTAGCAATCATGTTCAGACCAGTGTTATCACTACATTGCCGTAGCACACCATGTAGACATGCTAACTGATAACTTTATGGAACCCCATGTGGCGCGAACCATTTGTATTTCTATTAATAGGGCCAGGGAAAGGAAGGGATCTAGCCAAGCCTCAACTGCTCTTTGGTATCAGTCCTGTGTCTGCACTTACTCCACAGCAGGAGTTAAACCATGGCAGTTTAACCTTAAATGAAACAGGGACAAGCTGTCCAATTTAATTTCCATGTACGTTGAGTAATTGTGGGCATGGGGATAGTGTTCTGATCTATTCCATGAGCTAGGAGAGGAGCCCTCTGACTTTGACCTCAGCACAACATCCTGGCCCCTCCTTGGTAGCAAGGTTGCTCTGGTCATAGCTTGCCTCCTGCTTGCAAACCTTTCCCTTACATTGCTGCCTTTCTGCTGTCTTCCCTGGGGTTTTAATCTCCCAGTGAGACATTTTCATTATCCAAATCCCCTGCAGCTGGGCTGTCTCAACATGGCTGGCTGTTCCTTCTTAAAGGGATAGACTGCCCTATTACAGATTGGGGAATAGCTGAGGAATGGTAAATACCTCTCCTTTCCTGTGCCATACCAACATTAACTGCAGGTCCAACTGGATGCCCACTCATAAGTACTGCAATGTGACTTGAGGTCATGTTCTGTAGTTTTGGAGCTACTTCTCTAATAGTGGCTGCATAGCAGTGTTAAGGTACAGTGAATTAATTGTTGTTGAGACCTTTATCTAAGGATCTACCAAATTCACAGCAGAAGTAGAGTGCGTGGCGGGTCCTTTAATCTTGCATGCTCCCCTGCATGCACCTCGCCCTTTGTGCCCTCGTCCTCCACTGCTGATTAGTAGAGGACCCTGCCATTCCCTCCTGATCACCAGCGAAGCTAAAACTGCAGTTTTAAACATGGCACCATTTTTGCCTCCCTGCCAGTCAGCAGCAAACAGCAGGGCCATCCAGGGGCCCTCATCCAATCAGTGGCAGGAGGCAAAAATAATGCCATATTTAAAACCATAGTTTTTGCTTCCTTGCTGATCAAGAGCAAGCTGCAAGTGGGGCTCCTCCACCAATCAGTGGGGGGAGGGCACAAGGGAACCTGCAAGATTAAAGGACCCACAGTGCACCCCACTTCTGCCATGAACTCAGTAAGTCCCTACCTATATGCCATCTAGCCACCACCCTCCCCTCTCCCCACAACATAATTCAGAGTTAAAACTGATTTTAGACACACCTCAAGTATCAATGTGATCTTCATGGAGCAGATGGACAGTGATTTCCCACATGCATTGTTCTGAGTTACAATTCGGAAGGTGCCATCATTAGGGTTATTGGGGCAAAAGTCCTTTACAAAACAAAGAAAAGCATATTACATCTTTTTATCTGACAAGTATAAGTCTTAAACATTCCCATAAATGAATGATGTGAGTCATATTTGACTGCACCTTTTGAATCATCATTACATTCCAATTTTCTGAAGTGCTCAGTGTTGGTTTTATTGTGCTTATTTAAGTCAATGGCTGTTTTAACAGAAAGCAAAGCTAAGTGAAAGACTGAACTTTTTTATAAACCTACTTACATTTCTAAATATAAATAGTTAAGCATTTTCACAAAAAAAAGAAGACTGAAAAATGGGGACCTTGAATCCTGTTCATTTCAGTACCTGTAAGTTGAATTTTACAATAATCTCTCACAAACTATGTTTTGTCTATAGAATGGGCTATACTGTAGCAGCAGTTATGTCTTTCAAAGAGGCACAAGGGTCAGAATATGGAAAAATGTTGCCAGCAAATCCAGCAAAGCAATCCCAGTTTTCTCTACGTATTGAAGTCAGTGGAGTTACTCCAAGGATAAGTGTGGCCCTGGGATGTTAACCATTGAACAATACACACACAATACAAAGCACACTCTATAATCAGGCTGGAATCATTTGGAAGTGGGCATAGAGGACCAAATTCAAAGAGAAAGCTAAGCCCAATTTGTGCTGATTCAGCATACAGCTTTACCCAGACAATTCAATGTATAAATTAAACCAGTTTAAAGGCCAAGTCTCATTATTATTACTAAGGAATCATACTGAAGTGATGGTTCGACACAGCATTATATAAAAAGGCCATGAGGAGATGAAGAAAGAAATTGTGTTTTTAAAAAAAAATCTAAATTAATGCCATGTAGTCAGGGTATATTGCTTGTTAACAATATATTTGCTAGTCCTGGTGAACTTTAGGTTGTCTCCTAGGATTTTTTCTAGTTGAGATCTAGCCCATAAGCAAAGGTATCAGAATTTGGATGCCAGAATCTGTGCTGTTTCTCCAAGGATAAATTAGAACCCTTCATACCTCTTCAAAAATAAGCTTTGGAGTCTAGCTGAGTTGTGGGAATGTAGCAGGTGGACTGACAAGAGGCATTTACCAGGAAAAGTAATATGCACGTCAGGTTGGCCACTGAGGCAGAGCACAATCAGGGTGCTCACCATGTAGTGTGCTGCTGCAGGCTACAAAGCAGCCTGAATGGTCATCAGCGGGGAGATCCCCTTGCCCCTCCCCCCGCCCCGTAGCCATTTTAAGAGGGAAGGTGTGTGGCAGAGCACCTTTAGACCTGAAAGCAAACAGCCGGCAAGTGCAGGCCAGCCCTCATGAGGTGGCCATTTTAGATCCTGGCTCTCTGGGCTGAGGCAGCAGCCTACTGCAATTAGATGAAGGAGCAACAACATCTTGCGGGGTCTGCTCCCTACTGGGGTCTCTGGCACACCAGCTGGAGGAGCTCCAGGCCACAGTCCAGAGACTGCGTGCCATCAGGGACTGCGAGCAGGAGATAGACTCCTACCACCAGGCTCTTCTCCCCCAGGAGCCACAGGGTAGAGCACCGTCTCCCTCCAGGACTAAGGAGGACTCTGGGACCTCCCACTCTGCCCAGTCAGGGGCATGGACCAAGGTGGTCAAGGGTCCCAAGGCCCGCCGCACCAAGGCCCCTCCCTCGCCGGAGCTTAGCAACAGGTTCGCACCTCTTGCAGCCCCAGCAGAGCCTGCTCAGTTGCCAGCTCCCGCAGGCAACCCAGGCTCAACCGCAGCTAATGCCCCCGCTCTCCCCAAGACAAAGCAAAAGGTGTTTGTTGTGAGAGACTCCATCCTGTGGGGCAATCTGCCGCCCCGACCCCTTAGCCCGGGAAGTCTGCTGCTTCCCGTGGGCCCACATCCGAGACATTGCGGAGAGGATCCCACAGCTCCTCCAGCCCACAGACCACTACCCCATGCTCCTTATTCACGTGGGCACCAATGACATGGCTCGGAGCACCCCCAGCCGGGTCATGAGGCACTACAGGCATTTGGGAGTGGGGCTTAGGGGTCTAGGAGCTCAGGTGGTGTTTTCGTCGATCCTCCCAGTCTCGGGCTATGGGCTGAGGAGGGAGAGGAGGATCCACGCAGTGAACCAAAGACTGCGGAGCTGGTGTCATCGGGAAGGCTTTGGCTTCCATGACCACAGCCTGCTCTTTGGCGAGAGAGGCAGCAAGCTGCTGGGAAGAGATGGCCTCCACCTCTCTTCCCTGGGGAGGAGGCTCTTCTCAGCCAGGCTGGCTGACCTGTTCCACCGGGCTTTAAACTAAGCCCACTGGGGGTGGGGGGACTACTGCCACTGCTGGCCCGCTGAACAACCCTTGCAAAGCCAGCAGACCAAGGCACTTAAGAGAGCCCATCCCTGCCCCAGCCCTGGCACAACCTGTGGGCAAAGCAAGTGCCCCCAAGGGCACACTTGCCTGCCTGTACACTAATGCCAGAAGCCTGGGTAACAAGCAGGAGGAGCTCGTCCTCCTGCTCAGTGCAAAGAATTATGACATTATTGGGATAATGGAGACCTGGTGGGACTCCACCCATGACTGGATCACGGGTATAGAGGTCTATACCCTGTACAGGAGGGATCGTGTTGACAAAAGGGGCGGGGGTGTAGCTCTCTATGTGAAGGAAAGCTACATATCCCTGCAAGCTGATGTTGGCGACCAGCATGGACAGCTAGAGACCCTCTGGGTAAAAAATTGTGGGGAATACGGCACAGGGGACACAACGGTGGGAGTCTACTACAGACCTCCCACTCAAAGTCCTGAGCTTGACCAGGAGTTCGCCCAGTAACTGACTGAGGCCGCTTGCTCCAGGACCTTGGTTGTCATGGGTGACTTCAATTACCCGGACATCTTGTGGGAAGATCACTCAGCAAAATCCGAGCGGTTGCAAAGCTTTCTTTCATGCGTGAATGACCTCTACCTGACTCAATGAGAGGCAAAGCGCTGCTCGACCTGGTACTGGCTACAGGGGATGACCTAATCGGCAACCTAGTGATCGATGGGAAGCTGGGTGACAGCGACCACGAGCTGATCACCTTCACCATCCACCGTAAAGCTGGCAAGTCAGTCAGCAACACAGAAGTCCTTGACTTCAGAAAAGCCAACTTTGACAAGCTCAAGAGGCTTGTCGGTCAGGCCCTCAGGCACCATGACCCCAGGGAGATGGGAGTTCAAGAAGAGTGGTTGCTTCTCAAGGATGCGATCCTCAATGCACAAGCCAAATCTATTCCAACATGGAGGAAAGGCAGCAAGAAGGCACAGCAGCCCTCCTGGCTCTCTAGGGACCTAGCGGACCTCCTGCGGCTAAAAAGGAAAGCCTACAAAGGATGGAGGATGGGATTCACCTCCAAGGAGGATTATTTTGCGTTGTGCCTGCAGGGAGCAAACCAGGAAAGCCAAGGCTGCAACTGAACTCCAACTAACTTCAAGCATCAAGGACAACAAAAAGTCCTTTTTCAGATATGTGGGGAGCCGGAGGAAAAGAAAGGGTGATGTTAGACCCCTGCTAAACCAGATGGGGCAACTGACAACTGACGCCCAGGAAAAAGCCAACCTATTAAATAGGTACTTTGCATCAGTCTTTCATCAGTCCCATGGGACGCCCATGCCTGCTATGGGACAGGGAGATCCGGGTGATGGGGATCCCCTACCCTCCATAAATGCTGACCTCGTGAAGGAACATCTTGAGAAGCTGGATACCTTCAAGTCAGCTGGCCCTGACAATCTGCACCCCAGGGAACTCAAGGAGCTGGCGAGCATCATAACCCAGCCCCTGGCACAGATCTTTGAAAACTCCTGGCACTCTGGTGTAGTACCCGAAGACTGGAAGAAGGCCAATGTCGTGCCGATCTTCAAGAAAGGGAGGAAAGCGAATCCGGCTAACTACAGGCCCATTAGCCTGACTTCTATCCTGGGGAAGATCTTAGAAAAGTTTATTAAGGAGGCCATCCTTGATGGACTGGCCCAGTCTAACATTCTAAGGGATAGCCAGCACGGGTTTGTTGCGGGTAGGTCTTGTTTGACCAATCTCATTTCCTTCTATGACCAGGTGACCTATAACCTGGACAAGGGAGAAGAGATGTCATATAAATTGACTTCAAAAAAGGTTTTGATCTGGTATCCCATGATCACCTCTTGGCCAAAATGGCCAGTTGTGGCCTTGGCTCCACCACAATCCGCTGGCTGGGAAACTGGCTCCGTGGTCGGACCCAGAAGGTTGTAATTGATGGGAGTCACTCATCGTGGTGCCCTGTGACCAGTGGGGTCCCTCAACGCTCTGTCCTTGGACCCATACTGTTCAACATCTTCATTAATGATGTGGACATTGGAGTCAGGAGTGGACTGGGCAAGTTCACCGATGACACCAAACTTTGGGGCAAAGCATCCACGCCAGAAGATAGGCGGGTGATCCAGGCTGACCTGGACAAGCTCAGCAAATGGGTAGACGAGAACCTGATGGTGTTTAACACCGAAAAATGCAAGGTTCTCCACCTTGGGAGGAAAAACCTGCAGCTTCCTTATAGGCTCGGCAGTGCTACGTTGGATAGCTCTACAGAAGAAAGAGACTTGGGCGGTCATCATTGAGCACAAGATGAACATGAGCCTGCAATGCGATGCTGCGGCTAGTAAAGCGACCAAAATGCTGGCTTGCATCCATAGATGCTTCTTCAGCAAATCCCGGGATGTCATTCTCCCCTTGTACTCGGCCTTGGGGAAGCCGCAGCTGGTGTACTGCATCCAGTATTGGGCTCCACAATTCAAAAAGGATGTGGAGAAGCTTGAGAGAGTCCAGAGGAGAGCCACGCTCATGATCAGAGGTCAGGAAAACAGATCTTACGATGACAGGCTGAGAGCCATGGGATTCTTTAGCCTGGAAAAGCGTAGGCTCAGGGGTGATCTGATGGCCACCTATAAGTTTATCAGGGGTGACCACCAGGATCTGGGGAAACGTTTGTTCACCAGAGCGCCCCAAGGGGTGACGAGGTCGAACAGTCACAAACTCCTGCAAGACCGTTTCAGGCTGGACACAAGGAAGAATTTCTTTACTGTCCCAGCCCCCAAGGTCTGGAACAGTCTGCCAGCAGAGGTGGTTCAAGCACCTACATTGAACACCTTCAAGAGTAAATTGGATGCTTATCTTGCTGGGATCCTATGACCCCAGCTGACTTCCTGCCCCTTGGGCAGGGGGCTGGACTCAATGATCTCCTGAGGTCCCTTTCAGCCCTAATGTCTATGAAATCTATGAAATCTGGCTGAGCTGCTGCTCATAAAAAACCTTGACATGGATGGCAAGAGTTTCCTATAGATGAGTGGGGTCCTGAGAGCCAGGAAGAAGATTTCAGCTTAGTTAGAACAAGGCCCAGCCTAGGCATGTGGCTAACAGCTTGTGGGCCTACAAGGAATCCAAGGAAGCCCAGGAGTAGAAGAAGGCTCTCTGGTGGGACCCAAGGGGGACCCCCCTCTGGGCTATGGATGTCAGCAGTGGCTAAGTTGAGTCTCTGATCCCTCACACTGCTCAATGCAAGAGGGCCAGGGCCAAAGGGCCATTAAACCCAATGTGAGGGGCAGGCCAGGGCCACTGTGAGCTATCTGGCACCCCAACTGACCTGGAGGTTGGGCCAGAGCCTGCAAGGGCTGAAGGTCCCTTCGACGTGGGGGATATCACAGCCAAAGAGGGCAAGGGTCAGCCAGCATGCAGAATGTTATAAGATCAGAATGGGGTCAGAGTGAGAGCTGGGCCCAATGAGAAAAAGAGCCCAAGTACATCAGCCAGGTGCCCTAATGAGGGAACTAGACCTGGGAGGATATGTCTGCTTTGTCCTGGGTAAGACTGAAAACTACACCCTGCAGGGGAAGGGTGGTCTAGTGGGGCTGTCCATGGTGGGACAGTTCCCCAAAAATACCAGGCCAGTTACTTCCCCAATGAAAGGCAGGTAGGAGCATCTTAAAACCCCAGCCCCCACCATCCAGTGGGTCATTCATACCAGAGGGAAGGAGAGTCAGTCATGCCTAGACAGAGGCACCTGAGCCCACTGGGGTGTAAGACCCCATAGCATGGTGGGGCCAGGCCCACCTACGAGAGAGGCACCTGAGCCCATGGGGGTATAATACACCAAGGCCCCATCATAGGGGCAGAATGTGGGCCCCAGTGAGCGAAGGTAGAGTAGTTACCCTGGTGAAGGGGTGGAGTGTTGAGGCCCCAGGAAGGGGGCAGTTAGTTCCAGGTAAGTCTTCCGATGCCTGAAGCCACAGTGGGCCTGTAGCCAAGAGGGCAAGTAATTGGTCCTAATTAGAGGGTACAAATGAGGAGTTACCCGACAAGGGGCTTGGGTCAGAACTCTGCCCAGGGCAAGGTGAATTGGCTGGTCAATGCTTAGATGAGGCTCGCAGGAGAGGCCCAAAGACTGGCCCTGGTTCAGTCTAAGGAGTGTGAGTAGGCAAGCCTGATGGCCTACAGGAGCCACCCAAGGGAAAAAGGCAGGTCAAATGTGGCCTTGTTTGGAGCAGCAAGTAAGAGGCCCAGTGAGAGTGTGTGAAGTGCTAGAGGCTCAGTGAGAACAGGTGGTGTGAATGAGGTCCATTGGGGTGGAATGATAGGATGAATGCATAAGGCTGAGCAAAGGGCTGAATTTGGCTCAGCCTCAAGCTGGAGCAAACAGCAACTCAAGGATGACATCTGCGAGGCTTAGGACACAATAAGGGAAAGTTGGAGTCATGTGTAAACCACTAGGCATTGAGATCTTGAATGGGCAGCCTCCTGCTTACATTGTAACACCAGTTTACCTTACAACAAAGGCATGGCAGGAGAGACCAGGCAGACTGCCCTAGACAGGTGGGTGGGCCGGTACTGTGACCAGGCCTGGGAGAGTGCCCCCTGTCACAGCCACACAATTGAGATATAAAATATATAATTTATACACTCAATTATAAACAGAGTCTGGCACCATCATTTTTCTTCCAAACACCACAGGACAAAGGGTGCCCTGATTTCCTCATTATCTCTTCTGAAACAGGATTTTTTTTCAGTTAGTTTGACAGTCCTAGCAAAAACTTGTAAGGCTGGGCCCCAGTATTTAACTGTTAGGTATAATGTTCTTGTAGAGATACCAGCAGTGCAGGAACATGGCTGGGCAACTGGGGCAAAGCAGAAGTGATGACTTCGAGTTCCTGAATGCAAAAAGGCAGTCACCAGTAGCAGCTATTTTACACCCCTCCCCCCTTCCTCCCACACACACCAAGTTGTCACCCAGGGCAGCTGCCTCTGTCATCCCCCCTCAGTTAGGCCACTGAGAGATACCTCTGCATTGTTCTCTGCTCAGAATTCTGCCCAACTGTTCTGGGTCTCTTCCTGGAAAGGAAGCTCCTGCCCTTCAGCTCCTGCTCCAGGTCTGAGACTGTAGTGGATCCTACAGCTATAATATCCCAACTATACCTTAAGCAACAGACTAATGAAGCCACATGGCAGAGGACTGTGAAGTCATGTCCTCCACTCAGAATCTTATTACATGATATCCTGGAGGCAACCCTCAGGGAGCTGAACACTGCTTGTGGGGCTTTTAAACACTGACTGTCATTCTTTTTCAGAGGACATTTCACTACTTCTGCTGAGGCCTGGGCTCTTCTACAGCCATGAAGAGGTGGAGGGGTAGAATCTTTTCTTAGTGTCTCTTGCCTTATATAGGATAGACTTCTAAGCACTTCAAAGCAACACTGCGACTTGAGCCTGTGAAAACCAGCAGGAGTCAGAATGGCAATAAAAACTTGATACCTGAGCTAGTATATAATCACAGTCGCCCATGAAATTATACTTCTCTTCATCAAAAGTCCAGTAATGTCCATTTCCATACACTGTGCATACTCCATGGCAGATATTGCCCGTACAGTTCCATTGCCTGTTGTTACATGTGCTAAAAGATAAAATGTAAAGGATGACAATTTTTCCATGATGGATGGTCTTACATAAATCAAGGAAGATGTTAAATAATTCAGAGTTTATGATTAATTTATTTCAGCTGGTTTCACTTGGTTAGAGAAAACATACACTCTTCAAATTCCCAGTTTTAGACTGGTAAGCTAAGTTGCGGTCTTTCCTATCAATTGTATTACTGAGGCACAAATTTGACTTTTTTACATTTTATATAAGGTGCTTCCTCAAAGACATTCACCCAGTTTCCTCAGCCATAGGCAGCAGGTGTTACATAAACTTCAGCAACAACTTCAGAAATGCAGCTATTTCCTGAGAACATCAGATTTCCTCAAATTCAGCCCTACTGTTTAACTCTTCTTATAAGGCTCAGCTACATCAAACAGGTAGGTTCAAACTGGGGGCACTGCTGAAGAGTGCAGAGACAGCCACAATATAGCAGGACTTCTCCCATAGCCTACTAGTGCTGTTGTAACTATGGAACAGGAAGCCCAATCCTACTTACTTCCCATCCAGTTTAGGCTGCACAGAGCCCACATCAAGTGTAGCAGAAAGCAGTCCACACATGTAGGTGAAGACTTAGATGCATCCCTGGCTACTATCTGCACACAGATATTGAATTAGGAGAGAAGCATCTGGCAATTTCACTTTTACTACTCATAAAATAACTGGCTGTAATCTAGCTCTCAACCAGGCAGGGATTTGAGTGTTTCATGTATAGGTACATGAACAATTTACAGAGGAGGCCAAAAATAATATGAAGAGTAGCTAGCACCTTTTGTCCCTATATATGCAAATGAATTGATATAATGTGGGGAAAAAGCGGGTGCTGAAAGGGAGCCAACATTACGATCCTGGGCTAATATTAAAATGCACTCTGCATCCGTACATATACCTTTGAGGAAGTGGGGGCGGGGGGCTGAGCATTTGATTTTTATTTTGTTTTTGGATTATTTGCCCTGCTGTTTTTAACAGCCATTTTACTAGCCACCACCTTCTGACACAGTGAGTGATAATACAAGACTCTGTGGAATACTATACCATGTATTACAGCCGATTATGATGGTTTCCCCTGGTTTATGGAAACTTCCTCCATGGACACATGGACACTGGTCTTCAGCAATACAGCCCCCTTTGCCATCAGATACAAGCCCATCAGGACATATGCAGCCAGAGACACATTCTGTGACATACTGTGAACATGAAAAAATAATGCAGTGTGGTATATTAGTTAACCAGGTAGGAGGAAGAAAAATCACAGACAGTTGGGCATGGGTGCAAAACTATAGCTGCAAACCTGAAGTTAAGCCAAAGACAATCTACAAATCAGGCCCATTATATTTTTTTGGAAGCCATAGATATTACAGATCTATAGTTTCTGTGGACTGATTTATTTTATGCATGTAGGAAAGCAAATTTTTTTCAAAAAATTTCAACAAGTCAGATTGCTGCAAACCATTAAAATGAATCATGACAAGCATTATGAAAAAGTGGATAGTTATAGCTGTGGTTAATAACTGAATATAGGTTGTTTGCAAACAATGTAATGCACTGCCATTGGCATTTGTTAAGAACAATTGTACATGCAGAATAGTGTTAGTCATGCATCTTTTAGCTACTATGAATTTAACCCCTTACACACTGCATGTCCTGTGTCTTACAACTTTTCTGGCATTCAGATCCAATGGTCCCTGGCCCAGCGAAAGTGCAGTCGAAGTAGTACATAGGAGGAGGGCACTCTACAAGAGGGGAAAAGCCAGAACAGAAGGGTCAGCTGATGAAGCTCATACGGATGTCATCTCATAATGTTTTCCACACCAGACATTTCAAGTACATTATGGAGCATATGAGCTGTATTTCTGGGATTTTCTTTCATAGAGTCTTGAGCTATTAGATGAGATTCTAAAGGAGAAACTAGCAGATGTTTTTTGTTTTTGAAAGCACCGCCCTTGTCATTGAATTTACTAAATATTTTTCTTTTTCTTTAAATTATAAAATGTACGGAGTAAACTTTTCCTACTTCCCCCAAGAAAGTTTGCCAACAGTGGCTCCAGCTGCCCGTTCTTACACTGAAAAATCTTGCTGTAAATCTGAGCTGAAAATGGCTTTGAAATTTTTTAAAAGGTAAACTAGTTGAAAAGGATGTGTGGGGGATAATCTGAAAATCCTGTAGAGGAATAATGTTGTAACTCTGGATCCACTTGTTATAGTGTGGGCTTTCCCTTTTAATATCTACTATTTACTGCCTTGGTTCTGTCCATATTTGTGTTTTTCCTAGCCTTAATGTAGCACAAGATATAGAAGGAATCTGCAGCCTAGCAGATGTAACAACAGAGCAATAGCAGTTGCCCCTCCTTTTCCCACCAACACATACGTCTCTACCCATGAACCTTGCTCATCCATTATGTCTCTAACAGGGATGAAGCAGACTCGTGCAGCACAGGTAAGCATGGGACCCCTTATTCTTTCATGAAATAAAGAATTCCCACAAAAGAACATGTCTTTCTATGCTGTCAGAATTGAATTATTTGTGATATTGGAACACACATCCTTCTTGGGGGAAACAAAGAAATACAACATTGTGTGAGGCACATCAGAAATTCTAGATGAGTGCGTATGTGAGGCTAAGAGCATCATGAAGAAAGTCATTATCCAAATGAACCATACTTTCATTTCTGAAGGATTCATTCTTAAAAAGCTGAATGCATAGGGGAGGAAAAAAGCACCTTTTTCATCTTATGAGGTTTGGGATATATGCTTTTTTTTTTTTAAGTTCAACAAGTTTGGAAATACTTTACAAAGAAAATGTATCCAAAAAGCCACTATGCTTTCAACCTCTAACTCACACATTTCAGGGAGAACCAGGATGTGGATACAATATTAAAAAGGGACAAATATTTTGAAAATAAATAACTTTTAAAGGACATCTTAATTCCTGACTTTATTAAAATCTCACCTTTGTCTATCATGGTTTTTCCAATGCAGTCTAATCTTCCTTGAATGCATTTGCTAAAGATATTTCATAAAATAAGAAACACATCAGTTCTTTGCACATTTGTATTAGAAAGCAAAAGTTGTCTAAAGTTGTCACACCAGCATGAAGGGGTCATAAAGTCTCCCATGTTCCGAAACAGAATTGTCACCACAGAGAGAAGGTGGGGGAAGTAAGAGACACAAGACTTATGCTCTGTCCTTTCTACTTCCACTGACTTGTGCATCATTAAGCAATTCAGTTCAATTCATTTAATCCTTCTCCTTATCTGTAAAATGAGTCAAGGGTACTGGGATACAAAATTAATGTTTTCAAAGTACTTTGAGATCCTTGAATAAAGGGGATTATATAAAGAGCAAATTGTTATAATCCAGTGATGCACTCAATTGGTTGAAAATGCCCATTATTTTTCACTTGAAATTTAAAACATTTTATTTTTACCATGTGTTAGAATTTCTCAAATGTCTGGCTTTCAAAACTGAAGTTTGTGCTCCCCCAAAACTGTTTTTGACTTACAATCTTCCTTTTTGGAAGAAATAAAATGTTTCTGTTGAGTTTTTTACACCGAAAAGGGACACTGTGACAAAAATGACATTTTTTTCCACAATAAAATTTTATTTCTGATCTTTATTTCAAAACTGTATGTTGAAAGGGGTCTATCAATAAAGTCTAATAGTATACAGGCACATCTACATGTGCTGATTTAAGGCACGTTAGCCATTTTTAAGGCTCATTAAGGGCATATATGAGCCCATGTATGAGGTCTATTCATGCCCTATGAGTAAGACATCTGAGACCATAAAGCCCTTGCCATATCCATTTTCACCCCTACTATTTATCCTTGCTTTTTCTGTACCTCATTAATGATTCCCTTTTTCCATGTGCCTACTAACTCTACTTTTTCAACTCAGCTAGCTCATCTTCCCTCCTTTTTGACCTCTTATTACCTCCTTTCTCTTAGTACCTCTTAATACCTCCACACTCTTCACTTCTGCCTACAGCTATTACTCTTCCTTCTCACTCCTGGTATTGATGTGTGGTTCCCACCTTCTTTTTTAGAAACCTCTTGTCCACTGCTGCAGTACCTGGCTTTACATCCAACCCAGAGGAGTAACAAGGCAGCTAGGTGCCTGGGACAGCTGTGATTCATGGAAGCAGTGGTGAATTGCAGCTCCTGCCTTGTTGGCAGCACAATTATGCAGCTGCAGTGGCATCTGTTAATTTTCCAGCCCCTTCCAAGCTGGTGCCCAGGAGGTTGTCCCGGATGCCCAATCTTAGTTATGCCACTGCTCTGAAGTGCTGCTCCATTCATTGGTACTGAAGCCTGCACCAGTATTTTCCCATGGAAAAAAATACCATTGTTCCCTTTTATGATACAAATTTATTCAGCAAGTATTACTTGCACAAACAACAGTGTGTATAACATTTCAGTGCCGCTATGACGCAATCAATACCTCATCAGAATCAACATACCACATCATTTCGTCCTCTTGGAAGGATTTCTCCACTTCAATGATTTGGCCTTTATAGTAGCATGGACAGTTCTCCGGAAGCACACATTGCTCATCTGCATTTAGATAAGTCCCCTCAGGGCAACCACAGCCCTCCATAGGAATGCTCTTGACACTACAGAGTTGATCAAGCTCACTCAGCGAGCGGCAGGAGTAGTTACAGAACTTCACAGAATAACTGTACACCATCGTTTCAGGACAATCGGAGACATCTTTGCAAGATAAATGAAACAAAGATGGAAATGGTCTTGTGACCTGCAGCCCTTAAGCACCATTCCTGCTCCTGAAGTATCTTTCTGAACTTTGATAAATGCAAATGCCCACTTTTCCATTACAATGAAATCTCATCTGCTCACAGGTGGAGGGTGGGGAGCCTACTCACTTAAAGTATTTAAAAATGAACGAGACAAAACATTGTAAACTATAGTCAGGCATAATCCTGACGTAGCAGGGGATGGAGTAGATGACTAGATAGAAATTTGTTATGGATAATATCTACAAATCTGTTTTCTAGATCAGGCCCCAGATACTTCTGATACATCCTTCTTCAGTTAAGAGAAATTTGAAAAAAAAATAGCACTCAGCAGGTGTGAAACGTAATGATTTCAGCTGCCAAAGAAACTCTGTGTAGATGCTTGATTTCCTGAGGACAATGGAGAGACCACGTGAGAAATTCTTGAAGGACCCCCTGAGAAACATCCCTAGAAACATCCTAGAAACAAAGTCTTAGGCTCCCTTGAGTGCACCAAAAGGCTAAACACAATGTCTAAAAGGGTTGAGTTGTCCCAGTGAGAAAGTAAAAAGCTGGACAAACTGAACATACCATTGACAACAGCCATCTTCAAATCTTTACAAGGAGCATGAAGTATACAGAAGAATAACCCAAGAGGTTACAGTGACAGGCAAGTGGTTCCTACTATTTGAATTGAGGGGTATGGAGCTGCAGGCAGGAGCCCAGCAGTGTCTTTGTCAGTAAAACCTTCCGTACCTGGGTGAGCTGGACCTTCCCCCTACATAAAATGCTGTTGCCCTAGAGGTGGCAGCTGAAGGTCACTGACCACTCTGTAAGTCTGAAGTGCATGTACTTTTTTATTTGATATGTTTTAAGAGTTGAGAACTTTTATATAACTTTTAGCTTATTTTATGCCATCTCATTATTTTGTTGTTTTAGTCTTTGGAATATGGGAAATCCCCCCCTGCAATCTTATGTGATAAGAAACTAATGAAGGAGGATGATGCCTCCTAATATTCATTGCTGAAGAGAATGCTTAATGGATAAAATGGCAAAGACATACTGGGATATTCACCTTTGTTATGGCTAATGGAGCAAGTGTGATAGGTTATATATTAATAGAACCATAGATGTAGTATAATTATAAATCATTAACAGTTCTACTGTGGGTAGAAAGTGATCAGTTCCTCCTCTTACTAAAAATTCCATTACAATTTTACGGGGAGCTCCTCCTCAAAACTGTGCAACTAGCCCCCAAATTGGAAATAGTCATTAAAAACAGAATTCAATGGAATAATAAGTTATGAGATAAATGTGTTGCCTTCTTCCAAGATACTCTCTCAGACCACTTATATCATATTCTCAGAGTCAAGAACCCTGAGAAGCAATTACATGATGTGAAGCAGTTGTTCAACTGTTGGAAACTGCCCTTATAAAAGAGACTACCTTTGCTGAGAATAAGCACTGTTGGGGGCACAAACTCTGGTTTGATGAAAAATGTTCTCAAACTAAAGATGACTTTAGAGGTGACTTGGAGGAATATAAGTCTAAAAATGACTGACTGCATTAGCTTTCAGTGGATCAAGACGATTAAAACAGACTGCAAAAAATCAATAGATAAGCAAAGGAAACAATATCAAATGAACCAATGGGAGGAACTACTAGCTGCAGGGGGGAAAATATCAATGCTTTTAAGCAGATTATAACAGAAGGGGAAAAAATGTATTTCCTGAGGCATCTATCCCTGGAGATACATTGGTCTTGCTCTTTAAAGATAAGTTTAACAACTTAACTGAGACAGTGAAGTTAATTGTAGCTTCTTTTTGAAGGAAATTTTATCTGTTAAGCTACAAGTTCTGTTTCAGAAGTAAGATCATTATCTCACCTCTGAACCTCATGATGTAAGATCCTATATATCCTTACTGAGAAATGGAAAGGCCAGTTTTGACCAAAAAATGTAATATAATTAATTTAGAAAGCATTTATCCAAAGTACTGGAATTTAAATATAATAGTCCTAATTTTTTTAAATGGTAATAAGAGAGCTCCTACATCTTAATGCCCAATTAGCCTTATGTGTATTCCTGCCAAAATATTCAGGACACATTTACTTTTTTACCTTTGGGTATGGAGCTCTGAAAAAATATTTTGGATGAAAGGCAGGCTGTTTTTAGAGAAGGCTATTCCTGCATGGACCATTGCTTGGCATTGTATTACTTGGCATCTAAATACATTAAAAGACGTAATCACTTGTATGTTACGTTTATAGATCTTAAGGGAGCCTTTGAGTCCATAGACCTATTAAAATTATGGAAGAAGCTGGCAATAATGTCAGTAGACAAAGCTCTTTTACAATTAATTGTCACCTTCCATTCAAACAGAGCATCAAGGGTGCATTGCGGGATTGGCGGTGCCCTATTTCCCAACTAAGGCAGATGTATTGCAAGGATGTTTACTGGTTCTGCCACTTTTCAATTTACTTTTGAATGATTTAAAACAGGTTCTAACAGGACATGTCTACACATGACACTATGTTGCCATAGCAACATGCTACAGTGACATAGCATTGATAGGCACAAACCATGATGCTGCTATAGTGCATTGCTACAGCAGTGTAGTGGCTAAAAATAACTGTGGGTCACCAGCACAGTGCAGTACGGGCTGTTACTGCACCATACTTAGTACTTCCAAAAGACTATATCTCTCTTGCTTTATGCAGATGATGCATTAATTCTGTCACAATCCCAAATAGGTCTTCAAAGATTACTAGATGCCTTTCAATAGTGTTGAACCTGAAATAGCTTAGAAATTAATACAGCTAAAACCAAAGTAATGGGCTTTGGAAATGAAAGAATGAAACCGGATGGGTGTTCACAGGAAAAGAAACAAGAAGTGGTGTCTTCCTTTAAATACTTGGAATATATTTTAGCAAAAATCTGAGCTGGAATAAGCACACTGAAAATGTGAATGTTAGAGCAAAACAAGCTTTGGGTGGAGTTTTATCTTTTTACAATAAGACTGGCAGAAGACCAGGTCTGGAAGTACAAAAGGCTCCTACACATATGAAATGAGGCCGCTCCGATGTGCTGTAATTGAAGTGTGTCAGAGCAGAATCAATTAATTGAGTATGCTAGAGGGTGGTAATTACTAGGCCCAAATTGGGGACAATGATTTAATTAGTTGATTTGGATCACTGTCTCCGATTTGATTTGGCCAAATCCAGATCTGAAGATTTGATGCCGATTTGGAGCATCTGCAATACGGCCATAAACACAGCTTTAAATGTTTTTTTTACATACCTCAAGGTACTAGGTGTAGCTCGTGAACTCTTCAATGCTGAGACAGATAGAGTGTCCCACACGAGCCCAGGAGACCCCTTGTGTGCTTGGTGGCAAACCCCGAATTACTTCCGGTCCACTTCCAGGTCAGCCGGGGAGTGCACTGGAGGGGCCCCCTGTTCCCCCCCAGCTCAGCAATCAGCCTTGGGGGGACCCTGGGTGCCCCCCCCCAGACCCAGGAGACACCAATTGCCAAGCCAGGTGGGACATGGGGCGGGGGGGGGCACGCACTCCCTAGCAGACCTGGAAGTGGACCAGAAGGCTTCTGCTACTAAGTATGCCGGGGAGCACCCCATACTCCTGTGGGATGCTCCATCCACCCCAGAACTGCAACATTCATGAGCTGCCTGCTACCTTGAGGTTTGTAGAAAAAACATTTAAAGCTGTGTCTATGTCCAAATTGCCAAATCTTTGCAAATCTTTCCAAAATGATTCCGAGGGTTCTGATTCAATTTGGAGAAATTAAAGGGCCTCCTGATTCTACTTGGATCTGGAGATTCAGCCACCAAATTGGGCCAAATCTCCACTGAGTCGAATCAGGAACTGAAGCTTCACATAGCCCAAGTAATTACCACACTCCAGCAGATTCCAGTATCATGTGTATCAGCATCCCCACACTGAAAAATGGTGGCAGACTGCTTTAAACTGAAGCTCATTTTATGAGCTTCATTTCAAAGTACCCTGCTGCCACTTTTCAGTGTGGGAACACTGATACACATGACACTCTGGGCACTTTTAAATAACACAGTTCTGATAGCTGTTCCAGTTAAAGCACTGCCCCGCCCCCCCCCCCCCCCCGGCCTCCTAGAGCATATCTATAAACACCTGAAGGGTCTATAGATACAATGCAGATTGCATTTTATTGTATAAAGCAGCATTCTGGGGTGTTGACCTCATGGTCCACCCAAAAATTGAAAAGATTTCTAATTACTTTTTAAGGTAGCTTTTATCTTTACCTAATTCTGCAGAAGTGGGGATCATGAGCTCTAAAACTGGACTGATAAATGTGAATATTTTAGTCCAATTAACAACCTTAAATTCCTGTATGAAAGTTAGATCTTTTACACAAACCAAATACCCCAAGAAGTGCATTTTAGATGCCTGTCCTCTGTCAAAAAACTATGGTTTGGTTGGCTAAAGAACATCTACATTCTTTTCCATATAAATGGCCTCAGAAATATACTGAGAGTAACTGATCTGATATTTCTCCTGTATTTAAAACAAGGCATATATTTAAGAATGAAGGATGACAGAATGCAGACAAGATATTCTGACAGTGAGACTAAATCAAACTTACCCTTTCTTAAAGTCAATAAAACATCCTGTTGGCCCACAAACCTATCGGTCTGTAATACAAAACTACAAGCAACAATAGGCATCATTAGATTGAGATTTACACTAATGATATCTGCAGTTGTCATGGGCAGGTGATGTCAGAGTCCATATTCAGATACAATATACTCTTAAAGAATGAGATTGATGACTAAATCATTATATGTGGTCTTCTATGTTCTTTGAAGAAATAAGAGGGAAATAGATCTCTCCATTAAATAGGCAAATGAGGAAAAAGATAATTTGGTTTCTTTCTCACACTTCAGAGCCTGTCTAATAATCCCTAAGTGTATTTGTGCTACTTGCACAAGAATAAGGGCCAAGATAAAATACAATTTCCTGTTCTATCATTCATTGCTCCATTTTACCTCTTCTTTTAGATCATTATACATCATGTTCTGTTTTAATTTTGTGTAAACTGGTAAAATACATTATCTTATTGTATGCTTTTAGCACAAATTATGAATAATATAAATGGTATTTAATTTTTGTATATATAATTTTATTGTTCATTTTATTATATTATGTTGGTGAAAGCTGCAGATAAACTACTACTACTACTATTTGATAGGCCTGTGGGAGTCACAGTGATCTGATCTGGCTTTAGATCCAGCTGCTTTGGATGCCACGGATCTGATCTGGAAATCCAGACCAGATTTCCACCTCGATCCGGCCAAAGCAGCTCCAAAGCTTCAGAGCCACCTCGGAGATCTGGCCATAGGGTATAATGGGGGAATCAATGAAATATCTATAACGTTGTTGTTTTTTGTCTAAAGTGGATGAAACTTGCAGGGATGGTAGCCTCTGCTGAGAGCATGAAACCTGTCAAGTTTGAAAAAGATCAGTACAGGGGCTTGGGGGTAACTGTACCCAAAATTCTTGAAAGCCAAACTCATGTCACAGCTGTATGTTACACCACAGGTGAGTGAAAACTGCAGGCATGGTAGCTCCTACTGAGGCCACAAAGCCTGCCAAGTTTCAAGAAGAGTGGTGCAGGGGTTTGGGTGGAACTGCACCTCAAGCTGAGAAGCAAAACTCATGCCATGGGTGACCCTGTGTGTGTTAAGGCACAGCAGGGTCAAAGCTGCAGAGATGGTGTCCCCGGCTGCCACGACACCTGCCAGCTGTTGAGATGGATGCACGGGGGTTCTGGGGCCCTGCACCCCTAGCTGCTGACGGGAAAAACTCATGCCATGGGTGCTTGTGGGACTGACTGTCTCTGCCTTGGGGCAGTTGATTGTCTGTATTGATTCTTTCCTCTCCTTAGTCTGTTTTTGTAGGTGCTAATTGATGGCAATTAACTGGCTACATTAGCTAGGTCCTTTGTATTGAGCTGATCCCTGAGTGAACCATGGTTGATTGGTAACTGGTAACACAGGAGCTTAGCAGCCAGGCCTGCAGTAGTGTCTCCACTCCCTGCCCCAAGACAGAGATAGTCAGTTGCACAAGCACCCATGGCACCAGTTTTGCCTGTCAGCAGATGGGGTGCAGGGCCCCAGAACCCTCCTGCACCGATCTCCTCCACAGTTGGCAGGCCTTGTGGCCTCAGCAGGGGCCACCATCCCTGCAGCTTTCACCCTGCTGTGCCCTAACACACACAGTGTCACCCAATGCACAAGTTTTGCTTGTCTGCAGCTTGAGGGGCAGTTCCCCCCAAACCCCTGCACCACTCTTCTTGAAACTTGGCAGGCTTTGTGGCCTCAGTAAGAGCTACCGCTCCTGCAGTTTGACCCTCCCCCCCCATGTTGTAACACATAGACATGACAGGAGTTCTGCTTTCAAGAATTTGGGGTGCATTTCTCCCCAAAACCCCTCCACTGATCTTCTTGAAATTTGGCAGGTTTTGTGGACTCAGCATAGGCTACCACTTCTGCAGTTTTCACCTTCCTATGTTGTAATACCTTGATGTGACAGGAGTTTTGCTTTCATGAATTTGGGGTACATTTCCCCCCAAATCCCTGCACAGATCATCTTGAACCTTGGCAAACCTCATGGTCTCTGTAGAGTCTACCATCCCTGAAAATTCCATCCAAATAGGACAAAAACCAACAAAGTTATAGATATTTTGTTTCCCCATTATACCCTATGACCAGATCTTGGAGGCGACTCCAAGGTGGCTCCAAAGCGCTTCAGAAGCTCTGAACTGCTTTGGAAAGCCAAATGAGGCAGCGCTTCAACCTGGGTGTGCTGCTTCAGACCCCGAAGCATCCGAAGCTTCTCTAGGTCTGATGCAGGGTACAAAGCCTTGCACAGCCCTATTATTTGAGGTAATGTCAAACTGAAAGGAAGACTAAGAATGATGCGTCTCTCCACAAGAGAGGTACTGCAATGCAGGTACTCCTTCCTTTCTTTCCTCATCTCCCAACCATTGCTACTGGTCAGGCCAGGGACATAGCAATGAGATTGTTTGATAAGACTAAAGAGCATAGAAGGCTGAGCCAGGTCTTAGGACCCTCAAAATAGCAAGTGTAGTGTCATTGCTAAGTAACAAAGGACCTGACCTGGGAATGTGCCTATCCTATTTCTAAGATACTTATTCCCTTGGTATGCAAGCACAGAATAGCATAACATTGCTGAAGTTGCTCTCCAGTGCACATATATGTGTTTTTTATATTATACATACCACAGATACCCTCCCTCCACCCTGTCAGAGGTACTCCTCTTGTAGCACAATCTCTGAAGTATGTAGAAAACACAGCACACATTGCCTCCTCACTCTTCTCAGCATTACAGGTATCATATATGCAGTTCTAGGGAACAGAAGAGGAAACCAGAATTATAATGGAAATCTAAGCAGTAGAAACAGAAGGGGCTTAAAAATCTATATATTCAAAATTAATTCATTTTGGTTTAATTACTTTCCAGAATGTTTTCCTGCCATTGACACTTAATCCTCAATACTATAAATCCAAAAAATTATCATTGTAAGCATTTTCAGGGCATAAAATAACTTTATTTTGGGTCTTCAATTTCAACTTTAAAGGTAAAGCACGTATTGCTTACCTATGTTAAAATATATATTTGCTTAGTTGAGACAAAAAAAGAGATGGGCCTCTACCACTTGAATGAATTAAATGGTTCTGTTAGGTCACCTATAGTAATATCCTTACATTCTTTCCAAACTACTACCAGATGCCAGAAAGCAATGTGCTTATACATTTGTATATAGTGGCCATGCCTCCTCCCACTGGTATCAATAAGAAAGACTCTCACTGACATCAGTAGAAACAACAATGGGCCATAACTCACATATAAAATCAATAGGGACAGCAAATATATCCATCGTGTGGTGAATCTAGAGTTTTGATCAATGCAACCTGTTTTACATGTAGCTGGCATTGGAATGTTAGTGCTCTGGCATATTTGAAGGATAATTTACAAGATCCTTCTTAAATGGAGCAAAAAACCCACATAAAATAAATCCATATCTCCATTTCAGGTAACTTTCCCAAGTTTTTGGTCTCAAAAAAGAAATTGAGTATGGTTTGCAAAATGAAATGATTCTAAAAACATCTCTTTCCATCCCTGTCCCCCACAAACAATTTACAAAATTGGAAAATTTGTTTTTCAATTTTGGATTTTGGTCAAAAGAACAGAAAATGGTTGTGGGATTTTTTTTAAATACTTTTTTGGAACTTCCCACAAGACCATTGGTGATTTATATTATCAGTTCTATTACTCATGTACTTTGATGTTAAAAACACTTAAAGTATTTTGCTTTATTAGGGTTTAATAGCATCAATTAAAAAGACACCGTTAACTTGTTTTTACTATATTTTTTCCTCTCTAGAATACAAGAATGCTTTGAAACCTTGATGGTAATGCATCTACAAAGTATATCCAGCACACCTATACTGGCAAAGAATGTCAATATGCCTCTAGTGCAGAAGTGAGCAATTATTTTCACTAGAGGGCCACTTAATGAGTTTTGATGAGCTGTTGAGGACTGCAAGGGTAGCACTACCCACTGATAGGTGCCCCACCCCTCGTTGCTATTTTGGGACTAAAAGTCCTGCCCCTAACCCCTGACCTTTGCCACCCGAAGTGCCTCCCCCTGCTCCCAGAAGTACTTCTTTTGGGGGGGGGGTTGCCATCTTGGAACCAGAACCCCCCCCCCGCCAAATCATACACTAAAAGTCAAACACCTACTATAACATACTTTAATTTTACTACAAAAAATATTTTTGTTATGATTTGTGTTTGCATAGTCTATATAGAGATGATTGCATAATAATTCAAAAATAAGGTCTCACTCATATATTGTGTGTTGGGGGTGCGTGAGGTGTGGTTGGGTGTAGGAGTGTGTGTACATTGGATTATGGGGATGTGGGAGGGAGGTTGTGAGGGGGTGTGGCAGTGTGGGAGGGCAAAAGGGTATGCTGGGGGTGTATATGTGGGGGATTATGGAAGCAGGGTGTGGGTGTGTGGGGTTTGTTGGGTGTGAGGGAGAGTGGAGGTGTGGAGATGCCCCTCAAACATTTCACCCCATGGCACATAGCCCCTGCCAGTGGCAGCAGCAGCAGGTAGCAGGCACTTGGGGTGCTTATGGCCCACGCAGGTGCCGCTACCCAGTGGTGTGCAGCTCTGGCCACTGCTGCATATAGTGTCAAGGAGCACAGTCAGGTCAGCCCACCTCTGTTGTGCAGGGCTCCTCATGGTGAAGCCCTATGCAATGGAGCCAGATGCCTTCTCTGCCCCTGCTGTGCAGGTCCCAGGACTCCACTGGAAGTGGAGGGGAACTCCACCCCCTGCTTCCTGGCAGAGTCCAAGACCTGCATGGCAGAGGGCAGGCAGCTTCATCATGTGGGGCTTCCCACAGTATCACATGAGTGCTGGGAGCTGCACGTGTGCCACAGGGAGCCCTACATGGCAGATGCAACTCGGCCTGGTTGTGCTCCTTGCCACCATGTGCAGCACTGGCCAAAGCTGCATGCTCCTGGGTGGCAGCATCTGTGTGGGCCACAAGAGCCCTGAGCACCCACTGCTTACTGCTGCGGCTGGTAGAAAGGGCTGTGCACCATGGGGGGAAGTATATGGGGGAGTCCTCACCCCTGCACTCTCCCTCACACTCACACTCTCCCTCATACCCACACCCTCTCTGCCTAGCTCCGCGCTTCCACCACTTCCCTGGGCGCAGCCTCTGTACTTCTGCCAGCCCCAGCCCCACACTCCAGCCCAGCTACAGCTCCCCCTGCCCCTGCTGCTTCCCTGCCTGCCACCCAAAGCAATCAGTACAGCAGAGACAGGAGGAGGAGCCACTGGATGCTAAGGAAACTGAGCAGGTCCTCCTGCAGCTGTAGCAGTGGCAGCAGCAGCCCTGCCTGGAAGCTGCATGCTGGCTGCACTCGGTTCTTTTAAGCATAAGGGTGGGAGTGAGGCACGTGGGCTGGGCTGGTTACAATTAATTAGTGGGTGCCTGCAGGCCAGAGGAAATGGTCTGGTGGGGCAGATCCAGCCCAAGGACCACATTTTCCCTATCCCTGTTCTAGTGTATGTTTCTAACATAATATGTAAAACTTGTTTTTTAAATTTATTTCCTTGCTCATACAACAGCTTTTTCACTGATGACATTACAGATCCTCTGGGAAGGCTTGTTAAGTTTATTTATTGCTAGGTCTGCAGGAAAAAAGAACCTTAAAACCTTGCAGAGTATTCATGAACATTTTTTTTTTACTTTCTCATTGACATCCATGCATTTAAATAAATAGCTATTATAATATAGTGGAATAAAAGTATTCCTTTCTGATAGGAATACTTTTACGGTAAACTGAATGTTGGACTGGAGTAGATCACACCTCTAAAGCAATGCCTCACCTTGACGTATGAAGAGGGGTCTACAACAGAATGACAGGAAGCAAACACACTGCTTGTATTGGACAGAAGTGTACACCAGTGCTTTGCAAACTTTTCTGAAACAGAAAAGTAGGATAAATTGTTCATAGTTATGTCTGTTACCTTATACTCTCTATTTCTCCTTAATTGCATTCATTTTCTTAGCAGGATTTTAACAAATATCTAAAAATTCTTATACCAAAGATATTTTAAAATATTTTAGGTCACCATAGAGGGAAATGGTAGATGTTCAGAAATCATGGTGAAGAGAGTAGACAGATACCCCAGTGTGATAGCTTTAATATACTACTAATATTGTTACTCGGGTTTAGGTTTGAAGAGCTGATGTGAAAACCTGTTTTAAGTATTTAATTTAATTACTTTTAGTGAAATAAGTGAACAGTCACATTACTCAAAGAACCACAAACTAGCCAAGAGACCAGAAGTGTACTGATGTTTTCACACCACACAGTAGCTTTTAAAAGGCTTGGTCCTGCAGTCCAGACACATATGAAAAAAACAGGACTTCAGAGAGTATTGATTGTGGAGTTCTGGCTGTGTATTCAGGGAGGGGCTGACAAGGCCAGATATTCAGTGACTGACCTGTTGTGTGTGGTTCCATTAACATCAATTAAGCTATGCCAATGTAAACCAACTGAAAATGTGGCTCACAGTGAGTGTGTCTACATGTGAATTTATGCTGGTTTAAATTTACTGCTCAGTAAATCACTATGCAGTAAGCGGGAATAAGCTGGCATCTACATATGCGTGTGTTAAAGCACACTGACACTGTGGCCTGACTTGGAACTAAAGTTAGTCCTAAGTCAGTTCACATACACAGTGTTACTGCAGAGTAAAGCATCCATACATGTATTACTGCCCAGTAACTAATTGGTCATAAATATGATATCTACATGATGCAGGTATCAAATTTACACTCAAGTTGGCATAAATCACCATATTTACTGCACAGTACGGGTATGCACATGTCCTCATCGTGCAGTAATTTCTGTTAATGCATAGTAAATGCACATGTATAGATGCACCCAGGGTTAACAACCATGTACCTTTAGGGCCAGATCCTACTCTACCTATTCTGTTTAGTTTGAGTCCCTGAAAAATAGAAAATGTACCTACTTTTGTAACATAACATCTTAATCTCAAGTCTAAGTTACAAAAAATAGCGAGGAAGAGGAAGACCTATCTACATTTTGCATTAACTATTTTTCAGGGACTTGAACAAGGAGGAATAGGGTCACAATTAAGCATCTAAGTCTACTTGAGTGCTTACTAGGTACAACTGTGTCTGCCCTTGAGTCTTTAACATCTTGTAATTTAATATATGTTCTCAAAGTCATCAATGGCCAGTTTAGGTAGAAGGTGCCACATCTTTCTTTCTTTGTGGGCATCTTCTTAAAAGACAAAGCTAGTGAAGTTAAAATCAGTAATAATAATTCCTTTAGGTTAAATCTACTTCTAGTGGAAACTAATGTGTCCTAATAGCTGTTAAGCAGTAGCATAACTAAAGGTAGGCAAGAGGGGCACCCACCCGAGACATCAAGTTAGAAGAGGCCCTGGAACTGAGGCCACCACAGAGTCTGTCACCCAGTAGCATACCAGTGCCAGAAACACCAAAAGCAGTCCTCAGCATGGGTAAGACTGCTTGACCCCACACCCCTACCTCCACTGTTGAAAGTGAGTGCTCCTCCCCCATCCCACAGGGTTTGCCCTGCATGCCAACTGTCCTTGTTATGCCACTGATTCAAGGACAGACAGATCTTGCTACTGGAAAAACTGGTTGAAATATTTCTAGCAGGTCAGGCTACCTGAAATACAAAAGTCACTTAAAGCTGGTAATTTGGTGATAAATCTAATACCTTTATCTGCACTATTAGCACATGGGTCTTTAATACTGTCTTTGATATCAGGACAGCTGGCCATAGTCTTCCATGAGTTACCAAAGGCTGAAGCTGAATTTTCCACAACTCCACTAATTGTTCGAAAATCATCAGTCTGGATGTTATTGAAATTGCCACAAAGACCTTGCGTAAGGAAAAAAAACCCACACAATATAAATTAATTAACAATTTTCAAATAATCAAGAACAACACTTGCTCTCCAATACCCTTCAAAAAGCAAACATCTTTTATGAGTAGGAGTTTTAACATTCACACCAGGCTGCTGATATCTTGTTTTTAAAGTCTAATAATCATCATCTATAATACCTAGTGATCCCAGTGGAGACTGAGGTCCCATTATATCAGCCACAGTACATACACACAATAAAGAAAGTCCCTGTCTCAAAAGACTTTACAATATAAGAAAAGGGTAAGATGTTGGAGAAACAGAATATTATCTCATTTTACAAGTGAAGAACATAGGCATAGAGAGATTAGGAGTTGTCCCAGGACAAGAATCCATTGGAAGAACAAAAAGTCTCATCCATATTCCCTCTCCAGTACCTTAACTATTCTTCCTTCACAATCCCCAAAACAAACACATACTGGATTCTGTGGCCACATCTACATGAGATGCTTACTGTACAGTAGATCATTACTATTGCACAGTAGCTCATTAGTACTGTTCAGTAGCATCACTGGGCATTAACCATCATACGATGCTACTGCATTGTAGTAATGAACTACTGTGCAATAATAATGAGCTACTGCACAGTAAGCATCAGTAGGCATCCATGCCAGGATGCTACTGTGCATTAATGCCAATTACTGTGCAGTCCATTTAGTATTTGGTTATGCAAGTAACAAACGTACAGTTGGCATCTCATGTAGGCACAGCCTGTGAAATTCAATTTATTTAATTCAGCAGAATAAAGGGTTTAGACAATCTTGCCAAGCTTTTAATTTTTATTCTAAGAAGCCTAGGTATCTGAACTTACTGAAGTCAAAGTTTGAACAGGAAGGGTGATGGACAGCTAGCTGTAAGTCACATTACAATAAAGGTATACAGCAAGAACATTAATTTCATACCAGATGTTCGATTATGGTATGAGTCATCTAGACTTATGAAGAGCTGCATAATGGGTTTCATTTGTACTTGAATTTGTATTCCCACAGGGGTCAAGATGTTGATGTAGAATGTGGAAGGTCTGAACATGGTGATACCATCTAAAGAAGGAAAGAAAAAGAATATCACTTCATGAAGAAAATATGCATATATCTGCTTTGGTCCCTGATTCGATTCAGCAGAGGTTCAGCCCAATTCAGTGGCCAAATCTCTGAATCCAAATTGAATCAAAGGACCCTTTAATTTCTTCAGATTGATTCAGAACCCTTCACAGTTAGGGTGGCTAGGATCTGGAACCAACTTCCAAGGGAAGTGGTGCTGGCTCCTACCCTGGGGGTCTTTAAGAAGAGGCTTGATACCTACCTGGCTGGACTCATTTGAGTCCAGTTTTTTCTCCCGCCCAGGTGGGGGGGTCGGACTTGAAGATCTACAAGGTCCCTTCTGACCCGACTTCTATGATTCTATGAATCAGATTGGACCAATTCAGTGATTAGGACATAGAGACAGCTTTAAATGTTTTTTCTACATACCTCTAGGTAGCAGGGGCTCATGAGTGCTGTGGTGCTGGGGTGGATAGTGTGTCCCACAGAAGCACAGTGGAGCTCCCCAGTATGCTTGGCAGCAGACCCAGAGTGGATGAGAAGCACTTCTGGGTCCACCAGGGAGCATGCTGGCCCCCCCCCCCCCCGCCTTCTCCCCAGCTCGGCAACTGGTTCCTCCTGGGTCTGGGGGGACACCTGGGGTCCCCCTGTGGCCAATCACCAGGCTGGGGGACACGGGGACCCCCCTAGCATGCTCCCCAGCAGATCCAGAATACTCCCAGTCTACTTCTGGGTTCACTGCCAAGCATTCTTGAGAGCTCCTCATGCTGCTGTGGGATGCTCCATCTGCCCCAGCACTGCAGCAATCATGAACCGTGCTCCTGCCTTAAGGGATGTAGAACATTTTTTTAAAGCTGTGCCTGTGTCTGAATCGCTGATTCCCTGAATCAGCATTGAATCGTCAGATTCAGATTCAGCCAAATCAAATCAGGGACAGCGATCCAAATAAACGGACTGAATCACAGTCCCTGATTTGAGCCAAATCTGAATCGAATAGGTCCTGCTTCGCACACCCCTATTATACATACAATATTCACTGTGCCAGATATGCATCTCCATCTACCGTGTCATTTAATAGGGGAACAGAAGTTGCATACTAGATTAGACCCTAGGTTCAGCTGCTCCAATGTCCCACTCTAACAGTAGCTTGCACTAGATCCTTCAGATGCAGGGGTAAGAGTACTGCCATAGGCAGAAGTAAATTAATCTGGGCCAGATATGAACACCAAAGAAGGAACACTGACCTCTAGTTGTTGGCAGTATCACTATGAGGTTATTGACATACACATTTCCACAGGAACACAGTCGTATATGCTGTAAAGGAAAAAAAGAAGAAAAGAAAAGGAAGACATCACAATGTAAAATAAATGTCAAAAGAAGTGGCAAGTTTCCAGCCACAACCTGAAGGGCTCCAGACTTGCAAGCTTGAAGAAAAAAGGGTTTTTAACAAATGTATACCAACCAGGACAGTTCTTACAGTTAACACCTGACAGTGCTGGAGTGAACAGGGAGATCTGCATCAAAATTAAATAATGTTAGCAGCCATACTGGACAAAGGAGAACTCATGCTATAAGCAATATCCCTAAGCTGCATGAACTTACTTATAAAGGAAGTTATCTTTCTGAGCACTTAGCAGATATTCTACTCAATATCTCCAAAGATTTGTTCCTGAAATAAGAGAGTGTATGGATGCTCATAAAACATTTTAAAAAGTTTTTGTGATCAGGGTACCACACTGAGCCTCAACAAAATCTGATTCGTTCCCTGGGTCTGTCACAAGCCTCATGTGTGGCTTTAAGTAACTCATGGCCCCAGGAGATGTTACATTTATGGTTCAATTAATGTAGAAATATCCTTGTGGCTCATTTGTTCAGTACCTTAGAGTGTGTGGCATGTGTCTCCAGACCTGGGGCTGTCCCAGTGGATGCTGATAATCAGCTGACTGTTCCCAAGACAGCCCTAGTGGCTGGGAAACAGCTGTCCCTGCCTGAAATAAGAAATGTAACACTTCTGCATCTCACTTTTCTTTTAACTGATCTATTTAAACACTTTGTTACAAAGACTGTCTTTAACTCTGATGGGGGAGTGGAGGCATCTATTACAGATAACCAAACAAGTGTACATACAGTACAATCCTTTCCCATTACTCACACTTCTGTTAATTTAAAAGGAATGAAATGACAGCTCTGAGGGCAAATGACTTACAGTATTTCCTAGCGTGATCAACAAATTCTTCAAACAAGACATTGTACTGAACGGCCCACACTGAACAATCTCTCCAACCACCACAAAGGTACGCTCAGTGTCCTAGAATAGAATCAGAAAAATAAGTTTATGAAATATCTTCTGGCATAGTGAAAAGAAACAGACAGCAATCTTCAAGAACTTTATAAGAAAGCACAACATTCATTTGTGTCATCCTTAACTGCAAAGGGTTACAACATTTCCTTCCCAAATAGCACTATCATCTCCACTACCCTTTCTTTACTTCCTGTTCCATCAATCTCTGCCACCAGCCTATTTGAAATACAGCCTTTGAAAGAAAGAATACTTGCCTGATGATAACTGTCCATCACTTCAAGGGAGGAAAGACCATTAAAACTGTCAATAAGTCCATGTGAAAATATATATATATTTTTAAAAATGGGTTGAGGCAGAAAATACCTAGTGACAATCATAGATCATGCAAGATCACTTATGTGGTTTAAAGGTAAACATGCACTTAAAACTTTTGTTAGATAAGTGGTTATTTGAAAAAGTGAGGCATACAACTTATATCTAGCTTAACGTTTGATCCTAAATAAATCGAGAAATTAAATAAGAGATTTTCTCCTACCTTAGCTAAGACATAATGGCAATTTCCATGAAAAATGTACTGTTTCTTATCAAACGTAGTAATGTGGAATCCTCCCTCTATATTACAATTTCCAGCACAGGGAAGAGATATACAAGCCCAATGGCCTCCAGCACAGGTACTATAAAAAACACAAGAAGGAAAAAATGTGTTAAAATATAAAAAGCTACATAAAGGTATAGGACAATTGTGCTCAACCTTTTTAGACTTGAGGCACCTCTTAGAAAATTCCAGGTCTTTGTTTTTATTAGTTTTTTGACTTCAGATAAATAATAGTGCAATTTTTCTGTTGCAAAGAAGTCAAAAAGACCATAATAAGTCAAAATACTGTTAACACTATGGATTCTAGGGCTGTGCAAAATTTCACCACCTGTTTCGATTTGACACTGATTTGACTCATTTCAAGCTTGAAACAGCGAAATAGAATCGAAACAAAGGGCTTCGAAACAGCCTCAAAACAAATGAATTTTGGTGAGCTGTTAAGGGATACAAGGGTAGTCCCAACTGTGACAGATGCCCCACCCCCTGGTCGCCATCTTGGGATCCAAAGTCCTGCCCCTAACCCTTGACCTGTGCCACTAAAAGTCCCTCCCCCTACCCCTGAATGTACTTATTGTAGGAGGGGAGGGTTGCCATCCTGGAAGCAGGAATAAAAACAAATCATAGACTAAAAGTCAAACTCTTACTAGGACATATTTTAATTTTATTACAAAAAATATTTTTGTCATACTTTGTGTCTGTGTAGTGTATATAGAGTTGATTGCATAATAACTCAAAAGCTTTATCCTTATATATTTGTGGGGGGAGTGTGGGGTATGATTGGGGTAGGTGCATATGGTGGGAAGGGTGTATGGGGGAGGTTTGTGCTGGGGTGTGGCTGTGTATGTGTGGGGGTAGAGGGTATGTTGGTGGGTATATATGTGAGGGAGTCATGGGGGCAGGATGTGTTTGTGTGGGTGTTGTGGGGTGTAAGGGAGAGTGGGGGATGTGGGGACCCCCCACACACTTCCCCCATGGAAGACAGGTCCCACCACCAGAGGCAGCAACAGCAGCCTTGGCACTTGGGGTGCTCGTGGACTGGTCAGGTGCTGCCACCTAGGGGTCTGCACCGCTCATGGTGTCAAGGTATGCAGCCAGGCTAGCCTGCCTCCATCACAAAGGGCTTCCCACTGGGAAACTCCATGCAATGGAGCTGGCTGCTTTCCCCACCTCTTGCTGTGAAGGTCCCAGAACTCTGCCAGAAGTGGAAGGGAGTTCCACCCCCTGCTTCCCAGTGGAGTACTGGGATCTGCATGGCAGGGGGCAGGGGGCAGGGAAGGCAGCTGGCTCCATTGCATGGGGTTTCCCCTGGTGACACATGAGTGCCAAGAGCTGCACGCGTGCCACAGGGAGCCCCACACAATAGAGGCAGGCCAGCTTGGCTGCGCTTCTTGTTACCAAGTACAGAGCTGGCTGGAGCTACACACCATTGGGTGGCAACATCTGTGTAGGCCACGAGTGCCCTAAGTGCTCACTGCCTGCTGCTGCCGCCAGCGACAGGGACTGCACACCATGGGGGGGGAGTGCATGGGAAATCACAAACCCCCCTCCCCACTCTCCCTCATCCCCCTCCACTCCCCCTCACACCCACAACTTGCCCACCTGGGCTCTGAGCTCTTTGCTCCCCTCCCCTGGGTCCTAGATTTGTACTCGTACCAGCCCCATGCTCCTGCCCAGCTGCAGCTAACCCTTCCCCACCCCTGATGCTTCCTTACCTGCTTCCAAGAGTGAGCACTATAGGAAGGACAGGAGGAGAGCCACTGAACACTGGGAAAGCGAAGCAGCTCCCCCAGCAGCTGAAGCAGTGGCAGCAGTAGCTGTGCACTGGCTGGGCTGAGCCCTTCCATGCACAAAGGTGTAAATGAGGCATATGAGCTGGTCAGGGTACAATTAGTTGGTGGGTGCCCATGGGCCAGATGAAATTGCCTGGCAGGCCAGATCTAGCCTATGGGCCATATTTTACCCATTCCTGAGCTAGACCATACAGAGAATGATTTGAATAAGTTATTGTCTCCAGGGGAACAGGTTGAGTTCTTTACACCAAGCAAGAGAGCCTTATGCTTTTTTAGATTCTGAGGTTTTGAGTTCAGTCTCTGCAGAAGACCCCAACCACAGTCATAATTACATCAAGTTCAGTTCTGATTGAGCTTCTTTACAGTGAATGAACAAGATGATTTATGCTTATATCTCAAGCTTAGGGTAAGTATACATTCAGTTAAATGAAATATTAAGAACAGGAAATAAAAGGACAACATAATGCAACTTAGCATTGCTCCATAATAAATGCATCTGTTGCATTAACAGATGAAAACAGTACCAATTTTGGCAAGGAACAGAGTAGGTCTCTCCAGTTGCATAGACTTTGCCTTGAAACATGCATGGACATCTCTTTCTGGGGACACATATTTTGCCTTTGAGGTCATTGAGAATGGTTCCTGTTGAAACACATTAGTTAATAAATATTTCTTCTGATGTAAGAACAAAGATCAGAAAGGAAGTAAACAGAGTACATCATCCATCAATATTTCTGAATGTCAAAGAATCATAGAAAGGAAAGGAATCATATGACTGGAAAGGACCTCAGGAGGTCACATAATTCAATCCACTGATCACAGTAGGACTATCCTCAACTGGATCATCCCAGTCAAGGCTTTATCTAGCAAGGTCTTAAAAAACTCCAAGGATGGAAATTCCACAACCTCTCTGGGTAACCTGTTCCAGTGCTTTCCTACCCTTCTAGTGAGAAAATTTTTCCTAATATCTAACCTAACCTTCCCTTGCTGCAACTTGAGACCATTGCTCCTTGTTCTGTCATCTGCCACCACTGAAAACAGTTTAGCTCTATCCTCTTTAGAATCACCCTTCAGGTAGTTGAAGGTTGTCATTAAATCCCTGCTAAATCATCTCTTCTCCAGTCTAAAAAAGCCAATTACCTCAGCCTCTCCTTATAAATCATATTCCCCAGCTCCCTAACCATTTTTGTTGCCCTCTGCTGGACTCTCTCCAACTTGTCCACGTTTCTTCTGTAGTGGGGGGCCCAAAACTGGACACAGTACTCCAGATGTGGCCTCACCAGTCCTGAATAGAGGGGAAGAGACACTTCCCTCAATCTGCTGGCAACACTCCTAAAAATAAAGCTCAGTATGCTGGCTTTACAGGGCACACAGTTATCTGGTATTCAGTTTATTGTCTACTGTAACCTTCCTTAATGCAGAGCTGCTGCTTGGTCAATTGGTGCTCAGTCTGCACCAGTGAATGGGATTGTTCTCTTCTAAGTGCAGGACTCTGCACTTGTCTTTATTGAATTTCATTGGTCCAATCTTCCAGTTTGTCATACTACTCCATCCAGCTTGGTGTCATCTGCTTTCTGAGGGTGCACACTGGCTCATCTTCCAGATTGTTGATGACGATATTGATCAAAACCAGCTCCAGGGCTGACACCCACGGCACTTCACTTGATATTGGCTGCCACCTAGACATTGAGCCATTGATGACTACCCTTTGAGCCTGATGATCCGGCAAGCAAGAGGAACTTACTGCCCTGCTAGCTGACACCAACCCAGACATAGTGGGGCTCACTGAAACGTGGTGGGACCCAATACATGACTGGGCGGTGAATATCAAGGGCTAGAGGCTGTACAGGAGAGACAGGACAGGGAGGTAAGCCAGGGGTGTGGTGCTCTACATTAAGGAGGAATACACATCCTCATCAATTAGCAAAGAGTCAGAGGAGTGGCACTCTGAAGTGCTCTGGGTTAGAATACAGGGCAGTCGAGGGGAAAGAGACTTAATGGTGGGGGTCTACTACAGACCACCCAACCAAGGGGAAGAGCTAGACAAGGAATTCTTAAGTCATCTCACGGAGGTAGTTAGGTCAAAGGATGTGGTCATCATGGGTGACCTGAACTTTCCAGACATCTGCTGGGAAGAGCAGTCAGCCAGGTCTGACCACTCACGTAGGATCCTAGCCCAAATGCAGGACCTCCATCTAACCCAGGAGGTGCACAGCCCCACCAAGGAAGATGCCTTGTTGGACCTGGTGCTGGCCATTGGCGACAACCTGGTGAGGGGGCTTGACCACCTGGGCAACAGTGATCATCGCCTGCTGGAATTCACCATCCAGTGCAAGGTGGAAAAGGATGGAATTCACCATCCAGTGCAAGGCAGCAGCCCTAGATTTCAGAAGGGTGGACATCAATGAGCTAAGGAGAATAGTCAGGGAAGCACTGAGGTCCCAGAGGGGAGGGGAGCCAGGTGTCCAAGAAGAGTGGTCACTTCTTAAGGAGACGATCCTCCAAGCCCAAAGGGAAGTAATCCCAACACAGATCAAAGGGGGCAGGAGGGCGCTAAAGCCTCTGTGGCTCACCAAAAGCATCCGGGAATGTATTCTAGCTAAAAGGGAGGCGCACACCCACTGGAAGGGAGGGGCCATCACCAGGGAGAATTATACTGCATTTGCTAGGGGATGTAGGAGGGCAGTCAGGAAGGCCAAGGTGGAGATGGAGCAGGAACTAGCTTCCCAGATCAAGGACAACAGGAAGTCCTTTCTTAAATACAGAGAGGGCAAAAAGAAGGTTCTGGGTAATGTGGGGCCCCTGCAAGACATGCTAGGAAATTTGGTCGTCACACCAGATGACAAAGCTAACTTGTTTAACGACTTCTTTGCCTCTATTTTCCTGAGCAGGGACCAGAACAGCCACCCCCGCTCTGGGCCCCCCTTAAACCTCAGGGGAGGTGCAATTAGGCCAAGGGTTAGTGAGGAACTAGTTAGGGAACTTCTGGAGGGACTGGATGTATTCAAATCAGCTGGTCCGGATGATCTCCACCCCAGAGTACTGAGGGAATTAGCTGAGGTCATTGCGGGACCCCTGGCACAGCTTTACAAGCACTCATGGTGCTCTGGTGTGGTGCCAGAGGACTGGAAGAGGGCCAATGTTGTTCCCATCTTCAAAAAGGGGAGGAAGGAAGACCCAGGAACTCATAGGACAGTTAGTCTTACCTCAATCCTGGGCAAGCTTTTTGGGAGAATAATACTGGCACATGTCCATGAGGGACCAGCAGGGGAGATTATGCTTAGGGGCAACCAACACAGGTTCATTAGAGGCAGGTCCTTTCAGACCAACCTTGTGGCCTTCTACAACCAGGTCACCAAATCCTTAGGTGCAGGGGTTGCAGTGGACATAGTCTTCCTGGACTTTTGGAAGGCCTTTGACACTGTTTCTCACCCCATTCTCATTAAAAAACTGGGGGACTGTGGTGTCGACAACTACACAGTCAAATGGGTCCCCAAAAGGCTGGAGGACCGCACCCAGAGAGTGGTGGTGGATGAGTCATTTTCGACTTTGAGGGATGTGTGCCGTGGGGCTCCGCAGGGCTCAGTCCTCGGGCCTGCACAGTTCAACATCTTCATCAGTGACTTGGACAAGGGGGTAAAAACCACCCTGTTCAAATTTGCTGATGACACTAAGATGTAGGGGGATGTGGGCATGCTAGAAGGGAGGAATAGGCTACAATCAGACCTAGACAGGTTACAGGGGTGGGTGGGTGAGAATAGGATGGGATTCAACACTGACAAGTGCAAGGTGATACACCTGGGGAGGAACAATCAGCACCATACCTACAGGCTGGGGAACTCCCTTCTCATCCATACAGAGGCAGAAAAGGATCTTGGAGCCATCACTGATGCCAAGATGAACATGGGCCAGCAGTGTGGGGATGCAGTCAGGAAGGCCAACCGTACCTTGTCATACATCCACAGATGCATCTCAAGCAGGTCCAAGGAGGCGATCCTCCCCCTCTATGAGGCACTGGTTAGGCCGCAGCTGGAGTATTGCATCCAGTTCTGGACACTGCACTTCAGGAGGGATGTGGACAGCATGGAGAGGGTCCAGAGGAGGGCCACTCGCATGATCCAGGGACAGCAGGGCAGGCCCTACGAGGAGAGGCTATGGGACCTGAACCTATTCAGCCTCCACAAGAGAAGGCTGGGGGGGGATCTCGTGGCCTGTTACAAACTATTCAGAGGGGACCAGCAGGCATTGGGGGATTCTCTGTTCCCCCAAGCACTACCAGGAGTGACTAGGAATAACGGTCACAAGCTGGTAGAGGGTAGATTTAGGCTAGATGTCAGGAGGCGCTACTTCACTGTCAGGGCAGCTAGGATCTGGAACCAACATCCAAGAGAAGTGGTGCTGGCTCCTACCCTGGGGGTCTTTAAGAGGAGGCGAGATGAACACCTTGCTGGGGTCGTTTGACCCCAGTACTCTTTCCTACCATGGCAGGGGGTCGGACTTGATGATCTGTTCAGGTCCTTTCCGACCCTACTAACTATAAAACTATGAAACAGTAAGTTTTCTATCTACCTTACAGTCCATTCATGTAACTCCATTCATCCAAACCCATACTTCCATAGCTTGCTTATGAAAATGTTGTGGGAGACCACATCAACAGCCTTGCTGAAAAATCAAGGTATATAATATCCACTGCTTTCCCCACATCCACCGAGCCAGTCATCCATCATAGACAATGATCCACGCTGACTGTTCCTAATCATCTTCTTCTCCTCCAAGTGCTTAGAAATGCCATGAGTTTTCAAAGAAGATGGCCAGAGACTCTGCAATCACATTAGCCAACTCCCTCAGCACCCTCAGGAGTATCCCATCCAGCCCCATGAACTTGTACACATCCAGCTTTTCTATATAGTTCCTAACCTGTTCTTTTGCTGATGTTGGATGCTCACCTCCTCCTCAAACTGTGCTTCCAGGTGTAGTATACTCACCCTGTGTAGTTTGTCCAAGTTTTTATAAATTTCCTTTTTACGTTTTAGTTCATTGAAAAGTTCCCTGCTAAGCTAAACTGTTCTTCTCCTATAGTTGCTTTTCTTCCTACGCGTCAGGATGGTTCATTCCTGTGCTCTCAGTAAGGCTTCTTTAAATTATACCCAACAGTCCTGGACTTCTTTCCATCTTAGACTGGCCTCCCACAGGATCCTGTCCATCAGTTCCCTGAGTGAATCAGAGTCTGATTTTCTGAACTCCAGGGTCCTTACTCTGCTGCTGTCCTTCCTTTTTTTCCTCAGGATCCTGAACTCAGTCATCTCATGGTTGCTGCTGCACAAATTGCCATCCACTTCTACATTTGCCACCAATTCTTAGCTGTTTGTAAGCAGCATATCAAGAATAGTATGGCTCTGTCCCAGGGTTTAATTCCAGCCATGACCTTGATGCCCCTGGAGCTCCCTCAGCCCTTGTTTGGTCTATCTCTCTTTGGTCACTTTCCCCTTTTCCTCACCTGCCATGCCTTGATGAAATACTACTTTCAGAAAAGGGAGACTGCCCCAGGGTTTCCCAAGTCAGATCTCTTCTCATGAATACAGGTGTCGATGCTCATTGCCTTAAGGGCTAATTACATGACTGACTGCCTCTTACACTACGCCCATACCTCCTGCTGTTATACACCCTTCCTGGGCTATGGGCTCCCAACCCCAGTCCTTGTCCCTTTAATGCTATGGACCCCTTGGTCCTCTCAGTCTCTAGTATGACTCCCAGTCTTTGGCCCCCACCTCTGGGCCCTGGCCCCACTCCTAAGCCAGCTACTCTGGGGCTATATTGTACATGGCAGCTTCTGCTGGGCTGTGCTACAT
The DNA here is from genome assembly GCF_052110815.1 of Crocodylus siamensis. NCBI lineage: Eukaryota > Metazoa > Chordata > Crocodylia > Crocodylidae > Crocodylus > Crocodylus siamensis. Next base: position 178,657,624 of record NC_143396.1, on the reverse strand, counting down.
GGCCTTGGAGCTGCCGCCCCAGGGCTGTGGGGCACAGCCTCAGATCCACTGGAACAGGGCTGTTCTGCATGGCTGCAAAACAGCTGTCAGGTGGCACACAAATACTCCAGGGCTATGTTGCAGTTGGCCGCTGCTCTGCAGCACCTGGATGTGAGCTGGAGCAAACATCATGTGTGGTGCACAGAGTCATCAGGTGCCTCCCACATGCTGCCTGTGGGTCACTGAGATCTGTGAGCTGCACTGGGGGCAGGATGATATGGCTGTGTGGGCTAGATCCAACCTACAGGCCATATCTTTGACACCCCTGATTTACAGCACACAGATCTAGCTTCACCAAGAAGAGAGAGATGTTTTTCCAACCAGTTTGTAGACCATAAGAAACTGTTCATTCCTATGTAGTGCTGTAATAATGGTAGACTGGACTTCCCTTGATTGCCTTGGACTATCTAGATTTCTTGTAGGGTGAATGTACTATCTACATGCCAGTTTTTAATACATTTAGGAATGTAAAGCTCTCTGTGGTTTTATTTAAATACTTGTAAATTTTACTGAGCAGGAAAAACATTTCCTTTATGTGAAATCTCCTCTTGTTGTCCTCCTGTTCAGTACTGCTTATTATAAAAAGAACGTTACTTTACCAGCAGGACAGAAGCAACCATCTGTACATGGGGCTTTACAAATCTTGCTCCTCTCTGGGTCTGCACAAGTGTCAGCACAGGGATCTCCACATTCCATATGTTTCATGTTGTTTGGACACTCTTTGTCTGCAAACCGAGATGAAGCAGGCATAAATGGTAAGGTGTTATATCAATTTACTTACTATGCTCAACTAGTATAGTAAATATCCTCCCATACTCTCTGAGGTCAATGAGGCATATTCAAAGGCTTTAAGTAAAGAACTGCATTTTTTATCTTTATGCTTCACTAATTTAACCGGTAAACAAGTCATTCTAAATAGAGAATTTTATAAAAAGACATGTAATTTCAGACAATTCTCCTCCTACCCCTACCCCCACCCCCACCCCCAAAGCTTTTATACAATATATTTAAAACAATCACTGCTGTTACCTGCTCTTATAAATTCTGCTCAGGGTATATAACTTATTCTTTGGTACCAATCCAGTTGGTTGAAAAACATCAAACTTCATGATTACTTACAGCAAAGCTCTTTGGTTCTCCATTTCTCAGGATTTCCCCCCTTGAGGACACAGTCATGAGAATATTGATTAAGAGTGCTGCATATACATCTGAAACTCAAATCAGAATCAGATCCAGAATCAGAAGCTTCCTTTGTACAGGTGCACATATCTTCAGCGCAGGTTGCTACGTAGTCGTTAAAAGCAACCTTTTTGTGACAGTTCCCAAAACCGGACATGATTTTTGTACACTTTTTTTTCTGTAAAGAAAGGAAACGAAATAATCTGAATATCATTTTTCTCCTGATCCTCAAACTTCAGTGAGTTTCAGGAAGCTATCAAGATTGGTTCTGTGTTCAAAAAAAGGTCACAGAAATGGCCTTTGGTGCATTTGATGTGAGCATCTGCTACTCTTTTTTTGAGTGGAGTCTTCTATTCACTGGAATGCATTTTTCTGCTGTGCATCACTGTAACAGCAGGTCTAGGTTTTCTTTGAGTTGAGATTCATGGCTGGATTCTGGAACAATTTTAATTCTTTTTATGTTGGTTACAGATTTGCCCCAACATAACCTCATGATTCACATCACTGTAATTTAGAAAGGTTTATATTTCCCGAAGCACTGGCTGGCACACTTACATACTGACGACACTGGTGTTTTTGGTCAGACTGATCTATTTCTTCATCTTCAGCTACATCAGGACACATTTCTGTTGGCTCTTCTACTTTGTGAAGGTTTCCAAACTGCCGTGGATGTATTTTGTAACCTATAAAATACACAAGAGCCTTCTGAATACCAATCAGATCCAGGCTGAATCTTTTGTTTCATTTGTCTGTTGTGAGGACAAGTTAAAACATTGTGTTTTAGAGCAGCAGTGTCAAAGATACAGCCCATGGGCCAGATCTACCCCATGGAGCTCTGTTATCCAACCCTGGGTGTTGCCATTGGGTCTGAGTTCATCCATGTGCTGTTCGCAGCACATGCCGAACCAACCCCATGGGCAGGGCCCAAGATGCATGCTGCTTATGGCACCCATTCCAGTCACTCTGGAATCCACACCGCCTGCCCTGGCTGAAGAGATTGCCAAATGTGGCATAGATCATGGAGCAGCCAGAATAGGTGTAGCGCAAGATGGATCCAGCATGCAAGGGAAGACAGAGAGGGTGGTGGTCCCTGGGCCTGATCCAGCCCATGGACCAGCCCCCTGCTGTTCATCCAGCCCATGGGGCCAGAGAAATTTGACATCCCTATTTTAGAGCAATATTTTCTTTACCAAAATTATTTAATACAAGCAAAAAATCTGTACCACCGCAGGTTACACATTAATAGAATTCCCGCTTTGCTTTTGAAATGCATTTATTGGGAGCCACTGAGCACTTTGGAAAACAAACAAAAACCCAAAAGAAATAGAAGGACCTTTAATCTCTCAATCAGAAGTCTCTGGTATTAAAAAGCTATATAGGTTGAAGTGCCTCCCTGATGTAATGTGTAAAGTTTTGAAATAACTTCCCCAGAAATTTCATCCAGGACTTTAGAATTTTTCAAGGAAAAGTATTTCTTGAAACTGGTGCATTCAAAGGATTTTTTTGATTTGTTAACATTTTACATTGAAGAAATGTTTCACAGAAAAATTTCTGACTGTCTCTTCTCTTCAATACTATTCAATCCCCTAACTTACTTCAGGACTTATATAACATGGCCTACAAATAAAATACATGAAGGGACTTCTTAACCATTTGATTGCCCCTGGAATAATTGCAAGTCATGAAATTTAGGTTAATCATAACTCCCTTTGTAGTAATTTGTGCTTGTTTCCATCACAGATATGGCAAAGGGAAAACTCTGGCAGAGACCTCAGTGATACCAGCTCTCATAATTTCATTATGAATTTGTGGTATTAAATTATTTCTTTGTAGCCTGGCTCCTGGAGTCATATGATTTGATGAACATATCTACTGCCATTTTAAAAACAGAGATTTTGATAGCACTATGCAGGAATAGGATACTTCTCCTGCAAAAATGAAAAAAAAAGGGTTGGGTTTTTTTTGCTCTAAGCAGAAGAGGGGAAATCTCATTTTTTCACAGAATGTTTAGGGGCGAACATTTCCATTTTTGTAGAAACAAAACTGAATTGTTGGACTCGCCAGCTCCAAAACATGACAGGCAGCCCATTTTACTGGGCTGCCTTGTCCCCTATTAGGAAGGCAGCCAGATTGCCAACTTCCTTGCTCCATGGGTAGTGTGAGGATCAGATAACATGGTGGCCTGGGGTGCCAGGGAGCTACTGCTTCTGGAATCTGGTAGCCAACTATCTAAGGAGTCAGGTCCCTAATATGAATTACACTTTAGTTTTGTGAAGTCAGTGTTTACTGACAGAAAATTGCTTCATCAGAAATTTTTCAAAACAGGTTTTGTTTCTCATTGTGATTGCTGTGAAGGAAAGCTGGAAAAATTGATCAGGACACCTTGTAAATGCTTAAAACTAAAAAGAAATAAAACAAACCCCAAATCTATTATGATTTTTATGGGGGGATTTTTTTCCCTCTTGATTCCTTGAATCCTGACTCATGATTATTGAATGCCTGAGCAGGTAATATTGACTTTTGGAAAAGTCCAGACCCAGGGCATCTTGTATGAAAATGCTCCCTCAGCTACAGCTTTTTCAGGATGTATGCTGGGGTACAAGCTGCCCTTTATTTTCATGTACTGGAGTAGAGGCCAAAGCTATATATTGTCTTAATCTATTTCAAGTTCGAAGAAATATCTGAGGCAGCCAGTTGAGATGGAACCAGGTTTTCCGTAAGAAACTTCAGCTCAATGGAGCTGGTATAAATCAATATTAATGTCTTCACAATACACAGATGCAAAATCATAGTCATTATCTTACTATAAGCGGGTGAAAATGTAAAGATGTCCAAAGAACAGCATACATCTAGGAGAGGTAAATTTCAAAGGAAGTTAAGCAGCACCACGATATAAGATCTGTACCATTAACACTTGTTCACTGAAGTTTGAAAGATGCTATTTCAGGCTTCCAAATTCTTGAGTATCATTTGTTAACTCTGGTTTGCTCAAAGCACACACTGTGGTTAGCAAATGTGTATGGACTTTAGAGTGTCTTTCAGCAAACCTGAAATCTGCAAATCAAGCGAAAATGGTATTCAGGTTTTGATTCAGATTTCACATAGCTCTAGTATATAGAATACAGATAACGTGCAGTTCCTACCCTTCAAAAACAGATCGTTCTTCCCATCGCCATCAAAATTCCCACACAGACCACATACTTTCCCCTTGTAAGTATCTTCTAAGTCCAGCTAAGAAAGAGAACAAACAGGAAGATCACAAGTTAAAGTGCTACCAGAGTAACCTCTGATACTCACTGATTCAGTATGGAAAAGAACAAAAATGTTCTTTGGCTTCTATTGTGAACATAATTTCCTGTGGCATTAGTTCTGATTTCACACAATTCATCTAAAAACAATAACTGGCTTGGAATTTTCTACAGGTATCTTTGCATTATTTTGAGTAGAGATTTACCCCAGTGTAAATTACCTAAAGGCTGTGGTACTGACTCTGCATTTCTATAGCTGAATTAAAAAAAGGAACAACTCCTGCCAAATGCAGAGCACAAAAAGGATTAATGAGACACCTGCTGTAGTAAGACTAAAATGCCAAGAAAATAATTGGGAGTACTTTATCCAGACTTCTACCATTACCACTGTCCTGATGAATTCAAGTATATGCAGTGAGGAAGGAAAGATGATCCTCAATAGAAAGGGGAAAAAAGTGTCAGATGGAAAATATGCATGTAAACTTCAACAAATAAATTAATAGAATACAATTTTAAAATAAATTACATGTTCAGTGCTTTGTGATATTTCTCTGTTTAGTAATCAATGTGCAATGGTATTTCTTAGCAGAATGGCCCAATTTAAGGAGGGCAGTACTCCTCTAACTCATTATTCCAACTGGTTTAGCAGCCAATTACAAACACAACGCACAGCTGGACCAATAATATAGCTATCTTAATGTGCGCTTCTGCCTCCTGCCTAGGTCAAGACACTATAGCCCTACTCTTGATAGGCAGTTGGAAGTGTTTGCCAGTCAGCAGTCCCTGGAGGTATCAGATTCTGGCTACATTAATTTGACACATAACTGGCTTATCCTCTCCACCAACACCTGAGAAAATTTCATAACATTTCCAGGAGTTACCAGTGGAGACAAGCAACAGGTAACTAAACCAGAATCTGATATTCTTTTTAAATATGAAGAATCTGGATATCTGGATTCTGGATATCAGAGGTGATTAATTTCTCAATCTTTGGAGGGTTTTTTTCTCTGTTCTCCATACTCTCTCCCTCTCTCTGAGAACCATGATACATGCAATAAAATACTTTAATGTATTTACCTATGACCCCCCCCAACATGTTATATCTATTGCATAATCACCTTGTTATTGTGCAATTAATAAGTACTTGTTAATTGAACAATACATGTAGAGTGGCTACACATGCAAATTAACTAGCATGCCTTCAAAAAGTTCAACCACTTATGAAGTTGTTGCTCACCGATGTTTAATAACTTTATAGCTGGTTTCTATTAGCTTTAATTTGCACATGCATGTAGTCCTGCAGCTGGGAGACAACAGCTGCTGCAGTGTCCCAGACTCTGGGGAGAATAATACACCCCTAGGACTGGGAGATCACAGCCAATGTAGTCTCCCAGCTGCAGGTGTGTGGGGTTGTTCCAGGCAATGTCTGGGAGATCATAGCGGCTGTGATTTCCCAGCTGTGGGGCATTCCATGCACTCCCATGGCTGGGAGGCTGCAGCAGCGCTCCACAGCTGTGGGGCTGAGAGTCCCACACCTGAGATGGCTCTCCGTCATGGCTGCACGTGGTCCCCACAGCTGAGACTCCCATCAGCAAAAGGAGCTCCCAGTCATGGGACCCTGCTCCTTACTGATACGCCTTATTGCATGCACTGGTAATAAGGTGCAATTGAAGCTATGCATGTACCCAGAATCATGCTCCCTGCCATGTGTGTGTGTCATGGCAGGAGTCACAATCATGTGGGTCATGCATTAGATACAGACATGTCTTTACCCGCACATGCAAAGGGGGGCTATGTGAAATATCATATTTACTCACATACCACACAAATCTTCTGCTCAAAACCATTAGCCCTTCAAAATTTGGGTGCATGTTTTAACAAGGAAAACTGATCTTCTGTCTGGAATAGAACCATGGAAACATTGTAAAATGGCTGCTGCTTCTTTTCCTATTCTCTCCATGAGCTGATATCATGGGAAAAGGGATGAATTCTAGTTTTCAGCAGCAGCTAGTTTTAATCTTTTCACAGTAGCTGCAGTTGGCTGTGACTTTTGGCTGAGCAATCAAGAGCTGCTGCTAATTAAAAGTAGCCAAGAGGGTTAAAAATGTTGGTTTTGTCTCACAAGGAAAGGGAAGATAAGTCAGCTGCAGATTAAGCTATATCTATCTCTGCTGCATGTGGCCAGAACTCTGGAAACATAATTTTTTCCTTTATTCTGCATTACCAAAAACCAAGTGTATATCTTATTTGGGGGCATGTGGTATGCAAGAAAATATGGTATTCTTAGTCATGATCCTAGAGGAACTATTTACACAACAAAACTGGCAATACAATATTATAGTGATATGCATATTCAAGGTGGAAAGGTAAAATAAAACTCCCCTGAATTTGTTTGCAGTCCCATAAGAAAAGACACCAAGGATTGAATGGACTATTGAGACAAAACTACTGTTTCACCCCTAGCCCTGTACAATTCCCTCATATACAGGTCTGAGGCACTTGAACGGGATAACGTGGGGAAAACTAGCATTGGGCACTGACTGTGTTGTACTCAGGAGCAGATAACTACAGAACAACTGGTTCAAGGGCTGTCAAGATAGCATCTATCAGGGACACTAAGATTCACTAAAAGAAAACCAACTAACTGGATCTTCATACTAAGAGAGTGTCAGCCCAGTTCCACTTGAGAGTCAGGCCCAGCTTGGATGTGACTTGGAAGTAAGCGCAGGTGTCTTCAAACAAAATGTTCTTCACATTGTAGGGCAGGGGAATCCTAGACAAGGAAAACGAAAGAAAAATCAAGACATATTCCAGAGCTCAGATAAAATTCTCACATCAGAGGTAATAATTAATGAAAATCAAACTGGTCCCCAAAAGGTGTACATTTATTCAGGAAAAAAATAGGTTTGGTCTCTGTTTATTGATAATCCATTCTTTAGCAAGACAAGCATTTTGTCCAACATGCCCTCTTGCTTATACTAAACCCTACAAAAGGATTTTGAACATTAGCATGTTCAGTATGAGCCAAATGGTCAGCTAAATGAAATACCCATACTCCAACCTCGCAATGGGTCAATGATTTCAGTTTAGCTGTGTTTAGAATCCGACCTAGTAAGATAACAAAGGAAAAACTGCCTCTTCCTTAGATCTGAGGAAGGCACTTACTGCCAGAAGCTTGTCCAGCAGGTCTCTCAACTATACAGTTGGTCCAATAAAAGATATTACAAATAAAATCCTTACCTCTCATAAAATAGTATAAAGCAAGATTACGGTATTAGGAAACTGTGGTATCATCACTATGCTGATACCACTTACACTTACATTGCTTTTCCAGCTAGAATGAATTACTTTTAGGCTCCAGAAAAGAATGCAGTTTGCATAGCTAACTGCAGCTTAGTTTTGTTAAAGCAAAGCATGGGTTTTCACCTTCTGCTACACAGTGGACATCTCTACACAAGACATTACAGTAGATTAATTAGCCTCACAGTAAACCTCTTGGCTTCTATGTGTGTGCCCCTTTTAGACTGGAGTAAGCTAATTTACTCTGCAGCAGTGCACATATAACATTGCCTTGGCTGGCTGGGACATGAGGGTGTTTCAGTGCAGGGGCTACCTGCCAGCTAGCCCTGCACTGAACATCCTTGTGCCCCAGCCAGCCCTTCTGCAGGACAGTGAGCTGGGGAGAGAAGCCCTGTGCTGGCAGGCTAACCCCCTGGGTCTCCTGCCAGCTGGGGCTCAGGCTTCTTCAATCTGGCTCAATGTACTGCACTCCAGGGGGCATGTTCAAATGGCAATAAATTCCAGGTTTTATTGCCTGCACCCCTTCCTAGGGACTCGCCTCAGCCCTGGGGTTGGGATCAGTTAGACATTCAATTGCATGTGGCTAAAGCTCTATAGTGCTTCATGGGAACTTCTTGCCCCTGTTCTCTCCAGCGAGCTGGTTCCTTGGCTATTAGAGTGCCTATAGACGTGTTTATTCACATTCTAATTAGAACATGTCAGAGCAGACTCAATTAATCGAGTCTGCTCCACGTGCTAATTAGAACGCTCCAGCGTTGCCTCACCATCACATGTTTTAAGCCTCCATGCCTTTCAAAATGGCTGAGGGGGCACTTTATCTAAACCTGACTGAATGAGCTTTAAAGTGTTCCACAGCCATTTTGAAATGTGCAGGGGCTTAATACATGTGACCGAGAGCTGTTTTAGAGTGGCTGTTTGGGAACCACTCTAATTAAAACACCCTCACCCCTAAGCATGTGTATAGCCAGCCTTATGTTATAATGGGATCTCCTCCCTCTCCCCTTCTCCTGAAAGAGCTTTCCAAGTCAACTAGGGAGTCAAGAAACTGAAATTCCTTATGGGAGAGATTTATTCCAGTCAGGGATCCCAATTCCTGGGGAAAAATCCTCAGGGCATGAGGCAGGTGAACTGTGAGTCTCATGAAGCACTGACAAATCTGAGACAACTTCAGTTTTATGGTTGACTAAGATGAAACAGTATTTTCAATTCAGTTCAAAACCCAGAAAGAGAATGTTTTAAACAGTCCCAAAAACATCAGTAGGAATCTTTTCATTTTGTGAATTAACTGCAGTATTTTGAGACATTTTTGAGACAAGAATATACTGTGGAATGGAAACTCCCAATTCTTGCTCAGCACTGTTTCTTGCTCAGATATAACTAGAAGTTTTATTTTTTTTAAACTCTCAAGGTTTGTTCCAAATGTTTTCTTGGAAGGGCAGATTGAAGTCAAAATTATTTTTGAAATTGGGGAAGCTGTTGCTTTCAGCTGACACTGATAGTTGTACATATGTCATATTATATTTGTTTATACCACATGAATCTAGAGACCGAGATTTTCAGACACAACTGTTGTTTTTAAGTACTTTTGTTGCTGGGTGCCCAAGTTTGCAGAGGCCTGATATTCCCCGCTTCATACAAAGTAGGCTTCTTCAAGGTATTTGAAGTTGGGCATCCCAAATCATTTGTACATTTGAAACTTTGCCCCCGGGGTTATTTTTATACATTTTAAAACTAAGCAAAAGTATCAAGAGAAATAAAAGTACAAGGACAACAGAGCTCTCCCATATCTATCATGAGAACCAAATATCCCATTCACCAGCATAACTGCACATTTGTAAAGAACAACATAAAAGGAATAATGACCAAAGACTAGATCTAAAAATGGACTTATCTTTTGCAACACTAGGCATGTGTACACATGCACATTAATGCACTGCAATAAACTCTGGTGCTTATTGCAGCAGACTGTAGTGCTCCTGTGCACCCGTTTACACATGTGCCTGGGATTGCAACATGTTGAGCTAGGTCTGAGGAGCCTCAGCTGGCAAGGGGCCCAAGGGTTAGCCTGCCAGCCCAGGGCTGCTCCCCTCTGATCCAACATGCTGCAAAGGGGCTGGCTGGGGCATGAGGGTGTCACAGCATGGGGCTAGCCAGCAGGCAGCCTACACAGTGAAGCACCCTTGTGCCCCAAACAGCTGGGGAGGCATCTATATGAGTAAAAACTCTGCAGCAAGATAGTACTTGCATTTACAGTATTTACTTGTATTTACAAGTACTATCTTGTTGCAGAGTAAATTAGTTTACTCCAGCTTAATAGGGGTGCACATGTAAATGCATGACATTTACATCACAGCTAATTCGGCTACTGTACACTAAACATCTCTTGTAGATGCACCCACTGAACACTACAGTGCCTAACTTTGAGTTCATTGCCATTTTTTGGAATTCTCTATACAATGCTAGGGAAAATTAAACACCTAAGAATGGGATACAGTAGAACCCTGACTTATGCATATATTGTGTTCCTGAGAAACCTTGCATATCACCAATTAACACAACTTGGGGTGAATTTTCCCATAGGAAATAATAGAAAAGTAAGGGGCTGCGTTCCTTGGACCTCACATTTATGAGACCAAAGGCACCAAATACAACATTTTTCAACCAATACTTTATTTATTATGTTACAAAAACGTATTGTAAACCTATTTATTCATTTACATTATAAGTAAAATAATAAAAAAAACAAAAATGGACATGCAACAATCTTCAATCCATCCATCAATGGGGAGCCAAGTCTTCATCCAGGTCGAACACATCAAAAGATGGTGGTGATATCTCTCCCCCAGAAGTGGCTGGCTATCCCCCAGAAGTGGAGGGCTGAGAGTCAGTTGATTGAGTTGATATAGTGCTGTAACGCTTCCTGAAGAACTTGTCCAAGGAAGACTGCGCAAAGCAGCGCTACTTCTCCCTGTAAAGCTCCATGTATCAGGCATTGGGTTCCTTCATCAGCCTGGCAACCTTAGCACTTCTTTCATGATTGGGGTTATTTTTGACAGAGAAGGCTAGGTAACCATCCAAAAGTTTGAATGCATCAGCCATGCCTTTCGTCGTGAGAACTCGGGGGGATGGCCTTTCATTTTCTTCCATGGGCTCTTCCTCTTCATGGCTCTCCTTATCCAGCTCAAGAAGATCCTTGTTTGAGAGTTCCTTCCTATGGGAATTGAGCAGCTCAGCCACATTTTCCTTGTCGACCTGCTCAAAGTCCACCCTCTTATCCATCTCAGTGATCTCATGCCTTGTATCACTGATAAATTCATCAGTGGCAAAGCCTCAGAGATCATTCATAACAGCAGGGCAGATGTTTTTCCAGACACCATTAAGGCACAGCTGTGTAACATCATTCTAGGGGTCTCCAGTGATGTCTATGGCCATCTTGATGTTAAATGCCTTTCAAAATTCTTTGACATTTGCCTTTTCTTTTGACTCTGTCTCATTGATAAGCTTCTTGAAGGTCTTCTGTAGATGATAGGTTTTGAAAACTGGAATAACACCTGAATCCTCGGGCTAGATGAGCAATGTTGTTTTCAGTGGCAAGAACAGCACCTTAATGTTCTCATTGAGGTCACCAAGGCTTAGGGGTGTCCTGGAGCATTATCAAGAAGCAGTAGAATTTTGAAAGGCAGATCTTGCCTGTCACAATAAGTCCTCAATTCCAAATGTAGCATCTGTTTCCAGAAGAGTCTGGTTTTGTCCAAGTTCAAAACTTGCCTCGGATCATAGCTTCCCTCCTTAGTGGCAGCCTGTAGGATCGAAGGAAATTTATCTGCAGAACTTTTATCAGAAGCTGCTGCTTCACCCATCAGCTTGAGATTATGAAATCCATGGCATGCTTTAAATCTATCAAGCCATCCAGCACTTGTATTAAATGGCTTGGCTTCAGGATCATCACACTTTAACACTTCATAAATGCTGCATGGTTTTTCTTGAATCACCTGGGTCGAAAGTGCCACATATTCTTGATTCTGATGCTTAATCCATGTTGTCAACATGAGTTCCATTTTCTCCATGATGGCCAACCTTGTTAATGACACGGGCAGTAGCTAAATGTATAGCACTGTTACAGGGCTCCTTAATTTTCTCTGCATCCTCCCTAATTGTATGGACAGTTGACTCACTGAACCCTGTAGCACACCTAATTTCCTTTGTCTTCTCACCTCTTTCGTATCTCTTCACAACTTCAAGCTTTTCTTCCAAAGTTATAGCTTTCCTTTTCCCTGTAGAGGTGAAAGCACCTGTAGAATCAGTATTAGAAGCACTCATCTTGAACACAATGGCGATACTGAGACTGAATCCTGAATCCAGAATCCTGCTTGGGAACCCAAGCTGCACGTAACTCCATTTGACTCAGTCTGTGCATCTCACATATATACGCAAATGATGCACATCTCGGGGTGTATTTTTCTGCTTGGGCGCTAATATTAATTCGCCTAAATGCAGGACTTGGGTAAGTCAAATATGTGTATTACCTGCCAGGGTATTGTTGGCCCTGCTGGCTACAGCATTGCACTACCAGCTCAGGTTCATACTGTGGTCAATTATTACCCCCAGGTATGTGGTGGCAAGTGATGGGAGATCTTCAGTCCCCTCAGGCAGCAGTTGCGCAAGCACCCATGTCACGAGTTTTGCCTGTCAGCAGCTAGGGGTGCAGGGCTCCAGAACCCCCCTGCACCTACCTTCTTGACATCTGGAAGGGTTTGTGGCCACAGCAGGGCCTAGCAGCCAGGCCTGCAGTAGTTTCGCCCCCACCACCCTTGCCCCAAGACAGACACAGTTGCACAAGCACCCATGACACGAATTTTGCCTGTCAGCAGCTAAAGGTGCAGGGCCCCAGAACCCCTGCACCTATCTCCTTGAAAGCTGGCAAGCTTCATAGCCTCATCAGGGGATAGCAGGCCTGCAGCTTTCACCCTGCTGTGCACCCATGTCACAAGTTTTGCTTGTCTGCAGCTTGAGGTGCAATTTTCCCCAAACCCCTGCATTTGGCAGGCTTTGTGGCTTCAGTAGGGGCTAGCATGTCTGCAGTTTTGACCTTGCTGTGGCTTAACACATACATGTGACACAAGTTTTGCTTTCACGATTTTGGGGTGCAGTTTCTCCAAACCCCCTATACTTATCTCCTTGAAACTTGGCAGGCTCCATGCCCTCAGAAAGGGCTACCATTCCTGAAATTTCATCCAAATCAGGCCACAAGTGACAAAGTTATAGGCTGTTTTGAAACTTCCCCATTATATCCTATGAGTGAAAAGTCTAAACAGTTTCACCGTTTCGACTCTGTTTCGATGGAATGGAATGGAACAGCTGTTTCACATTGAAACAAAATTTGAAATGACATGCTGTTCTGTCAAAACACTGGTCAAAATGGAATGGTGCTGTTTCGCACAATCCTAATGCCTAATTCATAAAGTGATATAGGCACTTAAATGTCTGAGGGTGTGTACAGACATTTGTGGAGGTTATGGAGAGGTTACATTGGGATAGTAAGTCCTGGTGGAGGTAGGTTTGTTGCGGGGGAGGGGTTGGGGAGGCTGAAAATAGCTTCTGAGCCTGGGGGATAGTCAAGAGAGTCCCCCATTCCTCCCAAGATCCCTGCAGACCCTGTGAGTCCCCCTGATCCTGTCAAACCCTCCTTGACTTCACCAATCTCCCACAGACCCCACCTGCCCCCCTGATTCCCCTGTGGACGCTGCCTGTCCCCCGCCCTCACAATCCTCCCAATCTGCCCCCCCACCAATCCTCCCAATCCCCCCATGGATCATGCTTTGCTTGGCCCCCCTGATCCCTCATGCAGACCCCAATAGCCCCCTATTCCTTCCCATGAATGCAATCTGCTCCCCAAATCCCTCTGATCCCACCCACAGATCCCACTTGCCCCCTGATCCTCCCAATCCCTCTTGTGGACCTCACTAGCCCCTCTAATTCTTCCTACAGAACCTGCTTGTCCCCCCAGCTCCCCCCATGGACCATGCCTACCTCCCAATTCCCTTGCAAACACCTCAGTCTCCCCCCACTAGCCCCCCTCAGCCTGACTTACTTTAGACTGATTGGCTATTTTAACTCAATATAACCTTCTCCTAGCCTCCCTAAATGTCTATACCCAGCCTAGGAGAGGTAGGAAACCAGACATCCTGCATTTGGTGTTTATAACTTAGTCTAGAGGTCTTTCAGCTTTTTGAATTGCCCTTCTCTTTGTAGAGTGCTTAGGTGTCTCCAAACCCTCTGCATTAATTGCATAGAGATGCTAGACTCCTAATCTGGTCACACTGAATGAACTGCCTGAGCACAGAGCCTAATACTTAGGCACTGCAAACCTAAGTGTAGGCCCTTAAGAAACTTATTTGAATTTTGCCTAAATGCCAATGATGTTCAGTACTCCAAAGGGTCTTAAAGCTTATGACTTTCTTAAAGCTCTCGTTGCCAGATCAGTCAACTGGGTAAAAGAAGAACTTCCCTCTTGGTATACAGTAGCACTATAGAGTTTGAAGTATCATGAATGTCTTACTTTTTTTTTTTGTATTACCTCACTTTTTCTCACTCTCCAAAACAATATACCAGTTACAGTGAGAACAGTGATCTATAACCACATAGAAGAAGGCATGTAGAAGAGAAAATACGTCAGCGGTACATGTGTACTCACTCCTTTCCATTCACTATGATGCCTGAGCCTTTCACCTCTAGAAACACGCCATCAATGTTGGCTGTGAAGAAGACAGAGGATCCTTGCCCTTTACTGCGCTTGATCTGGATGTTGAAATCCTGGTAGCCATCATTGCAGTGTGAGGCAAAAACATAATAGCAGGTTCCAGGAAAACTGAATTTAACCTGGTCAAATGTCTGAAAGTGGAAATTGCCCCAGGTAGCACATTCACTCTTGTTGACTGCAGGAAGCTGAACTGTAGAAAGAGAAAGTGGAGAGGTTCAAGTGTGCACAAGCTCTTATTTCCACACAAGCCTCTCCCATTGGTGTGGTTCTTTAAAAATATGATGGGAGAATTTCCCAAACAGTAATAACATCCAACTCATACTGGATTATACTGGGAGCTGAGTGCCTTTGTGTCCTTTTCCCCTTTAAAATGATTCCCTTTAAATATCATTACATGTTTGCTGTTAGAAACTAGTCACTTTGACTGGACCCCTGTTCAGCAAATATCACTAGTGATGTGTCTATGCAGCAAGATGGCCGCCTCCACCAGAAATTAAAAAATGCCAGCTGTAATTACAATTTTTTCAATTTTTTTTCATAGTTTATTTATGTTTAGTCCTAGCTTAGTCAGTATGTTATCCTCCTTGATGGAAATGCCAATAAAGACCTTTTGCTGTAAGTTAGGTGGACCCTCAATTTTCTGCACAACTCAATCCAACCTAAAACACTTTGGACCTGAGGCCTGGCCCCAATCCAGCCAATTTGTATTGCTCAGAAAACCCTCTGGCTTCTCCCTTTCTCTGCCTGTCTCAGGAGTAAATCATCTGAGTTTTGATTTGTCTGTACTCCTGCCACATTTCAAAATGGCCTTAGAGGACAAATGGACTAACATCTCAGAAAAAAAAACCAAACTTGGTAGCTTTCATACTGCTGAACTAAAGCTAGTCAAAAAACTCCTTCAATGGAAATTACACCTTAGATTCAAGAATGTGTTTTTGCTGCAATATGATTTTAGTATCTCTCATTGCCCCAGCTGGAAAAATAGCAGGAGAAAATGAGCAGTTTCCTTGATTTTTTTAATCTGGTTCTTGTAGGAATACCAGACTAACAATATGCATCACCGTTCAAATCAAAAGCAACCATTAACTTACATAGTGAACTCTGAAAAGTTAGGAAATATTTATAACTAGGAATCAGCAAGCATGGGTTGAAAATTTCATTATGCATAAGATACATCTATAAAATGAAGTAAGGTGCCAATGACTCTTTAGAGTTGTTTTTCTGGTTACAATTTGTAATGGCTATTTGTAACACTTGAATGGAGTAGAGTAAATTAGTACTTTTCCACATATCAGGCAAGGGAAAATAAGAAAGTTCTGCTCCTGAGGCAATGGGAGACGGGGTTCCTTGCTAGTAATACAACAACCATCATATCAATTGTTTATGTATTAAATGTACTCAGAAAGCCATGAGACACTGAGAACCAGAAATGAGAATATAACAGAACAGGAATAAAAAAATGGTATAACATACCATGTTGGGCAAGAAACTCGAGCAAGGCATCAAGCTAACAACTATCCCATATACAGTGTGTTTGTGTGTATAATTAGACATTTAAAGAGGATGTTGCTATTTTTTATATATTAAAAAAGATGCCCAGAGAATCTGTTATTTAAACAACTGATCATGAAGGAGACAAATAGTTGATACATTGCTTTTTAGTACAAAGAAAACAATGAATAACTTAAATGTGATCAATGTATAGGGACTGTACATGGTGGTAAACTGTATATAAGACTTGTATTTATCATCATCTAACAAATTCTGTTTTTTTATTGGAATTTATATGAATCACTTAATGGGCATAAATATCTAAGTGAACAACATGAGAGTTAGATCTTTCTTACCTATCTTCAGTGGTGTTTTGGCTTCACAACAACTCCAGACTAGGAAGAAGATCCATAGTGCTCTTCTGTTATTTATTCCCATCTCAGTGCAAACTAGCAACTTGAAAATACTTACAGGAGAATGTTTTTGCTTTGGCTTATGGGCAAATTTTTATAGTCCAGGAATTTGGCATGAGAACAAAACATTGATGGCAGGGTCCCTGAGAGGTGGAGCTTCACTGATTATTTTCATTGACTCAGATTAAACACTGAGCAATTGCACCTCTTTCTGAAGAAGACAAGTTCATGTTCATGCAGTAATCTATTTTGGGTCAGAGGAGATCATTCTTTGCTGCATTCATTTTCCTTTAAAGTTTTAATATGGTGTGTCTTTCCTTTTGCTACAAACTTCCTTCTCTTTGCAATGTTTTATTAGTCACAAGCAGTCATAGCCCTGATTTAAGTCCTTCCTGGCTTGCACATACGTATAGTTCTGCTGCTGGCTCCCTCTTCTGGCTGAATGGATACTTCTTAACATTAAAGCATAAAAAATATTGTAGGGTTAGACATAAGGAATGGCTCATCAAAAGAAAAATTGCTGACAGCAGAGGGATAAGCATTCGAAGTGAATCCATTAGAAGTGTGGCTCAAGCATATCTCAGGGGCAACTAGTTTCCATGCCCACAGAGGCTGGGCTTTTCAAAGGATCATGGCTGTTAGATACCTGAGTTCCACAAAAAGGACATGAAGATCCCAGTTTCCTTCCTTAATTTCTTTAATTATCACTGCAATAGTACTAGTTGGGAAGATGGTTTTCATTATATTGATTTGTGATTTCAAGACCCCATGTCATACAAGCCCACCAAAAACTCTTAGGACTTGAGCATAAGCTGGTCTATGCACACATCCAAGGCACACACCTTGGAGAGCTTAAGATCTACAATACACTCTGAATTGCCTGAAATCAGGGTCCAATTTTTAGGTTGAAAAATACCTTACAGGTGTCAGTGAGACTACTCACTGCATAATGTACCATTCAGTGGCAGTAAAGCCATTGGAATCTTGCCCAAAAACAAGGGAGAGGCATTTTTAATCCTTTTAGTGAATGCCTGAAGCCAGACAATTTCTTCAGAAGATGGTTTATAGCAGCTCAAAACAAAAGATTCTTAGCCTGTGAAAAAAAGAAAGAATGGTTTCAATTGGATTTTCCAAAAGTCATGCTGGTTTGTTACTTGTCATTCTTACAAGTGGACAAATAATGCACCCTTAATACTTTGCTAATCTTTCTTCTCTTTCTGTTCACCAATTTTCAACAAACTGACTACGATTTTTCTTACCACATTTATTCATTGTGTAAGATTATTTTATTACAGTAACTCTAGGGCTTGATTTCCTGGCTCATTAGGGTGGATTTACCTGGTCTGCTCCTAAATCAGACTACTGGAGAATATGCATTCCATAAGAAGAGCAGTCTGTAGAAAAAAAGGACCCTAATACTTAATCCCAGCTACTAAAATAGACATGCATGACAAAGGTCCCCTTACACTAAGCTGCCCTAATGGGAATAGGTGGGTTATATAATGGCCCTAAAACCGAGGAAGAGCAAAGGTATTTTACTACTAACTTTGGCCTCACCTACATTTCATGTCAATGACCACCCCCCACTCCAACCCCGCCGCTCTGTACTGGCCTCAGTGACAAAACAGAATATTCCCTCCTCTGTGTAGCAAGCATCCAACATGTCCTTTGGAATAGAGAACAGGTGATTTGCTCGCTTCTTTTCTAGCCTATCTGGCATGTAGAAAATTAAGCAGCCCAGAGCTTTGAAATCATTTTTTTTTCTTGTTTTCCTGAGAGTTTAATGGCCATTTAGGAATTGACTCAGAGATGCAGGTGTGAGTATCTGCCACAAAGAAGATTTGCTACTGCAGTTATTCTTCAAAACATTCAGTACCAACAGGTAAGAGCATTGTGCAAGACATGACACATAGGTTCACATTACCCCTTTCCCACTGCCTGTGCCCCATTAACTCCATTGTCACGCACAGTTAAACTAAAGTACTAACTATGGGAGGTAAAGCCTGTTCTTGAAGTTTTGCCATTTTGGCTGCTATACAATGCTGAAATGAGACTTTATGGCACCACAGATGGAATGACCACATACCTGCTCTTTTAGCTTCAAAACACAACTCTACTTCCACTCTCACCACCCCGCAATCAAGATATCAGACCACAGAAAAGGCAACTGATAACCCAGAGTATGAGGTAAATGATATTTGGATGACCCTAACTTCCTTGTGTTTGATTGGATGCTACTATAATAATCTTTGCTGCTCTGCTCAAGCAGTACTCTGAGCAAACCCAGATATGGCCTCCTCGTGCACATGAAGAGCTCATTGGTGGAGCAGGGGCAGTTAAGCCAAGATATGATTGATCAGAGGTAAGTGGTCCCCACAGATTGATATAAAAAGGGACATACTGCCTGAGGGTGAGGAAGGGGTCCAATGTCCAATTGATCAGATAAGGTCCAGTGGCAAAACTTGGACCTAGAACTTGAAGCAATTATGAACCTCACCCTGCAGCTCCATCACAATAACACCCCCTGCCCTCTGTACAAACCAGACAGTAGTGCAAAGAGAGCATCCAGCTCCTGCAAGCTCCTGCCTGTGGATGGCCCCAGAATGGAAGAGTACCTAGTTCATATAGAGCGGACTCCCACACCTCCTTCACTGGTCACTTTTTATACATGGAACATTTTGGGGGCTGGGCCCAATAGGCAGGAGGGGTGGGCTAATTGTGATTTCCTCCAGCAACAACTTAGGAAATGTTGCCAATTGGCAAGAGTTAAAGCATGCCTACAGCACAAGGATGTAGAGGGAAGCAGAGAGCTGACAGCATCATAGCCCACCCCTCCTGCATTCGGGAAAGAACATGTCCTGTCCTGTCTGGAGTTCCCTGGTTGGGAAAAGAACAGGTGCATTTTGGAAAAACTTCATTGTCCAGGGAAGAATGAGACCCTTTCATCTTCCTTCCCTTAATCAGTTTTCTTACATATGTTTGGCTCTTCATGATGACTATTGCTACTCTTCTTTCACTTTTGTGGGAACAGCATTTCTGGCCATTCACTGTCAGGAGACGCTGCATGCCTGACTTCTTGCAGGACAGAACTGTGCTACACTCCCAGTGAGCACCAGCTTTACTCACAGGCCCAGCGATCATTTCAGAAATACAGATATGATGTTTTGAATAAAAACACTTCTACCCCTGCCTACACTAAAATGCAAAAAATGGTGGGAAAAGGGTTAAGGTAACTTTAACCCCTCTCAGAACAACAGGGAACATGTGAATTTAGAATTCAGTGTTGTTGTGGACTGGTAAAATACTCAGATTAATAACTCTCTCCCTTTTTTGGATCCTCCAATCTAAGCTGCAGTCATTCTGAGAATCATGCTTAGCACAGCTGTGTAGGTAAAGGAACAATTAATCTTGGCCTTCTTACCACATATTTCATGGATCGTTTCCCATTACAGGGTATGTGGCTTTAGTAAATACAACTGGTAAATATTAACTCAGCATTTATCACCTACCAAGCCATTTCATTCACTGCTGTCTTATTGGAAACAGGCTGGCATACAGCTAGAGTAATGTACTAAGGAATCACATCTCACTCCTGCTAGAAACTTTCCAGTGATGGCCTTATGCCAGTGTAACACATATAATAACTGAGAGGATTAACACCATCTATACTTATTCTTTTGGAACTGTGGTATTTAAATTCAGCCAGCTGCATGTGATTAGGTCAAAGGGTGATCCCACATGGATTAGGGGCAGGCAATTATTTTGGGCAGAGGGCCGCTTACCGAGTTTCGGCAAGCCACCGAGGGCCACATGACAGGCAGCTCAGGACAGATCAATACTAATTTTCTAAAACTTTTAGGGGCCCTGCAGGCCAGATAGAATGGCCTGGTGGGCCACATCCAGCCCCTGAGCTGCATTTTCCCCACCCCTGGGTTAAAATGCAACAGAATTACATACTAAGAGCAAAGCTGGTTCTTCTAGAATGAAAAAAAAAGCATGCCATTTGGGCCAATGCCCTGAAGATATACCACAATCGTGTCTTGCTCATCCTAACTGAAAGCTACTGCCATTCCAATGAATGGCTGTGTACAGGGCAATAGCCTGAAGGCAGGGCTATGTGGATTGGGCCTCCACACCTATTTCAGTGTCTAGTAGTTTAGCATGTCACTGTGTAATGGAATCCACGGCTCCAAAGGAGACATCCATGCTACCTGTAGAGCACATAGAAGAATTAGGTACCTACTAGTTGGATCCACCAAGGCTAGAACCACATTAATCAGAGAGAACAGGAAATGCTGAGGAGACAAATGATTTGTTAGTGCTCCGGACTTGAGCTCTTACAGCACTTATACATGTGCTCCAGGATGGGGGAGGGGTCATTTTAATTAGAGCAGCTCTCGGAGCAACTGTAAGTAAAATGCCTGCAGCTTCTTGTGTACTCAGTGTCCCACATTTCAAAGTGATGGTGGGGGCACTTTAACTAAAGCTCATTTGACGAGCTTTAGTTAAAGCACCCCATCACCATTTCAAAATGTGGGGACTGAATACACGAGGCACTGCAGCACACTGGAGCATTCTGATTAGACTCCGCTCATCGAGTCTGCTCTGATGCACTCTAATCTGAACACATCGGAGCATGTGTAAAAGTAGCGTTGATGCCAAACTGCAGGAAGATACCTGCCACCACTCTGGATTCACAATCAAAAATTTCTTTCTTCAACTAAGCTGCCTAAGCCAGCCCTTCCTTACTGTAGCAGTCCCTTTGTGATAAATGCTGGAAGCACAGAAGAAATTAAACCCGTAAAATACCATGTAAATAGTTTTGTTAGGAAATTTGTTCTGCCTGTTTGTTCTGTTGTTGTTCCAGGTTTGCAAGCCACATCACTACCATTTTAACAAAGGACGTCACATCACATCAGAGATCACTCAACACCCGAACCGACTCGACAACTGAAACCAGCGGAGGAGCCAAGACACCATGGCTACAGGACTAAGAGACTCTAGAAAGACTCTATTTACAATTGTTGTTGTAGCCTTGTGGATACCATTGGGTGAGCAGGCTGTAAGGTTTGACCAATCAAGAAACACTGTATTACAGTGCTCCTATCCCTATGGGCTAACGCAACTGGGGACAAGGCATAGGGGGATGGATTGATGGCATGTTTGAGGGTGCCTACGTCCATGGAGGATTCAGTCCTCGACTCCTTCCCCATTCCATTTGATGTCGGGAAATGGTTTTCTGAGGTCGCTAAAGGCCAGAAGACCTCAATTAACATCTCGATTCCCATGGAGGGTGGGGATCATGCAATAGCCAAATATACTTGGCCCCAGTACTTTACCCTGGGAACTTTAGCCGATGACACCTGGCCCCCTCGCAAGGAATGTAGGGAGCAAGAAGTCCCAGTGCCTTGATCTAGTATCCCCTGGGGGATCCATCCCCAGGGCATCGAATGGTCCCGGGCAGACGCATCTTTAAAATGGGACCCGACTTCCATTAAACCACCGTGGGTACTTAATCTAAACCCTCCGGGTAAGAGGGTCGATTCAGACTTTACTTTGTCTTCACTCATACAAGCCGTTCCTTTAGTTAAGTGGGACCAATCGACAACTGTAGACCTAACTAGAATGGGTAAATACGGGAAAAATTCATGGCTGGGATTTTATTATCCCGTCCTCAGAGCCGTATTGTTAAATGCTGCATGCCATGGTGTAGAGGTACCCATAAAAGAATCCAACCAACCACGACGATCTAGGCACGTCTTCCCACACCCTGGTTTATGTTCGAAACTGGGTACACCGGTACCATTCAGGTTAGCATGGGCTTGCTCGGACAGCAGGCTGTATACTACCCTGCCAGCTGTCCTCTGTAATGCTCAGTGCTTTCTGAGTTCAGTTTTATTTTGTCCCCCGTTAAAGGCGAGAACCACCTAGCCCAGCTGTAGTGTACCAACAAACACGATCAGCCAACCCAGTGTGGAGCTCCCTCACCCATGGAGAAAAAGTGGCTCAAAGCCTGAGTTGGGCTTTTGAGGGACTTTTCCTTTGGGGGTATAGTATAGCTAAGGCCCGAATCACTCTGGCTGAGCTTTTGGAGCAAGTTGAGCTCCTGGCCAATAACACCGCTGTGGGCTTTGAGCTAGTGAACAAACAACTACAAGCAGCATCAAAAATGTTAATGCAAAATCGATTAGCCTTGGACGCCCTCTTAATTCAACTAGGGGGGTTGTGCCAATATTTGAACCTTTCAAGGGACGTGTGCTGCATTGGCATACCGAATGTGTCAATTCCTTTACAAAATCAAATTACAAAAATTCGGAAAATAGCAGAGGATGTAAATGCCAGTTCTGGCATCAGGCAAGGCTGGCTAGCCAAGGTTTTTAAATGGCTCGGTTGGAATGCATCCTCATGGCTGCTAAACCTGTTAACACCTCTGTTATCATTTTTGTTCGTTTTTATTCTCATTGTAACTATTGCTAGTTGTATTTTCAAGATTTTGACACGTAAAGTTTCGAATTTGTCTGTTTACATGTATTCCACCGTTCCCACTCACGACAAGTTTCGGAACGACGATGACGCCGAGGAGGAGGTGTGATTCGGATTCCAAAGCTTCTGTGTTGACAGCAAGGGGGCATGTCACGGTAAAATCTTAAGTGTATGCTGACAACACAGAAGTGCGAGAACTGACATGTGCATTTGACTCTGTGAGTGGAAAATTCCGAAGCTAACCCAGTGCGTGACCCCCGGGTGACCTGTTGGCCTGTCAGTCATTACTGACCTACTTTCCCCACAGGCGCATGCTGATACTGTGTCAGCTTCTGGCTGAACGCATGCTCACTCAGAACCTGACATGAGGTAATCGGATTAGAAATTTCTCTGTGGAGAGCGTTTTGATTGGCCACTAAATTTGTATAAAAGACTTGTGAGCCCCTCCCTCGGAGGAGACCAGACGCAGCATGTGGCAGAGACTGCTCTCAGCAGAGACTGTCTCACGCTGTGGGAGAAACCCGCTCGAGCTGAAAGCAGAGGCTGATGTTACAGGGACTGCTTCTCAGCTAGGCCTTCTGGCCTACTGGTCTCCTCCCTTGTTTGGCGTTTCGCATCGATCTCGTTACATTTATTACTATATCGATCTTCTGGCTTCTGAACATTGGCACCGGTTAACGACCACCAGTCTGGATCATCCCTATAACTTCGACTTCAGCTTCTTCGTTCATCGACTCACCTGGTTTTTGACCTCGGCTTCCTTCACAACCATTCGATTGTCTTTGGACTGGCGTCACAACTGTTTTCTTTCTCCTCAACGAGTTACAGTTCTGTTTCTTGTTTGTTTTATTTGTTCAACCCTGTATGAGCTGTTGACCAGCCCTGGGACTTAAGGAGTGGGCAGCCGCCCCTAGCCCTCCGGGGTTAGATAGCAAGGGCTCACTCCAGAACCCCGTGGGCCAACAGACCCCTCTGTTGTTTGTTCTCGTTCCTGTTTATTCGTAACTGTAACTGAAGAAAGAATTGTGCCTCCGCTTCAAAGCATGAGTAAATAAATCCATCCCTTGTTTAAGAAACCAATACGCTTCCAGTGCCGCTCAGACTCCACCGCCACTAATCCCACCTGTTCATTCCAATCTGCCACCACCCAGCCGCACCACTGTGACCAATACCATGAGCTTGGCTCGCCAGCTCCAGCTTGACACTTACCAACCATGGCTAGAGAAAAAGATGGTGAAGCTGCCAGTGATGCACCTGTTCCCCACCCAGTAGTTAGAGGATTCACCTAAAATTTGGAAGGTGTAGATTTAATTTCCTTCTTTTCCAGAAGAGATTTGAACCTACATCGCCTTCTCACCCTAGTGAATGCACGAAAGGTCAGACTATAAGGTACGTTAGAGTGGGGGCTCTCTCACTTTTCCCTGTCACAGCTGTTCAATTTGCATGAAGTAAATATTCATTGTGCTTAAAATCTTGATGCGTGCTAGAAGGTTTAGTTACCCAGACTATGAGGTTTTGTCTTAATTTCCAAATCGGGCAGTTTATGCTGTATTAATAACCAGAGGCCTGATCCAAAGCTCATTGATTTGGAACCTTTCCTTGCCTGAGAAGCATAGGTTTAGGACTTACCACTAGCATAACTAGGGCTTGAGGAATTAGGCCCCAGTCCTGGATGCAAATTTAGAAGGGTACCAGGATGGCAGCCTCTGGGAAATCTGTGCTGCGGCAGCAGCAGCTGGTAGGGCTGTGTGAGGCTTTGGACAGAGCTTTGGATCCAGAGAAGCTTTGGACACTTTGGCATCTGAAGCAGCATGTCTGGGTTGAAGTGGTGGCTTTGTTGGGCTTTCTGAAGCTGTTGGGAGCTTCCAAAGTGCCTTGGAAAAGTTTTGGAGCTGCCTTGGAGACCCAGCCATAGGATATAATGGGAAAACAATGAACTATCTGTAACTTTGTTGTTTTTTGTCTGATTTGGATGAAATGTTCAGGGATTGTAGTCTCTGCTGAGAGCATGAAGCCTGCCATGATTCAAGGAGATCTGTGCAGGGGCTCAGGGAAATTGCACCCCAAATTCCTGAAAGCAAAACTGGTGTCACATGTACGTGTTACATCACAGGGGGGTAAAAACTGCAGAGATGGTGGCTCTGGCTAAGGCCACAAAGTCTGCCAAGTTTCAAGAAAATAGGTGCAGGGATTTGGGGGGAACTGCACCTCAAGCTGCAGATGAGCAAAAGTCGTGCCATGGGTGACACTGCGTGTTCAGGTGCAGCGGGGTGACAGCTGGAGGGATGGTGGCCCCTGCTGTGATGCCTGCCAGCTGTGGAGGAGATTGGTGCAGGGGGGTTCTGGGCCCTACACCCCTAGCTGCTGATAGACAAAACTGATGCCATGGGTGCTGTGGGACTGACTGTGTCTGTCTTAGGGCGGGCAGGGGAAACACTGCTGCAGGCCTGGCTGCTAAGCTACTGTATTACCAGTTACCAATTAATCATGATTCACACAGGGACCAGCTCAAAACAGAGTACCTAGCTAATGTAACCAGTTAATTACCATCAATTAACAGCTACAAAAGCAGAGACTAAGGAGAGGAAATAATAAATACAGATAATCAACTACCCCAAGACAGAAAGACAGCCCGTTGCACAAGCACCCATGTCACAAGATAGGTAGCCACTGAAGCCTTGGTGCTACCTGCCTGAGGCTGGGGTCTGGTGCATTTGAACCCCAGCATTGAAGCCATGCCCATGGACCACATTGGCAGTGGCTGGCATGGAGGAGACCAGCTGGTGCTGGTGCTGGTGTCAGTGCTGGTGCTGAGAGTGCTGGCATGGGAAAGTGCCCCCTCTTCCACATCCCCTTACCTCTGCACTTCGGCCTCTGACTTTGTCGACCAGCACCTGTATCCAGTGATCCAAGGTTTTGGTTCTGCCAGTACACATGCTTGCCCTTTACCCTCGGGTCACACACACTCGCCATCATGTGGATGGTACTGGACTGCAAGGGATACAGCCAT
Source organism: Crocodylus siamensis (assembly GCF_052110815.1). Lineage (NCBI taxonomy): Eukaryota > Metazoa > Chordata > Crocodylia > Crocodylidae > Crocodylus > Crocodylus siamensis. The sequence goes on along the minus strand of NC_143396.1, from coordinate 178,631,701 downwards.
CTCCTGATGCCCTCCTTCAGCCACCTCATCAGTGCCTGCGTGTCTGGTGACAGCAGCCTGCCCCAGCCAGAAACATTGATCCCCTGGAATTTCTCCATTTGGTTCTCCAGTTCCCTCACTAGGGGGAATCACCTGGTTGAGGAGGGCATCGCCAGCACTAAGGGTTTCAGTGGCCTCAAGGAAGGGCTTGAGGACCACCAACATCTGGGAGATGGTACCTCACTCAGCTCTGTTCGGGGGGTGCTGATCCCTATCTCCCAAGCAAGGCCGTATCATGGATGGCCTTGTGTTGCTGCACCAGCCTTTCAAGCATCAGGTATGTGGAGTTCCACTGAGTCACCACATCCTGCATGATTTTGCGCTGAGGGATGCTCAGCTCTGCCTGTTTCTCCAGCAGCTACTTGCCCCCCTTGATGCTGCGGTAGAAGTAGCCCACCACCTTCCTGCATTTCAAAATCAGCTGGCTTGTAGCAGTACTGGTTGTGGCACCATCACCGGCAGCCCTGTTCCCCTCCAGGGCATCCCTATCCAGCACTTCAGCTTGCAGTAGAGCCCACTGATGGCCTGACTGAGTGCACCAGTGCCCCATGAGGGAGAGGTAGATGTGATTGCCACCCCAGCTGCTCCAGATGTCAGAGGTGAAGTGCAAGTACCTGCAGCCCTGCCTTGCACAGCTCCTCTCTCAAGTACTCCCTGCATGCCTGATACAGGGAGGGCACCACCACCCTGCTAATGGGGCCAGAAGTGCTACCAACTGCCTGAACCCTGGTTGCTCAACTAGGGAGAAGGGCTGGCTATCCAGAGAAGGGCTGGCTATCCAGAGCAAGCATCTTACCAATGCTCTGGGTGATCTTGTGCGCCTTGGGAACGTGCCCTTCTTTCTGTCCACCTTTCTCCCACTGGTCCAGGGTGGTCTGCCTCTACTTTAGGGGCAAGGGTGCTTTGGAGTGAGTGGGGGACTTCCCTTTCAGCACACTCACACTGGTGCCAAGCTGAGCAGCAGGAAGAAGGGAAAGGGGTGGTGCCTCCTCAGATGCAGCAGCATGGCCGTGGTGAAGAAGTGTCTCATGTCCTTGCCATGGCTCATTTGCCTTTGGCAGTGCTGGAAGATGGCAAACCTGGGATCATCTACCATCTCAAAATGATCCCACACTACACTACTCCCCTGCTTCTGGGTTGAGGGCAAGGATCCTGCCTTTTCCCTCTTCTCAGCAGGCTGAGGCTGAACAGCAGGAGGAGCTGCTTCAACTGAGCCACTTGCCCCCAGAACCTCAGCCTCCTTTGAGGTGCTGCTTTCTAGAGGAGACTTGGGTCTAGGGGAAACTTGAGGCATGAGGAGCACAAACTCTGATTCCCCCTCAGTCCCCAGAACTGCTTGAGCCAGTGTGGTCAGCATCCTTGGTTCCAGCTCTGGCAGTGGGAAGCTCATGCTGAGAGCTGAAATTGGGGTGGAAGAGGCAGTGATTCCACTGCTGGTGCCCACTTCTAGACTGAGTGAAGGTGGTGCAGGTGCAAGGACATTAGGTGCAGACACTGCTCCCACCTCCTGACTCTCACTGGCAGCACCAGTGTCAGGGTTGCTCGCGAATAGAATGCGTCTATGTTTGGAAGCAAACAGCTCTAGCTCTCCCTGTACCTCCTCTCCCCCCCTGCCAGAACACCTGGCACCTGCCTTCCCAGAATGCTTCATATTGATCTTTCCTGTGCTGAAAAGGTCTCTGTGTATGTATGAATCCTTTTGTATATCTGTTTGTCTTGTTCTCCTGTGAATAGCTGTGTCTGTCTTGTGCTGTGAATCAAATTATTTGTGTGTCTTCTTTGTGGCTCTTATGCTATTGTCTGTCTTGTGCTCTAAATAAAATTATTTGTGTATCTTCCTGTGCCTCAATCTGTGTCTTGTTCTTCTGTAAATATCTGTCTGTCTTCCACTGTGATTTTTTTTCTATATTCTGGGTCTCAGTGTATGTGCGTCCATGCGTGCGTGTGTGTGTGCATGCATGTGTGCATGTGTGCAAGCAATCTGTGCCCCCCTGCACAGTGATAGATAACACTGGCTATGAAAATACAACTTTATTTTTACAAAGTTCCCAAAACAAGTTTCCAAAAAAATAATTCAAAGTAATAAATTGAATTTTAATACTACTAGTAATTGAATAGAATAGCTAAGCAAACTAAGCTAAGCTAAGATAAATCCTAACTACTCCTTTATAACATGAAAAGGGACCAGGCAGGTCTCAGTCATAGCATTCATCTCTCACACAGTCACTGACAGGGAACAAGCTGCAAAAGGCAGAGAAGGGCTGGAAACGGGCTTTTATGCTTTTTTTAGTCCCAACCCACAGATGCTGCCATTAGAAATGTAGCCAGGGAGAAATACTTCTCGCTGGCTACCAACAGACATCAGTCTTCCCTCTGCCTGCCTTCCTTCCCTCTCCCCCTCCCACTCTCCATCCCTCCCCCACTCCCCCCCGCCTTCTAATTGCCTCAAAATGGCCAAAGTGGGTCTGAAGCATCCAAAGTGGATCTGAAGCATTTTGGATGCTCTGGACACCATTGCTGGGGTCCCGCTTCAGACGCCGAAGCATCCAAAGCGGCTCCGGATCTGATGCAGGATCATTGGCCCTAATGATGATACACTTCACCATTTGCATTCCCTTTTCAAAATTCTAGATCTGCCCACTTGGATGCTTCAGACCCACTTTGGCCATTTTGAGGCAATTAGAAAGGGGGGGGGAGTTGGGGGGGGATGGAGAGTGGGAGGGGGAGAGGGAAGGAAGGCAGGCAGAGGGGAGACTGATGTCTGTTGGTAGCCAGCGAGAAGTATTTCTCCCTGGCTACATTTCTAATGGCAGCATCTGTGGGTTAGTCTACAAACTTACTTTATTACTGTAGTTCCATGATATGGAATTTGATTTGTTATCCTAGGTCATTCGCTTCCCACATGCTCCCTTAAAACCTGAAAAAAATGAAAGAGGCCTGATCCAAAGTTCATTGATTTGGATTATTTCCTTTGTCTATGAGGAGCACAGGATCAGACCTCCTCAGTAGCATAATTAGGGCTGGAGGAGCAGAGTATCCAGCCCTAGTCTGTGGTCCATTGCTTCTTACTAGGGCAAATGAAGAAAATCTGATGCATTTGTACGGTGTAGTAACAGCTCTTTCCCCATGCTAGCGATCAATTATTTACTCACACAACTGAATTATAACATCAAGCTTAATTCTGCTGTTCATCATTCAGAGCAAATGTGGGGGTTCTGTCTGCACAATACACAATACAATGTAGCCAGTGGCACACCTCTGGTAGAATTTTTGTCTTACAGCAACCTGCTAAATCAAACGCCAATCACAATTTTCTAGAGGATAAAGGAGAGGTAAGCAAGAATTTCACTTTTTTCAGATGGGAAAGGAAAAGGAACAATACATCTGTACACAAAATCTAGAGAAAGAAACATATAGGCAGTGCAGAAGAGATCATTAGAAAAACTGAAAAAATATCTAAAAGGTAAAGTAGCAGAATCAAGGAAATATAAGGAAGAAAGGGGAAATAAAAAAAACAAAGGGGTTCAAGTTTTGGAAGGTGGATATTTTGAAACATTTTGGGTTTTACTGAAATTGGCAATTCTGCCACCACTACAGGCCTTGTCACCTGTGGGGCTGACAGCCAGTGGTGCACCCCTGTGGCTGGGAGCCCCTCAGTTGAAGGGACTCCCAGGCACAGAGGAACAGTTAGCCACAGATACAATTAATGGCATGATTAGAACAATGTACGAAGTTATTACACCTTTTTTGTGGAAGAACTTTGTAACTTATTATTTGTTTTATCATGCCATTAATTGGTTGAGTGTGTAGCTGGGTCACAACTTAAGGCATGACTAAATGTTTAATCACACCATGAGTGTAATGTGTGTCCTGGGGCAAGGGGAAGATATGAACCCCAAAGGGCTAAAGGGGGACCCAGGAAGAATGAGAGGAAAGGAGGAATAAATAAAAATGTCTTACCGGCGGCGGAGCTCGAAGCGGCGGCGGGACCCGCACGGCTCGTTAGCCACGGTTTTTTTAAAGGGGAAGCAGCTGGGAAAAAGGGGGAGGAGAACCGGCCCGGAAGTATAAGAAGAGGAGACAACAAGGCAGCAGGGGAGGAGAGGTAGTGAGAGAGCATCGAAAGGAGAACCTCTGGACCCACCAAGGAGGTGGAGGAGCCAGGGAACGCTGGTCACAGGTCAGAAAAGGGTCCTGAACTGTGCCCAGGCAGAGACACTGCCGTCAGACTGAGAAGGACCCAGGTATCCCGGCTGTATATAATCCTCAAGCTGTGAAGAAAGCCTACAGGAGGGACCTCATCAACAGAGGCAGAGGCCGGCGGATCATCAGGAAAAGAGGTAGCCAAGCAAGGGGTCAGTTAAGACCGTCACGTCCGGGACAGAGGATCCAGGTGGGAGCCCATCGAGGGAAGGTTCCTTTGCTGATGGACGTTGAGGGCGGACATGCATGACAATACCCCTTGGGCTAAGTAAGGCGGCCCTAAGGGGGAAGGGTAGTTGGTAAAGGGGAGCACGCTACTACTAGGCGCTCTTAGGTAGTGATCTAGGGAGTGTTGTGGAGGGGCATACAATTGTGGTGCCAATCTCCTTTCATTGGGTTAATTGTTATTTTTTTCTGGACACCGGCATAAGAGTGAGACAGGGCTACTAAGGGCTTAAGAGTTAAGGGGGCCTGAGTTTACTTAGCCCTCCTCCGGGCTCCAGCAGGAAGCAGGAGGAACCCCACACAGAGAGAGGGTTGGCCACTGACAACAACAATAGCACGCCGTCGAGGCTGGGTATAGGGCGAGGTACAGGGGAGGTTGGAGCCTTGTGAAGAACATCATGCCTCGGCCTTGGGGCAGACGGAATCAGACAGTCAGACCCCTCCACCACTGAGATATGATCAAAGTCGTGGCAGGCTGGATAAGGAGGGGAGAAGACCACCTGAGGCAGGAGATTGTGGCCCCCTACCTTTAAGGGATGGAGCGAAAGGTTATCATCAAGTCCCAGGGCCAGGTGGCGAGGGACCATATGATCAAGGCCTGATGGGTGCAACGTGCAAAGGGGTCCTTACTTTCAGATACTGAAATCAAGGGTCACATTCCTGAACAAAGCACAAAACAGTGAATATGTGACAATATGTAGTTAAATTAAAAACCCAGACTTCTATTAAAGCAGGGTACCTACCTAGAGTTGTGTAGGCACTCCCTTGCTGCCTTGGAGTGTGCACCCAGTGTTAGCCATAGAAGTTGTTCCAGTGGCCTTGACGCTGGGTCGCATTCACCCTGAGAGAAACCCCGATACTCTCCTGCCATGACTTGGTGTTTCCTTTCTGTGGTAGGGCTCCTTCTTGTGGTTCCTTGCAGGTCAGGCTACCCCTAGCAGGTACTCTTGGGGCTCCACCTCCCCTACACCCCAGCCACGTGCCAGCCTTTAGGATGGCCAGATGATGGGCAGTCAGATTGCCCTACGATGTCATCACCTATGCTGTCTTTGCCTGTTCAGCTCTAGTCAGTCTTCCCCTGTATAGGATGATTTCAGGACATTAGGGCATCTCTGGTAACGTGCTGGGTCTTCTCCTCTGCACGATTACCTCTTGCACTGTCTCAGCTCCTACTGGTGTGTGAGGGCTGCTTCTGGTCCCTATCCCTATCCCAGGGCCCCAGGATAACAAAACAAATTAATACACAAAAGAAAAGAAGGGGAATGAGGCCTCAGCCCATCCCACAAATGACTGTGGTGTCTGTGGTTCCTATGTCCCTTGACACTGTCTTCCCTCATCCAGCTTTGCTGCTGGCCAACATAGTGGCCCCTTTAACTGGCCCTGGACCCCTCTGACAGGTCCTCCCTTGGGCTCTCATCTGGATGCTGGTGCAGCCCGTGTTCAGCTCCGCCATCTGCCTCCCACAGTGCTTCCCCAGCCATTTTCCCATTTATTTCAGCTTTAATTTCAGTTGGATGGTGTCTTCTGATGACATCATCTGCCCACACCACTCCCAGCTGAAAATAAAAGTGGCTGATGAACTGTGCAGGCATTACAGCCCAGTGTGGTTCACCTGGCTCATCTCTCCCTGAAAAAGTTAAGCTCACCCTGTCATCAGGGCTTTTCTCTTTCTTATCCCGATGGGTTGGTTCTGCCCCAGGTCCCACCATGGGAGGGGTCTCCAGGCCCTTTTCCTGCATCCCCCTGGGACAAGCAGGACTCTCTTCTTGGTCATGTTGTTTTTTTCTGCACAGCCCATGCTTCCCAGCCTATCCTCTGATAGTAGTGGTAATGCTTCATTTCTCGCTTTCATTAATAATTATTTCTGCAGCTTCTCCTTTCTGCCTCTTAGGTACTTTCATAAGACCATGACTCCCTGTATATTGGAAAAACTTCAGAGGAACCACTCAACCTTGACACCAAAAAACTTTAACTGCATGACAGTAGAGCCATTCAGAACTGGCTGTGCATTTTCTATACACACAGAAATATATAGTCGTTACTGAAAAATTGACAGCATCTTATTTAACATCATCTATTATTTGGCAGGCAACCATTTTCTGGTCACATTGCCTTCGTTGTCTCTCTTCTTCTATCTACATTTGATTAAGTTCTTTAGAATAAGGACATTTTTGGCATGTTCACTACTTCTAGATCATGGCATTGGAAAAAAATTATTATTATCAGTGCTAAATATTTTTGGGATATGTAGCAAAATATGCAAAACAGTATATGACACTCAACAGTGCAACATATATTTTACCTCTCTTGGAAATCTTTCTAATTTTGATACTTATTGAAGTAAGGCTACTGAATAGATTTGTAATAGATAAGACTATCTACATCAATTATTGCTGCTGTTCTTTCACCAATTATTAAGCTATTATTATATTTTAAAATAATATTTAAACTATAGTGTATTAATTCATCATTAAAATACTGGACAAAAATTAAACTCCAAGTGACCTGCAAACACGGTGAGATTAAGCCAGGACTGTGCTGCCCTGAGGGAGGCACTATTTTATTTGCTACAGGTTAAAAACCCTCAAGCATAGAGCAAAAAATAGCCTTAAACTTTTTCTCTTCAGCAATAATTGTGTGGCACTGCATTTTAATCACGTCAAGTATATTGTTTCACCAGGCAACATAAAAATGAAATATTTTCTTTACGTTCTATGGGTGATTGAATGGTTTCTGAAGGTACATTGGAGAAGTGTCTCTGAAAGTCTTTGTTACAGACTGTGTTTTGTACTTAATGGTATCTGTTTTTTTTGTGGGGCCTCTCAAATTAAAAGAAAGAAAGCAGCTAAAGAGAATGTACCATCAGAGTTCTCTACAGTACACTAATCTAGAGACAGAATAGATTTTGATCATGAATTCAAGAACCCCCAGGGGAATGTCACAGCAATTTATAGATTCATAGATGTTAGAATTGGAAGACACCTCAGCAGATTGAATCTGACCCCCTGCCCTGGGCAGGAAAGAGCGCTGCAGTCAGGTGACCCCAGGGAGGTGCCTGTCCAGTCTCCTCTTGAAGACCCCCAAGGTAGGGGAGAGCATCACCTCCCTTGAAAGCCCATTCCAGATTCTGGTAACCCTTACTGTGAAGAAGTTCTTTCTAATGACCAACTTAAATCTGCTCTCTGACAATTTGTGGCCATTGTTCCTAGTTACTCCAGGGGGTGCCCCTGTAATTGGCAAACCATTTTTAATTGTGTCTCTAAATTATAGCTCCCTCTTGCTCTTCAGTAATTTGCTATTCTCTGGTCATCTGCCAGCATCTGGTTTATGTGCTAGACCCTTATTTAAAAATGCTCTGAGTAATGAAGTTTCCAGTTGTGATAGATGTCTTCTGAGGGGAAGGTGGGATGGATACTGATTGCAACAAAGCTTAATTTTTTAGGAAGGGAGAATGATTCAGGGATGTAATCAGGTCTCATTTTGTAGAGTTTAACAAGTGTTACTCCTTTGGAAATGCTATGCTGCAGCAGAAACTCCTGGGTTCTCTTGCTGTTTCTAAACAAGTTCACTGTCTGACTAGTAACGGGGGTTATTTTTCCTAAGAGGGGTAGGAATGACTATTGGGATTCCCCCATAATGGAGTAGAAGTGGGACATCTTCTTCTGTACAAGACTTATCTGCTCTGGGAGAAGGAGTTCCTGGCTGCACTATGAGATCTTCCCTGGAGGGAAGCTCCTGCTTTCATAGTAGTTTCCCTTCTTTGTGGAGAGGCCCCTGAATTATGACAATTTCCTTTTTGAGAAAGTCCTGGTTGCATTTGGGCTTCCTCAGTGGGAATCTAAAATTTAACATGCTATTTTGGACTTGAATTCCAATGGAAATGCAGATGCGCATTGACCTGCAAAGGTTCCAGGATCACTGAGTCTGAAACAAGGGCAGAAGGTTTGACATGAACAATGTGACCTGTAACTGGAGCTACCAAACACCTGGAACTATACAATTCTTTCCAGTATCTGCCTGGCCTCCCAAAGAATGGGCAATTGTGACTTGGAAGCAATGCCTGAAAGGATATAGGAAATAAGAACAGTGAACTACAAAGAATCACAGACTGTTCAGATCTGTAGTTCCTGTTTCCATAAGTTTTGTGGTGCATGCTGTGTGGGTAAAAGCATAGACAGCAGGTAAACATTAGGACACATAAGTATCCAAAATAAAACTCTATGCTTAGTAAGGCACAAGCTCCTATCTGTTATGCAGGTCTATGTGGGCAACTTGCTTACTGAAATTATTTTCTGTTCTTGGCCACAGACTGTCCTGTAGTGGTGAAACCAACACCTGCAGTTTAACAGATGTTCAGCTTTCCAGCTTTTTAACAGGCTATCATTAATATTTGCCATCTAGCTTCTATTTGAAAGTAGATTGTATGAAACAAAAGATAGCAGCAGCATGAATACTAGGTAGTAACAAGGAGGAGAGAGATTAGACCTAAGTATAAACTGGTGCTAAGACCATGTATTGCCAATTTATGCAATGTCTAAATTGTTCTGACATCATCCTGGGATTAGCTCCCCTGTGACTAATACATTCTAGTCAAAGGGTTTTGCTAGAATTAGAAACAAAGGAAGGAGTTCGGGAGTAGGCACGCTGCTTGCCAAATCATTTATTATAGGCTTCACTATTCAAAAGTAATTATTTCATCAGTGGGAATTTCTTGGATGTTTTGAACAGGTCATGAAGAAAAAACAGGCTGTGCATTTTAGCAGGGAGTAGGTTAGGCAAATGTTACACATGCATAGACATTACTGCCTTTTCCCAACTCCTTGCTCCCAACCCGTTGCCAACTAAGCCAATGGAAAGATTCCTAGTGGAAGATGGACTGAACTCTACAGGAGGCACATTGACCTATCATATTGGTGATTCATTCCATTGGCCCCAGATATCTGCTCTAGCAGTAATAATGGTGTTATGCATCCTGTCCACATTTCATCTGAATATCTGCTTCTTAACATACAGCAAAACCACAGAGAAGACATTTGCCTTTCGCATTGGGTGCTCAAGTAGAAGCAAAGTAAATAAGGATGTCTTTGCTGCTTGAAATGATCTCAGGAATGCAATGAAGGAGACTATACTAATTGTCCGTCTAGATGCAAAACACTTCTAAATTGCAAAAATTATTTGAACATTTTTATAACTGAACAATCAGGAAGAAACTACCAGCTCTTCCCTGATATAGCATGCTTGCTCTGCCAGAGTATTTCTTTCATAGTGTGGAAGGGTAAAATAAAGCAATTTAGGAAGGCTATTTGCATGTGCATCTTTCTTTACTCCATGAATTACTTTGGATGCAGGAGCCTTTGAAGAGCAAGACTCAGGAAAGTCTACATTAGCTTTCAATTGCTGATAGATAGCAGTGACGTGCCGTGGAGTAGAATCTGTCAAGGAGCATGTGCTGATAATGTAATACTTCATGTGTTTCATTTGTAATACAGCGGATCTCTGGTGGGATAACTGCCATCTTAGATGACAGGGGTATACGTTGCAGCTGTGATGGTCTAAGAACATAGGTAGACATGGTTTTGGGGGGATTGGATATCAGATTTACCCAAAGAACCTTGTCTGATCTTAGATGACATACATTTAACAGGCCAACAGAAACAGCTAATGGATAAAGCATAGAAGAACAGGGAGGAATGGCAGGATTGGTTCCTATATGCAATACACCACAAATCTATGGTACCACCTATATATATCTTGAATATTGCTCCCTTATTTGAGGGAAATGCCTGTCCTTAAGGATGGCACATCCAGATTTGTTCAAAAGTACTAGGATGGTGACATGCAATTTATCCTCACCAATAAGCAGTAGTGTAACTGAGGGGAGATAACTGGGACAGCAGCCCCATCACTGCCTTTGCAGGGGTGGCAAAAGCTGCCATCATTATTTCCCTCAATTTGGCACTGGTGAGGCCATATCTGGAGTACTGTGTCCAGCTTTGGGCCTCCCATTACAGAAAAGATTTTCTATTAAAATGTAGGGGGCAATGAAAATGGTTAGGAGGCTGAGACACATGACTTCTGAGGAGAGGAAGAGGGAACTGGGGTTATTTACTCTGCAGAATAGCAGCCTTCAATATCTGGAGGTAGTTCCAAAGTGGAGGGACCTGGACTGTTCTCAGTGGAGGCAAATGCAGAACAAGGAGCAATGGCTTCAAGTTGCAGCGAGGAAATCTTGGGTTAAATATTAGGAAAAATTCTCACCAGGAGAGTAATAAAACATTGTAACAGGCTGCCCAGAGAGATGGTGGAATCTTCATCCCTGGAGGTTTTTAAAAACACAGCTAGACAAAGCCTTGACTGGGATGATCTAGCTGGCGATGCTCTTGCTTTGAGCAGGGGGTGGACTAGATGACCTCCTGAAGGGACCTCAGGAGGTCATCTAGTCCAACCCCCTGCTCAAAGCAAGAGCATCTATTCTCATTTCCAACCCTCATTTTCTATGATTGCCACAGCAGTGGCAATAGAACCACTACCAATTGGTATGGCAGGAGCCAGCGTTGTCCTCAGTACCATGTGGCTATTCTGGGCAGACTACCTGCAGCACAGAACTGAGCTGTTATACCTCTGCAGATCAGGACACAAATACTGGCAAAGAGTACTGAGAGATACAATTTTCACGTACAACATAGTCACAAGACACTCAAAAGCCCTCAGTTAGTTTGAACAGGTACAGTTTCTTTTATTGTGAAATGACTCCTTTTGTAGTCATCTTTTACAATAAAGCAGTCATAAGGCATTTCTAGTGCAAAAAAACAGCCCTGTTGAAAAGAAGGGGTTTGCTGCTAGTCTACAGTGAGCATTCCCTGACAGTACCCCAAATCATCTCAAAATGGCTGCTTTCTAGTAAACAAAACTACTCATTCTCATGTCCATTTTGGCAGACATGGCATCATGATATTGGAATGAAAGACCCTTGCATGTTGGATTCTCAAGACCAGACCTCTACAGATTTTAGCCCCTCCAGCAGTGGTTCTCAACCTTTTGAAACTCAAGAAGCCCTTGTTACACTCAAGGTGCCCCTCAGCCAATATCAGTTCTTGGCTTTCACTCATTTCTTGACTATGGAAACACAGATAAATTCCTCTGTTGCAGAAGATCTGAATGTGTTTTTGGTACTATGGACTCCTATTTGAAATCTCTAGGTTTAACATGTGAATCATCTGTAAGTGGCACCAGGTAGCACCCTAGGGTGTTTGGGGACCCTGATTAAGAATCACTGCCTGCCCCAGAGGGCAGGAGGTGTCTCTTTTCATGCAGAGAAGTCCCTTCCTTTTCATTTCCCAAATGCTCAGGCATTCAGATGAATAAAAACAGAGCCCTTTGCTTCTGAAGTATGTCTTTAATGATTCAAAGCAAAAGCAGACAATGCAAAACTAAATAAAAGACTATGCGCCTGAAGAAAGATTTTCTTTCATTTTTATACACAAATAAATAGAGTACAACAAGGGCTTAGAAGAGAAGGAGGTGGAAAATGGAAAGCACTGAATTACTCTTGGAAAATTACAAAGGTCTACTACAGTCTCTTTTAGCCCCTCTACCAGCGTGTCATTATGTTCATCTCCTTCACTTCACTCGTCTCTGGGTGGCTCTTCTGATGCGTTTCAGTGCAGCCTCTCTGTCCCCTTCCATTAACTGTTGCTGGGCCTTTCTAGATGAATCTGGTACATCACAGGTAGTGCCTTGGCACTCACAATGCTCCACATGCACATACTCATGGTTCACCTCTTCTCCATTAGGGCACCGTAGTTGAACTCTCCTTCTGCTAGTTATCGACTCCCTGCAGCAAGTGCACTTGTGGTTCATGGAGTTGGCCTCAGCAGAGTATCTGTTTGTTAGTATGGACAAAGATACCATTACTCATTGTTAGATATTAGTATGCAGTATAACTGTCTTTTTTTGGTGAATAAGTAACTGTAAGGAATTAGAAATAATAAGCAAAACAACCTTTAACCGTGTAAATCTGAAGAGCAGCTGCTTTAAAGCTAGCGGAGCCCCAAGCAAAATCCACTTTCACCTAATGGATGACCAAAGTGCAGCTTGAAACACTCTCTAAGGTACCTAACTATTGTATAGGAATGATTCTGTCTCTCCCCTGTGCACGTAAGTGCTTCTGTCCTATGAACAGGGAGGCATTTGCACATTTTGGGAGGTGGCCCTATTCCTAGAGTCGGGGCACTTGCACAACCAGAGAGGTAATATAATCATGTCTACTGAATGGATATCCAGGAGATTTGGGCACTTAACTCCCTTAGACTCCTTCTGAAATGTCCAGCCTTGATGACTCTTAAATACTTTCTGTTCACAGCAGATCAGATGTAGAATAGCTAGCTGCAATACAAGCTCCCCTGAATCAGCACATCCCTGACCATTAAGCATCCTGCATTGGATAATTTTTTTATGCTGGGGCTATATTTTTGTTATTTTACTGACCAGTGTGAAGTCATTATTGGGATGTGCAGGCACTTTTGCAATAGTAACAGTCCCCCTGGACAAACTGGGATCTGTTTTCTTTGTTGATTAAGTGCATGTTTTTCTCCATAAAAGGGCTGTCCACTGTACTTTATGGCAGATGGAAAATGATAGTTTAATTGGGAAACTCATATTGTTTTTGAAATGTGTTAAAGCAGTCATCCTCCAGGTGTCTGCATTTCAGTTAACTTGTGGATTCTCTTTCCAGCACAACATTAATTCCATTAGCTTAATCATACACAGACTTTTAACAAATGTGGGGTTTTTTCAGTTCACTATATAAATGTGCACCTTTGAATTCCTCTTAGAAAATGGGTGCATGTGTCTGTCTCTTTTTCTCCCCAACTGTATATGTTAAACCTTTAAAAGCAGCTTCTCTGCTCATGATCAGGCCTTGTTAATGTTTGAGTTCATAACCATTATAGGAAACATCCCAAGTTGTACCATACCCAAGCTGATCTAATATGAATGACAAGAGAACTGGCTCTCACTTAATAGTCGAGAAGGCATCATCATGAGTCTGAGGCCAGAGATCCCTTTGCTATGGACCTTGTTTCTAAAATGAATAAACAATTCAATCACAAATTTCAGTATTTGTGATTCTGGGAGCTGATCCAGTTCCAGATCTCCCACTGTTCTTCAGCTTGGCTATGTATTGTCCCTTTTATATAAACAATCTGTATGCCAGTTAAATTCTTGTCTCATTGTCCAGTTCAGTTTACTTACATGGAGTAGGTTCCACATGTTCCTTCACACTGAGTCACGTTGACTCTCTCCACAGAAGTACATCCCTGGTGCGTGATATAGTCCATCATTTGACTGACAGAACATGGTGCTGGGGTATCACGAGGTATACCTATCGAATAAAAGTGTGGTAAAGACCTGCTGTGAAATGGCTGCAAAACTACCTTGGTGTTTTAACATAGGCTGTGTCATCAAAAAAAACCTGTCATAAAAAACCAAAAACTGCCTTTGGGAATAAACTCTGTGCATACTTTAGTTATCCAGCAAGTTCAAACATTTTAGCACTTAGCGTTATCCCTTACACTCTCCATGATTACTTGAAAAGCAGATCACTTTCTAAAGTATTTGTTTCAATCCAGTTTCTGGTATAGGGACTATAGTGTATAGATAAAAGGAGTCAGATAAGATAACTATAGGGGCTCCATTTGCTCTTAGTATGAATTATAGGTTATAGAACAGGGGCCAACCTGTAGCATGTGTGCAAAAGGTGGCATGAGAAGTTTCTTTGTGAGGCAAGAGGTAGATTGTATTAGGTACAGGCAACATAGCAGCAGATAGAACAGGGGGCAGAAAGAAGAGCAGTAGATCAGACAGGGGAAGGGGATTAAAATGGTATTCAGGGGGCACATCTATACATGCCTATTAATGCACAGCAGTAAGCACTGGAACTTATTGCTCCACAGCTTATTGATGTCACGCATGCGTCTGCATGTGCACCCAGGATCACAGGACATTGAGCTGAAGTGGAGCAGCCCTGACTGGCAGAGGGCCCCAGGGGTCAGCCTGCCAGCCTGGGGAAGCACCACCCGGCTTAGTGTGCTCTTGAGGGGCTGGTTGGGGCATGAGGGTTCTTCAGTATGGGACTAGCTAGAAAGCAGCCCCCTCACTGAAGTACCTGTGTGCCCCAGCCAGTCCTTCCGGAGTCTGCACATGTACTGCTGGAGTTTTCTACTCTGCAGCAGGATAGTATTTATAAGTACTATCCTGCTGCAGAGTAAATTAGTTTACTCCAGCCTAATAGGGGCACACATGCAAACACCAAGACATTTACTGAATAGCTAATTAGTCAACTGTGCAGTATATGTCTCATGTAGGTGTGCCCAAAGAAATTGGGGCTAATTAGTGACACACCTGTCAAAGAAGTTGGGCCCCACAATTATAAACTACCTTTTGAACATACCCATATTAGACATACAGTAAGGCAAAGAAATTATAGAAAGTTAGGAAAAAAGTTAATGGTTTGTTCTACTAAATTATTTGAGTTTTTATATAAAATAAGTGTGACTCCATGCATACATGTGTGAATGTTTTTGTGGAGGCTGAAGAAGGAAAAGCAATGGCTTCTTAACAAGTGATTTTAGAATCATTGTGTACATCTACACATGCCGATTTAAGTTGCATTCACCAATTTTAAGGTACATTAAAAATGAGGGTCTATGCGGTCACACCCTTAATGCACCGTAAAAATGGCAATTTTAGCCTCTTTGCCCCTAAATTTGATACCTGCGAAAGCAGGTTTCAAATGTATGCATGAATAGCTAGATTACCTTAATGCACGTGTAGCTGCACTAAGACACATTCATGCTGTGTATGCCAACTGACTTGGGACTAAATTTAGTCCCAAGTCAGTGCACATACCATGTTAAGTGATATCAACCTACTGCAAAAATACTATTAGTATCAAAATCACTAAGACCGAAGTTTCAGCCAGCCAGGCCTAGCAGGCCAGTTATTAGAGATGTTTAAAAGAAGCTGCTGAAGAAATTTGACAGAGTTGGAATGCCAAAGAGAAAACTACTAGTCCTTATTTAGGCACTTCTCAGACCTTCCATATTGTAATGAACTGAAACTGAGCTGCCCTATATAGTGACCTTAGCCACTGAGGAAGGAAAATGCAGAAAGGAAAAAATAAGTCACTAAGCTTTAAACAAAAATGTGACCTTGATTAAGAAATAAGGAATATCTTCCCTTACCAGTGGAGGAAGCCCTATCATTCCTTTTCCTGACCTGTCTCAACAGGCAGTTTTGACTCAGACCCCATTCGTTGACGTGCTACTTTACTAATTCATTCCGCAGTAGTCTTGTATTTTCACTGCATATCACCTAAGATCTGTTGTGTCCAAATAGTGAGCTTTTGTCTTCCAAGACTGAAAGCCCATTGGAAAAGTGCTGCTCTAAGCGCTCTTAAAAACAGCTAAGGTGAATATATATATATTTATTTAGTTAAATACATATTAGCAATTGCATCAGTTCTCAAAAAGAAAAATTAGTCTATTTTAAAGAAAAATGTGTTTCTGTTTTGTAGTGGACATATGTTTGCTGAGCAGTTGTACTCACATGTTTTACAGCACCCATTAGTTAGGTAGGAAATAGTACCCTGGGGGAAAAAAAGGAAAAAAGTCAATACTACCTTTCTGCACTGTGGAATTTTGTACAACCCCCACACTGCCTCAAAAGAACAGAATTATTTCCCCCACGCTTGCAATTAGTAGTTGAAACTATAAACGATGATGCAGTGTAAACTAGAATAAGAATCCTCTCTCTGGTCTTAAAGCCTAAGATCTACAACAGAATCTGCTGAAAAATATAATTATTTGAAGGAAAAGCCCAAGACATATGACATTCACCTCAATTACTATTTAGCAACAATTCCACACAGTTTGATATATGAGCTCTCTGTATATCCCAACACTTTAGACTGAAAGGGTTCCTGTACACAAGCTGGGAGGCTGCTCTGGCACCTGTAATTACAGTGCACTGGAGCAAACTCAAGTAACCAAGTCTGCTGGAGTGTGGTAATTACTGTGCTCCAGCCAGCCTCTGTGTGCCATGCAGGAGTGTTCCTGTGCTTCGAAATGGTAGTGGGGGCATGTAGGGTTTTGCCAGCTAGCCTGGCTCAAATCAGTCCTGAGCTCTTTAATCAGCAACAGTCCTTCTCTAGGCTCAGAAACACCAACTGTAATGCCCTGGGTTCTTCTGCTTCCCAGGGCTCAGGGAAAAGCAAACAATCCACATGAACTCACCTGTAGTATGCCCAACAATACAAGCTTCACTCCCAGCCAGTTTTACTTCTCACCCTCTTGCAGCCACTCTAATTAAAGTGCTCTAGTGAGTACAAAAATGCCCAAAGTGGGTGCATTTATACCTTGGCCTGTTCCTTGCAACTACTCTGTCTACATGGCACTCAAGAAATGTGCTGCCCTTTGATCTGACAGAATAAAAATGTTAAGACATTATAGATGACTATTTTGAGGCTATGGGAAGATAATTGCCAACTAGAAACATTAATGTATATGTAGTATATGAACTGTGTGCCCCTGAGTGGATGGCACCTTGCTGAAGATAATTTAATAGAAATAGTAATATTAGCATTTCTGATCAGGGATTTAATACTTTTGGTAAAACCTAGTATGGCCTCTCTTGCTAATGTGGTGGCTACATCGAACTAAAATGAGAACTGAGGGTGAGCAGTTTGCATTTACTTACGGGCTTACAGTTCTTCTCATTGAATGGTTGGCAGCTAATCCTGGAGGTGGAGGAGATGAACTGGTCATGCATATTCTTACAGCTATAAATAGTGCAGTTGTCTCTTGGATCATTTTTCCATTCATCAGGCTATATAAAAATGGGAATAGCACAGAAAATTTGAGAAATGACTCTGAAATCTTATCCTCCAAAAGTGACTTCCCTCTCATATCTCAGTCTATATACTGTAGATACACAACTGTACTGGCTTAGAGAGGGATATGTCTGCATTCTGAAGTTGTGTGGATTGAGGTGATCTCTATATTTCTACAAGGAATTTCTCTTGAGCTGAGTGCACACATACACACTAGGGCTTTGTGAAATGGGCCATATTCAATTTGGATTCGGATTCAGCCTGAATCGGAGACAGTGATTTGATTCATTGATTCAGATCACTGTCCCTGATTTGATTCAGCCAAATCTGAATCTGAAGATTCGATGCTGATTCAGAGAATCAGTGATTGGCCATAGACACAGCTTTAAATGTTTTTTCTACATACCTCAAGGTACCACGCACAGCTCATGAATGCTGCAAAGCTGAGGTAGATAGAGCATCCCACAGGAGCACTGAGGGGGGAGGGGCACGTGCTCAGCGGTGAACCTGGAAGTACTTCTGCATCTGCCACTGAGCCCATGGGCCCTCCCCACCCTCCCGGCTCAGTGATCATCCACAGGGTGACCCTGGGTGTCCCCCAAGACCCAGGAGGCACCAGTCGCCAAGCCAGTGAGGCATGGGGAGGGGATCCTGGCACGCCCCCCAGTGGACCCAGAAGTGGACTAGAAGTGCTTCTGGTCCAGTTCCGGGTCTGCTGCTGAGTGTGCTGGAGAGCCCCCCATGCTCCTGTGGGACACTCCATCCGCCCCAGCATCGCAGCATTCATGAGCAACCCGGTACCTTGAGGTATGTAGAAAAAACATTTAAAACTGTGTCTATATCTGAATCATTGAATCTTTCCAAATCTCTCTGAATCAATTTTGAGGGTCGCAATTCAATTCAGAGCGATTAAAGGGTCTCCTGAATCGATTCAGATTCAGAGATTCAGTCACTGAATCGGGCCAAATCTCTGCTGAATTGAATCAGGGACTGAAGCTTTGGATAGCCCTAATACACACACACACACACACACACACACACACACACACACACACACACAACAAGTGCCATACTGGATCAGACCTATGGTCCATATACTGTAGTCCACGATCTTTGTCTCCAACAGTGGCAGAAATGGAAGCTGTAGAGGGAGAGCATTGAACCAAATATCTCTAGAATGATCTATTCCCTATTCATTACCCTCCCCAGCATCTACCACTATAGGTTTAGAGATGCCAGAGGAAACATCTCTAACCATTATGTTCAATATCTATTAATAGATCTATCATCCATGAATTATCCAGTCCCTTTTTGAACCTGGCTATCTATCCTCTCTCTCTGTCTCTCTCTCTCTGTCATTGTTTGGGAGCAAGGAAACTCTGGAGTCGATGAAAAATGACTGAGAATTTGATTACAAAAGGACCAATGAGCATACATCAAATAAGAAGAACCCAAAAAAGAACCCCCTCAAAAAAAAATCATTTATATTTAAGCTTTTACCAGTATTATCGTCTTCCTGGACAGGAAAGAAACAGCCTGGAATGGTTCTTCTCATAATATTTCTGACTTGTCATACCCAAAAAATTCTTCTAAGAAAGCCTGAGTTCCTGAGTTCTCCAGGCAAGAGAAATTTGGATAACTGAATCCAATCAGCCTCTGAAACGTCATGACCTTTATCTCTCCTCACTAACTGCTATGTATTTCCTTTGAACACATACTTTTAGGAAGACAAGGATTGTTACATATCTAGTACACCATTTACATCAGAGTACACTTACACTCAAGATGAATTCATTGCCATCTGATGTCTGGATGACACATTTTGTCTGGATACACTTTCCACAGCACTCACCTTTTGCAGGCTTACTAATTTCATAGCCCTTTAAAAGAAAAATACATTAAAAGCTTTTTTTATTAAATAAAACAAACTAATAATACCATCACCATATTAAAGGATTGTCTCAGGGAAGCCAGCCAAATGGCAGAACTGATTATAATTTTAAAGATTATTTAGAGCAGTTGGTTTCTGCAATGGGAAATCATCAGGTAAATGTAAAAAAGATTTTAAAAAGTAAAGTATAAATAAAAGTAACATATAAACGCAGCTATTATAATTGATATGTTTAGTCTTTGAGTATCTGTTTATCTCCAAAGCACTGTATAGGTATTTACTAAGTAATTGTCACAATATGATTATAAAGCTTTAAGCAACATATATCAAGCATCAGTATCTTCCCCCTGCCTTTTTTTTTTTAGAGACAGAAATCTAATTGCCAAGTAAATCACTGTTAGAGCTAAAAGAGAAGCTCTATGAATTCCTAGCTCCCAGACCCTTGCTTAGATCATACCTCTCTCAATTATGACTGCGTTTTTCAGAAAAATATCAATATTTACACAAAAAAATCTCTCTTACTGGATCACATTCTGTGTTACATGGACGAAGTGTACATGAGATGACGTTTAGTTCAGTGCTGTTATCCACTTGCTCAGTGCAGAGACACTTTTGACACTTATCCTTAAAAACTGGAGAAAGAGGCTAGAATGTTCAAAAAAAGAAAAAAACGGAAAAAAAAGCCAGAATTCAGGTATTAGCAAGGTGCAATGTGTCAGCCATTTCTAATGTCTAAAACCACTCTAAAATAGTAGCTACTAGGAAAACATATCGTAGATGCATAGGAACTAATAGTCAACAGTTTTATGTAAAGACCTGGACTTGTGCAGGTAAAGTGGGTAGTTTAATATCTAACCTAGTTTAGCGTTTCTATTGAAGCCCTAGATGATGAAGGTGTACTAAGCTCTTAAGGTAACAGGCACCTTTCAAATGCCCACAAAATAATGAATGAAGTTAAGAGAACTGTATGAGGTACGTATCAGTTCAGAATATGACTTTTACCCAACTCTTTATAGTTTTGACAATGGTGCATTGAAACAGAGCAACAGAGTGCTGACAGTAAATGTACACCGTTTTTGGTATATGCCCATTTTATATTAAAAACAAATATATCCCTGGTTCTACTACTTGGAAACAGCATTTTTATGATATGCAGCAACTTTTTCCAACAGATTGTAGGCTCTATGTAACTGATACATCTACTATTACAATCTGAGTGTCTCTAAAAATGGATAGTATAAGAGGCAACCTGCTTCAAAGCCCCTCTGTTAAAGGATGTTGTTGGGATTCACATGTATGAGTCCCGCATACGGTTTCATCCAAAAATCCCTCATGCAAAGACAAGGGGACTTACCTGGTACTCAGCATTGTTGTGTACACAAACTCTCTTGGAAACTGTGAAAAGAGATGAGAGTTTATAATTATGTGAACAAATGAAGTGCTGATTTTTTTAATCCATGTCTTGGCTACTTCCTCCACAAAATATCATAAAACACATGCTAAAAAATATAGTCCAATCTCTCATCTTGTATTGCACACTGTTCAAGTGTGACAAGGCACAAGATGTACCTGCCAAACAAGAAGTCTGTCTGGTTTGATAAATACAGCCCAATATCTTTATACTAGGTTTTACACTCTACAAACCCCATTTGACAGATGCAAACTATTTCCTGCTCTCCTTGGGATGAGATAGGGATGCTTCACGATAACATAGGGAAGGTTCACCAGCTTTTCTTATTATGAATGCTCATAGGGGCATTTGATTATAGAGGCTTGAATGGGGAATGTAGTCCTGGTCAAATCTCTCATTACCCTTACACAGGCATATAACCAGAAATATTTGACCTTGAACAAGATTACTTGACCTGCTTGCACTACTACTTCCTCAGCTGTTTCCTGGGTTTACCCCTAGTAGAAACCTAGAAAATATGATCAATTCTGCTACCCCTTCCAACAGACAAGCTTATACTAACCTGACTCTCAAATGTGAAGTAAAATACTGACTACAATATTATGCTGATAAAAGACTTACTGCACTTATACTGAGGACAGCATCCATCATGGGGAATAGAGGACTGAACTTCAAATCCTGGTTTACATATAGGTGGTTTGCTTATGCACAAGTTCGTGTTGCATCCTGAAAAGGGGAAAAGCCAAGAAAAATGTAGATTGATATATGTTTATAAGTTCTTGGTCCAAGCATTTAGCAGAACTGAGTTTCACAGGCTAATCTCACTTACCTTAGCCCTAATCATTTAGTATTTCGGCTAAAAAATAGAGTAATACAGAAACACTGTTTGCAATGGCACTTCTCATCCTACAGCTCTCTGATCTGAAATCTCTGAGCTAGGAATGGGTTGATACTGCCTTGTATACCTGCTGCCTTTGGACCATGAGTCCCAGGTCACCACTTTACTATGATAATACACAAGCTATAGATATACACACAATGACACAGATTCATTTCCTCTCATGGAAGAATGTGCCAGTTGAAATTCCCAGCACCAGTAAGGTCAGTTGCTCCCCTGTAATAGGATTCAAGTGAACAATACAGTGGTGGTACCATTATCTCCGCTTCCAAGGTGCTCTGAAAATCCACTGGCAGAGGCTACCTAAAGGATGCATCATCCCCCTGCTAAACAGCTAGCACTGCCTCCTTTGGGGTGGTGATATTTAGCAATAAGCTTCCTAGAGAAGAGAGGTTGTAGACTCCTTGCTCTGCAAATTACCTTCTTCTCTACAAACTTTCTATATGCCACATCCTGTCCAGTGGAAGCCAGTAGACCTAGTTACTGGATGGTGGAAGATTCACTGGATGGTGAAGACCAATGTACATATAGCCATCACACATCAGAAAACTGTAACAGTATACTATGCAGATTAATAATTGGAGAACTACTAGGAGACCTTATCTCCAGGACTGCAATCAGCTATTGCAAAACAAAAAAACCAAGATCCATGTATTGTTCTACATTATATCATTGTGTCACTGGGTACATTTACACATGAAATTAGTGCACCTGAATAAACTCCAGCACAGTTCATGCTCAAGTTTATTGCTCCCAGGTGCAGCATTTACATGTATACCCAAAACCATAGACCATTGAGCCAGGTGATGCAGCCCCAGCTAGCAAGGGACCCAGGGTGTCAGCCTAGCCTGGAGCTACTCTACCCTGGCTCAACATGCTGCAGAAGGGCTGGCTGGGGCATGGGGGTGTTCAGTATGGAGCTAGTTGGCAGGCAGCCCCTGAACTGTAGCACCTTTATGCCCCAGTCAGCATCTACACATGCATTCCAGTGGAGTAAATAACTCTGCCATAGGATAGTACTTGTGTCAGGCAATACTATCATATGGTGGAGTTAATTAATTTACTCCAGCCTAATAGTGTGACACTTTACTGCAGAGCTAATTAGTCAACTCTGCTGTAAAGTGTGTGTGTAGATGCCCCACTGAGTATGACCTGACTGAACTCAAGAATTAAAAAAAAAATCAGACTTTTTTTCTGAACTGCAGCACAGCAAACTGTTAGTTTCAAAGCAGTGCATCCTTTGAAAAAAGACCAGCTACTTTTTGAAAAACATACATAAAATATGATTTCCTGGCTTTTTATTGTAGCTCATCTAAGAATCTCTGGTGCTAGCTTCTCCAACTTTTTTCTGCCTTTCCACTTTCAAGGGACAGTAGAGTGCCAAAGGATGAACTTACTGCAGACAGTTCTGTTGCAACAAATGTTATCAGGGATGACTTCAACAACCTCATAAAAGCCTTCTCCAGTACATTGTGGCTTATTTTCCTGTGCAGCACATTGGTGAGGCTCACAGATGATGCCATTTCCACCATCCAGGCAAGTGCAATTCTTACAGTCAAAGATAAATTTCTCCCCAAACTGTTACAGAAGATAGGAAAGAGAAAGTGACTGAAAGGTTAATGCTTAGAGAAAAAAATTAAAATACAGCTATTTTATAAGGGACTATTTCATCAGTGTTACGTGTGTATTTATGTATACATATCTGTCTTTGAGTGTATGATAGAAAGCAAAAACAGTGGAGCTATACATTAATTATACTTCTGTCTGGAAACTGATTATTAGTAGCTGTCTGGACAATATTTTCCATCAGTCAGATTAAGCTAAGTATAAATCAAAGATTTTAAAATTTGAGACACCCAGTCAAGTAAATGCCTGGTTGAAAATCTGGGGGTCTTCACAAAACATGGCATATTTGGTGAGACAAAAACAACTTGAAAGAAAAGTAAGTGTACCTCTCGTGGTACGTTATCTGGTCCAACACACCCTGCAGATAGAAAAAGATAAACCTTCGTTACCACTGGTACAACACGCTGATTCAAAACTACAACTTACATGGCTAGACAGCATCAAAAGATAAATAAAGATAAAAAACGTACCACAGGCTTTTACACAGACATCCACACCAGGACTATACTGCATTGTCCCATTGGGGCAGAAGCAGCCTTCAGCATATTTGTTACTGTCTTGTGCTTTTGGGCTATATAGGATAAAAATTGCAGAAGACCACCATTATCAGTGGAGAGATACCCAGATAATAGAAAGTTGAGGCAAATTTATTTTACTTAGAAAGATATAGGCAAAAGAAACAGTATCTGTGAGATTTTTGGACTACAAGCAATCTTGTTTCAAGTCATAATTTATTTCATTTTATACAGAAGCTAATTTCGTCACATCAGAGGTGCAACAAGAAGATAAAGGTAGTCATTATTTTGATATCTGGTTCAAAGTTTGTCTATAAGGATATGGATGCACAGCCTGGTTATTTTAGAGTAATTTATCTTAGGTTTTACTCTTTAGTAAATTGACTCAGCAGTACAAAGCAGGTATTCAACCACCTCTCCCAAAGTTGCTGCCTGCAGTAGGTGCTATTATAGAATCTGGCCAGTAAGTGGAGGGAGGGGCAACTTGTATTGTGCCAATGGCTACCTTGGGCTAAAGCTGGGTACAGGGCTTGACACATTGTATGTTTTATTTAGTACATTTTCCACATAGTGAAGGAACTAAGCACACCAACAAAGAGGATCTGGACTAGAGTAATTTTTTGTATAGTTGGGATGTGCTCTATGTGTTCACTCTATTTGGTTTATGCACTAAATTCCATTTACTACCAGGTAAATATGTTGTACCTTGTTGTGCTTGTACCTTTAGAGACAATATTAAGATTTTAAAGTTTGGTTTCACTAATTTCTTTGTGGGCTAGCTACCACTAAACACTTTGCTACTTGGCAGAGAAGTAACTATTTACCTTGTTTTGCAGGTCTTTTCTTTAATGGGACCACATGCTCTATATTCTTTTTGTGATGGGCACTTAAGAGCTGGAAAAGAAAAGAAGGGTGGGGGGGAGCAATCAGTAAGGCCATCATATGGAGGTCCATTAAGTCAACCCCAGGAAACAGAACATTGACAACTATGCATTTTCCTATTTATGTTTAACAATCTTCAAACAAACACTGGAAACAAATAGATAAAAAATGCCTCATTCAGTTACACTGAAGGTCTAAATGAGAAGCATGGAAGTCAACTAATTTGAAGTTAACAGGGTAAAAATCCACCCATAACCCTCCACTAAGTACCTAGTTAATGTGGGGTCTCTGGGTGTTAAGTGATGTTACATAAAGTAACATACACAGAAATGCCTCATTCTGTTGTGTTGGGGCAAGACCAGGATTTGAGTTTTTAATACTGAATTTTTTTGTTAGTTGTAATTTCTTAAGGACAAGTATTTTCAAAAGTGATTCCACTGCACCTACAAAGAAACTGATGCACCTGTTAAAATCATGCCTGCAAAATCTATGATTAGGGACCTACTGACATCACAGCGGAAGTGGACTGCACATGGAAGCTCCTTTAATCTTGCAGGTTCCCCCATGTGCCTCCCCCACTGATTGGCAGAGAGGCCCCACTGTTCACTCCTGACCAGCAGGTAAGTGAAAACTGTGGTTTTAAATGTGGCACCATTTTTACCTCCCAGCCACCCAGCATCAAGCAGGAGGACTGCTGTGACCCCTCAGCCAATCAGCAACCACGCCCTGTGTGCAGGGAAACCTGCAAGATTAAAGAAGTTGCCATGCAGCCCACTTCCACTGGGAATTTGACTGGTCCCTATATATGAACTATAAATGTAGACATTGGTGCATGCCATTAGATGGTGTTTCAGGTACACTTAGTGCACATATTTCTCATAGGGTCACCCATGGGCTCTTCAACTGAAAATTTCTCCAGCAAAATTTCTTCAACAAAGACTGTGAAGTTTTTTTTTTACTGTTATTAGAAATTCAAGCCAGATTCAAAGTTCCTCATTAGACAGGGTACTTAAGTGCACTTTAGCCACCTGGGTCCCAAAGAATGATTTCCCTTAGCCTCATGTTCTCAAGGAGAACTCATGTTCAGAACTGGCCTGGAGCAACTACTTGTTCCAAATGGCACTTACAGCTAAAAGAGAACCAGAAGTTAGGTGGCATTTTTTTCTTATCTAACTCACATCCAGTGCACTGAATTATCAGTTGTGACAGTGCCTGCCCTTTGCAATCTTGTTTATATCTGCTGTTTAGCTAATGATAGCCTAATGCAAAATGCAAAAAACAGTGCTCATCAGGGAACAGACCCCAAGATTCCCATATTCCAAGGGAGTGCCACAAGTGCTAGGGTTACGGAGGTAGTCTCCCTTATGTTTCCTCCCTGTATTGTTTATGTATTTCACATACATTAGAAAGGCATTCATTTAAAAGCAGAAATAAGCACACCAACAAAGAGGATTCCCCTTTGAGTGGTTTATAGAGTCAGGTTCCTTCTTGTGTCTTTCTCTGACCCCAGATCTCTTGCGTACCTTGTTGCTCAGTGGCCCACCTTGAACAAGAAGGCTGGAGAATGCCTTCAATGAACCTATTCTACAGCTCAGTGCTTAAGCGCATTCAGCTAGTGAGTGGGAGGTGTGCATTCAAATCACCTTGGGAGAGTGTTACCCAACTCTCCCATTTCCTTGGTGAACACTCTCCCCATATGATTATTAGTCAAAAAGTGGGTAGCACCTATCTTTAGAAACCTCCTGTTCAACTAGCTCAGAAGTGGGATGAGTTGTAAGGAAAAAGAGACACATAATAGATAGCTTGAAAATGGTGAGAGCTCAGAAACACGCTTGTGCTTTAACATTTCCTGTTGGCTACCTCTAAGTACCCTTTTCTGAACCACCCTTTGTAGGTGACCTCCAGTCTCCATTCTTTATATAGAGTCTCTGTGGACCTGAATCTTTCTTAGTCATCTCTGAAATTTCTTCACTGACCATATAGGGATGAGATGCATCTAAATGGGTCATTTTGAATCTCTGCCCAGGACAGGCACTTAAACCTTAGATGAGGCAGTACCTAAGTCAAGGTGCTACTAAGATGCTTCATATTCTGGCCTCAGAGGATAAACCTCCCTAATTATCATAGAAGATGTTAAAATAAGACCCAACAGGATTTCCAAACTATTCAGGCTAAATGGCAATTCCCAACCCCTCCCCCTCTCCAACATACCACAGGTGCCCTTGGTCTGACTTCTCCAGTCAGTGCAGTAACCCTGGTCAGCACAGATGGCAGCATAGATTTGCAAACTGGAGCACTCCATCTTAGCATTGGGAATAGTGCAGGTGTCGAACACACAGGCTTCATAGTATTTTTCAGGTTTGATAAACTTACGGCACTCCTCAAACAAGCTAGAATCAGAAAGATATATTAAGATTAGTTCCTGACTGGCCCATATGCAGCTCAGTGTACTTTTTATGTCATATAGTATATTAGCGTGCACGGAGATTTGAACATGACTAATTGCTGAGAGATGCATGTTCCATTAGAGTGCAGGGTTCTAAAACACTAACTTCAATTGTTAGACCAGGGTCAGCAACCCCTGGCATGTGTGCCAAGCATGGTACACAAGGCCATTTTGCTCGGCACACCAACGCCAGCCCAGGCTCTAAGCAGCTGCTGTCAGCCATGGAGCCCAGGCTGCTCCCAGCAGGCGGCTGGGAGGCTGCAAGCCCTGCTGCAAGCAGACCGGGCTCCGTGGGCCAGCTGCAGCTGGGAGGCTGCAAACAGCTGCTCCAGGCTCTGGCATGTCAGCACTCCGGCACCTTCCAAGGTAGACATTTTGGTTTTTTCAGCACTCCAGCCAAAAAGCATTGCCTACCCCTGTGTTAGACTATCCTCCCCACCTTTCTTCAAAGGGTTCAGAAACCACCAAAAATTTCATTTTTAGATTAGATCTGGCTTGAAATTTTCTCTTCTGGAGCCATGTTCTGAAAATGAATCAGAGGGTCCCTTCAGGGTCTCCAGGGGCAAGATGCAGAAGGGCCTGGGGAATCTAAGAGAGCACAGAAGATTCTGGGCATTTCAAAGAAGGCTGAGGTGCAACAAGAACGTTGCAGAGACTAAAGGATCATAAAATGTGAAGAAGAGATGTGGAAAAAGAATAACAAAAATAAATAAAATCTTGCTGGTGATGAGGAAACGTCATGGAGTGCTTGGAATTCAGAAATGCTGTTAAATTTAAAGGATAAAGGTCCGTGCATGCCCATGACATATTTACCTTCCCTTAATAAGGAGCTCACAAAGTGCAGATGCTTTGCAGGCTGTTGTGGTTGAGGGTGTAACCTCAGGTGGTTTTGTAGATGGTATGGCTGAATGGCACTCTGGCTTTTTAGGGTCATTAACTTGCCACCTGTCTGCCATCCTTTCACAGTTAGATTCTTCATTGGGTAGCTTGCAGTCATCTGTTGGGTCATTGTTGCAAATCCCTACAAACAGCAAGGGAATGAAATAATAGTTGGACACAAATATCCAATATAAAATGGTCCTTTTATTTCCATCAATCAGAGGACCATATACTGACTTTCTTACTGTTAGGTCTTTCATTAAGCTTTTTATATTTAATTCTAAAAGGAGAAAAAATGTATCCTTACCACACTGTCCTTGGGTATTGTTGACAAACTGGCTGTATGGCATTCTAATAGAGAAGGCCAAGCCATTGTAGGTTATATTAATCTTAAGTTCAGGAATTTCCACCACCTGATTTATGCCTGATTCAAAGATTTTCAATCCAAATTTTCGGTAAGGTGTAGCTACTTCTTGTTGGTTTACAAGTACCTAATGTGCAAAGGAAAACAGAGAAGAGGCATACATTTTGTTTAACATTTGTAAAAAGAATATATTTATCATTAAGTTGCATTGGAAATATAGCATAAAGGTAAATAATATTTGGGTTAGGGCTCCCAGCTTCCTTGTTGTCTACATCTACATCTTTTGGTTTCATGGCAACCAAGCAAGTCACTAGGCATGTCTACACATGCATTTTAATGTGCATTAGCTTATTTTGATGCACATGAAAAATCACTTAAAAACATTCTATTTAGTTAATGTGCATTAAAACAGAATAATGCACATTAAGCATCACTTAAAAACTAGGTGCCTGAACATGAATGAAGAGGCTGCTCCTATGTACTGTAATTACAGCACATTGAAACAATCAAGTCTGTTGGAGGGTGGTAATTACCGAGCTCCAGAAGCCTCCTGCATCTGGTGTATCAGTGTCCCCACACTTAAAAGTAGTGGCATGAGTGCTTGACTTAAAGCTTGTTGAACATGTTTTAGTTCAAGAGCCCCCACCACCATTTTTAAGTGTAGGGATGCTGATACATAAGACACTGTAACACTTTAATTAGATCAGCTTTTGGAGTCATTCAAATGAAAGTGTTGCCCCCCTCCACACCATAGCACATGTAAAAGTGCCTCGTGCTCTTTAGTTAATTAATGCACATTAAGACAGGATAATGAAGATTTTCCTAGTACTTCACAAGATACTAGAAGATGCATGTGAAGAGCATGCTCCCTGTGAAGTAAATGTGATGAAGGATTCACAGCACAGCAGTTATTCCACAGTAACTGCCTATGTTCATGCTCTTATGCTGCAGCTGAAACATGGCAGCTTATGTCATAGTGAAAGGATGAAAAACTTCCATGAGGTAAAAATGTACATGCAGGCAGTTAACATGGAGTAGAAAGCATGCTTAAATCCCCATAGCCACAGTACAATATAAGAGGAAATGCATAATAAACTTCCTGTGCAACAAGCTAAAATTCTCTTTCCTTCTTCAAAATGCTCCAAACACAGGGCACAAAGGTAATATATTTGATCTATGCTCATTATAAAATGAAAATGGAATAGAAGGAGAAAGCAAATGCATCAGTGACTTGTACAGAACACGGTGATGTCTTATGCATCTACCTCTTATATTGTATGAGACTAGACTACTTTGCCTCTTTAGAAAAGGAAAAGCATCCATGCCACAGTTCTGTCTTGAAACATCATTCTGAACATTGAAATACATTTGATAATGACCCTCCACTTGAAAAAATGAACTATACCAAACCATTGGCCTACTAAGGAGACTTTTAGAAACATTTTGGCCCCAGTGTTTGATTTTTCATCTCTAAATTGAGATGTGCGTGTTCTCTTGTTCAAATTCCCAAATGATTCAATGGCCTTCTGTGTTTCCTCAGTTCTGCTTTACAAAGGACTAAGGGACTACTCTTGCTTATTAGAACTCCTTTCATATGCTACAACACGTCTTTCTTTAGGATATTACCCAACTTCAGATGCTTCAAATTCATAAAACTATATCCCATTTTATGCACTCAACTCCAATGGATACTTTCAATAACCCATATTTTGGAGAGATGGGGGATTGTAAAAATCTGACTATAGAAAGTGCAAAGTTGTTATAATATTTAAATACACAGACAAAGCAGCTTTCCTATCAAAAGTAATCTATTTTTCCTATCCAAGGCTGCATTATTTGCAGTGCATGGGACAATTATTCCATGTGTGTAAGCATTTGTACCAAAGTAATGAGCATATTGAGAAATTAATCTAATTAAGTTAGGGTACATCCAATGGACATCAGAATTACAGATCACTCTTCAAATACCTCTACTTTGATAGGATTCATTTGGACTGTTGCTATGCGCACTTCCTGGGTCTCATGTTTCACAATGAGTGTGCGTGGACAGGAGACTGTATCTCGTACATCACAGTGGTAATTGTCAATGTAGATCCCAAAATTGTCAACTGTCTTGTTAATTTCTTCAACCAGGATATATGTACAATTCCCTTGATAGCTATAGGATACTCCATCAAATGTCATGTAATGTGGATCTCCCCAACCAGTGCAAAAGCCTATCGAGAGAAGTAGAGTTAATTGAACTTTGCATGGCAAAAAAGCAGAATTTGAATCAGATTATGAACAATTATGGTTTGTAGTAACTGGAAAGACAATTTACTATTACCGGTGTTAACTCAGGGAACCTGGGATTTTTTTTAAAAAAAGCTAAGCGAAACAAATCAACTTAAAACTTGATTTAAACTGAAACTGGAACTTCTTTAAAATTTGAAGAAGCTGAACACTTTTTGCCTGGTTGTTCTTACTCTCTGTTTCCTGTGTTTTCTGATTTTAGATATGACGTGAAATAAAAACAAAAAAATTCCCTCAAAAAGACTATTTTTTGCAATATTTCCACCCACCCCTAAAACAGAAAGTGTCATTAATTTCACAAAAAGGCCTGTTAAAACCCCACCCCAATTTCTGAACCAAAAGTTAAGTATCACTTCAAGCAGCTGGATCAGGATACAAACTGAAAAGCTTGAGCCTACCTCAAATATACTCAGCTGAGGCCACATAATAATACTATTCTTCTAGGTGTGTAGTTCCTTCAAGCCTAGCTTTTGGCTAGGCTACTTTGATGCTGTGGTATAATAATTAAATGCCTTGCTGGAGATATAAAGGGTAAAACTTGCATAACATGTCTCTGCTACAAATACTGTAGCTCCTGTAAATAGTTCTGGTTCCTCAAAACATAAAAAAATAGCTAACAAATTCTTTACTTACAGTCACATTCCCAGTGCCAACAGCATCCATCTTCATCCATCACTACCACAGGAGCAAGACCATTGCTACATGTAGGCTTCGGAGGTGGGACACAGGGTACTGGAACCGTCTTTAAAGTGTTATTGTCAATACAGATTACCTTTGTGCAGTTACACAGGAACCCAGTTTCATTTACCTGCATTTAAGGAAAAAAGGGAAAAAAAAGGAAAGGAGACAAAATAAAGCAATTAGTTTGATAAAGGAATGAATTTACAAAGTTATAAAACTAGAAACATTACACTTGCTGATATCTTTATTCCAAACAAGTATCTGAAAGTAGGAATAAAACACAGCTTTCAGCACCATCATTTAAAATAGCGTATATGGGCTATGGCTAGGGTGCAGACTACTAGTGTTTTTCTGAAGCACTATTAATCATCCAAATCCTGAATGTATCTCTTTGCATTTACTTTGTCAAACATCACAAGCAAGAAGTAGATACCCCCAAGCTAACTTTTAAGCCAGCTATCTTACATACTGTGTGGATACCTTTAAACTATTATGTATTAGCCTAGGATGGGAGGCAACTGCAGAGTGCTGGTTTAGAGTCCTCTCGGAGTAAACAAGCTTTATCATTCTATATGAGCTGAACCCCTTGGTCTTTTGAGAGCAACACATGGTACCAGAAGTGGGATACAAAGAAATATAGAAAAATGGAGCATCTCAGAATTCCAGATGAGTTAACGCTGTCTAGCAATGCAGCAGTGAACTGGAAGAAGTTTAAGCAAAGCTTCACAATATAGATGATGGCCAGTGGAGCTACAGAGAAGGATGATCCACTCAAGGTAGCTTTTTTTTTTTTTTAAATATAGCAGGTTCATACGCTCTACAATAGCCTACAACTATCAGAAACAGAACAGAAAAGCTATGGCACAGTAATAGAACAGTGTGAGGAATACTGTATACCTAAACAAAATCTTTGAGTAGTATAATTTCCACCTAAGACATCATAAAGAATGTAAGATGAAAGAGGAGTCTGTCAAAGACCACAGACTGCTGAGCCAGACATGCAGGTTTGGAGAACTAAGAATCCGTGATTAGAGACCAAACAGTATTAGGTGTAAGTAATACAACCCTCAGGAAAAGACTGCTAAAGGATCCTGAGCTTAATTTGGAAAAGGCACTTAAAATGTGTCAAGCAGCAGAGATAACACATGCCATGCTGCAGAAGCTGAAGGAAAAAACAGAACAAACTGAACTAGACAGGATTATCAGCAGGATTATCAGACTGCAAAGACCTGAGGCTACACACAAACAGTATAGAAAGGAAGAGCTCAATATGAAACAGGCAAGCAGAGGCTGAAGAAGTTTTTTTCAAGAAGCAAGGGTCAGCTGCAGATACTGTAGGGGTTACCACAAACCCATGAAACCCCCTGCTCTTGGTAAGCATTGCAACGAATGCAAAAGATTTAATCACTGTACAAGAGTTTGCAGAAAGGAGCAGGATGTGCCACACCAGAAACAGCAGATGCATGCTCTGTGCAATGAGAAAGACGACGAATTCCTCATTGGCACAATTCAAGAAGTTGTTCATTCTTTTGAGGATTGGACAATCACTCTGGACACCAGTGAACTAATGGTAACTTTGAAATTACATACAAGGGCACAGCTCAATGTGATACCAGAATACGTTATTCAAAAAATGAAAACTAAACCTGTGTACTATGAGAGTAAGAAAGTGAAACTTTGAGCATATAATGGGAAATGACTGCAACCAAAAGTGTTTGTGCACTCCATGTTAAACACAACGGTAGTATAGTAAACATTCAATTTGTAATAGTCCCAGGAAAGCTAGTGCCAATTATTGGGTTGCAAGTGTGTAAAATTCTAGGTTTGAATAAGAGAACGGATGCCATTGAGGGACTAGAAAGCAAGAACACAGAAGAAGAGTTTTATGATGCGTTTCAAAGCATAGGGAAACTGTCAATTGAGTACAATATAAAATTAAGAGAACCAAATACTCCCACCACACATACTCCAAGAAATGTTCCCCTTGTACTAAGGAAGAAACTGAAAAAGGAATTAGATTATTTAATATAGACATGATAGAAAAATAGAGCAACCAACTGCTTGAGTTCATTCACTCACTGGTGTTAATAGCAAAAAAAAGATGGATCTTTGAGATTATATCTGGATCCTAAGTAAATGAACAGGTACATCAAAAAGGAGCATTTTCCCACCAGGGAAGAAGTTTTGGGCAGTATGGTAGAAGCTAAATATTTTTCCACTTTGGATGCCTCTTCTGGGTTTTGGAAGTTCTCCTGGAATAGAAAGCACTAGATTATGTACCTTCAATATGTTCGTTGGAAGGAATTGCTTTCATAGGCTTCCTTTTGGACTGTGTTCTGCATGTGAAGTATTTCACAGAAAGTTGCAACAAACTGTTGAAGGTCTTGATGGAACTATGGTTTATACTCCTGATGTATTCATTTGGGAAAATACTATGGCAGAACATACTTAAGGCTAAGAAACGAACCAGAAAGAGCTTGCAGAGCAGGTTTGAAACTGAACAAACAAAAATGCAAATTCAGGATCAAAGAAATAACATATCTGGGAGAAAAGCTCTCTGAGAATGGGGTGTAAATTGATCCTGCAAGGGTTAAAGCCATTACAAACATGCCACTCCCTACAGATAAGGAAAGAGTGCAAAGATTACTGTGAATGAGCAATTTTGTAGGGACATATCTACCTATCTTAGCAGAGCAGACCAAACACCGTAGATCACTCCTACAAAAGAATGCTCAGTGGATATGGGAACATGAACATGAAGCGGAATTTAAAAACCTGAAGGAAAATATAATGACAGCTCTGGTATTAAAATACTATAAACTCTAAAAGACCCATTAAATTATCAACAGATGCTTCTAAAGAAGGCATTGGAGGAGCTTTGCTTCAAAAACATGGGGATAAAACAAGAGTTATCAGACATGCCACCCAGATTACAGAGACTTTTCTTTCAACTGCAAATGTATGATCTAGACATACAGTACACATCAGGAAAACATCTATTTATTGCAGATATGTTGTCCGGAGCATATAAGACAACAGAAAATGACCGAATTCCAGACTCAGACATAGTACATGTTAATGTAATGAAAAGGGTGATTCCTGTCACAAATAAAATATGGGCACTAAATTGCAGAAGCTACTAATCAAGACACTTCATTGCAAAATTTGATAACCACTATTTGTGCTGGTTGGCTTGGAAAACATATACCTAGCCCCTACTCTCAGTTCAAGGAAGAGCTGTCAGTAGTGGATGGCATTTTGTTCAGAGGCTCACAACTTGTTGCTCCAGCAGTGCTAAAGAAAGATGTGTTAAATAGAAGCCATGAGGGGCATCTAGACATTGAAAAATGCAAGAAGAGAGCGAGGGGTGCTGTATATTGGCCCAATATAAATAATGGCATAGAAGATACTGTAAAAGCTTGTAAAATGTGCCTAAAGTACGTATCTGGACAAAGAAAAGAGCCGATAATGGTCATGGAGGAGCCTATAGCTCCACGGTATCAAGTGGGCATTGATTTATTTATGCATGCAGGAAAAAAATATGTTTTAGTGCTGAATTATTATTCTCACTATCCTGAAATTACATTGTTCAAAAGCACAACAGCAACCCTCGTCATAACCCACATCAAGTCAATTTTTACTAGTTGTGAGAGCAAACAATGGACCTCAGTTCAACTGTCTTGATTTCAAAGACTTTGCAAACAAATATAGATTCCATCACTTCATGTCCTAAATACCCACAATTCAATGGTCTGGTGGAAAATAGAATACAAATAGTAAATAAATTGTTAAAAAAGCTATGGATTCACATACTGATGTTTACCTATTACTCTTAAATTATATGAAACATGGATTGTCTCCTACAGAAATGCTATTTAACAGAAAACCCAAAACCAGGCTGCCAAATCTTGTGGATTGTACTCATCAGAATGAGAAGCAAAACATGAAAACATTTTAAAAATTCTACACTCAAACAAAAATGGTACTATGACAGGGGTTCCAGGGAGTTACCACATCTGCATAACAAAGCAATAGTTTCCCAAAAAGTAGCTCCCAGATACTATAAAGCAGTCACACCAGAAGGAACAGATGACACTTACAGCTTGTAAAGGGGAGAAAAGAAGCAGCATCATGAGATTCACGAAAGGAAACAGAGCCAACAACAAAGCAAGAAGAAATGACAGAGGAGATGGAAAATGATGCATAAGTAGAGACATGAACAGGGAAACCAAACAAGAACTAAACCAATAAGGATTGAGAATGCAGAGAAACTTAGAAGATCACTAAGAGCTAAAAAGCCAACACAAAGACTAACAGAGACCTGTTAAAATTTGTTTTAACAAATGGGTTGAACTAAACGTCCAGTGTTAGTACTACATGGAATATGTTACATGTAAAGGGGGAAGATGCATGGATACCTTTAATAGTGTTATGTATAAGTGTTACATTGGCCAGGGAATGGGTGGGAGGCAACTGTAGAGTGGCTGGCTAAGAGTGCTCTTTATATAAACAAGCGTTATCATTCTACAAGCTGAATTCCTCAGTCTTTTGAGAACAACATGGGTACCAATAGCAGTGAAACCAGGACAATCCAGGATTCCATGGGAGCTATACAAGCCCACCAAGAAACAGATATATACTGCATATCAGTGTGACTTTGTTGCTATGAGTAACCACACTTAGTAGATTCAAGTTAATTCAGTTGTGTCTACATGTGCTGCAGACACACCTCTCTGACTGTAGTGCAAACATAGCCTATGCATCTGGTGTGGTGATTCCAATCTAGTGAGACTTTGTAGGTATGTGCACCTTTTCAGAAAACATCCTGAGACTCCTAAGAATCAGGATATGAATACAAGTAATTATACTGCTTTAGGAGGTTTTACTTGCTCGTGCACTATGCATTATTTCAACCATTGCTCTTGTTTTGCCTGTGTGCTCCTATTCTGCAGGAAGTAGAGCTAAACTGTGATTTACCCCTGAATGACACTGGAGGGGAAATTACTGTGGTTTAGCATCCACTTGTCATGGGTAGATAGACAAGAGCA
Organism: Crocodylus siamensis; assembly: GCF_052110815.1. Taxonomy (NCBI): domain Eukaryota; kingdom Metazoa; phylum Chordata; order Crocodylia; family Crocodylidae; genus Crocodylus; species Crocodylus siamensis. The sequence goes on along the minus strand of NC_143396.1, from coordinate 178,595,412 downwards.
GAGTAGACAGACAAGAAAATTGCAGTGGATTCAGAGAAACTATATTAAGTTCCCTCCCTCTTGTAATGTGACATAATTGTTTCATCTCTCCACACCTTCAGCTGGAATAGAACTCATCTTGTTCTGCATGGCCTCAGACAGATCAAGTGGTTTGCTAATCACAGAAGTGCTATGCAGCAACTTGATGAAGGGCAAGGTAGAGCATAATGACAAAAAGCAAATGAGAAAGCCATGTCATCCCGAGTCAAGCAGAAAGGGGGGGGTGGATTTGTACCCTGTAGACCATGGCTGTCCAACTGTCAGCCTGTGGGCCACATGGCGTGCAAAGAGTTAGTATGCAACTTCTGGGCTCCTTTTTGGCACTATTCCTCCCCATCATGCTGGAGTTTCCAGGTTCTTCCTTCCTTCCTGCCTCCAGCTATCCTCCCTGTCTTTGCCTCAGCAATCAGGGCAGTGAAGCAGTGTGGGGAGCTGAGGGTGAGTCTGGAGCTGTGAAGGTCAGGTGTGGGAGAGTGAGAATCAAAAACATGTAGTAGGGTGGGGATCACACCTATGTGATGAAGCAGAGGCCAAGGACTGTGCTTGCATGATTCATAAGTGATATTGTCCCCCACAAGCTCACAGCATATCATTGGATGCATGGAGAAGAGCCCATAGTGTGCACCTGGTGTGGCCTGCTCAGTGTGTGGCTCCTGGTCCTGTGGTCAATGGGGGGGGCGCTTAGAACTTGAACAGCCTGGTTATAGACTAATTAAAACAGAGATGCATAAGCTTTCATAAGCAGCAGTTTACTTTTTCAGATGCTATAGAGGGGCTGCAGGGAGCAGAGCTTGTAAATATAAAGCACTGATTATAATAACAAGGATAGAGAAGGAAGAAGAAAAAGGACGGGGCATTGCTGGGACAGGCAAGGTGGACAGGAGAGAGAGAAATGAATGGGCACCCACTGAGGAATATAGAGGTTATAAAAACTACAGAAAGCTAATGGGATAAGAATCTGAAGTCCTAGTTTAGACCAGTGGTGCCCCACATTTTTGGCCCACAGGCCAGATGGTTGATGACTAGTCCATCCACAAGCCAGATCTGGCCAGAGAGCCTGACCTGGCATGTAGGGCAGGCAGGACCTGGGTCCACTCCAGCCATTCAGGCCCTAGTCCAGCCACATGAGGGGAGGGGAGGGTTGGTAATGTGTCCCAGGCCAGATCCAGCTGCACAGGGAGAGAAGTGTTAATCTGCAAATATTCAAGGAGGTTAAACTGGACAAAAGATGGCTTGCCCAATCTAAATTAGTTCACCTGAGCAAGTGAAATAAATTTGATTGAGAACAGGTTGGCCCAATCTACCAAACATTTGCACATATTCAAAGAGCAGCCCCAGGGCTGGGAAAGCCCAGCCACTCACTCCAGCTCTAGGCCTGTGCTTTTCCTACCCTCCACCCCACCCTGACATTGCCTGCAGCAGTGGCCCAGCTATGCAGCAACAGCCTGACCAAGCACCAGGGGGCCAGGGACCATCTTGTTTCTGATCAGCCACTTGGAGTTTGGTAATTTGGCAGCAGCAGAGGGAAGACAGTATTAATTGCCACCGCTCCCCACAACCAAGTTTCCCAACCTGTGGGGAGCCCTGCAGGCCAGGTGCCATAGCTGCATAGGCCAGATTTGGCCTGCAGTTTATACCACACTTAAAACAATCCAAAAAAGGAAGAGAGACAGTTATTGTCAACATACATACTTGACTGTTCAAGAAATGAAGTCAAGGTAAAAATATACCTTATAGCAAGCCTATAAGGTACACCTTTACCTTGCCTGCTGCTGGACTTCAGGCTAATGTGGCTAAATACCTGTTTCCATTCAAGGAGTTATTATTTTGTTGGGTTTTTTTCTAGTTGACATTAGAAATAGAAAGATATTGGATTAAAGTAACTTTTCTCAGTTTAAGGCAAAGGAGATAATCTAGCATAGTTGGAATCGCAGTGAGCCACAAAAACAAATATAGTTCAGTGTCCCAAGATGTTTGCATTCACAAACCATGACAATATGCCCTACCCAATACCCATAAATTTCATAAATTTCATAGATATTAGGGCTGGAAGGGACCTCGGATGATCATCGAGTCCAGCCCCCCACCCAAAGGGCAGGAAGTCAGCTGAGGTCATAGGATCCCAGCAAGATAAGTATCCAATTTGCTCTTGAAGGTGTTCAGTGTAGGTGCTTGAACCACCTCCGATGGCAAGCTGTTCCAGACCTTGGGGGCTCAGACAGTAAAGAAATCCTTCCTTATGTCCACCCTGAAACTGTCTTGCAGTAGTTTATAACCGTTCAACCTCGTCATCCCTTGGGGCGCTGTGGTGAACAAACATTCCCCCAGATATTGGTGGCCACCCCTGATAAACTTATAGGTGGCCATCAGATTGCCCCTGAGCCTGCGCTTTTCCAGGCTAAAGAGCCCCATAGCTCTCAGCCTGTCATTGTAAGATCTGTTTTCCTGACCTGATCATGCATGTGACTCTTTGCTAGACTCTCTCAAGCTTCTCCACGTCCTTTTTGAATTGTGGGGCCCAAAACTGGATGCAGTACTCCAGCTGCGGCCTCATCAAGGTCGAGTACAAGGGAAAAATGATGTCCTGGGATTTGCTTGAGAAGCAACTATGGATGCAAGCCACTGTTTCGGTTGCTTTACTAGCTGCAGCATCGCATTGCAGGCTCATGTTCATCTTGTGGTCAATGATGACCTCCAAGTCTCTTTCTCCCATAGTGCTAGCCAGTGTAACACTGCCAAGCCGATAAGGATGCTACAGGCTTTTCCTCCCAGGGTGGAGAAACTTGCATTTTTCAGTGTTAAACACCATCAGGTTCTCATCCACCCATTTGCTGAGCCTGTCCAGGTCAGCCTGGATCACCTGCCTGTCATCTGGTGTGGATGCTTTGCCCCAAAGTTTGGTGTCATGGGCGAACTTGGCCAGTCCACTTCTGACTCCAATGTCCACATCATTAATGAAGATGTTGAAAAATATGGGTCCAAAGACAGAGCCTTGGGGGACCCCACTTTTCACAGGGCACCATGACGATTGACTTCCATCAATTACCACCCTCTGGGTCCAACCACAGAACCAATTTCCCAGACAGTGGATCATGGTGGACCCAAGGCCACAATTGGCCAGTTTCACCAAGAGGTGATCATGGGATACCAGATTGAAGGCTTTTTTGTAGTCAAGATATATGACAGCAATCTCTTCTCCCTTGTCCAGGTGATAGGTCACCTGGTCATAAAAGGAAATGAGATTGTTCCAACAAGACCTACCTGCAACCCATCATGAACATGTGGGAAGATATTTTTAACTGTTAAGAAGGCAGCCATGAGGTAATGATCAAAAACATATTGAGACTATTTCAGTGAAGAGCTGAGATAGTGACTGTATTGGGAGTCTTATGTTCTCTGATGGCAAATCCAGGTTATGGCTCATTGTATTTAACCATGAACATAGTTCATACCTAATTTGAGGTGGTAGGTATTATAACAATTGGAAATAAGCATTCTGGCACCAGCAAAAACTAGAAAGATAAAAAGAAAGCAATGGAAGGTGTAACTTAGTGAAATTTGCATATCCAGAATAAGAGCACCATATTAAAAAATGAATTTGAATACCAGGTGTTAACATCCTCTAATCTGAAAATTCAGAAGCAAAACTTTTTCTTATTTTATAATCATATAACAAAAATGCAAAATGTACTAACCATAATATACTTATCAGGTGGAATGAAACATAGTGGTATGGACGGAGTTGTTGTGGAGGGTGTGCTACCGTTTGTGGTTATACTTTCTAGTGTTGTAACAGTAGTCCCTCGAGTTGAAGTTGTTGCTGAAGTAGTGACTGTGGTGGTTGACTTTGGAGTAATTGTTGCTGAAGTGATGTTGGGAGTTGTTGGAGGTATACTTGAAGTAATGATAGGAGCTGATGGTGGAAGAGTTGTTGCTGAAGTGGTGGTGGCTGACTTGGAGGTAGTCGTGGCTGAAGTGGTGGTGGTGGGAGTTGGTGGAGGCGTACTTGCAGTAATGGTGGGAGTTGGTGTTGGAGGAGTTGATGAAGCTGTAGAAGAGCCACTTGTGAGAGTAGACCTTGTTGTAGTGAATGAACTCTCTTTAAAATGAAAAAGAAATCTAGATTTTAGAAATTACAAAGGAACTGAAATGCAACAAATTACATTTTAAGAGTCTTGACATTTTTTTATGTGTCCTTTAGGTTTTTTATGTATTAGTAGTGGATGTTCCAACAAAAGTCAGCATTTGAACCCACTCATTCCTTCTTCCTAGTTTATTATGGAGACTATAATAAAATTAAACATATCTGATGAGCTTTAGCAATTTTCTTTTGAGATCAGACAGTTTTGAAAGCAGCTTACACATCTGAAAATCTGTTCAATGTACTTTTTCAGCGCACCAGCGTCTTACCCTTAAGAATGTATCACTTCACTAAAAAGCAGTGAAAAATAAGAGGAGCCCAATGTTTTGTGTTAACTGATTGTCAGGAACTGAAATCAGGGCTAGTTGAGCCATAATGAGGCATCTCAGCCCACTTATCCCTAATACCTGGAATATAATCTGGCCCTATGTATCCCAATATATACCTACCCTCCTCTGTTGTCTCTGAAGTGCAAGGGGTTGTACTTGGTGTGGTCAAATTTGTTGTAGTAGTAGTAGACACTGCAAGACAAAAATGGAACCTGCTTTTCAGAAACCATGAAGGTATTGCTGACAATGTTTGAAGAGAAGCTACAACCTTTGTCACCTAAAACTTAGACTAAAGAAAAAACCAATTCAATCAAGGAACATTGTCCCTAAATGCAGAAAGGCCAATGATTTTGTTTCTCACTTAGTACTTTTTTGGCTTTTACCCTCTTACTCTTTGTATGTAATCATAGGAGCAGACTTTCAACACAACCAATTTCAGGATAAGAGTTTTGTTAATAGTTAGCTTACAAAGATATTTGCTTACCTCAATTTTAAGTCTTATGTTTGAAGAATTTATGCTTGTCTAATTATGCCAAAGCAAACACTGAAAGCAGTATTCTATTTCATCAAGTGGATGACTAATGTGCAGCCTGAGACTAACTCGGAGTAATCCAATTGAAGTGCAGAGTGATCCTATTACCCCTTTGAGCCTTATGTGCACCTATTATAGGACTGAGAGATGTTGGTGTGTCTCCAGACGGTGATCTTACTTCTGTAATAGGGACATTTACACACTGATAGGGTCTACATTCCACTTTTGCAGTAGAAGCATGAAGCCTTTGACAACTGCTACCAAATAGTTATCCCTGCATGAAGTAAGTACAATGAAAAGGTAGGAGTAAAGTCTGAGACAAGGGGAGTGCATCTATTAAGACATATACTACCTTTACTCAAATCTAAGATGAGGTTTCTTTCCCCCGTTGCAATAAACATGGGGTGCCGGGAGCTATGTATTGGATGGAGACCAGGGCAAAAGATGAGGCCACTGCTTACTGGGTCAGAGTCACTATGGGTTCCATGCTCAGGGATGGAGCTGGAGCTGGAGCTGGAGCTGGAGCTGGAGCTGGAGCTGGAGCTGAAACTGTATTGTAGGTAAGTGGCAGATGACAGAGGGGGTGGTGGTTAGGCACGTGGCAGGGGGAGAAGGTGACAGGTAGGCAAGTGGCAAAGGGGGGACAAGGTGACAGGGCAGACCTCATGGGGGGAGAGTTGTGAGGAGACAGCGGGGGAGGCAAGCACTGCAGTGGGGGAGGCATGCGGCAGGGAAGTAGGCAGGAGGGAAAACTGTGGGAGTGGACAGGTGGGCAGGCATTGGGAAGGGGTAAGAGGCAGGGGAAAGGCTTCCTGTCCCCTGTATCTGCTTTCCCAACTGCTTGCTTGGCCACGCCAAAGCAGCAAGAGGGGACACATGTAAGGAACCTCCTCCAATAATTACATGTATAACTTTCCATGTATATAATCTAATAACTGCAGTCACTTAAAGACCCACGCAATGAAAACATTATGTTCCTCCAATCCTGGGTGTCCAAGCAAATTATATAAGCCCTGCAAATTTTGGTGGGAGCTTATTTGTAGGCATGGTCATGATTGGCAAAGAGAACAATTCATGATATATACATGAACTTTTCAATCAAACTAAATAAATAAACAGCATTGAGAAAAATAAACTTGCCTCAGGGCAACTAAAAAATAACTGAGGGTGGCAAGAGGTTGGAAAAGGGAATAAAAGCAACATGATAAAGCATCAAAATAAACAAGGGGAAGCATGGAATTGATTCTTAGAAAGGTCTAATACTACCGACTTAATAATTAATGTCCTAGTGACTTGATTACCCACCCACAATAGCCTTGTTATGGTATATGTGGTGGTTTCTCTCAAATGTTTATATGCTTGTCCATGCAGATGGCATTTCAATAATTAGAGCAAAATAAACTCAGAGAGCATCCTTCTCTGTATTACGTGTTCCGACTACTGTATAAACTACAGCTTGAAAGCCTGCAAAGCTACCCTATCCCACATATCAAAGACTTCCATCTTTGCAGAAACTATTAGCTTAGAAAGCATAGACAACACAGGAAAAGTAGGAAGAGAACTTAATGACCAGACTTATCAATAATTCATGTCATTTCCAGGACTTGCCTTAACCACTCTGGTGGAAGGTTATAACTCAGTCTCACTTTGAACAAGACATGAAAAGCAATCCTTACCCTCTTCACCCCCAAAGGATATGACCAGGGCAGGAGGGCATCACGTGGAGGAAAGTAGAGATGGAGTGTAACAATAAAATTGGTCTAGGGTCAAATTAAAAGACAGTAAATATGGGATTGCTAATTACCAAATCATGTCATAGAGGATTAGCAAGCTTTGTCAGACCTATTAGGGCATCCGTGGTAGTTTCTCTCTACAAGATCTCTTGAAGTCTCCAGAATACCCTTGTCTATGCTAGTGCGGTTTCAATAATTACAACAAAGTAAGCTCAGATAGCATCAGCCCATATCATACCTTGAGTAGTTGCAGAAGTGGAGGCTGTTGATGTTGTTGTGACACTACTGGATGGTGTGGGTGACAGAGTGGCAGTGGTGGTGCCTGGTGTTGTTGGAGTGGATGTAGTTGATTCTGGACTAGTCGTGGCTGAAGTGGTGGTGGTGGGAGTTGGTGGAGGCGTACTTGTAGTAATGGTGGTAGTTGGTGTTGGAGGAGTTGTTTCTGAAGTGGTGGTGGTTGACTCGGAGGTAGTCGTGGCTGAAGTGGTGGTGGTGGGAGTTGGTGGAGGCGTACTTGCAGTAATAGTAGTAGTTGCTGTTGGAGGAGTTGTTTCTGAAGTGGTGGTGGTTGACTCGGAGGTAGTCGTGGCTGAAGTGGTGGTGGTGGGAGTTGGTGGAGGCGTACTTGCAGTAATGGTGGTAGTTGGTGTTGGAGGAGTTGTTTCTGAAGTGGTGGTTGTTGGCTCGGAGGTAGTCGTGGCTGATGTGGTGGCGGGGGGAGTTGATGGAGGCGTACTTGCAGTAGTGGTGGTCGTTGGTGTTGGAGGAGTTGATGAAGCTGTAGAAGAGCCACTTGTGAGAGTAGACATTGTTGTAGTGGATGAACTCTCTTTAAAATGAAAAAGAAATCTAGTTTTTAGACATTACAAAGGAACTGAAATGCAACAAATTACATTTTGAGAGTCTTGACATTTTAATGTGTGTCCTTTAGGGGTTTTATGTATTGGTAGTGGATGTTCCAACAAAAGTCAGCATTTGAACCCACTCATTCCTTCTTCCTAGTTTATTATGGAGACTATAATACAATTAAACATATCTGATGAGCTTTAGCAATTTTCTTTTGAGATCAGACAGTTTTGAAAGCAGCCTACACATCTGAAAATCTGTTCAATGTACTTTTTCAGCGCACCAGCATCTTACCCTTAAGAATGTATCGCTAAAAAGCAGTGAAAAATAAGAGGAGCCCAATGTTTTGTGTTAACTGATTGTCAGGAACTGAAATCAGGGCTAGTTGAGCCATAATGAGGCATCTCAGCCCACTTATCCCTAATACCTGGAATATAATCTGGCCCTATATATCCCAATATATACCTACCCTCCTCTGTTGTCTCTGTAGTACAAGGCGTTGTACTTGGTGTGGTCAAATTAGTAGTAGTAGTAGCAGTAGTAGTAGTTGTAGACCCTACAAGACAAAAATGGAACCTGCTTTTCAGAAACCACAACGGTGTTCATGACAATGTTTGAAGATAAGCTACAACCTTTATCACCTTAGAAATGCTTAGAATGAAAAGAAATTACATTCAACCAGGAGCATTGTCCCTACATGCACAAAGACCAGTGAGTTTTTTTCCCTCACTTAGTACTCTTTTTTGTCTTTGACAGTTTGTGTGTAATCACAGCAGCACACTTTCAGCACAACCAATTTCAGGTTAGGAGTTTTCTTAATAGCTGCCTTATAAGGATATTTGGTTACTTCAGTTTCAAGTCTAGAGTCTGAAGGATTTATGCTGGCCCAATTATGTCAAAGAAAACCCGACAGGGAGAATCCTAGTTCAGCAGTTTGAAAGACTGAAAAGCTACCTATCTCATAAAGCAAAGGCTTTCATCTTTGCAGACACTATTATAGCTGCCAAGGCAAAGACCAAGCAGGAAAAGTAGGAAGTGAACCTACCAACCTGACCGATAAATTATTCACATCATTGTCAAGTAACACCTTAACTTCTCTGATGGAAGGTTACAGTTCAGCCCCCTTTTGAACAAGATTTTCAAAGCAATCCTCACTTTCTTCACCCCCAAAGCATATAACCAGGATAGAGGGGCTGTAAGTTCACAGAAAGAGTGTGTAGAGTGGGGGCCGCAATGAAATTGGCCTAGGCTCAAGATAAACCTGGGCAAAGGAGGAACCGCCATTTATGATCATCTAATACTACCCAGTTACCAAATCATGTCACCATGGATTAACCAGCTAAATCAGGAATCGTTTCATAGTGATTTCTCTTACCATATTTCTTGATGTCTCCAGAATACACTACTGTTTGCTAGTGGGGTTTCAATTACAAGAAAATAAGCACATGCAGTATCTACCCATCTCATACCTGTAGTTGCACTCATGGAGGTTGTTGGAGTTGGTGTGACAGTGGTGGAAGGTGTGGGTGTCAGGGTGGTAGTGGTGGTGGTTGACTCTGAGGTAGTCGTGGCTGACGTGGTGGTGGTGGAGGTTGGTGGAGGCGTACTTGCAGTAATGGTGGTAGTTGGTGTTGGAGGAGTTGTTTCTGAAGTGGTGGTGGTTGGCTCGGAGGTAGTCGTGGCGGAAGTGGTGGTGGTGGGAGTTGGTGGAGGCGTACTTGCAGTAATGGTGGTAGTTGGTGTTGGAGGAGTTGTTTCTGAAGTGGTGGTGGTTGGCTCGGAGGTAGTCGTGGCGGAAGTGGTGGTGGTGGGAGTTGGTGGAGGCGTACTTGCAGTAATGGTGGTAGTTGGTGTTGGAGGAGTTGTTTCTGAAGTGGTGGTGGTTGACTCGGAGGTACTCGTGGCTGACGTGGTGGTGGTGGAGGTTGGTGGAGGTGTACTTGCAGTAATGGTGGTAGTTGGTGTTGGAGGAGTTGTTTCTGAAGTGGTGCTGGTTGGCTCGGAGGTAGTCGTGGCGGAAGTGGTGGCGGTGGGAGTTGGTGGAGGCGTACTTGCAGTAATGGTGGTCGTTGGTGTTGGAGGAGTTGATGAAGCTGTAGAAGAGCCACTTGTGAGAGTAGACATTGTTGTAGTGAATGAACTCTCTTTAAAATGAAAAAGAAATCTAGTTTTTAGACATTACAAAGGAACTGAAATGCAACAAATTACATTTTGAGAGTCTTGACATTTTAATGCGTGTCCTTTAGGGGTTTTATGTATTAGTAGTGGATGTTCCAACAAAAGTCAGCATTTGAACCCACTCATTCCTTCTTCCTAGTTTATTATGGAGACTATAATAAAATTAAACATATCTGATGAGCTTTAGCAATTTTCTTTTGAGATCAGACAGTTTTGAAAGCAGCCTACACATCTGAAAATCTGTTCAATGTACTTTTTCAGCGCACCAGCATCTTACCCTTAAGAATGTATCGCTAAAAAGCAGTGAAAAATAAGAGGAGCCCAATGTTTTGTGTTAACTGATTGTCAGGAACTGAAATCAGGGCTAGTTGAGCCATAATGAGGCATCTCAGCCCACTTATCCCTAATACCTGGAATATAATCTGGCCCTATATATCCCAATATATACCTACCCTCCTCTGTTGTCTCTGTAGTACAAGGCGTTGTACTTGGTGTGGTCAAATTAGTAGTAGTAGTAGCTGCAGAAGTAGAGGCCGTTGACGGTGGTGTGAGAGTGGTGGTAGTTGTTGTAGTAGGTGTTGGCGTTGATGGGGAGGTAGTGGTTGTTGTGTGCAATGTGGTAGAAAGGCAGCAAGAAGGGTGGCTTGCATAACAGCAGAGCTTCACTTCATAATTGTGGCAGATAGGTGGCAACTGCCCGACCTGGTCTTTGTTGTTGCAGGTAAGTCCTTTGGAAGCACTGCATTCCACTTTTTGCCCCAACTTATCTATGGGATGATGAGGGAATTGCTGTGCTCTGCATGAAATATCCCATGCCACCGGACAGAACAGGTAGGGCCTCTTGCGTATGATGTTGTGCAAGAGTTCATAGTCCCCATAGTCTTTTTTGTTTATCCCAGTGTCCTCTCCTGGCTTTAGCTTTGGGTGATCATCGTCCAACCACTCGGTACACTGGCATTGGCAGCCTGTAGACAAAGTCAAGAGGGACAAAGATGACACAACAACAAGGGAAATGCTATAGAGAGCTATGCACAGGCAAGTCATTGACTGAGAACAGGTCAGTTCAACTCACAAATATTTCACAATGGAACACTATTACAGTCCTTTAAATCAGCAGTTCCCTTCCTTTTGCATCTTATGTCCCACCACTCATTTTGTCAGAAAACCTCGGTCCCACCGAGATAAAAATAAAACCCCACTTCTGTACAGTTTGAGATGTCTGTTGATTCATCTATTTGAAGTGCAAACAACTTTGATTTTTTTCAATCGGGCAATGACTTGAAGTCCCACCTACACAACCTTCATGTTCCACTGGTTGAGAAACACTGCTATAAATAATAAGTGATTTCACTCAAGTCACCACATTGAACCAAAGTGAGAATTGGGCAAGAGCCAAATGGGAGCAGGGGTACCCTAACTACCTTTGTCTTGTGGACCTGAAAGAGTGCAGCTCAACATTTGATACATGTATCCATGCACAATGTCAGGAGGAACACAAATAGGTGGGATGGCTCAACTCTATCTTCGACCTTCCTCTGACATTCTGCTCCAGATGCTACACAATGGCAAAAGCTTTAAAGAGTTAACAGGTGCCATATCTGCCCCTGAACAAAGTAGATTTGAAGCATTTTTCATTCTCATAAGGAGAACTTCCATTACTTTAGAAAATAAGTGGTGCATTAGGCATGATGAGGAACAATCATGTAGAATCTACATCAACAGTTACTCTCTAAGTTACATGCTGTACACATTAACAGATTCTCATGCTTTGATAGCCAAACAATTAACATGAGCCTCAGCAGTTTGGGCAAATGCTTATTCAGAGTTACTGTCATGGCTGGCAGGAAAGAAAATGAGTGAATAATGGGAAGTGAAGTTGTCCAGCTGAGAGTGACTTAAGCATGACTTTGCCAAGATGCACCTTAGTCTCTCTAATACAGTTTACAATTCTTTTACATCAGAAGTGATATATATAATATAACATTACATCATGTAGACATGAAGAAAGGTGAATGTAACAACAAGAGTGTAAAATCAAAAGTTCAACCAGTGAAAGGGTAGAATTTCTACTGCTTCCTAGCTAATATTCTGTACATTTACATTATATCAGAGAACAACATTTAAAGCCAGACTCACAAAGCAATCCTCATCCCATTTTGAGCAAGATTAAAGCAATCCACATCGTCCTCACTCCCAAAGCATATGACCAGGACAGAGGGGGCATCAATTGTGAGAAAGTGTACATATGGAGTGGGGGGCACAATGAAATTGGCCTAGGCTCAAGATAAACCTGGACAAAGGAGGAACCGCCATTTATGATCATCTAATACTACCTATTTACCAAATCATGTCACCATGAAATCAGGAATAGTTTCATAGTGATTTCTCTTACCATATTTCTTGATGTCTCCAGAATACACTACTTTTTGCTAGTGGGGTTTCAATAACAAGAAAATAAGAACATGCAGTATCTACCCATCTCATACCTGTAGTTGCACTCATGGAGGTTGTTGGAGTTGGTGTGACAGTGGTGGAAGGTGTGGGTGTCAGGGTGGTAATGGTGGTGGTTGACTCTGAGGTAGTCGTGGCTGACGTGGTGGTGGTGGAGGTTGGTGGAGGCGTACTTGCAGTAATGGTGGTAGTTGGTGTTGGAGGAGTTGTTTCTGAAGTGGTGGTGGTTGACTCGGAGGTACTCGTGCCTGACGTGGTGGTGGTGGGAGTTGGTGGAGGAGTACTTGCAGTAATGGTGGTAGTTGGTGTTGGAGGAGTTGTTTCTGAAGTGGTGGTGGTTGGCTCGGAGGTAGTCGTGGCGGAAGTGGTGGCGGTGGGAGTTGGTGGAGGCGTACTTGCAGTAATGGTTGTAGTTGGTGTTGGAGGAGTGGTTTCTGAAGTGGTGGTGGATGACTGTGAGGTAGTCGTGGCTGACGTGGTGGTGGTGGGAGTTGGTGGAGGCGCACTTGCAGTAATGGTGGTAGTTGGTGTTGGAGGAGTTGTTTCTGAAGTGGTGGTTGTTGGCTCGGAGGTAGTCGTGGCTGATGTGGTGGCGGTGGGAGTTGATGGAGGCGTACTTGCAGTAGTGGTGGTCGTTGGTGTTGGAGGAGTTGTTGAAGCTGTAGAAGAGCCACTTGTGAGAGTAGACCTTGTTGTAGTGAATGAACTCTCTTTAAAATGAAAAAGAAATCTAGTTTTTAGAAATTACAAAGGAACTGAAATGCAACAAATTACATTTTGAGAGTCTTGACATTTTAATGCGTGTCCTTTAGGGGTTTTATGTATTAGTAGTGGATGTTCCAACAAAAGTCAGCATTTGAACCCACTCATTCCTTCTTCCTAGTTTATTATGGAGACTATAATAAAATTAAACATATCTGATGAGCTTAAGCAATTTTCTTTTGAGATCAGACAGTTTTGAAAGCAGCCTACACATCTGAAAATCTGTTCAATGTACTTTTTCAGCGCACCAGCATCTTACCCTTAAGAATGTATCGCTAAAAAGCAGTGAAAAATAAGAGGAGCCCAATGTTTTGTGTTAACTGATTGTCAGGAACTGAAATCAGGGCTAGTTGAGCCATAATGAGGCATCTCAGCCCACTTATCCCTAATACCTGGAATATAATCTGGCCCTATATATCCCAATATATACCTACCCTCCTCTGTTGTCTCTGTAGTACAAGGCGTTGTACTTGGTGTGGTCAAATTAGTAGTAGTAGTAGCAGTAGTAGTAGTTGTAGACCCTACAAGACAAAAATGGAACCTGCTTTTCAGAAACCACAACGGTGTTCATGACAATGTTTGAAGATAAGCTACAACCTTTATCACCTTAGAAATGCTTAGAATGAAAAGAAATTACATTCATCCAGGAGCATTGTCCCTACATGCACAAAGACCAGTGAGTTTTTTTCCCTCACTTAGTACTCTTTTTTGTCTTTGACAGTTTGTGTGTAATCACAGCAGCACACTTTCAGCACAACCAATTTCAGGTTAGGAGTTTTCTTAATAGCTGCCTTATAAGGATATTTGGTTACTTCAGTTTCAAGTCTAGAGTCTGAAGAATTTATGCTGGCCCAATTATGTCAAAGAAAACCCGACAGGGAGAATCCTAGTTCAGCAGTTTGAAAGACTGAAAAGCTACCTATCTCATAAAGCAAAGGCTTTCATCTTTGCAGACACTATTATAGCTGCCAAGGCAAAGACCAAGCAGGAAAAGTAGGAAGTGAACCTACCAACCTGACCGATAAATTATTCACATCATTGTCAAGTAACACCTTAACTTCTCTGATGGAAGGTTACAGTTCAGCCCCCTTTTGAACAAGATTTTCAAAGCAATCCTCACTTTCTTCACCCCCAAAGCATATAACCAGGATAGAGGGGCTGTAAGTTCACAGAAAGAGTGTGTAGAGTGGGGGCCGCAATGAAATTGGCCTAGGCTCAAGATAAACCTGGGCAAAGGAGGAACCGCCATTTATGATCATCTAATACTACCCAGTTACCAAATCATGTCACCATGGATTAACCAGCTAAATCAAGAATCGTTTCATAGTGATTTCTCTTACCATATTTCTTGATGTCTCCAGAATACACTACTGTTTGCTAGTGGGGTTTCAATTACAAGAAAATAAGCACATGCAGTATCTACCCATCTCATACCTGTAGTTGCACTCATGGGGGTTGTTGGAGTTGGTGTGACAGTGGTGGAAGGTGTGGGTATCAGGGTGGTAGTGGTGGTGGTTGACTCTGAGGTAGTCGTGGCTGACGTGGTGGTGGTGGAGGTTGGTGGAGGCGTACTTGCAGTAATGGTGGTAGTTGGTGTTGGAGGAGTTGTTTCTGAAGTGGTGGTGGTTGGCTCGGAGGTAGTCGTGGCGGAAGTGGTGGTGGTGGGAGTTGGTGGAGGCGTACTTGCAGTAATGGTGGTAGTTGGTGTTGGAGGAGTTGTTTCTGAAGTGGTGGTGGTTGACTCGGAGGTACTCGTGGCTGACGTGGTGGTGGTGGGAGTTGGTGGAGGAGTACTTGCAGTATTGTTGGTCTCCAGAATACACTACTGTTTGCTAGTGGGGTTTCAATTACAAGAAAATAAGCACATGCAGTATCTACCCATCTCATACCTGTAGTTGCACTCATGGGGGTTGTTGGAGTTGGTGTGACAGTGGTGGAAGGTGTGGGTATCAGGGTGGTAGTGGTGGTGGTTGACTCTGAGGTAGTCGTGGCTGACGTGGTGGTGGTGGAGGTTGGTGGAGGCGTACTTGCAGTAATGGTGGTAGTTGGTGTTGGAGGAGTTGTTTCTGAAGTGGTGGTGGTTGGCTCGGAGGTAGTCGTGGCGGAAGAGTTGGTGGAGGCGTACTTGCAGTAATGGTGGTAGTTGGTGTTGGAGGAGTTGTTTCTGAAGTGGTGGTGGTTGACTCGGAGGTACTCGTGGCTGACGTGGTGGTGGTGGAGGTTGGTGGAGGTGTACTTGCAGTAATGGTGGTAGTTGGTGTTGGAGGAGTTGTTTCTGAAGTGGTGCTGGTTGGCTCGGAGGTAGTCGTGGCGGAAGTGGTGGCGGTGGGAGTTGGTGGAGGCGTACTTGCAGTAGTGGTGGTCGTTGGTGTTGGAGGAGTTGTTGAAGCTGTAGAAGAGCCACTTGTGAGAGTAGACCTTGTTGTAGTGAATGAACTCTCTTTAAAATGAAAAAGAAATCTAGTTTTTAGAAATTACAAAGGAACTGAAATGCAACAAATTACATTTTGAGAGTCTTGACATTTTAATGTGTGTCCTTTAGGGGTTTTATGTATTGGTAGTGGATGTTCCAACAAAAGTCAGCATTTGAACCCACTCATTCCTTCTTCCTAGTTTATTATGGAGACTATAATAAAATTAAACATATCTGATGAGCTTTAGCAATTTTCTTTTGAGATCAGACAATTTTGAAAGCAGCCTACACATCTGAAAATCTGTTCAATGTACTTTTTCAGCGCACCAGCATCTTACCCTTAAGAATGTATCGCTAAAAAGCAGTGAAAAATAAGAGGAGCCCAATGTTTTGTGTTAACTGATTGTCAGGAACTGAAATCAGGGCTAGTTGAGCCATAATGAGGCATCTCAGCCCACTTATCCCTAATACCTGGAGTATAATCTGGCCCTATATATCCCAATATATACCTACCCTCCTCTGTTGTCTCTGTAGTACAAGGCGTTGTACTTGGTGTGGTCAAATTAGTAGTAGTAGTAGCAGTAGTAGTAGTTGTAGACCCTACAAGACAAAAATGGAACCTGCTTTTCAGAAACCACAACGGTGTTCATGACAATGTTTGAAGATAAGCTACAACCTTTATCACCTTAGAAATGCTTAGAATGAAAAGAAATTACATTCAACCAGGAGCATTGTCCCTACATGCACAAAGACCAGTGAGTTTTTTCCCCTCACTTAGTACTCTTTTTTGTCTTTGACAGTTTGTGTGTAATCACAGCAGCACACTTTCAGCACAACCAATTTCAGGTTAGGAGTTTTCTTAATAGCTGCCTTATAAGGATATTTGGTTACTTCAGTTTCAAGTCTAGAGTCTGAAGGATTTATGCTGGCCCAATTATGTCAAAGAAAACCCGACAGGGAGAATCCTAGTTCAGCAGTTTGAAAGACTGAAAAGCTACCTATCTCATAAAGCAAAGGCTTTCATCTTTGCAGACACTATTATAGCTGCCAAGGCAAAGACCAAGCAGGAAAAGTAGGAAGTGAACCTACCAACCTGACCGATAAATTATTCACATCATTGTCAAGTAACACCTCTAACTTCTCTGATGGAAGGTTACAGTTCAGCCCCCTTTTGAACAAGATTTTCAAAGCAATCCTCACTTTCTTCACCCCCAAAGCATATAACCAGGATAGAGGGGCTGTAAGTTCACAGAAAGAGTGTGTAGAGTGGGGGCCGCAATGAAATTGGCCTAGGCTCAAGATAAACCTGGGCAAAGGAGGAACCGCCAGTCATGATCATCTAATACTACCCAGTTACCAAATCATGTCACCATGGATTAACCAGCTAAATCAGGAATTGTTTCATGGTGATTTTTCTTACCATATCTCTTGATGTCTCCAGAATTACACTTGTTTTTGCTAGTGAGGTTTCAATAATTCAAGAAAATAAGCACAGACAGCATCCACCTGTCTCATACCTTGAGTAGCTGCAGAAGTGGAGGCCGTTGACGGTGGTGTGAGAGTGGTGGTAGTTGTTGTAGTAGGTGTTGGCGTTGATGGGGAGGTAGTGGTTGTTGTGTGCGATGTGATAGAAAGGCAGCAAGAAGGGTGGCTTGCATAACAGCAGAGCTTCACTTCATAATTGTGGCAGATAGGTGGCAACTGCCCGACCTGGTCTTTGTTGTTGCAGGTAAGTCCTTTGGAAGCACTGCATTCCACTTTTTGCCCCAACTTATCTATGGGATGATGAGGGAATTGCTGTGCTCTGCATGAAATATCCCATGCCACCGGACAGAACAGGTAGGGCCTCTTGCGTATGATGTTGTGCAAGAGTTCATAGTCCCCATAGTCTTTTTTGTTTATCCCAGTGTCCTCTCCTGGCTTTAGCTTTGGGTGATCATCGTCCAACCACTCGGTACACTGGCATTGGCAGCCTGTAGACAAAGTCAAGAGGGACAAAGATGACACAACAACAAGGGAAATGCTATAGAGAGCTATGCACAGGCAAGTCATTGACTGAGAACAGGTCAGTTCAACTCACAAATATTTCACAATGGAACACTATTACAGTCCTTTAAATCAGCAGTTCCCTTCCTTTTGCATCTTATGTCCCACCACTCATTTTGTCAGAAAACCTCGGTCCCACCGAGATAAAAATAAAACCCCACTTCTGTACAGTTTGAGATGTCTGTTGATTCATCTATTTGAAGTGCAAACAACTTTGATTTTTTTCAATCGGGCAATGACTTGAAGTCTCACCTACACAACCTTCATGTTCCACTGGTTGAGAAACACTGCTATAAATAATAAGTGATTTCACTCAGGTCACCACATTGAACCAAAGTGAGAATTGGGCAAGAGCCAAATGAGAGCAGGGGTACCCTAACTACCTTTGTCTTGTGGACCTGAAAGAGTGCAGCTCAACATTTGATACATGTATCCATGCACAATGTCAGGAGGAACACAAATAGGTGGGATGGCTCAACTCTATCTTCGACCTTCCTCTGACATTCTGCTCCAGATGCTACACAATGGCAAAAGCTTTAAAGAGTTAACAGGTGCCATATCTGCCCCTGAACAAAGTAGATTTGAAGCATTTTTCATTCTCATAAGGAGAACTTCCATTACTTTAGAAAATAAGTGGTGCATTAGGCATGATGAGGAACAATCATGCAGAATCTACATCAACAGTTACTCTCTAAGTTACATGCTGTACACATTAACAGATTCTCATGCTTTGATAGCCAAACAATTAACATGAGCCTCAGCAGTTTGGGCAAATGCTTATTCAGAGTTACTGTCATGGCTGGCAGGAAAGAAAATGAGTGAATAATGGGAAGTGAAGTTGTCCAGCTGAGAGTGACTTAAGCATGACTTTGCCAAGATGCACCTTAGTCTCTCTAATACAGTTTACAATTCTTTTACATCAGAAGTGATATATATAATATAACATTACATCATGTAGACATGAAGAAAGGTGAATGTAACAACAAGAGTGTAAAATCAAAAGTTCAACCAGTGAAAGGGTAGAATTTCTACTGCTTCCTAGCTAATATTCTGTACATTTACATTACATCAGAGAACATTTTAAGCCAGATTCACAAAGCAATCCTCATCCCATTTTGAGCAAGATTAAAGCAATCCACATTTTCCTCACTCCCAAAGCATATGACCAGGACAGAGGGGGCATCAATTGTGAGAAAGTGTACATATGGAGTGGGGGGCACAATGAAATTGGCCTAGGCTCAAGATAAACCTGGGCAAAGGAGGAACCGCCATTTATGATCATCTAATACTACCCAGTTACCAAATCATGTCACCATGGATTAACCAGCTAAATCAGGAATAGTTTCATGGTGATTTCTCTTACCATATTTCTTGATGTCTCCAGAATACACTACTTTTTGCTAGTGGGGTTTCAATTACAAGAAAATAAGCACATGCAGCATCTACCCATCTCATACCTGTAGTTGCACTCATGGAGGTTGTTGGAGTTGGTGTGACAGTGGTGGTAGGTGTGGGTGTCAGGGTGGTAGTGGTGGTGGTTGGCGTTGCTGGAGTGCTACTAGTTGTAGTTGGAAGACGAGTTGTTGTGAAGGGTGTTTGCGTAGATGTAGTAATGGTGGTTGGTGTGGGTGTCAGAATAGTAGTACTGCCTGGTGCTGTTGTTAGAGTCATCGTGAAGGTTGGTGTAGGTGTTGGTGTGGTAATGGTGACTGGAGTTGATGTAGTAGTTCTGGTCAGTGTAGGTGTTGGTACTATTGTAGTGGTTGTGATTGTTGTAGGTGTTGATCTTGGAGCACTTGTTTGTGTAGGTATTAGTGTGGTAGTTGGTGTCGGTGTCTGCGTTGTAATCGATGTTGAAAGTGTTGTTGTCGTAACCGTAGGTATTGTTGTGCTAATGGTTGTGGTCGGTTTGCTAGTGGTGCTTGAAGTGGGTGTTGGTGTGGTTGTGGTTGGAGTGGGTCTCGATGTGGTAGATGAAGTACAGCCAGGATTCTTTTTACAGCAATAAATCCGAATCTCATAGTCATAGCAAGGGATCCAGGGTTCGTCTTGTTCCTTATTTTTACATATGAGCCCATAAGTAATATTACATGACACTTTCTGGCCCACATCTCCTAGGCTTAAATTAAATCCGTTTTGGGGCCTGCACTCAATGTTATGTGGAGCATCACAGAAACCAGCTCCATCTTTATTCTTTATTGCATCATAGGTTTCATATTCACCACCATCTTCACCCTCTGTGGGTTTACTGACATCATACCACTTAGTCCAGCTGCATTCTTCATAGCATGTAACTGCAAGGAAAATTGAAAATATGGCATCTTGAAATCTCTTAAAAACAGATATAAAATTCAGAGACCTAGTTTGAATGTAATCATCTTTTAGGCAATGAAAATATATATTGCAACACAAGATTTTAACTGAATCAAGAACACAGTAATTGAATCTATATTGTATTGGGTTTTTTGCATAAGTGGCATTAGAAGCTTTTTTCAAACTAATGAAATCCACCCTTCTCTCTAAAATAACCCATACATTCTTTCTATTCTAAAGCTAAAATGTATGTCTGTGCTGCATAGTTACCTCTTTGTCTTCCCTTTCCCTTAATCAGGAAGACCTAATATGAAGAATTTCTTTAATAAGAAACTTACTTGTAGCTGTACTTGTTGAGGCTGTTGTGGGAACTGTAATAGGAAAAACTAACCAATATTACGATATAATCTTAAGAGATGCAGGGAAATTAAAACAGTATTTAAAAATAACACAGAAATAAGACAAGTCCATTTAATTCATTGCTGTTCGTCCTTCACAAGTAAAGATGACCACATCCAGTGGGGGGTGGTAGTGGGGGGAGACAAGAGAAAGGAAGCATGAAGGAAAAAGGGAAGGAGAAAAGAGAAAGGGAGAAAGAGAGGAAAAAGGAGAAAGAAGTGAGAGGAAAAAGAGAGAAGGCGGGATAGAGGCTAAGTTGTATGGGTATGCAGGTGACTTACAAGCCCAATCTTTGCCCTGAACAATTTGCTGCAGCAGGGGCAGGAGAGTGACAAGGACTGGACATGAGAGGTCATCATTTTCCTGGCTATGTGCTTCCTCACTGCCTCACTACCTCTGCTGAGACCCTTTAATTCATAGTCTTCCACTGAAACACTAAGGCAACTTCTCTCTGTGCTGCATCGCATTGGATTTATAATAGTAATCATGTAAAGTATGAGACGCCAAATAGCTCTGAACCTATTTAGGAAACTTTAGAAGCTGATATGCAACCTAGCTGAAATTTTACCTGTGGTACTAGGATAGGTTGTAGGTGTAGATGCAGGAGAATGGGGTGTTGAACAAGGGTAGATCCTTTCAAGAACTGCAGACCCATTTTCTCCACATACATACTCCATACATTCTGATCCATTCCTGGTTAGTTCAACTATCTCTCCTACATTATAGATTTTTCCACCGATGATGCATGGGCAGCCTGCAAGAAAGAACTTATTGTGGAGTTGTGTTCTGCTAAAAAATGGTCAAGTACAATCACAGACCTAAACATTTACAAAATTGCCTGGTGTAAATTTTTTTTGAACATGTGATGTGTGCAGCTATAATGGTTATGTCTGAAGATGAGCCAGGAATCATCATTGATTTATAATGACATTTAGGAGGAAGCCACAACTTATGTAACAATAAAGCCCTATGTAGGTGAGGTACATAAAATGACTCTCAAGAACAGATTTTTATTTAAAAGTAGATAAATAAAACAGTTCCCAGTGTAGTGTATTGGACTCAACATTAGGACATTTGAATAAGTGGGGAGGGGAACATTACCCAAAAAACCTGAAAGGAAGGGACAGGTGTCACAGATATAATCAGAAAGTAGTCTTATTTCACTCTTTTTTTGCTACATTCCTTAGATTCTTAGGTTGTTTATAAGTGTGATCTGGGGCAGGGGGGTGGGAGGGCTTTAATTGAAGAGAGCTGTTCTAATTAAGGCACCCAGAGTGTCTTATGTATCAGTGTCCCTGCACTTCAAAATGGTGGTGGAGGTGCTTTATCTAAAACTTGCTGAATGCAAACAGTACCCTGCAAACAGTGTGTTTAAAATAACTGTAAATATTCCTAAGAAATAACTACAGTGATAGCTATAATTTGTTGAATGAGCTTTAGATAAAGCACCCCCGCTGCCATTTTGAAGCGGGGGAGGAGAGAGGAGGTGATACACAAGGTGTGGGAAGCTGCTGGAGTGCAGTAATTACCATGCTCCAGCAAACTTGATGAATTGAGTCTGCTCCAATGTACTGTAATTACAGCACATCAGAGCAGCCTCCTTGCTTATGTATAGGCACCCAATAGGACTAACTATAAGGTTAAAAAGTGCTGTCAAATAATCTTTTGCCACAATCCGGCCTTGATCGCCTGTGAGTCATTCTTGATCATTACAAAATCTGATGTGGATTTTGTAATGATCATACAGAGGAGACGGATGTCATTGTTTTCTTACCCTTTTCTGTTTGCAGGGGGAAAAAAAGAAATTTTCTTTACCTGGGACAGTTGTACAGGTAATCTTTCCTGATGAAACACAGACACTAAAAAGAAAAAAATAAGTGAAAATCATGCAGCCCAACAGCTATCACTGTAGTTATTTCTTAGGAATATTTACAATTATTTTAATCATTCAAAATTTCATTTCAGTGTGACTGGATAGTTCTTTGGAGGGGATTTGCTCTGATATCATGATTATCATTTTTAAATATTACAACCAACTCACTTCTAATAGTTATTCTTGAGATAATTAGTCTCTTTCCCTCACAAATTGTGTAAAGAGGGAAGAAGTTGCAGAGCTGAGGAGTAAGTACTGATAATGACCCTTTCTGTTTTTTCACCAAGTAGACTTGGCATACTGATGGTCCTTGTAGGAGGTCACTCTTGGCTGACCTTAGGGAACGTGATGGAGCATAAGGAAAAACACATGCACCCTTAAATCACTTTGCTTCATTTTTCTGCACAGCCTCTCTCTGTTTGGCAGAGTACAACTAGGAGTATGCTAATGGTGAAACAGAGTCTGTCTAGAGAGCACAGTGCTGCAGAGATTTCCAGTTAGTTCTAGCTATGATAAAAGCTGCTCTAAGGCATGTTAGGCAAATGGCCCTTGGCTCTTTAAGCGTCAGCAGAGACACACTATATAAATATTATTAAAGTATTATTTAATGGTATTTTTGACAACATTATGAAAAGGAAACAGTCAAATTGATATCTGGACTTGCTCAATAGCTGGACTGAAAATAGTTTCAGGCACAGCCTTTCAGTTTTACAGCCAAAGTATAAAGTGGTGCTGTGTAAAAGACCCCGCAAGCAACCAGAACTAAAGAGTGCAGGGAATTGGTGAACTTGAAAAAGATACGTTTTTTCTCTTTTTCCCCCATTATTTATTTCCAGTTTTTGAGGTCTTCAGGATTCTGTTAACAGCTACACACACACAAAAGACTAACTACAGTGTTACTATACTAAGTATAGTACCTCACAGACTTATTCTACAGTTTGACTTTTACCTTGGCTAAATTGGTATTGCACCACAGTTATATGGAGATAGACTGATATATAGTTCCTGTAGATCTTGTCCATAATTCTAATATAATAAAACCCTTAGTCCATCTGTCTGTCTGTAATGCTTTTGGAGCACGCTGATTGTCTCAGCAGCCAATCAAAATGCTGACTGAAACAACCAATCAGAATGCTCTGCACAGACAGACACACATGGTGGAGCACCGCCATGACAGTAAGGACTGAGGGGAAAGAGCGGGGCCCGCCCTGGCCCTGCTCCTTGGAGACAGCGGTGGCACTACCCATCTCTGTCCCCGCCATCATGATGACGCTTCATCCCCAACAGAGAGGGATGGCGGGGACGGACTGGCATGGCGGAGCGCTGCCATGCTGGCAGGGATGGGGAGGGGACAGAGCAGGGGGGCAAGGTCAGCACCGCACTGCCAGCACCCTGCACCACCATCACCTCCAAGAAGCAAGGCCAGGGGGAGGAGGGGCAAAGCCATCCCTTGGATGCGGCCGCAGTGCAGGGTGCTGGTGGAGGGGGACAGAGGGGATGGTGGGGCAAGCTACCCCACCCCTGCTCCTGGGAGGTAGTGGCAGCACAGGGTGGTGAGTAGCAGTACTGTATCCCCCGCCCCCCTGCCACCTCCCCTGTCATGCTTGACAGGCAATTCGCTAGTCTGTACTATTAAAAGCCATTTTAAAATTAAACTGACAACACTAAACGTAATAGTATTTAAGCAGGTGTTTAAGATCTATTAAAGTCTATTCAGTATCAGCACACACTTAGATGCTTTCCTGATTCAGGTAGCAAGGATGCAGTGGCAGTGTTTTATTTCTACATACCATCTTTTACAGTTCTCTATTGTGGGTACTTCTGTGGATGGTGGGTAATACGTTCCATTCATATAACAACCACAGTGATCTTCTGTCACACATTTTTTGGAATACTCATCATAAATGGGATACTCTGGAGGGCAGCTGGGGTAACAACCTATTAACCATAAACAGTGATTTTTTTAATATTAGTAGGTGTAAACATTTTCATGTAGTCCACTCAAACCAGTGGATTTCAGTTGTTCACTGAACATGCTGAATATTCCCCATGGATCTATCAACAGTATCAGGGTTGTGCGGTTTGAAGAAACCCAGTTTTCATTATAATATACGAGACACATTTTTGCACAATACTTCCATACACATTTAATCACATTCCCAATAGGATAATTTGTTAAAAGCATGAAGGTAACTTAAGTTCATAATAGACGTTCCATTTATTCACCAAAATGTTAGAAATAGTTTTTTCATACTATTTTGATAGATAAACCAGACCATGTCACAGATATTTTAATTTCCTTATAGAAATTATAAGGAATATAGCTGCCTCAAATCCTCCATATGAAAATACATTTTTACTAGGCCTGTGTGAAACAGGTAGTATTTGCTTTGGATTCGGTCAATTCAGGGGACAGTGATTTGATTCGGTGATTCGAATCACTGTCCCAATCGATTCAGCCAAATCTGATTTGGAGATATGGCCACTGCTGAATTGGCCGAATCTCTGAATCAAACAGGCCCCTTCCCCCACCCGCTTTCCCAGCCCTATCAATGGCTGCTTTGCCCGGCCCTAGTGTCCCGGCTCTTAAAAAAAAGAAAGTCCCACACTCTCCAGCTGCTGCCAGGCAGGTGGGGAGATCCTCGCTACCCTGCACTGCCCCGCGCTGTGTGTGTGGGGCTCTGCCACAAGCCCCCATCACCCACCCACCCTCTCAGCCCCGTCAATGGCTGCCTCTCCTATTCCCAGCATCCCAGCACTTCGGGGGGGGGGGCGTTTAAAGCCCCTGTATATTTTTACATTTGCCCTTTGCACAGGCATGAAGATGGTATAATATGGCTTAACTTTATGTCATGACAGTAGTGTAATTCAGGGTGAAGTTACATGTTACATTTAGATCATACTAAATGTGTCAAATGTTAACCAGTGTTAAAGTTAGAATATGCTGTGAGAAGTTACACATTAAGGCTTATCATCATTTCTTGCCTGCACCACTCTGACTTGCCATTGGAGGGCTGTCGAGCAAATGCGTGGCTATAAGCCAGGGCACCTGGTCTCTGTCCCTGGGACCCATGGGGACCTGTGGTGGGAGGCTTGCAGTGGTGCATTCTGGTGGGATACTGGGGGAATGCAATTTGCTTGTTTTATTTCCATGGGGCAGAGTGAACTTACTCTAACATGTGCTAGGTAGCACTGCCCAGAATTGACCCTCACCTGAAGTGGCATAACTTTGGGATACTAAGAGACCACTTAGAACAAATTAATGAGGATACTCACATTTTAAGTGTTCTTAGTATGGTCTAAGTGTAACATGTAACTTCACCCTGACTGGAGGAAGGCATGTGGGGCAGCAGCCTCAGGCTTTTTGGGAGCACAAAAATAGTCACCACCACAGCGAGTGACTTGAAGAGTCACTGCTACCAGCAATGCAGCAGATGGTCCAGCCGTATGTGCCACTGCTGCCTATGGCACAGAACTGACCTGATTTGCCTGTGTATCATGTATCTAACCCCTGAATAAGAATTCAGAATGAAACATTGGAAAAATCATAAATGCCAGCCTCCAAATATCATTTGGCTGGCATCAATAGTGGAGACATTAGGTTCTTCTTAAGAAGTCACTAATAACCAAAAGGAATGGGCCTGATATTCATTTCCTATTTAGCAATAAAGAAATGCTTTACGATGTGTATGTCACAGTAGAGTCCATCTGACAAATAAAAACATTAATATTTTAAAAAGAAATAATTCAGTAATAAAATTTTAATTTACTTTACCATGAAAAGTGTTTGCTTCTCCCTGACGTGCTCTTAAAATGGTACTCAGTAGTCAGTATGATCACTATAGTCAACTACTGATGAGTAAATCATCCCCATTTTATTATTCAAAATTAGGGCCTTAGAAATGTCCAGCCAATCAATTTGATAAGCAAGCCCATCATTTGGTACTTTAAACCCCCCAAAAAAACCTTTATTAAAATACAAAACAGCAGAGAGTTGCTTACCTTCCAGCAACGGGACTGAGAAGTTGCTACTGGGATTAGTAATAATCTTGCAGGTCTTAATTTCACGGCCACAAGGCTCATAGTGCCATGTACACTCATTACGAGCATTGTAGTAATCACAAAATATTGCTGATAGAGAAAACAGATATCATTGAAACCTATAGTTGCCAGGTGAGGATCCCATTTCCATCCCCAGTGAGACCAGCCAAAGGATTACATGGTGCATTGCTATAATTCTCTTTGCCACTAGGATCTAGACTTTCTTTCAACTCAACTTCAACACAGACCACATGAAAGCCTTCAGGGTGAAATAAATTACTGAAATCACAAAACTATTAAGAGTCAATAGTGATTTGAATTTGGGCTATCTGTTGAAATACTGCAAAAATGTTGGCCTTCTCTGGATACTTGAAAACTGTTTAAAGGCTATTAAGTTCAAGTCAGTTTGACTTGCATCTAGAGTCATATACAGCAGGTCATAATAGAGTCACTAGTTTATAGGGGAAAATGAAGCACAATTTGCTTGAGTAAGATACATTACTGACTGAACAAGAAATTTTTGTGCTAACTATTCAAGATCACAACTCAGAATTGCTGTCTCTCTAGCAGTTTCAACATTTTAATTCCCCCCACCCCTCAACCCAGTCAGAACAAAAACAAACCTTTCTTAAATTTTCCATCAGCACATGCATGCTCCAGCAGACCCAATTAATTGAGTCTGCTCTGACGCGTGTTAATTAGCATGTGTCAGAGCAGGCATCAGGCAGGTGCATAGGTGCCTGTTGTTTCCATTCTGTACTGAGATCTTGAGCCATGTCACTGTGAATGCTTTCAGTGCTACAGTATACAACCCTGTGCTAGGACACTTGTGCAGTGATTGAAACCTCTATGACAGCATTCTAAGTATAGTCACCGTCAGTAACATTACTCTCAGTAATATTTAAAGATTACTCACGGCATATATCAGGAGTTCTCCAGAAGACACATGCCATAGCTTTAATACACGCTTGACCATAGGCAGCAACTGCAGAACAAAAGCATTCACAGTCTCCACCGCTGTCACAGGAGCAGGCATCATGAACACAAGCTTCATAGAATGGAGCTGGGTCCACCTGGGAAGAAACAGTGTCCCAGTTAGCATCATAATTATGTTTTCAGCTTGGAATCTCAGAAATCTTCTAGAAGCTGCTTACTGCATGTGATTTGGTAATAGTTTTGCTTTGGAGTAATTTCTTAGGAAGCCCATGAGTGGAATTACTCTCACAGTGAAGGAAATGGACACTTTAGTCCAATGTATGAAAATATAACAAATCTTCAAATGAACGATTGCAAGAAGTTGTAGACACCTGAACACCTAACCTTGAATTGCATTCTATAATTAACATTTTCAAAAATTATAACGCCTTAAGTTTTATCTACATTCTCATTAAAAACATGATTGCAGCACATTTTTCTGCCAGCTAGCTACCAACAGGAATGAAGCTACATTGGCTGCCTGAGTAATTTTACAATAACCAAGAATAGGGGACTGACAACTTCTTTAATGCATGTCAGCTGCTCAGGGGTAACTTCTCATGTGCACTTGCTTACCCTATTACAGATGGCAGTTTAGCGCTCCATGCAAAAAGATGAAAGTTACAATGCTTTAGTTTCTTATTGTGGTGTAATAGTGGAGGCATAGAAAGTTACCACAGAGTTGGCTCACCTATGGTAAAAACTTTGCCTGTTCATATCCTAAGGCAGGTCTGTATAGCCCATGCCCAAGGCTGTGCTGCCACAGCTTCACTGTGATTGATACTCTAGCTAAGCAAGCTTGAAAATGTCTGTTTGTGATGCCATCACACCTCCAGTGGCAGTATAGGCATAGCCTGGGACTATCCTGATTATATATGCCTACAGTTTTGCACATCTAGCCTCCTCTGGACCACCTACCCAGGCAACGGTTCACTTGCACTGCTTACCTTGGCATGACAGCTTTTGAAGGTGTCACTCTTGATAAGCTTACATTTGAACTTTGCCCACGCATGTCGATGAGGATCCACATCACAGGGTTGGATCTCTGCTGTCACATCAGGGCACATGGGGTCATGTTTCCAAGAATTCCCAAACTCCAGAGGTTCGTGTACAAGCAGCCTGCTCCTTGTTGTGAAGTCATTGTTGGAGTTGTCATCAAAGTTACCACACAGACCACAGACTTTGCCCTGAAAAGCAGATGAAGTTTGTTTTCAAAATACATTGTCATATTTCAAGTTTAACCTGGTATGTGAGCACAGATTCCTAATGAAGTGGGGAAGTGTACACGAGGTGCTTAACTGGGCAGTAGTATAGTTTACTGTGAAGTAAGCATGTGTGTCTATATGTACACATGCTTATTATGCACTAAACCTTGCTAATCACAAGAAAATTTTCTACCTGCAAATGCAAGTAGCAAATTTACTTTTAATTAGTAACGTCACAATAGTGCTCATGTAGAGACTCCCAATGGAGAGCAAATCTGCTTTTGGTCAGCCATCCACCAGGGGGTAGGAGATTGCTCCCTGCTCCTGGGAGCTGCCTGCTGCCAGGGAGGGCTCCACCACAGGAGTCTGGGTGGCGACTGTGCCTCCCTGCCCCAGCAGCAGGAAACTCTAAGCCCCCTGCTCTGAAATCATGATCAGGGATCAGGGGGTTGGGAGACCCTTATCATCAGCACCAGCTCAATGACCATGAAAAAAGTACTGGGAGATAAGGGTATTCCATCACTGGCCCCATGGTACAGGGCAGGCACTGGGAGCTCCCTGCTGGTGGGGGCTGAGGACCCTGTTCCCCCCCCAGCTCTGAGCTGGGGAGCTTGTCCTCTGCTCAGCTCTGCAAGTATGGAGCTGGGGGGAGGGGGGGGAGAGGGAGGGGCAAGCTGGGGAGCTTGTTCCCCTCCAGCTCCACACTGTGCAGCTGAGCAGGGAACAAGTTCCCCAGACTGTTCCCCTGTGTTTTGCACTGATGGAGCTGAGCAGGGAACAAGCTCCCCAGCATGTCCCCTACCCAGCTCTGTGCTCATGGAGCTGAGTATGGAACAAGCTTCCCAGCCTCCATCCGGTTTGCAGGGTTGGGGCTGGGAACTCTCCTCGCCAGAGGCAGGCCTGAGCTCTGTCCCCCAGTGGGTGTTTGTGTGATTATTTATGTTTCATTTGCAATGATCCAAACAGTGGCTACAATTTTCAGTCCTGTACAATGGCAAACAAGAAGCTTTTTGATTACTGCTCTCATAAATGAAAATCAGATACTTAAATCTTGTCCATGGAACATTGAGATATTATTTGTATGGGTTTATTTCTAACGAGTGTTGGTCTTGATGACTAGACTTATTATCTTGAAGGTATATTTCAACATTGCAAAGTATTTCTTGTAAGACATTAACAAAAACTTAATATTGGGGGTCTCAAGGACTTTTTGTTAGTTGACACCCATCTAGTCAGAATGCAGTAAAAAACATAGGGTACAGACACATGTACATTTGGATCCATTTCAGAAGGGGAATGCTTCAAAACAAGCTGGGAATGATGCAAACAGGGGCAGATCCGGGGGGAGGGGGGTGCAGTTGCATTCCCCTTTGGTTTCTGCTCCACCCAAAGTTTAAAACCAACTGCTTGGCAGTGGCAGCAGCATTTCTAGTGAGGCAGCAGTGAGAGCATCAACTGAATTAATGGTTCATTAAAATCTACCTGATTCCTTCTAAACTCTTCATTCTACTGGTACTAGTAAAGACCCTTTCTCCTATTTAACAGGCTTGATGTTCCACTATTCAAGTCAGCCTTTCTTCTGCAATCTCTTAGCTGCTCCTGGTAATGAAGCTCCTATTCCACAGCCCTGTAGAATGTTTTTAACTCATTGCAGTGAAGTTATATTTGTTATTGCTTCAATGTGGAACTAAACAATATAGCCCTAACACCCCCCCATACTAATAAAGCTTCTAGTTTCTAGTTTCTTGTTTTCTTGGAGAAAGATATGGACTGTGTTCCATGGGATGATGCACCACACCATCTGCATACCCCTTTTCAAAATCACAGAGCTGCTCATGGATTCAAATGCAAAAACTGCTTCAACTTCAACAGCTGACTGCTTCAACTTCAATGTTAAAGTTGGAGTAATTTTGATTTGTTTGTATCATTCCCAACTCATCCACATATAACGATAGGAGACAGAATCAAAAGACTTGCTAAAGTTAAGTTATATCACATCTACTACTTTCCCACTATCCACAGAGCCTGTCACCTTATCGTACAAGGCAATCAGGTTGGTCAGGCATGACTTGGTCTGGATGAATCCATGCTGACTGTTCTTGATAAACTTTTTCTTCTCCAGATGTTAGAAATATACTCCTTGATGACCTGCTCCATAATCTGTCTTAGCATTAAGGTCGAACTGACTGGTCCTGAATCCTCCTTCTTTTTTAAAGATGGGCACTATATTTGCCATTTTACAGTCATCTGGGACTTCAAATATCCACAATTCTCCAAGATGATTGCCAATGACTCTTAAAATATCTCAGTAACATAGCGTAACATAACATAACAGGGCTACTCCGTGCCCTGGGGAGTGACAATATGCAGACTGCTGTACAGCCAGTGGTGGTGAAACTGCCAGCTGTGCTGGTGGCTATGTTTGCATGTCCTGCCTCCAAAGGCAAAGCCTGAGTCTCCTTCCCCAGTTGCACACCCCTCGGTTTTGTTATTGTATTTCAGGCAATTCCTTCAGCACCTTAGCGTGCATGCTGTCTAGCTCTGCTGACTTCAAAACATCAAGCTTCACTAAAGATGGAAATAGACATCCCCTTTTGTCACATTTGTGCCATCATAAAAATGTTTATGGTGGCAAACAAGCTAAGCAAACAGATGTCTATATCCCTTTGCATACTACATACATGGCCATTATGAAGCTGATATCAATTTGTGCTGCTCTTTAGCTGTGGATGTCTATTTACTTTATCGCATGAGGATTTTTGAAGCCTAGAGCTACCTGTGCTCCCCAGCCATCCCAGCCAGGTGCACCAGGGGCTTGTGGGGCTTTGATACTGTGCACCCTGGGGAATTCCTGCACAGAATCAGGTTCCCCAAGTCCTGGAAGTAGCTGCCTAGCTTTCCCAGTTTACCAAAATGGAACCCAGAAATCCCAGGGGCACATATTGGTAAGCAGAGAAACCCCAACTCTCCCCATTTACCAAGATGCATCCCAGAGATCCAAGGGGCATGACTTGGTAAGTGGGGAACACCAGACAGGCACTTCCAGGGCGAGAGGGATTTGATCCTATGTGGGAATTCCCAGGGTGCACAGGTTCATCATGCCCCATGGGAATGTCACCCATTGTCTCGCAGCAACAGCAGGTGAGATAATGGGTGATGTGTGTTTCACCCACTCAAGCAGATCAGCTGTACTGGGACAGATCCCAGCACAGGTAATCCACTTCATTTAATGATGTCTGTTTCTACCCTGAGCAATCCTGAACCTGTTCTTTCACTACTCTATGCTTAGTAACTCATCCCCTGTTTTGCTGCCAACTGTACTTGTCATCTGGTAGCCAATTTTATTTATAAAGACTTAAGTAAAAAAACAGGCATTAAAAACTTCACCCTTCTCTGCATTATCCATTACTGGATTGCCCTCTGTATTCAGTAAAGGACCTATATTTTCTTTAGCCTTCATCTCACTTCTGATATACTTGTAGATATTTTTTATTCCCTTTTATACCCCTTGCTAGTTGCATCTCAAATTGTGTCTTGGCATTCCTGATTTTTCTCCCTGCATGCTCATGCAATGCTCCTATTCAGTTCTATGGTAATAAGAAGTTTCCACTTTTTTTATGAATCTTTTTTTGAGTTTCAGCTCATTATGAAGTTCACTTTTTAGCCAGGCCAGCCTCCTGCTACACCCCTTATTCTTTCTTTGTATTGGGATAGTTTGCTCCGGCACTCTTAACAAGGCTTTCTTAAAGTACAACCAGCTCTCTTGGACTATGTTTTCCCCTCAGACTTGCCTCCCAGTGAATCCTGCCTAACAGTTCTCCAAGTCTTCTGTCCTGAAGTTTCAGTGTCTATTTTACTTTTCCTCTTTTGTTCTTTCCTTAGGGTCTTGAACTCTATATGTAGTCCAACCCCCTGCATGAAAATGGGATCAGATGTTTTTCTACCCCACTTCCTAAAATCCCAAATGTGGGAGATCCTACAGTGTTCCTTAGTAGCATGTGGTGGTGTTTCACTGCTCTAATAGTTAGGAAAATTGTCTATATCCATCATACATCTTTTTTGCTGAAATGATTTCTTTTTGTCCTTTTTTAAGTGTCCTGGGTAATACTGAACACAACCTTCTTTATAACATGTTCTTACTTATTAGAAAACTGTTGCACCTAATGCCATGGGAAGATGAAATAACAGGCCTGTGTGCAAGACACCTTAAAGCAGGCAAATGCTTTTGCACCACTTTAACGGTGCTGGTGTTTGCACATGTCAGTGGCGTATTGTGAATTAATTCCAGCCGCTGTAGGAAATTCGTCAGTGTAATGTCCCTTAAATTACTTGGAGTGCAGCAAACTAAAACTCCTCTGAGTGCTCCTACAGCCACGGAACAAAGCACCGGGCTCCATGCAGCACAGGGCCTCTGCAGGAAGCCCTGCAGCAGCCCAGGAAGGCAGGCTCCACCCAAAAAAAGCAATAAGCCTGATTTCTCCCCCCACCCCTTCAATGGAGCCTGCCTTCATACATGAGTTGCACGGGGGCCCAGTACTTCCTTCTGTGGCTGCAGCGCCCCCCGGGACTGCCCGAGCTGGGTGCTGTGGGCAGGTGCCACCTCGGGGGGGGGAGCCACGGCTGCTGCAGAGGGAAGCACCAGTCCCTCCACCCCTGCAACCCAGGGACCGCTCCGCCCACCAGCAGCTTGCCCTCCCCTCCCTGCTGCCAGGTATGTCAATGTGTGCATGATACAGGGGTTTAAAGGGCCCTAAACTGAAACAGTGTTTTTTGAAAACCCACCACTTCATTTTGGGGCCCCCATTTCATCTACACACATCCTAAGGCCCTTTGTGCATCTGAACCTTAAACTTCGTGGATCCAGAAAAGTTACAAAGTAACTGCTCATTTTTGTTATAATAGTGTGCCATAATCATTATACTATATTTTAGAAGGGTCACTTACCATATAATTAGGGGTCAGATTGATGAAAACAGTAGTCCTCTTATCCCAGATAACCATCAAACCATTGCTGGCCTCAATAACAAGATACAGACCCACTTTCCGAGCCCAATAATCCACATGCTCATCATGATCTTTTTTAATTGTATAAAGTTCCTTGTCCTGCAACTTCAGTTCAGTCCTCTGAAAAATAAAAAGGGCAAGTTTGCAATAGCACTGGTTATTATAGATTCAGAGATGTTTGGGTCAGAAGGGACCTCAGTAGATCATCGAGTCCACCCCCCTGCTATGAGCAGGAAAGAGCAGTGTGGTTATATGACCCCAGCCAGGCACATGTCCAGCCTCCTCTTAAACACCCCCAAGGTAGGGGAGAGCACCACCTCCCTTGGAAGCCCATTCCAGATTCTGGCAAGCCTTACCATAAAGAAGTTCTTCCTGATGTCTAACCTAAATCTGCTTTCCCTCGATTTGCGGCCATTGTTCCTAGTTACTCCAGGGGATGCCCTAGTAAATAGAGCATCTCCTATTCCTTGCTGTACCTTCCCTCCTCTCCCCATGAATTTGTAGGCAGCCACAAGATCACCTCTCAGCCTTCTCTTGCAGAGGCTGAAGAGATCCAGGTCTCAGTCTCTCCTCATATGGCTTTGTCTGCAAGCCCGTAACCATACAAGTGGTCCTCCTCTGAACCCTCTCGAGATTGTCCACATCTCTCTTGAAGTGTGGCACCCAAAACTGGGCACAGTACTCCAACTGTGGCCTGACCAATGCCACATAGAGGGGAAGTATCACCTCCCTGGGCCTGTTCGTTATGCACCTGCTAATGCATGATAAAGTGTGGTTAGCCTTGTTGATCACTTCATCACTTGACAACTCACGTTCATCTTAGTCTCAACAACTCCCTTTCCACTGCTGCTGTGCTGTTGAGAAGGTCCTCTCCCAGCCTATAGGTGTGTTGGTGATTCCTTCTCCCTGGGTGCAGCACTTTGTACTTGTCTTTGTTGAACTGCATCCTATTCTGTTCTGCCCACTTTTCCAATGTGTCCAGATTCACCTGGATTCGTTCCCTATCCTGTAGTATGTTAACTTTATCCCATAATTTGGTATCAGCTGCAAATTTGGAGAGAGTGCTTTCCACTCCCTCATCCAAGTCACTGATGAAGACACTGAACAGCACAGGTCCAAGGACTGAGCCTGGGACTTCAATGCCCACATCTTTCCAGGTCAATATTGACCCAACCCGTAATATCTTATAACAAGACAAGATATTAGAGGAGGGAAGGTGATGGACTTTGGAACAATGAAAAACCCCTGAGCTGACTTCAAAAATCAACATAGGTCCATTGACCTTAATGGAGCCGCAAGAAGTTCCAGTAACTGATTCTAACCCATTTCACTGTGGGCTTCAGATTTTACTTGCCTTAAGGAACTAGATATTCATTTACTTGTTAGATTTATATGCTGCCCTTCCCAAAAAGGCTCAGGGAAGTTTTCAGTAAAAGAGAAAAAAAATTATAGAAACAAAATAAATATTAATATAAGAAAACCTCCACTTAGAAAAGAAAAAAGAACAACAAATTCAGGAGCAAACCACTCCACTTCACCCACTCCTGCTCCCCTGTCTCAGACCAAGTTGAATATCCGGCCCTGCCCAACCCATCTTTAGTTCCCAACCCATATTCAATAAAAACAACTATTTCCCTGAAACTGTATTCCTTAACATCCTGCCACAACAATTTCCCCACAAACTATGTTCCCTAACATCCCACTCTCCTGCCTCACTCTGGGTAATCTCCCCCACCCTTATTATTCCTTCCAAACTAAACTTCCTCACTCAAAAGGGGGACCCAGGCTGTCTCCAAAACCCATTCATTGTCCCCTTCCCAGCAGGAAAAAAACATGTTGAATTAAAGGAAAAAACAAAACAAAAAAATAGATCCCTTCATCCCCACTTGGTCCCCTCTGAAGGGTAATGTCAAAGGATTCCTCCACATATGCATGGCAGTTTTGATTAGCCGCCTACTAGGTATGAATTCACCCTTGTCAATACTCACCCCTAAAAATATTTTAATAGCCTTTGAGCAGGTGACTCCTGTGGTTCCACAACGGACATTTTCTGTAAGGATACTAAATGAAGCACTGGAATTTTTTTCACCACAATAATCCTATTAAAAGTAGAAGCATACAATATAAATAAATAAAAGGAATCGTATTCTTTATTTTTTCTTATTTTAACCTAAAAATATTTTAAACTTACTCACTTAATGTGCGCATTACTGCTAATTAGACAGATGTAGCCAGATGGCTAATTTCTGTATCTACATTATCAATATATGCACATCTATCCATTTATCTATATTAAATTTGTTTACCAAATACTAGAAATAAGTAGAACTATTCAATGAAAAAATGACGTACATTCCAAAATGAATATATTCATTTTTGGAATTCAGAATCAGCCACTTGTTTTGGAACAATATTGATTAGCCAACAGTTCTCATTCCCCAGTTAGCTAATTTTCATAAAATCTGCAGTTGGCTCATCAGCTGAGATTTTCACTCAGCAAGCTGAAAACCCCATTTGCTTAATCACACATCCCAGATCTTTTGCAAATATGGAATTTAGCTCAGTAGAAGCCTATGAATTGTGCCCTCAGAGAAAGAGGATGTGAGGGAGGTAAGCTTAGAACCAAACTGATCGATCTTCTAAAAGTAGTTAAAGGCTCTGTAGCAACTTTTCACTTTTGTTTCCTGCTCCCACTGGACCTTACCTGAACAGCCACATATTCACACTCTCCATCAAAATCATACTGTTTTCCATCAAAGGTAATATAATGGCCACTTCCATATATACTGCAAGTCCCAAAGCAATTACCAGTAGTGCAGGTCCAATGTCCTTTCTGGCAGGTACTAGGGGTAGAGTAAAAGATTTTATTTTTCAGATCTCATCCTTATATATATTGTTTGAAAATGTGAGGACAAAGCATGACAGTAGCATAACTAGGACAGGGAAAGGAGAACACATGTCCCAGACATTGACTATGAGGGGGCACCAGGATCCTCACCACCAACAACACCAGCAGTCTTTGCAGTGGCAGGGAGGCTGCCTTTAACTAGCCATAGGAGCTGGGTAAGGCAGCACCACACTAAGCTATGTAACTATGTGAGGATGGGGGTGAGTGGGGTGAGCAGACTGGTGCCCCCCCCCCGTACTCAATGAGTGTGGTACACCACTGAACCATGCAATTCCCTGACCCACATGGAGTCTATAACATGTATTATAAGCACCTCTCTGTTGTAGGGCACTACAAATCACTCTCTCCTCACCAGTCATGATGTGGGACTAGTGCACTAAAAATTAAGTCCATGATTAAGTTTATAGTATAGCTATTAGCTTTGCTTAGCTTGCTGTTGGTTCTGCTATCAGTCTTACCCCCAGAATGACATTTTTATTCAATAAATGGTGCCTACTGCAAAGAGATGCTGCAGTGGGGTAGCCGAGTGGGGTGACAGAGCATCTTTTTATCACTCCAGAAGCAAGGGTTTGAGCTTTCTTTTGGACTTACACCAAAGGCTGCTCCTACTACAAATGGGTGCCTAGTCATTTGCACTGAGAAGTGTCAAAGGTGGCCAGATGTGATGTTAGCCGTTGGGTATAAAACATGTTGAGTCCTGATTACATTAGCTCATTAAGCAGTTAGGTTCAAGATGTGCAAAGTTAGTGATTCTGAGTAAAGTTACAGTGATTCCTCTTAAAATGCCCTACTTTTGTCTAAGATGAACAAAGACTATTACCTCAATATTTATGGTATTAGCTAAGTTTTCATGAAAGGAATCTTTCAGTTAACCTTCACAGTCACAAGGCAACTAGAATAGACCTCAGAATTAAAGCTTGTGTATCTACATGCTGCTCATAAGAGCAATTCTTACATCCTAATATTATCCTTTGTTCACCACAAAAAAAATAATACATTAGGAGAGACTGAAAGATCACAATATCTTACCAGGTGTTGCAATTCACTGTTATGTTTGTTCCAGAAGAATAAAATTTATCATTATGAATACATGGACAATCCTTCTCTTGAACACATTTCCCTCTGCCATCATCAATCAGTTCAGAAGGACATACGCAACCTGAGATGCACTCCAGCTGGAACTAAGGAAAATAAATACAAATTTTAATTTATATTACTTTTATGAATTTTCTACTTTACCTTTTCTTCTGCAAACACTCATCCCAGAAACTGTATTTAATTTCTAATCCAGTCATTTACATAGGGACATAAAACTGTCATGTTCTCCAAGGCCACTGAATCCAGTCCTCTGAATATAGGCAAGTATTTGTCCAAAGAGTCTGAAAAATCATCCACTCCAACTCCTTTCATGCACCAGAGGCACAAAGCAACCCATGAACAGCTAAAAATCCTATAATATACCACAGGTAAAGAGCAGGAGAGATAAAGGCACAACCAGTACCCTCTTTTCCTCCACCGCCTTCAGCCTGTCAGTCCTCATCTTACAAAAGAAGTTCTTAGGATTAGTCTTCATAACATTTCTGCTGTTCCAGTCCACAAAGTTATCTAATTTTTCCTATATGATTATAAGAAGCATTGGTACTACTCAGCACCTTCCCATGTTGGTACTACTCAGTAGGGCTGTGTGAAGCTTTGATCCCTGATTCGATTCGGTGGAGATTTGGCCTGATTCAGTGGCCGAATCTCCGAATCTGAATCAGATCAAGAGACCCTTTAATCTCTCCGAATTGAATCGGAACTCTCTGAATTGATTTGGAGAGATTCAGAAAGATTTGACGATTTGGACACAGACACAGCTTTAAATGTTTTTTCTGCATACCTCTAGGTAGCAGATGGCTCATGAATGCTGTGATGCTGGGGCACATGGAGTGTCCCACAGAAGTGCAAGGGGGCTCCCCAGCGCACTCAGCAGCAGACCCAGAAGTGGACCAGAAGCACTTCCAGGTCCACTGGGGAGCATGCAGGGCCCCCCCCCACCACTCCCATGGCTTGGTTACTGGTGTCTCCTGGATCTGGGGGGGCACCCAGGGTCCCCCCATAGCTGATCACTAAGCCAGAGGGATGTGGTGGGGGACTGCGCTTTCAGTGGTGAACCTGGAAAAGGACCAGAAATACTTCCGGTCTACTTCCAGGTTTGCCACTGAGAATGTGGGGGGCCGCCCTGCACTCCTGTGGGATAATCCACCATTCACAAGCTATGGTACCTTGACCTATGTTGAAAAAACATTTAAAAGTGTGCCTATGGCCAAATCTCTGATTCTCTGAATCAAGCATTGAATCTTCAGTTTCTGCTGAATCAAATTGGGACAGTTATACGAATCAACAAGTTGAATCAATGTCCCCAGTTTGGGCCAAATCCAAATCAAATACAGCCCATTTCACACACCCATACTACCCAGCAGCTTTGTCATCTTCAAATTCCATCAGCACACATCTAGTTCCTATACTAAGTTTGTTAATGAAAACATTAAACAGGTAGATCCTAAGACCATATCCTGAGACGCAGTCTGATTAGACTCTCTCCAAACTGACCACTTTTCTTTTAAAATAACTTACTGTAGTCTCCCTTTTAGCCAACTCTTTATCCCCTTTATGTTTATAGTATTAATCCCCATCTTCTTCCATTCAACTAATAATTTCCCTTCCAGAGATTCTCCTTAATCTAAATAGAATAGATCCACTGAATTGTCCTGTTATTCTATGATAGAATATGAAATTGATCTGATGTGATCTTTCTTGAAAAAAACTCCACGTTGCCTTTTGTCTATTTCTCTGTTTTCCTCCATATCCTCTATTATTCACAGATTCATAGAAGTTGGGGCTGGAAGGGACCTCACGAGATCATCAGGTCCAGCCCCCTTGCTCTTAGGCACAACAAAATGCTAGGGTCAGATGACCCCAGAGAGGTGTGCATCCAGTCATCTTTTGAAGATCTCCAGACCAACTCTGCAAGGAGTCTATTCCAGACTCCGGACAATCAAACTGTAAAGAAGTTTTTCCTTATATGCAATCTGAAGTGATCTTCTAGCAGTTTTATGTCCATTATTCCTTGTCTTCTCCTGGGGTGCCTTGGTGAACAGATGCACTTCCAGCCCCTGATGTTCATCCCTTATATACTTATAGGCTGCCACCAAGTCCCCCCTAACTCTTCTCTCCAGGTTGAACAGTCACATGTCCTTCAGCTTCTCCTCATATAGCCTGCTCTTCAAACTTCTAATCATTCGTGTGGCCCTCCTTTGGACTCTTTTAAGCTTCTCCACATCCTTTTTGAAGTACGGTGCCCAAAACTGGATGCAGTACTCCAGTTGCAACCTCACCAATGCTGAGTACAGCAGGAGGATGACATCTTTAGTCTCTCTCGAGATGCACCGGTTGATGCATGCCAGTGTATTGTTCTCTCTGCTGGCTATAGCACTGCACTGGTAGGTCATGTTCATTCAGTGGTCTATCATGACCCCTAAGTCTCTTTCAGCTGCAGTGCTAGCTAGTGTGGCACTGCCAAACCTGTAAGTATATTGCAGATTATTTCTCCCCAGATGGAGCACTTTACATTTCTTAGTGTTAAACATCATCAAGTTTTGACCTGTCCTCCTTACAAGCCTGTCCAGGTCAGCCTGTATCCTCAGCCTTTCTTCCAGCGTGACCATACTCCCCCATAACTTGGTGTCATCTGCAAAATTGTCCAGTACGCTTTTCACACCCATATCCAAATCATTGATGAGTATGTTGAAAAGCACTGGTCTGAGAACTGAACCCTGGGAGTCTTTCCCTCCATTACTCTTGTAGGACTTTGCATAGTAGCACAGTTGAACAAAGACATGAAATTGTCTCCATTCTATTTTTTTTTCTTTTTTGAAAATAGGTATTATATTTACTAATCTCCAATCAGAATGCCCCACATTTCACTCTTAGTTATTCTATAATGTTCATCTTGCTAATAGCTTGTTGCCTGAGAATTTCCATGATATTTTGCAAAGAAGAAAAGTTGAGATTATCTTCTGTTTTTGTTTTAAACAGAAAAGCACCATGCTGGATGATAACAGAAACATTCAGGAATCTTATGACTTTCCTAATGAAGAAAAGAAAGAAAAAAGTCAGTGAATAGAAAATGAATGCATAAAATGAGACAGAAAAGTAGGATAGAAAAATGGTATGAGGAAGAAAATGATGGAAAAAAGAAAATGAGTTTTAAAAGAAAGGAAAGGATAAAAAGACATCTCAATCCAAATTTTTATCTCAAGAGCCTCATGCTACTCTGTTTCATTTATGGAAAATAAGAATAAAAGGGTCATGTCATAGGTAAAATGAAGACATACATGGTCACTAATCTGAGTTTGACAGGTACGTTGTAGTGGGGTTTGCGAACTCCAAGGCGAGAGCTTGTTGCAGTCAAAGTGAATCTTGCCGGGAGGACATGCTATAAAAAATAATACTTTGTTAGATTGGGTGAACAGGACAAGAAATGTAAAGGAGGACTAAAGTGGTAGCTGATATTGGGACAAATCGCAGATCATGTATACTTATTATAGACACTAATTATCAATGAAGACCATTTCTACCAAAAATAAACTGAAAAGGAATGATGGTTTGAAATGAGTAGAAAATCAAATTAGAGACTAATTATTTTTCTCAAGGATTTCACTTACTTGCACCTTTGAGCTTCACTTGAGTGCAATGGAGCCTGGCATTGCGGCAAACGCTAAAAAAGGTGAGATAAAATAGAAATTCATAGTATGCAAATCATAGCAGGTGGTTTCATTGTAAGTCTAATAGATGTATATGTAAGGTCATTGGTAAAATTCTGAAAGCACTCTGCAAAGCCAAAGAAATTAACATACTAACTCACTACATGTACCAAACAATTATTCTTTTGGACTTTCAAAACCTTCCTATTCCCATGCCATGTTCTTAGGTGACAGGATAATAAATGTATCCAAGGGATTTATTGGGGGAGAGAAACCTAGTAGTGAAATTTACAGTGTAAGTTAAATTCCCACATGATTTTTAGTGAGGTTTCCTAATGAGTGATGCTGAAGACTACATTTTGGGTACTTGGGGAAGGAAGAGTTTTGCAAGAACTCTTGTGAAAAATAATATTGCAGGTAACAGCCCACAATTTACTCTTAGGACCTCATGTTGCATTAAATCAGCATAACATAGTAATTGTTCCACTGCAAAATGATGCTTCAATAAATTATTTTTAGCAGGAAATCTGCTAATTGCTCACACAGCTGCCTTTCCTCATTCCACAGTGGGTGCATCTACGTGTTCATTAATGCACCTTAGATACTGTGCATTTAGTTTAGTACTTCCTTAATAAAGTACTATGTAAATGTGCAGTACCTAGAGTTACTGCGCAGTAGTGCCAGCAAATGGTTATTTATTGATGCTAACTGTGCATTAGCCTAATAACATTGTGCAATAGCCTATTAGCACAGTTTTTGCCATGGCAAGCTACTGCACAGTGTTATTAGGCTAACGTGCAGTAAGCCTCTCAGGTAGATGTGCCCCATAAAACCTGTAAAGGAGACCAGAGGTTCTCATACTGTGGTCCGCAGACCACCACTGGTCCGTGAGCTCCATTCAGGTGGTCTGCAGAAAGGTGACCTAAGGCTAAAGCTGACA
Source organism: Crocodylus siamensis (assembly GCF_052110815.1). Lineage (NCBI taxonomy): Eukaryota > Metazoa > Chordata > Crocodylia > Crocodylidae > Crocodylus > Crocodylus siamensis. Next base: position 178,553,539 of record NC_143396.1, on the reverse strand, counting down.
AACATTACACCTGACTTCCCAGACCTTTGCTAAAAAAAACCAGGCACATCCATTGCATTAGAAAGGTAAGACTACCAATATTAAAATATGAGTTGTGTGCTTTGATTTGTAGAACAAAAATAAAGTTTATTAAGCAGTCTGCTGAGACCTTCAGCAATTTTTAAGTGGTCCACGAAAAAAAAAGTTTGAGACCCACAGGTGTAGACTATAATAGTGATGTCAGACCAAATGTTACCACTACAGGCCACCACTCACCTCAGAAAATAAACACATGTACTATGTATAAAAAATAAATGAATTGATGGATTGATAGATTGGTAGACTTATATATCTTGTTTTGGCAGGTGGTTGATGGGAAATGTATATCATCAGTAACGTTCATACTGAATTTTCTTGCATACAACATGCCCTGAAATACAGTATGAACCTTGTTTTTGAAAGGCCAAAGAAAGGAAAAAAAGATCTTTCCACGTAGTAAGTAAGTAAGTAGCAGCAGATAAGGAACAGAGCCTGCTCCCTGAGTCATTGGCAGATTTTACCTTCACTTTTGCTCATAACTAGCAGAAACTGTTCTTATTACATTTCTCATATATAATGCTGTCTTTAGTTTCCAGCAGCTGTTTTTCTGGGAAAGTGTGTGTTGTGTGCAAGAAGATTTGATATAAGGGTGTACTTAAGAAGTAAAGACAAAGAGAAGTGGGGCTTCCATCTCTGCAATCCAAACTCAATAACAACATACCAGCGATCTTCATTTCTCAGAATAACAGCACCAGCTTCTAGGTATTCTCCCTTATAGTAGCATGAGCATTTGGAGATAGGCACACAGATGCTCTTTTCATTCAGGTAGGTGTCATCAGGGCAGCCACAGCCATCCACAGGAAAGGAGTCATAAGAGCAGTGCTTATTGCCATCAGTAAAGGAGCGGCAGGTGTATTGACATGTAGTCAGATTGTAGTGGAAGATCTGGCTTGCAGGGCAAGTAACTTCTTTTTCTGGAAGGGGAAAAAATATCTGCCATTTAGGGAAAATATTGGACCAAATAAACTTAAAAACTTTTCTTCTAGTAACACTGGGCACATCTAACATGAGCATTAATGATCTGCGGTTACTGCACATTAAGTTTAGTACCTGTAATACCAGGCAGGTACTACCTACGAGCATAGCACCTGGCACTACTGCACAGTAGCACTGATGTACCCTTTTAAGTGATGCTAATGTTCAGTAGATTAATTTTACTGTACATTAATGCATTATTATGGCTTTTGCTGTGACATACTAATGTGCAGTAGAATTAGTCTACTGCACATTATCATCTCATGTAGACATGCTCACTGACTATGAAATATGCAGCAGTAACAAAAAAAGTAGTCTACAATTGCATATAAAATTTCATGCTAATTAACTACTATTTTTACCTTCGCTTTTTACTCTCTTTTTTTAGAATGATAAAAGTAATTTTTTTAGAAGTATAAAACTAAAAAGTAGTATCATTTACTTTCTAAAAGGTATTCATAGAAGTTAGAGGCTGGAAGGGGCCTCACAAGATCATCAGGTCCAGGCCTCCTGCTCTAAGGCAGGAAAGACTGCTGAGGTCAGATGACGCCAGCAAGGTGTGTGTCCAGTCGTCTTTTGAAAATCGCCAGGGGAAGTGACTCTACCACCTCTGGGGTGAGTCTGTTCCAGACTCTGGACACATGAACTATAAAGAAATTTTTCCTTATGTCTAATCTGAAGTGATCTTCTATCAGTTTATGACCATTATTCTTAGTCTTCCCCTGGGTTGCCTTGGTGAACAGATGTTCTTCTAGCCCCTGATGTTCACCCCTTATATACTTAAAGACTGCCACCAAGTCGCCCCTCAGTCTTCTCTCTTTCAGACTGAACAGTCCCATGTCCTTCAGCCTCTCCTCATATGGTCTGTTTACTGCTCCCAGGCTCAGCCTTTACACACCCGCCAGGGACCTTAGCATGCTGAGCTAGGGTGGCACAGCCCCACCTGGCAGGGGACCTTGGAGTTCAGCCTGACAGCCTGAAGCTGCTCCACCCTAACTCAATGTGCTGCAGAAGGGCTGACTGAGGCATGAGAGTGCTATAGTGCAGGGATAGCCAGCAGGCAGCCTCTACGCTGTAGCACCCCTGTGCCCCAGCCAATCCCAATCATCATCTACATGTCCATTGCAGCAGGGTAAGTAACAATAATACTTGTGTCAGGCAGTATTATCCTATGGCAGAGTTAAGTAGTTTTTCTTGGCCTAAGAGGGATGTACTTGTAGGCAGTGGGCATATCTATGACATGCTTTACTGTGCAGTAGACTAATCTACTGTGCAGTAAAGCATCACTATCTGTACATGCGCACTATTTACTGCACAGTAAATTAGTCTACTACATAGTTAGCTACAAACTTTAAATACAGGTACTAAACTACCTGCACTACTGTGCAGTAGTGTATGTGTAGACAGTGACCAGTAGCAAATTTTTTACTGGTCAGCCCCAACACAAAGCCATAGGGGATGGGTAAGTCCCCTGGTCCTATTACTGCTCAGCTCCTGAGCACTGCCAGGACAGGATAGCTCTCTATCTGCCCCCCGCAATCCCAGTGCTGCTCGGTTCCTGGCTCCCCACAGGCCTGGGGAACTTTCTGCTTCCCCACTCAGCTGGGGACTGGCTGCAAGCTCTTCCACTTCTGGGGCAACCCTCAGCCAGCCCCCAGCTAGGCAGGAAAATCCCTGAGAAGCTAGGGACTGGCTGGGAACTGTCCTGCTTCTGGGGCATCTCCCAGCCAGCCCCTGGTTGGGTGGGGAAATTCTTACCCACAGGATCTAGGAGCTAAACAGCACTGGGACTGGGAAGCTCTCTGCTTCCCCACCCTGCTGGGGACTAGGCAGCATCTATCCTGCTTCTGGGCCAGCTCCCTGGAAGCCCCTAGTTGGGTGGGGATTTTCCCACACAGCTGGGGGGCTTGCTGGGAGCTGTGCCAGAAGTGGGGCAGCCTCAGCCAGCCCCTAGCTGCACAGGGAAGCCGCACTGGGCACAGGACTTGTTCCCATGTGCACAGGGCTGGGAGAGCTTTGTAGAGGCAGCTGTCTCCCAACCCCATGCACATCAGGACCCGTCTCTCTTTTGGGGCCAGGAGATGGCTGCTGCCTGGCCCCATGCTCATGAGGACTGGTCCTCATGCTCCCTGCCAGCCCCTGGAGCCTGGAAATCCCCCTGGCTGCTTCAGGGAGCCAAAGCAGCACAGGAGCAGCCTTGTACCAGTCTGCTCCCAACAGGAAGCACATATAGACATGCTCCCAGGGTAGGCATACTGCACAGGAAAATACTAAGCTTTTATAGCATTAATAGCACATGTAGATATGCAAAGTGACACTTGAGTGGAGAGCTAATTAGTCAACTTGGCAGTAAAGCACATGTGTAGACGCCCCCTGAGCCTCTCAGTGGGCCAAGTCTATTGTGTGATACAGCAGGTGTTTTGATCAATGGCTAACCAGTGGCCTTGTGGTCAGGAAATATTTTCTCCAGCTTGTAAAATGGCCTTATTAACAAAGGAGACTTAAAGATTATGTTATTAAATGTAATTATTTTCATGTATTCTCCTTAAAATGTCTTAGACATCTCTTAAGAATCTTCTAACTCAAAGGGATTAATGTAAATGTACTAACAGCCACCCTGTCCCTTTCCCTGTGGTTGATTTCAAGGCAATTACAGTTTCAGCACTTACTGCAGACAGTTTGTCTCCAGCCCCACAGCATAACTCCTTTGGAGGCACAGGCCCTGGCATATGAGGAGAGGGCAGCACATAAGCAGTCTTCATTTTTCTTACAGCTGCAGGTGTCATACTTGCATCTCTGAGACAAATAAGAACAAACTGTAAACAAGCCTTTCAGGACAATGATTGAAAATCTGGACCTCTAATGGGTAACTGAGAGATGTCTAGGACTTTATTTTATGTGGCTTGCACTCACTCCCACAATTAGAGCGCACAAATGAATGAACTGAGAATAGATGGAGAAAGTACAAATGGTACATCATCCTATTTCCATTTGGTCAAATAAGAAAAAAAACTGGATCCAATCCAAACAGCCAAACTTTTGACTCTGAAAGTTAGCCACTTGTACAGGCTGTTTTAGGGGCTCAAATACTTTTAATGGTCACAACTGAGATGTTCAGAGATCCAGGAAAATGAAAAACAACAACAGCAAACGGTTAACTGAATGTGTCAAGATGTTTACAAAAATTCAGCTTAGTTTCTAAAAAAGGAAAATGTTTTATGAGTTTCTTTCTTTTCTCTCCAGATTGCTCTGAATGTCACTGCTCTACATGGTTGTCAACAGGAGGTGATGGACCATGAATACATGGTGTGCCAATTGCCTGATGTTAATCCCAAGAGCAAGGAAGCAAAATAGATTGTGTATTAAGACAGAAAACTATATTGCATTAAAATAATGTTTAACTCTTGGTGGAACAAATACACATTAAGGCTCCATATTTCTGCATCTTTTGAATTCACAAAGGAAAATCAAAATTTGCACAGTCATTGGAACATAAAGCAAAGCAAAATAAATAACCTCCCCTTTCTAAAATAACATTCAATAAAAAAGCCCACTGTAAGCGTATGGGGTGCGGACAGTGCAATCACACAGTTAATCACTGTAGATCTGTATCCACTTTTATACCCAATTTATTCAATAATCCCTACAAAATATGTACATCATAGAAGCCTGTCTGAATTAGATTGGCACCAGAAGGTGTCAGTATAACATAAAAATCCCTACCTTATAATAGTCTGAAGGATCGATGACTGAATAACATTTAGCAAAAGGACTCTCTGTTTTTTTCAGTAAAGAACACCACTGATCAGCATAAGCTTCTATAATAAAAAGAAGGACAGATAAGGAATTATGTAAGAACAGTTGCCACATCAAATTACCTTCTTCGCACTACTCCTTGTTGAATTACACGGTCACATTATGTTATAAAATGAATATGTCTCCAAAATAAAATACAAAATAAAAACTGTAAACATGTTTGGAGTGAAGAAGTAATACAGAATCATCATAAAGTTGACTACTGTGCCTGATTCAAATTTTGTGGCATGCACACTTTTAAACTAATATCCTATTACTCCAGAAAATCTAAAGAGACTTGCCTTGCTGAAGTCCATGATTGTCCAAGACCCCCATATCAGCCCCCCATATCAGATAACCAGAAAATAAGATTGAGTTTAAAAAGCAGCAATAATAATGAGGAATGTTTACTGCTGATCTAGACAAATATTACAGTAACTAAAAAATCTCCCTTCTGTGTCTTTCAGAACAGCCTGACCTCTATAATTTCCCTGTGAACTTTCCATCTATTCAAATGGAAAGCAACAGTCAGGAGACACAGACAAGCTTATCATATTGCAGACAATCCTTATATCAGCCCCCTAAATAAAGATTAGTTCTCTATACAGACTGTTAGTAGTTCGACCACGTGTAATAAATAAAAGATTGAGGAATTCTTAGCATCCTTACCACTTTCAATGCTGAGACTGCAAGGGTCTTCCAACCGATCCACTTTGTCATTACAAGTAGGTTGTGCTTTCCAGGTGTTGGCAAAAGCAGAGGCTGTAGCTTCTACCAGTCCACTGACTGTTTTAAAGTCATCACCTTCTATCCCATTGAAATTCCCACAAAGACCTATTTAGAAAAATATTAGAGGTTGTTTCTTATAAATTACTATTCGCATTTGTGAGAGAACAAAAGAGGAAAGGGCACATCTGACTATGCAGTTTCCAGCAAAAAGTTCATGCAAGCGATTTATCCAACTCAGCATTAAATTACTATTGTAGTGACCACAGCTTTTGGGGTCCCACTTTGACCTTCTGAGCTCTGGGTAGGGGAAGGTCTATGTCCCGTGAGATTACCCTGTTTAAATTTTTTAATAGTCTCTGATGCAATAAACTGCCAAGAAAAACAATCTGAGCCTTCTTATATGAATAATTAAAAGCCCAACTCAGCGGAGCAGTGGGGAATATATTCCAGGCAACAATTTTGCATTGATGTAGGAATAATAGGCCACTTTCTTTAATAATTCTTCTGTAAAATGTTTGAATTTTGGGATCATTCCTCACTGAAGTTTTCAATTCTGTTGTTACTGTTCTGATATTCAAACAGGATAGGATTTCTGTCCATAGAGCTGGCCAAGGAAAAGAATAACAAGCTTAAAGAAATTTTACTTGGCATGAAAATATACCTTAGTGAAGTCTTTGCTAGCATCTTGTAAGCACACAATTTCCTTAATATCTTAATTAAAATAAAAGAATACATCAACTAGTGTTTGTTCTTTTTAACAGTGCCAGTAACAAGCACATTTCACCAAGAAAATTAAGAAAACATAGTAGTTCAACTGTAAAACATTACGGCTAAATCTGTTTGAAAGCTGACTTTAAGTGGACACTTGCCTTGCAGTTTTCCTCGGGCAGCCTGATTCACAATCACAAACAGCTGCATGACTGGACGCAATTGAATCTGCAGTCTAAGACCAAAATATGTATGCACAACGAGGTAGTGGGAAGATGGTTGGAAAACTGAGAAGCTTGCTGGAAAACACAAGAGTCGTGTTTCAGATACTTTTTTCTAAATGGTTTTCACATGCTTGTTTGTTTTACCATCCAAGATTACAGAAGTTTCAGAAGCAGGAAAACATTAGGGTACTGAGTCACCGTATACCATGAAAACTGCAACAGAGAAGACCCAGAAACAGACCTCTTCTGTTCTGTTCAGATAAACACTGATCACTTAGAAACAGTAGCAGATCCTGTTCCCTTCATAAGAAGGCTACTTAGGATGAGTGAACTCTACATTAGGACTAGGAATCAAACTCCGATCTTTTTCATGAGCGCTCATATTGCTAACCATGCTGCTTGTATGCTGCTTTATTTGAAGTTATATGAACAGGATAGAGATTTCTACAAAATCATTAGCTCTACCTATAAAATATGTAATAATAAATTGGAGCTTCCTCTCCATGCTCAGGTTCCGTTTGTTTCTATTTCTTTCTCAAAATCTTCTTGCTTTCCCCATTTCTTCCACAGACGGGTCAGTTTACTTAAGGATTCAGTATTTCAAGGGACACTAGTGCCAACAACCAAAGGACCAACTCACACAATTCTTCTGCAGGCAGGAGAATTGCTGTCAGGGTGAGCCAACGTTCCCCAACATTAGCAAAAAGATATTCCAGGCATATTCCTTTTGTCCAGACCAGATCAGGAGGAGCTAATGGTCAATTTATGCCCTTCAGCCAGCAGAGGGACAGAGGGCAAGGTAGTGACTATTTATCCCCCCTTCTTCCATAGACCATTGCAAGAATGGATATGTTATATTATATCAACCTGAGGCATCAGTCAATTTAAAATCTTAAAAAGAATTCTAATTTAAATAAGAGAAGCACCAAATTGACCCCTCATATTTCTAAGACAGGGAGAATGCTGAATTTAGCGCATGTGCTAAAGCTATTTCAAAAGAATAAAACAAAGAGCTCCTTTTACAACTAACCATTTATTTTTAGCATAGAATTTTCCAATCATGTATTTCCAAGCAAAGGTTTCTTCATGTTATTGCTGCAAACAAGTGTCGAAGATGGTAATCACCCATGTTCTTCCCATATTGCTAAACGGGAGAGATGTGCCAGTGTAGACAAGGACATGGCAATGTGGAAAAGTTTGAGAACCATGGCCTCAAACAAATTGTAGCTATATTGTGGTTGTGGCTACTGATTCCCAAGAACTGAATTTGGTGGACGTCAAGCAAACTATATATAGGCACTATATAATCAAGCCATAATGGAAAAATCAATAGGCCAATCCTATAAAAACAACACCAGGAACTGGGGTTCATGGTACTCTTGTGGTGAGTCATATGATAAGAAGAGGCTATATATTAAATTAAACTGCTTATTCCGTGAAGTACTTTACTCCAGATCCTTTCCACCAAATATTTAAAAACTGCTTCCCCCTGTATGTTTGTCCTCCCTGCAAATGAACTGTCTTTGCCAAAGGTGGCAGTAACCAAGAAGCAGTGCTGCTTATTGACTGATGACTCTGCATCTTAATTATGCATAACTGGCAGGAGTAAACATTTACAGATCCTTTGAGTGATTGTTCCAGGGCCCTCCAGCTGTCCTCTGTTTATTGATCTCCTTCAACAACCCTTACAGATCCTGGTCCTTGAAAAAATTTCTGAAGTTGTAAAAGGCTGGAGGTGACTCCTTCTAGACACCAATGGCATTGCTCTTTGCATCAGCCATGGAGATAGTGTATAAAGTAACTGCAAACCGAAGTTGATGACTCCAGCAACCTCTCCGCCTAAACCAGCTCAAATACAGGGACAGGTTGTCTGAAGTCAGTCCACAAGCCAGAAAAAAGGGGGAAACAGGAAGCAGAAAGAAGAAAAGGATCCTCCTAGTAGAACTTATATGTTGTATGTAAACCAACCCCTTCTCTCTCCTCCCTCAATGAGAGCAAAAATCACCCTTGAGTTCACTATGACATTGCTGGCTCCATATCAGTGACCTCCACCACTGGAGTATTAGCAGCCCCCTTGTTTTTAAAGGTGGGAGGCTGAAATAGGAGGACACGAAGCAGCAGATGAAGCAGCTTACACAGAATCATTGGGAGGGAAGAGGCTGTGGAGATCTGAGAAATTAAACAAGGCTTACTGGGTATCTATCTTAAACCTATGAGCATCCTTCCCTCCTTACTTACTTTTCCCCACAAATAGCTGTAGTCTAGTGATTAGGCCACAATATTTTTCCAGTACCCCAGAAATGATGCCTCAAAGGCCTAAACAACAGTAAAGTTCTTTCCCTGGTATGCTGGATGAGCCAAGAGAGATGACCCCACTCCTTACCTGTCACATGGGGCAAGCGCATCGCTGCCTCATTCAGTAACACTGTGCCATCTGCTTTGAAAACTGTAATCTGCAGAAAAGCAAAGAGCAAAAAAGTTAAGTTACTAGTCTTTGTGGACTCAGAATGGGAAACATGCTTTGAAAATTAACCTGAAAACTGGAGAGGCGCACAGGGAAATCCCTATGTTGTGCAGGTAAAATGTGATGAGAATATAGGATATATGAAAGGAGGAATCTGACTGGTTAAGAAACATTCTGCCTGTGCTGACATCCACTAAGTCTACAAAGATTTGGGCTTGCTAGTCAATGTTGATTTTATAGTAGTCTAAGGCAGTTTATAATAGCAATAAAACACCTCAAGGATTTTCCTTATTTTGATAACCCAGACTTGCCAGCTGGCATTTAGGAAAAGTACCACGTTGATTTCTCCTATACATGTTGTATAATCGCTTACAAAATCAAATAATACTGTAAACTGGACAGGAATTTCACAGAATAATTGCCCTGATAACATTATAGCATGAACTTTTGGTAACACAAACTGTATTTAAAAACAATACAAAAACCAGGAATACCATATATAGCAAGAATAGAGGCAAAAAGTCTTAGAGGTGTATGGACATATTAGAGATGCATAAAAAAGTCTCAGTGGAAAAATAGGTTATATGGGAAAGAAATTTCCATGAGAATGAAAACCTAGTGAAGATTCCCTGTTTAGTCTCTCATCATTAGTGATAAGTGAAATTCTAAAAGTGCAGAAGTTTGACCTGGATTAAACTTTCTAGTCACATGCCTTGTAGGTCAATGAATCCTTAAGTATCCACACTTAAATATCAATAAAATATGATATCTAGGACTTTCTTGTTCCTAATCCAATGGGAAATGCCATGAAGACAACAATGCAATGTTTTCAGCACTAGGCAGAACCAAAAAGAGATGAAAGAAAATCAATCAGTTTTTTTCAATTGTTTATCCTAGGTTTTATTTGAGTTTTGAACAAAGGGAAAGCCTTGAATTGGCTTCTTCCTTTTTCTTTTCCTACTTTTTCCCTGAGCAGGATCACTCATCCACAGACAGGATCACCAGAGAAAAATTACCAAAAAGAGAAAGAAAGAAATTAGAAAAAATGATGGTAAAAAACACATTAAGATTCCATCTGCCAACCAGACCCCACAAAGTGCTTACATCTTTTTTGTGGTTCATCAACAGCACAACAGTCTTCAAACACGTCTGCTTGTCTTCGAAACTACAGGGACCCAGCTCAGCCAGGAGGGTATGGGAGTCATTGACACTGTTCTGCAATCACAAGGGCACAGAAATGATTTGTATGGACAAATATATCTTATCACAAACTGATTTCAAACCAAGAAGACAAACAAGCGTATTTGCCCTTAGTATGTATTAGTAGGTGCATTCATAAGAATATAAGAGCATAAGAAATGCCATACTGGGTGAGACCAGTGGGTCATCTAGCCCAGTATCCTGTCTCTGATAAAGGGCAAATGTTATAGAGGGAGTGCTGGACAGTCCTGACACCCCAAACAGCCTGGTGTTGGGTGTGTTACTGCATTCCTCCCCCAGACAGACTGATCCCAAAAGTAGTTCAGCCTGAATTACAGAGATTAGCATGTGAGGAAAGGTGGGTTGAGGGACAGTCTCAAGTGAGTGAGCTGAGATGCGTACAACGTGATAACACCAAGTGATGACCCCAGATAAAAACAATTATCACAGGTCATGAATCAGAGCTTCCCTGCTCCCTACTCAATTGGCCAAGAGATAGTTATCTCACAGAAATGGGCAGAGATATAGAAATGTGAACCCAAGCTGTACAAAACTCTACTATGCAATGGCATAGGTTTGGAAGCCTGGAAATTACCTCAACTCTGAGGACAAATTCTGAAGGTCCTGAGACCTCACCACCCCATAGTGAGTAAATCTATATATTCTCTGCTGTATGGAGCTGCTATTGGTAATTTTGCCTGAGTGTTAAATCAGCGAATGGTTTTAAATAACTTGTTTTGGCTTATCTTGTACTACTCAGGGTAAAATAAAAGCCCTCATAGTCATTCTGGGTATAACAGGAGAGCACTGAATTGGACATCTCAAGAGTGATCTAACCCCTATTCAGTAATCTCTCTGGCATGCTTCATTATTGGTTTAGAGATGCCAAAGAAACATCCCCAACCATTCTGTTCAATAGCCATTAATAAGTCTATCATCCATGAATTTATCTAATCCCATTTTGAACCTGGCTATACTATCTGCCTCTACCACCCCTGTGGCAATAAATCTCACAAGTTAACTGTGTGTTGCATAAAAAATATTTTCTTTTGTTAGTTTTAAGCCTGCCTCCTACTAATTCCAGTGGGTGCCCCCTAATTTTAGTATTCTGGCTGGTGTTGAAGTGCAGTTTCCTGTTCATGTGATCCACATCCTTTTCTAAACTTACCACATCCTTTTTGAGATGTGGGGACCAGAATTTCACACCAAGGGCACAGAATGGGCACACCATGGATTTGGATAATGACATGATAATGGTCTCCATTTTGTTTTCAAAACAGAGAACCTAAGTTTAGCTCTGGAAACACCTATAGGTTTGCTCTGCGGAAACTGCATAGCCTTAAGGGGTATTGGTGCACGGAGCAGGAGTTAGTTGGCAGGATGTAGTTTAAATCAGCACACCCAGAGGTAATCTAGACATGTCTTACATCACCCAGACACTATTACAGGTTTCTGGTAGAAGGCTTCAGACCCTCAATGCAGATCTCTTTAGCAGAATTAAAAGTTCAAGCTGTAGGTTCAGTTTTCCATTTTAAACATGCAGGAAATGTGCTCCTCGGGACTCTTGTGAAACAAACTCCTAAATAGTCTATGGTGTACCTGTTTCATAGCTATTGTAGGGCCACAAACTGTTAAGTCAGTCACAAAAATGGTGGTGATCACAGACCCTCACTTCCATTGGGGTGAGCACTGGAATATCACATCTCACTTCAAATTCTCAAGCATGGATTCTGCAGTGTCCTCCTCCTCTGTCTCAACAAGTGTAATGAAACAGTGATCTATGCCACAAAATCAGAGTGAATACACATTTTTAATTACTGTATTCTTAAAAAGGTGTCCACTACGTGATACCTTGGTTAGCACATAATAGCACTCTCCATGGAAGGTGTATTTCTTCGCATCAAAGGTGGTAATGTGAGAACCTCCTTCCAACATGCATGTCCCTGGACAGGGTATATCATGGCATATCCACCTGCCTGAATTACAGGTGCTGTAGACACAAATAAGGAGTCAAAATATGTATACAGTAACTCAGGAAATCAAAGCCCTGAAAATTATGTTAAACAGGCACCATTAACATGGGACACCATGTCCCCAGGGGTTTTGAAGCTGTTACATTGGCCATTGTTTTAAAATTTCTTTTCCACATATTACAGTCCCAGGAGGCCATAAAATTGGTTCACTGTTGCATCAGGTCACCGTAACACAAGCATAATGACATTGTGACTGTTTTCAGCCTGCCAGCCAGAAATTAGCTGCCAACTCAGAGACAAGCCCATGCATGGTCAGTCTAAGGAAGGTAGGCACTGCACTGGAACACTTACCATTCTTCACATTCATTGGCAATCTTTTGCCCGGGTGAATATAGGTGTCCATGTAGCTTGCAGGAACATTTGTTAACAGCCACACAACCTCTCCCAGTCAGGTCATCATAAACAGTTCCTATAAAATCAACCAGCACACTCTCATTATTCACATAAAAAAATTTCAAATACCAGCACCTACCAATAGAAGAGAAACTCAGAGGGCTGGACCTCACCCAAAGCTAAAGAATGAGGTTCACAAAGAAATGAATGAGATTTAGCAGCACAGTTTTCATTAATTTTATTAGAGGACATGGTTAAATTCCTGGTAAAGCTTTGAAAACCTCAGCCTACAAATGTATATATGTATAAATTACTACACTACTCTTGTGGAGATAATATTATAAAGGTATTTTCCCAAGGTTGGCAGTAAGATCTCAGAATTTTGTTTATGAGCTCACTGCAAAATATGATTAATATCTCCATCCAGATAAAATACATGTAAGAATACTCAATGGGTCGTCCACAAGGACTGAATCCAAAGGCAGTAAATCTAAGAAAGCATAGCTCTTTACTACTTCAGTAACTGAACAGATTCATTATTTCAGAGGTAGTAGTAGGCTCATAAAACAACATATGTGGCTGGTCGTATGATAGAAGAGGAGCAAAGAGACCAAATGGGTTAATGTGGGTTAATAACAAATAAATTTGCATATAACTTGTAGAAATACTACGCCTAATTAATTCAGTTGCTAAATTCAGGGTGTGCCTGAACTGTCTGCATGGCAAGCAGCACCAGAGGTCCATGGCTCACTCCAGTGAAGTCTGTAGGCACACAGCCCCCTGCTAGTGCAGCCAGCAGTGTTTGGTCTTCACCCACTTAGAAGTTGGATAGACCTGATATAAATGATACAGCCCTCTGAGACACACTGGGTTTGTCTACATGAGACATTTACTGAGTTGTCTAATTAGCTCTACAGTAAATGTCTAGGTGTCTACATGTGTGGCCCTAATGAGCTGCAGGGAAACTAATACACTCAACAGCAGGGTAGTATTTGTAGGGTAGTAAGTGTAGATGCTGACGCAGGTGGTTGGCGCACAAGGGTACATCAGTGCGGGGACTGCCTCCTGGCTAGCCCTGCACTGAAGCATCCTCATGTGCCAGCCAGCCCTTCTGCAGCAGGTTGAGCCAGGCAGGAGTAGTCCCAGGCTGGCTGGCTGACCCGTGGGGCCCCCTGCCAGCCAGGGCTCTGCCCTGGCTTAATGTGCTGCAATCCTGGGTACACATTCAAACAACCTACCCAGGAGCAATAAACTCCAGTACCATAAACGCTGGAGTTTATTGCTGTAGCTTATGTGCACATGTTGGTGTGCCTGCTCTGGAGTATATGAATAGACCTGAAACGAGATCTGCAGCCTAACAAAGGGCAGAAACACACCTACCTTCTGGGCAGAAACAGCCATCCATGTAGTGTTCTTCACAAAGCCTGATTTCCGGGTGTGAACAAGTATCAATGCATGGGGAGCTGCTTTCCTGGTAAACCATGTTTCCAGGGCATGATTTAGCTAAAAATAACAAAAAGAGAAGCAATACATTATTAAAGAAAAAACTTTGGATTCCATAGAAATCAAAGCACAAATACTAGGCTCAAGAGGACTCAGTTTGGTTTTGTGTTTCATGCATATATATTTCTGAACTCCTTTTTACTTCTTTACATTTTTATCTGACTTCTTGAACAGAAGATGTTGATTTCAATGATGGTCCCTTTTTAACTCATGTAAAAAATTCAGACCATAGGGCTTTTAGCTGGAACATAAATGTCTAATTGTTGAATGAAAGAGAGAGGAGGGGAAAGGTAGGAAATGAACAATATATAAAATGGAGAAGCAGTTTTAAATATTTTACAGGGTTTCATCCATAAGGAGCTAGTTGCTCAATAAATTCTGTGAAATGGCTTACGACATAATTTTTCTGTCCTCCAGTTCCCCGGCCGGCCTCCAGCATGAGAGCACTGGCGAGAGTATTCTGAGATGGTGCTGCAGAGGCAGAAAGCATCCTCAGCTTCCTGGCAGGCACACTTGTCCTGCATACATGCCATAACATACATTTCCAGATTCAGGCGGGACTGGCAGTCACTGAATGCTTCGGAAGTCAGTAACCGCCTGCACTCATCATGCTAAGGAGAAGAAAAAAAGAAGGGTTTAACAGGCACTAAAGTTTCTAGAAAAGTTCCTTCTTACTACAAGAATCCTTAGTTCCTGGGCTTGTCTTAGGGCAGTGAAAGTGGGACAGAGCTGAGTCATGGGTGATCTCTGGATAATTGCCTCTCAGAAACATGCATGTGAATGAAGGCCTTTTGCCCATTTGAAAGGGTCATATGTTGACTAGTAAAATGGAATGAGATAAGCTCAAAAGAGAATGGACAGGCATTTGTCTGGGATATTGTAGTAACAGTGTTCCCTGTAACTGAGCATGTTGCTGGACTGAATGACCTTTGACTTCCCTTCCAAGACTATGATTCTGATTCAACACTTTGTTATGGCTTTTTACAGGTCATAATAATAATAATAATTGCTTATCCTGATGGGTTGTGAGCTTCTATATCCAGCAGCTGCCTATGGGGTGTGATCTCAGTTTCTAAAATTAACTAAATTAGCTTTGGGGTTAGTTGAGAACATAATAGGGCCTGCCTCTGAAAATGCCAAGTCATCACATCTCTGCACATAATGTTGTTGCCAAGAACGTCTTCAGATTCCAACTGTGTAAAATTCACCCTTGTGATTACTTACATGCTGATGGCAGGTTGTGATTTCCTGAGTTTCATCTGGGTCTTCACATACGGAGTTGGGTGTGTTAATCTTGTGTATATTTCCATATGTGATTGAACTGTAGACGATGCCTGCAATAAGCATTGCAAATATAGCAATATGTATATTTGACTCCTGACACTAGCAATTTAACAAAGTGGTTATTATACTGTAAACTGTATCTTCCACATGAGTCATATTCTGAATATTTGAATACTACTAAGAAAACTCATTATTTCAGTAGTGAGCATAAAAATCCACAGTAGTGTTTACATGAGTGAGTACATCCAACTGGAAAAGAGTACTCCATTAATATTTTAACTGTGTGGCAATAACAAGAAAATTTCAGAATGATTTTTAAGGTCCCATACTGTAAATTCTAGATTTGGCAATATGCAATGCTTCCACATATAGAATCTATAAGCTCACTTTCTGTGGCAGCTACCTGTATTGTCATAACACTTACCTCCAGAGATAAACTCATTGTATAGCTGCTGTCCATTGTAATCCCCGCAGAGACCACAAGTATGGTTATTAAACTTCGGGTGCAGCTCCAGCTGAAAACCAAAAAACCAAAAATCAAATTACCTATAGCACTAAACATTCCTTTCTCTACTTTTCTTGACAGAGCAAAAACTTGTGTTCATGCTGTTCCCCGACCTTCCAGCTAAACAATAAGCTACCTCCACATTTCCTGTTGGAACAGTCTATTTAACACAGCAGCTCAGTTCAATCTATGCTACAGTGTTAAACCTAGACAATAGTTAAAAACACAAAGAAAAGGAAAATAATTTCATTATCACACGTACCATCAGTGCATCTTCACGGTTCCATATCAGAACCAGGCCTGCTCTTGCATAGACTTTAGTGTAGACATCACTGGTCTCAATCCTTATACCAGACATGTAGTGTGGTGTCTTTACTCTGAAGAGAAGGACACCAGAGATTTTGCATTAAAACTCAATACAAACAATAGAAAGGATTGGATTGAATATCTGAGCTGTTATGTCAGAGATATCTGGATGCTTGGAGAAACTGGTCTTTATAGACAATCCTTTCACTAGCCACCATTTGAATGTGCCCCTTACAAATGTCCTCCACCATACTTGACTGAACCCTTTTAGTTGGGTTATAAAAATCACCTTCCTCTCTGATATCCATGAGACAACTAATATTTTCAAAAGTTGCTCTAACCAATTTCTACTTTAGCTAGCCATGGAAATCCAGCTCACATTCTCATTTTAACAGCATCTCTGAGGACCTCTCTACCTGCTTGATCATTACACATGCAAAATTTGACCACAATTCAGGCGTATGCAACATTTCAGCGTACGAAAACTGATGCCTTTCTGAACAAGCTGGTCTTTAAGTTGGCACCTTGCCCTGCCTTCTCACTTCAGACAAAGGTGGCTAACTTTCCCTGTCTTGAGAAAGGAAAGAAGGTAAAATTACATGTACCGTCAGTCAGAGTAATTGCATAAATTAACTGGGACAGAGAGAATATTCACTGCTCACCATATTCAATTTTTTAATGATAGAAAAAGGATAATTTACAGGGATACCAGAAGACATCGGTATGATGCAAATCCATCAAGCAGAGGCCTGAGCAAAGAGGCTGTTAGATAATGAGATAATTTGCTACACATATACTTCCTCACTGAATATCTGCCTTATGGTATACTGCATATACAAGCCATAATACAGAACTTAGGTCAGTGATAAAGAGATTCTAGCAAACAGCTTGTCACTATAAACACTCAAGAGGTTGACACTTGATCAAACAGAAAGTACTTTACATTGGAATGCAGCCAAAAGAGCTATTTCTTTCTCCATACATTTCTCAGAAGAAATATTATTGCCTATGCTCACACGCATAGATGTATCATCTTTTACAATCTGCCCTGTCTTGTGACAAGGAGAAATGTATATCTTAATTTCTTGTCACTAAGGTTTTTTTGCCAGCTAATTAGGACACCTTTTAAACACCCAAGCTTTTAAACTTCTAGCTAACACTTGGGAACTCACAAATGCTCATTATTACCACTCACTTGCAGGTCATACCATACACAGTGAAGGATGAACTCCTCTTCTCCCTCACTCCTCCCTCCTTCCCATTTTCAGAAGAGAATGGTTAAAGCACTAGATATGTATATTAGTGAACTAGGTCTTTTGAGGGAGAGCTTTTCTTAATGCTATATCTGAAGTAGGAATCAGATCACAGGGAGGTATAATAATTATGAATCAGGACCTACTCAATTTGTGATTTTGTGGAAATCCTGAAGTGGGGCATTGTCCACAAAATCCATGAAAAAAACCTTACTAAAAATAAAATTCTTCATAGACACTGCATCCCAGCCACACAACCCACCAAGAGGAGAGGGGGAAGGGGAGCTGCTGGCACGAAGGAGATGGCTACTGCCCTCACCCCTCACTGCTGATTGACTGAGAGGCCTGCCTGTCATGAGGCCCCACCCCCCTCCACTAATCAGTAGTGAGGGACGGGGCACTGGGGCCCCTCAGCCAATCAGAGGCATGGGGGGAACCTACCATGATAAGTCCACAAAAATGGATGCCAACCGTACAATCTGCCTGCAAAACTGGCTTCCTGCCTCCTCAATTTGGGTAGGTCCCAAATTATTAGGCAAACTCCACAGCACTAACCCTGGTAGAGCTTTGCAATTAAAAAAAATGATGTCCTTTTTTCCATTTTGCCTTTTGTCTTTGCTCTTTATTTTGATTTTCATCTTTATGAACGTTAGTGCCTTCATTCTTTGACTTCATAATAGGGTTGTTCTTTCCCTCATCCATGCATGTAGGAAGTAACAGAAATCTTACTGAAAGGACTATCTGGAAAACATAGTTAAATGCAGATAATGGAGTTCCCAGTAGGGACCCTAATATACCTGGATGGTTCAGTATCTGCCCTGAAATGTTGTTTGGCCTGCATCTGTGTTAACCAGGATGCACAAGGGTGATATTCTACAAATATTTATAAACTTTATTGAGCCTCAAATTCTAAGGTAACTTATAGAAGCATTAAAAAATTTAGAAAGTCACTGTTTCCAGCACTCTGTAAGTCATATCCCAACACCATTTCCAAACCTACAGAAGTACTAGCAGCTCCAAAGCAATATGCATGCTAAACTTAAACCAGAATTATCCCAACTCCACCCCTTGGTAGCGTGTGATCACCAGGTAATTCCATTTTATAATGGAATTAAAAAAAGATGTCACCAGGTCTCCTTCCTGGGGACCCATCTGATTACCAATAACATTCAGGTTGATATTTTGTGTACCTCAAGGCAAATACTAAAATGCAGCTACATTACAGGCTTCATTGTGCAGGCACATAATGATATTTTATTAGGGTTACCATATGTATAGATTTTCCCAGATATGTCCTATTTTTTGGCCCCCTGTCCTTGTGCCCGTGTGGGTTTTTGCAAAATGCAAGCAAATGTCCTCTGCTTTTCCTGTGCACATACAGCGTGGATGCTTGGGGCTGTCAGCAGCAGGCAAGGTGATTAGCTGCCAGGGGTCAAGTGCTCTGCACACGGGTCCCAGCAAACTGCTCCCAGGTAAGTGTGCGTGTGCGTGAGTGTGCACGCAGAGAAGCTGTATGGGCAGCAGGGCTGAAGGGTCAGGCCTACAGGTCATGAGTGAGGGGCACTGGCAGTGCTGGGGGGAGTAGGGCTGCAGGTCTGGAGTGAGGGGCACTGGCAGCACTGTGGGGGAGGGGGACAGGGACTTAGGAGTGAGAGGCAGAGGCAGGGCATAGGTATATCACTGCCCCACCCCACAGAATCATATACCCCTCCTTCTCCTCCCTACCACAGGTGTCCTCTTTTTTGATCCTGGAAACATGGTAACCCTAATTTTATATGACAATGAATCAGACACCAAGAGTAGCACCAAGAAAAGCAATAGAGGAAATTAAATTCTAAAAGGCAGTAAATCGTATATGCAGTGAAAACCTGTTCTACAAGCCTTCTTTTAAGAGGGTTTTAGTGATTTATGAACAATGTATCAGAGAAGAATAGGCTCTGCATGCACAGGAGCTGCATGGGATCCTTTAAAGAACCTCTAAAAAGTTGCCTGTAAATTTCCTTTTAACAGTTTGATGCATTACTACATTGTCTCTCATTTGGGACAGTAATATATTTGAAAAGACTTCACAATATTCCTGTACATATATGTTGCCTTAGTGCCTAGAAAATGGTTTGTTATTTTTTATTCCTTCAATCAGTATTCACTGGAGCAGGTTCCACAGTTTTATCAAAACCCAGGTTCCAATTAAAGGGAGAGTGTTAAGTACAACAATGAAAACCACAACATCAGTAGCTTTAACATGCTAAAATATGTTAATCTTGGCTCATATGCTGTCACCCTGGCCCCTAGGAGCAGTGCCTTACTCTCTGAGTGTTCATTCTTGCACAATAATGCACTACTCAACAGGAGTAATGTTGGCAGGCTAATGCCCTGTATGATCACATTACAGGAGTAGGAAAATGCCACCACTTAATTGGGAGAGAGTCTATTACTTTTAAGCCCCAACATTGACCTGAGTTATAATTGGTATAATCTAATGAAGAATGCCCACTAGGATTTAAAAAACTCAAAAGAAGAAAAGAAAAAATAATCCACTTTTTTTTGCTGAGAAGTAAAAACACCCACATTAGTTTATGCAGACCCGTTGAACCAAATCCATATAAATTGGCATAGGTTCTCTGAAAATTATGAAGCTGCACCAATTTGCATCATATAAGGATGTGGCCTATGTTTTGTGCTCTGTCACACACAGCCCAAAATAGAACAATTCAACAGCCAAATTGTCTCAAAGATGTACAGAAGCTAGCATTGATGCTAGTGCATGCAAGCAAATATTGTAAGCCATCTCCAACATTTCTTTTGACTCATGAAATGCTTGCAATACATGCTTTCAAGCTATATATTATATTACATAGTACTATCTCTCATAGAAGTTTACACATATCCTGGAAGGCTTAAAATACCAGAAGAACTTACATTTTTCTATCCACCGCAGCATATTTCTGGGTGAGGTAGATGTTAACTTCCTTAATGGTGACTAGGACATTCTGGATTTCAGGGTGTCCTCTGCTATTCAGACCACGCTGAATATGGACAGAAAACTCGCTGTAAGACTCTCGGCAGTCGACAGCAAACTTGTATGTGCAAAGGCCTGGAAACTGATAGACATCACCATCAAAAGTGTTGAAATGATGGTTTCCCCAGGTACTGCAGACATGGTGGCCATGGTTTTGGCTTCTACCTGTTAGGTGGTAGAAAAGACATGAAAAAAAAGAAAAGAAATTAAATAGCAGGCATCCTCTACTATTAAGCAACATTTTACTGTAGAAGAGTGGCACAATATGCACTTTAGTTACAAAATACAACTAGATTTACAAAAGAAAGTAAATCAACAAAGAATGCATAGCAAGTCATTTATAAGTATGTGCATGATGTCCTGTAAAACTCCAGCCAACTCTAAATCTCCAGCATTTGCAAAATATGCAAAAAAGGTCTGAATTTCTGGGTCCCTCTTACACATCTCAGTACACTTTGAATGGATGAAAGCTCTTGACTGCTTCAAGTAGAGCAGTTTAATACACCTATAATGAGTATAATATTTCAGTACCATTAAGCTCTCATGCCAAAGGTATTAATTTATTTTAAATCACTGTAATTATTTTATGGTTAATACTTTTATTATGTACATTCCTTATGGGAGTTAGTGCTTTGATTGTTCCAATATCTACCAGAAGGGAAACAAATGTATTGAAAAGCCAATCAAAGCCCCTATTATTCTGTGCAGAAATGTTGTCCTGTCACAAAAGAATGTGTGCAGAACTTGAGTTCATTATTAAAACTAGAAGTCAGAACTTATAGTACTATCAACCTTCACAAGGAGACAAGAGAATATACTAAGAAAAAAAAAAAGAAGAATTATGAAAGGAGGAGTATGATAGACTTGTTTATATTCCTGCCCCACTTTTCCACATCAACAACTGACACAAATTTTACATGTATTGTTGCAGATTAGATTTGAGGCTTTTTATCAGATCTGTGCATGGCAAGACAGCACTGCTAAAATAGTAAGAGGACACCTCCAATTTCAGGTATATGCATTTAAATCACAAGGTTCATTGTGAAAAAGTTCACTTTAAACTTTGGATTTTGAAGGCACTAGCTTCACTGTATTCACTGCATGCAAAAAAGCATCATATTTACACTTCATGCATCTAGTTCAGTCTAAGTTTCTCAAGAGATTTATAGATACTGTTTCCTCTGGGAGGTCATTCAGGGATTCCCAAATTCCCCTTTTTGAGTCTTTGTATTCAACCAAAGGCTCAAGATGCTTCTTTCTCCACATAAATTCTTCCAGAACCCATCTTTGCAGATGTCTGCATCTGATGGAAAATGGAATGGGAAAGCAATACTCCATAGCACTTGCAAATTCAAGAAACAAAGGACAAAGCCCATGATCCAAATGCTGATCAGGAGAGCATCACCTATCTGTCCTAAAATGCTTGCTATGTTGTAAATAATAGATATTTATTCCATGACCTTACAGCCATTAAATTGGAAACTTATTTTTAGGAAGACAGAATAAGAGATAAACTGGGATTGTTAGAGCAATGGATTGAAAAAATGTAACGTTTTGCCAAGCATTACATAAACATACACCTTTGACAAAGAAAGTACAAAACACTCTTTCAATGTAGTCAAATGCACAAATTACCTTAGTTTCATAGATGCAGAGATGCTAGGGTCAGAAGTGATCTCAACAGATCATTGAGTCCAACCCCCTGCCTAGGCAGGAAAGAGTGCTGGGGTCAAATGACCCCAGCCAGATGCTTATCCAGCCTCAGATCTTCATCTCCTTTTTTCCTAACTTCTGTAAACTTTTATACTACACAATTATTGCAGTTAAAACTGTCTGAAAACATAGTAAGGAAAAATAATGTTCTTTTTCCATCAGGCTAGAGACCAATATGGAGGATATAGCCATTGAGCACATCCAACAGTATAGAACTGCTCTCCAAAAGAGCAACATCTATTTCATATGAAGTATCTATTTCACATATTCAATATTAAGGTAATTTAGCCATTTTAAAATTCCTTTAAATTATTCAGTTGCAAGTTTCCACACTTTTCCATTAGAAGCTTCTTCCATAGACCATTTCTAGTTCTTACCTGTTTCATACTTCCTTGCATAGGAAAGAGCCAGCCATAGGATAAAAAGGCTGGCAAGTCTTAGCCCCATAGCGGCTAAGGTGGGCGAACTGAGAATGCTTTCTGAAAACTTTTCTTTATATAATACCCACTTTTGCAAGTAATGCCATCAGAGGGGAGGAGATGCTGCAGAATGAGGAAAAGGAGGAGTAAAAAATGGGTGTGATATTTACTAAAGCTAGCAAAGTAAATAGACGTGGGCATTTTTCATTGTAAAATTTGGAATATGGTATGCAGGGAATAAAACAATATTGATTCACTTATCATGCCAGTTACTTTTATTTGCCTTTTTATAATATGACTCTCCTATAGGATGCTATTCTTTAAATTCCTTCAGTGTCATTGAATCTAAGATAACCTACAATAACCTCTGTTAAAGAAAGTTAATATTTTAGGGCCTAAACAAGAAAATCCATTAAATGAAACTTAGTTGGGGATTCCCTACAACACCTTCTCTGAAGCCAAGGTACCTCTAATATTTTTTTTCATTACTACTCTTTTCATTATTATTCAGAATTATTTCTGTAAAAAATAAATAATGTTTGTAGAGTGCCATAAAGATGAAAGTGATACCAAACACTAAAATTGCAGATATGTATTGGGATTTCCTTTTCATGTAAAGTTCTGGGATACATTCAAGGCTAGACTCGGCTTGTAAAGCACTTTGTGGGGTGATATCAGAATATCTGAGGGAGCTCATATTATAGCACAGTATCTACAAAACATCCCTGGCATTACAAGATTTGCTAAAAGTTTATGGAAGCTCACACAAATTACACACAAACATTTTAGGCTTTGAGAAGGAAAGCAAAATATTGTTGCCTACATCCATTGCCCTTTAGCCCAAGCCATGTATTTTTAGGCTGGACGCCTTTTAAACTACTTTACTTACTGCTTGCTTACTTGCCGCTTGTTTATAATCTATCACTCCCTAACTCCGGAGTCAACAGTCTCAAAAGGCTGTCAGACTGGCTTTAATCCATGACAAGGCAGAAGAGAGAGACAGAAGGGTGTCCTTGTCTAAGTTTCAACATTTAAATTTAGCCCAAACCTTGCTCTAGAAAGAACTGCTATTTTGCGTACCTTCTTCTCTTTCTCTCTGAACCGTTCCTCAGAAAAGATCTCTCCAGTTCACTTTACAAAGAAAAAACTCTCTCATTTTAGCATGTTTTTAACTCAACTACTTCATGGCATTAACAGGATTTATATTTTTCAGGCTCCTGGGCTGTTTTCTTTATTGTCCCAAGCAGAAGTTTCTTCCTGCAGGGTCTTTATGTAAATCCCTAATCTTTTCAGCAACTCACACCCTCCTCTAATTGCTCAAATTACATGTAACTAGAACTTTTAAACCTTTCAAAGCAGCCAACAAAATACTTTATGTGCTCTTCCTCTCAAAGCTATGTTAATCATAACAGGTTATCAGTACTAGAAATATCCTCAGATGTTGACAAAAAGGATGTTTTTCAGCTCTTTTAATGGGTCTGTCATAATTACTTGTGTCCCTTTCAGCCTCTCTAAATGCATCTGATCCAGTGGTAGGCCTTGTGCCTTCACTATCTTGTGATGGAATTTTGTAGTTCTTCCCACTCCTAAATTGTACCCAGGAGGCGTGTCTACACGAGATGCTATGTCGCCATAGCGACAAGCTATGACGACGCAGCTCGTTGCTATGGTGACATAGCATCGGCAGGCACCAACCATGATGCTGCCACTATTATGCAGTAGCAACAAGCTACTGCGCCGTTGCTTGTTGCTACTGCACAGTAGGGTTGGAAATTACCTCTTCACTGCACAGTACCAGCAGGTACAGCGCAGTCATTTAGTACTTGCTAAAAATATCCTAGTACTTGCTACAGCACAACCTAGTACTTAAGCAAGTCCTAAATGACTGTCCAGTACCAATCTCATAGTGGGGCACACGTGTAGATGTGCCCAGTATTAACTGTTCTTATTCTAAAGATTTGACAAAGTTCAAGCCCCTGCAGTTCCAGACAGCCTACTTAACAGGAACAAAGCAGTTAGAGTAAAAAGACTTAAAAAACAGTCTATCGTATCCATGTCCACATTACCATTTCTTGAAAGTATCCTAATGAGGACTTTCTCTTCACGATACTCCAAAGAGATCTAGTATCTTATTCTGGCTATCCTGCAGAGCTACTGTCTTTCTTCTATAGCAAAACCCCCAGTTTTTCTTTTTTTTAATACACACACACACATGCATTCCCTTCCCTTCCTCAATTATTTCTGACTTTTCTTTCCCTCCCTCTCTAATCCCTATAGATAAGCATAAGCGAGCTCAGACTTAGGATAAGCTTTAATATTTTTATTTTGGTAGCAAGTTTTTGGTTTTGGATATCCACTGTTTTATATTGTATAATTATTAGGTTTGTATTGATTTTTACTATTGTATACTGCATTATTATCGTTTTCATATTGATTTTTATTGTTTCATATGGATATTGTATGGTTTAGGCCTGTGTTTGTAAATGAACAAAAGTACTGTCAAGTTTCCATTTTGTATGTCAAGTCTCCATCTTGTGTCCTCTGCCTGGGCATCCCCTGTGTTGCAACTGTGTGAGTCACGTACCCCTCCCATGTAAATTGGTTCCCGGATGAATGGGAGTGATCAGGAATGACTGAAATACAATGGTAGCAGGCCTCTACTGAATGACCTGTAATGACTGGGGCATCACCTTGCATTGATTCATCCAGGAACCACGGACCTCACCCAGGAACAGAGACAAGAACCCAGCATTTGAAAGACAAAAGACCCTGCAGAACCAGCAACTCTACCATTGTACCCCACCATTATAGACACCTGAAATCACACATCCCTGCATGGAGCACACATGCTCAGTAAGCCAGGGGCTGACCCTTGCCTGGGCATGCCTCCTGTCACTAGGGTCACATAAGGTCTGCCCCTATAAAAAGGGGCAGTGAAGACAGACCCAGTGGGAATGCCATTTTCATCCGGACCAGACCAGCTTCATGTCACCTATCCACCCCAGAGGCCCTGCCGGCGACCCCCCTCTGGACAACACCAAGCTGAAGGAGACCCCGACTGGCCATCAAGGATCAACTTCCAGCCTGGGACAGATAGATATTACATGCACATCTCCTTCTACAATTTGGACTCTCTCTCTCTCTCTCTCCCTCATCCTGGACTTCAGTGTACTTCAAACCCTGTACCAAGCCTCTCTAACCCCTACTGCCATTGTGTGGGTGGATGGCTGGGTGCAAGGAAACCAATAAGACATTGTGTCACCATCTCCCCTGTTCAAAAAACCACTGTCATTTGCAACCCTGAGTTGGGTCATGTTTTACTGAATCCCAGCCCCTTGCCTATTTTAAATTCCAGCCTCTTTCTCTCACTCTCACAGCTCCAGCCTCTACCTCTCTGCCAGTCTCCGGATCTCCTCCCAATTTCCTTTTCTGCCACCTGTCAGCCTCTCCTTGCTTTTCTGCTGTCCCCTTTGCTCCCCACGTTCCTACTGCCTTTTCCCTGTGACTTTCTTTGCTTTCCCTCTGCCCCTGCTGCCTTTCAGTCTCTCCTGCTGCTTTTCCTGTGATTTTTCTGCTCTCCCCCTGTTCCTACTGCCTTTTCCCCATGACTTTCTGCTGCTCTTTTCTGCTTTCCCACCTTTCAGTCTCTCCTGCCACTTTTCCTATGATTTTCTGGTCTCCCCCTACTCCCCATGCTCCTACTCCCTTTTCCCTATGACTTTCTGCTGCCCTTTTCTGCTTTCCCACTGCCCTGACACCTTTCATTCTCTCCTGATACTTTTTCTGTGATTTTCTGCTGTCAGTCTCTCTGTTTTCAGGCTTCCCCTGAACCTTCTGTAGTCCTCCACCCCTCCCCCCCGCCCAGCTTCCCAGCTCCTTGTGGCTGTCCTGCAGTTTTCTCCAGCAGCTGGAGCCTTTTTCCAACTCCCAGCATCCACTGCCACTCCCTGCAGCTTCTCTAGCTGCCCCAGAGCCTTCCTCTAGCTCCCCACACCCAGAGCCTCTCTTTAACACTCACACTTTCCCTTAGTCCCATTTTCCCTCTCTCTACCTACCTTTTCAGCTCCCCCATAGCTCTGGCTCCAGTCCCAGCCCCTGTGCCGGCATCACTCGCCTGTTCTGCAGGCTTTGGGCATTGTCTTTTAATCAATTAAGATCAATTAACCAAAAGGTACCCCCGAGCCTCAGTTCTTCAGCCCAGGCCCCTCTAGTCTACCAGTTCTAATCCAGGTCCCAGTAACTTTCACTCCCAGCAACTTTCACTCCCTACACTTCTACTTTCTTACCTTAACCTTTCCCTAGGTATCCCAAGTACACCAAGCACATACATACATACGTACATACATACATACACATCACAACACCCAACTTAGGAACTCACCTGTGTGACTGTGTAGGTAGGTGGTATGTGTGTGAATTCGTGAATACATATATGTATACACACATATATAGATATCATTGTATGTGTGTGGTATATGAATTAGTAATCCACATATGTGTGTTGTAAGTGGAGGTGTTGGTAACTGATTCTGTCTAAATTTGGTGTGTGTAGCATGTATGGGCTTAAACCAGTGATAGGTGTGCATGAACATAGACTGGTTATTTTGAACGTTTATGTATCTGAGTTGCTAGTGTGAGTGTGCATGCCTAGTGGGGGTGTATGCACCTAGTGAGTGTATGTGTGCTTAATTGATTTTTTATGTGTGCATGTGCAATTGTACACCACACCCTCCTGTCTAACAGTGCAATACTGAGATTCTGAGCCTTGGCCTAACCTCTCAGGGCAACACTTCCAAAAAAGAGAGTGCTTTTTAAACTTCCCAGAGTTCTTTGGTTCTTCTGTTTTTGTGGGATCTTTTCTGTCATTAAAGCTAATAGTTTGGGCATTTTCTCACAACAGTTCTTAGATGTTGGCTTCAATGTGGCTCTGTCTTCAGCCATCATTTCCTTTCTGCACCTTTTTCCAAACAATATCTGCTGAGTTAAACCAACGCAACCATACACTAAACTTCACCTTAACTAGGCCAACATTCACTATTCAGAAGTTATTTTGAGACATTCATGATGTATCAGCTTTCTAGGGAAAACTGAATATATATGCTCATGGATACACATGAGAAGTTTGCACATGCCCTTGTGTGCCCCTCTTTACCTGAACATTTCTGCATCCAAAGCTGGAAAGTGACCATGCCACTTCCTCCCTCCATTCATGTGCTTAGAAGATCCCTTCCTGATCCCTTCTTCATTAATCTCCAGCCAAGGCTGTATGCAGGAATTTCCTGCCTACCAGGTGTGAGAGAGACACCCTCTTGAATCGTCTAAGTAGTGTGAGTAGGCTAATCCTCTTCCAAGCTGGCCTAAATCAAGAACTAACTCCTGGGCTTTGGTTAACTAAATGTCAGATATGCAAGGGATGCAAGCCACCCATCAGCTCTGACATGTCTTCTTTTTTTCCTATTCCTACTTTGAAGCCTTGTGTCAATGACAAAACCATTTTCCTTCTTTCACTTGTATTCCAATGATCATTTTGTCTCTGCTCCATCTCCCAGTGTCCTGAGAGTTAGAGTCCAATGAAGCAATGTCCCAGTGTCAAGAGAAAAGGAGGAGAATGGACTATGCTCCTTGCCTACTGAGTTTGTTTTTTCTGATGTGCTCTCCACTGTTTCTAGCCTGTCTCAAGTGGATGTCATAACCCTGTTTAACTACTGGTACAGATACAGGTGTATCCTCTTTCCAAAAGCTTCATGTACCCAGAGTCATATACCAGTCATGTTTCCCCATATTTATACATTGTCTCCTACAGAGCACCTGGACTTGAGAACATATCCAGCCCTGCTTGACATGAATCACCAGAATTCAAATATATACAAGATACTGCCGAGCAAATGTAGAAAAGGGGTCAATCCTGGAGTTAGTCCCAGTGTAGAGTCAAAGCTAAGACACTCTACAACAGTTCCTTAAGGGAATGGCCAGTATGCGAGCTTTACACTATGGTTCTTTCTTGAATGTCAGATGTCAACAGCCTGGTGGTTGAAAGCCAAGGATGCCCCTTCCCTCCCCTTTCCCCTCCGCCCCGGCGCAACAGGGATGGGTGAGACAGGCTGGTGGTATGCCCTGCCCATGGTCACCTCAGGCTCCACCCTTTGCTCCTCTGAAATCCCTCCTTTTGTATTCATTTTCTCTTCTGATGACTCTTAATTTCTGGGCATCGCTGATTGGTTTCTCTATGGTTGTCATACCGTCCATGTTTTGTGCTGTCAGCAAATTCCATTGTTCCAACAAACCCATCCCATGCACAAATCTTAATTTGGTTACTTACCAGTGTTTTAATTTGGGCATGCCCCAGCCTCCTAATTTGGTCTGTCCACCAAAACCGGAAATCCCAGGGGCTGTGCAGTTGGGCACTGTGACCTGGCTCCAACATGACAAGCCTATCTCATATTATGGAACAGTGTGGTACATATCTTCAATTTCCCAGCTTGTGTGTGCCTGTTGGCATCAGAAATGGTGTCTGCCTTGAAGGAAACTTTGTCACAAACAGACTTTTAGAAGCCATTTAACCTCTGCCATTCCCCTGGGCCATTATTTTAATGCAATATCTATTATACCTATAAGACAATTCCTAAAAGTGAATCTCTAAATACCATTTTCTTGCCATCATTTTCTTACCATCATATCTGGCCCACAGGTTGCATCTTGCCAGACAGCCTGGAGAGGAGCTCCCACAGGTAAGTGGCAGGGGGGATTGAGGCCCCCATAGGGAGGGAGGGACTTGGGAAGGGCTGGGGCTGGGGATACTGCTTGGCCAAGCAGTGTGTGGGGCTTGAGGTCTGGGATCACAGTGCATGGCTGCAGAGCCCCAGCAGGGAGCAGGATGAAGTTGTGGGCAGCTTGACTGGAGTGTGGAGGGCAGCGACCAGCTCCCCACTGCTGTGTGCACTTCTGGGGGCAAGAGGGACCTGTGGCCCCCAGATCTATGCATGGGGTTGGGGCAGGGATAGGGTGGGATGCCCACTGCAGGCTCAGGCTCCCACCCTGCTGCCCTCCCCCAGGGCCTCCGCAGCCCTGTGGGTGTGACCCAGCACTGCAGCACACAGTGGGGACAGGCAGGAAAGCTGTTTACCACTGAGAGCTCTGCACTGCCCTGGCATCACAGGCTTGTGCCACTCATTGTAACCCCATGAACAAAGGATGCATTGCCAGGGCAGCATGGAGCTGGCAGCAGCAAGCAGCTTTCCTGTGTGCCTCTGCTGTTCCCTGAAGCACCAGGTTGCACCTGCATTGCTGCAGAGGCCCTGGGGGAAAATAGCACCCACACCCACCTCCACCCCACACATAGATCTGGGGGCCATGGGTCCCCCCTACCCCCCGGGAGTGCATGCAGCAGCAGGGAGCCAGCCCCCTCACCCAAGCCACAGCAGGCAGCAGTGGAAAAGTCAGGCTCCACTTAGCTGTAGCAGCTACCTCCTGCCAAGGGCAGGGGGCTGCAGACCTGGTTCCCTGGCCTCACAGCCCTGGCAGCTGGGGGCCCCCTCCAGCAGGGCTCGGGATGGCAGCAGGCTGTAGGTGGGGAGTGAAGGGCACTAGCAGGGCTGCGGGGGGGGGGGGGGAGGAGGTGCACCAGCATCCAGGTAGCTGTGGGGGAGGTGAGGGGCATCACCAGGCATGCGGAGGTTGTGGGGAGTGTGAGGGGCACAAGCAGGACCAGGGAGCTATGGGGGGGGGCACCAACCAGGCCCCGGGGGAGCTGTGGCCAGGAGTGAGGGGCTTGAGCAGGGCCAACAGACTGTGGGGGGGTAGTAAGGGGTACCAACAGGGCCAGGGAGCTGTGAAAGAGTGACGGGCACAAGCAGGGATGGGGGAGCTGTGGGTAGGAGTGAGTTTAAGCCCTTTAGTTTAAACATGAGCAAAGCCAGGGGGCTGTGGGGAGTTGGGGGCAGGGGAGTGAGAGGCGCCAACCTGTCAGCTCCATGTTCTTGGGGAACCCTGACACAGGACACAGACTGTCTGACTCACAAAGAATCGCCTCCCCTCACCTAAACAGAAACTGATTAAGATGCAGTGAGAGACACATCTAAAACCCTCCAGATAAGGGTGACAAAAGTGCAACAAGTTCCCTAGGTCTCATTTGCATCTGAGATGGGAACAGATGACCATTCATTTACATGAGAGATGGAGAACAGAAAACCTGAAGCAGACACTGCAGTGAATTCTGGGATCAGCAAAGCAGGGGAGCACTGCACGATGGGGAAGCTGTGCTCCAAATGCTAATCAACCCCCACACTCAGCTCAGCATTTATCAGACCAGTTCTAATCTGGATTTACAAAGGACTTTTCCTCCCCCACCACCCCACACACACACACACACCTCTAAGCAAAAGTAAGTTTATTAGGCATCTCGGCCCGTACGTTCCCCGGTCCCACTACGGGAGGCCTATGTAAACTTAATTGGCTACAACTCGGTTGCCGGGTTAGGGAATGCTGAGGCAAGAGACCGAGCCAGAGGGGGTATGGGCAACATTTGAACAATGGTACAGGGTTCATCACAGCATCCAGTCTGTTGGAGCCCTGACCACAAGTGTTGTCATACTTTTCCAGAGATGACTGGTGGAAGTCCTCTCCACAACAGGTTATGAACACTCCAATAAGTGCCTTAAGTCTGTTAAAAGACTAAAGTAAGATCTGGAAAAGTCATGCTAAGCTGAGGCTTGTTCACAGCAAGTAAAAATCCAAAAACCCTGATGCTGCAATCTATTGTTTCTGAAGACACCAAGAGATATCCCATCAAGTATATCTGCTATCCATAAGAATGTCAAGTTGGCTCCCAAGTAGGTGTTTCCTGAGTATCAATCAAGTTCCTGAGATGTTCCAACCAGATGACAACCCCTTGTCAATAGAAAAGACAATTTGATTTACACTATTGAGAATGCTTGAAAGAAACTGAACTGAGGGTATAATAATCTGTAAAAGAAGCAGCAGTGTGTGTGCTGACACCACTTACTTTCTTCTGGAGAGGCTGCAGGAGGAAGATCATCTCCCTTCAAGGATCGTGCTGAGAACTTTGACCTGTCAGCTCTGCAACCTGAGTGCCTTGGACTGGTGAGATCCCAGCTCTCTCTCTCTTTTCTCTTCTCTCTCTCTAAGCAGAGATTTCTGAACTTGAACTGTACTAGTTAAGCTTGAGCTAAGTTTCCCCAAATACTTAGTGAAACCAGGGTATACTGTGACTGTTTGTGTTTGTTTTTCCTTTGCATGTCTATCACTACTAGTGTCAATAATAAATAACTTTTATAGTCAAACTGGTGGTAACTGGGTATATTTTGCCTTCTTTACTTCTCTTTCCCCACTTGCTCTGTAGCAACACCCCTCTTACCTACGCTAAAGATCCCTGTGAAGCCTAGAAATACTGTGGGGTCTGCTCATCAAGAGACTAAAAGATTGGGACGTGCTGAGTTCGAAACACATTAGGGGATCAGCTTGTACAGGCTGATTGACCCAGTTTGGCTCAGACGTGCCCTAATGAACTGAATGCTGGCCCATGAGGGTGTCATCTGGACACCCAGCCAGATTCAGAGGTATTCTGTTTAAGTGTGTGCTTGTTTCTGACTGGTTATTGTTGCTCTGATGAACTGATTCTTGGCATATGAGGGTGTCACCCTGTCCATGCTGATCGACCCGGCCAGGTCAGGCGTGTCATGTTAATCTGTGTGTGTGTGTGTGTGTGTGTATGACTGATTTGGGGACTGGAGGAACTGCATCCTGCAAGATAGCTCCACTGGGGGTGAGGGCTTGCAGAAGGGAGAGATACAGTTCCATAATAGAAACACAAGTAACACAAGCAGCACATTGATAGAATTACCAAGACCCCTAGCTCTAATAAATGAGCACACCCCAAAGTAGCGGGCAGATCTGGTAAGACAAGGGCCTGTGAGGGGGAAGTGAGGGGCATGAGCAGTGCCAGGGAGCTGGCGGGGGGGGCAGGCTTTCATTTAAATCATGGATTTGGCGGGGTTTAATCAGAGAATTTTCTATTTTCTTATCAGGGAAAACCAGGATCCCTGCTGATTGGATCCCAGAGGTGGTAGTGCTGTACAGTACTCTCCCATAGTGAAGCTGCTTAAGACTAATACACTACAGATGTAACTACCCAATATCATCTTCCTACTTCTTCATCTGTAGACACTGCCACAGTATCCAAAGCGCTCTAAAAACCACCATCCCAAATCCAACCAGCTGCATGATGGCAAGTACATGTGCATCATACTGTGTATGTAAAAGTCTGTTATAATGTCAGTTAATAGCAGCATACTCCCTGACAGCAGTTCAGACAGTGCTCTTGGCACCATATAAATGAATTATAGGATGCTTAGAGAGGAATAATGGGAGCCTGTCAGTTTGTTCCTGAGTTGCAGAATTTCCTTAATCTCCCTCAGCGTCCCAGGAGAAAAAGTCAAATGCATAAAGCTGAGCACTGGAATGCTGCACTATGGCATTTAGCCCATGTTTAAATCTATGGTGGTTATTTAAAAAGTGAAAAAGCTTAATCAAAGAAAAAGTAGAGTTGGGAGTGACCTCAGGAGGTAATTTAGTCCAACACCCTGCTCAAAGCAGAACCATCTGCAACTATATCATCCCAGCCAAGGATTTGTCTACCCAGGTCTTAGACATGTCCAAGGATGGAGATTCTACAACCTCTCCAGGTAGCCTGTTCCAGTGCTTTACTCTCCTCCTTGTAAGAAAGTTTTTCTTAATATCTAACCTAAACTTCCATTGCTACAACTTGAGACTGTAAGGGTGGAAAAGAAATGCCTTTAACTTGATATAACAAAAAACGGCCACAGTTAGTTTGATGTGCACAGAGAAAGCACACCCATCCAAATTAACATTCCTAAAAATAGGGTTAAACGGACCACTCTTTATTTTACAGTTGCATTTATAATTGGTATACTAGATGCCCCATGCAGCATTGCTTGCATGAAAATCCAGTGAGCTAATTTTTGCTTGAGATCACATTTTATTGCACTTCAACAGCTTCACAACAATTCCACATGCACAAAATCCTGAAACATATTACACTTTCTTACTGTAACAGCTTTACAACACTTCTGTATAAAACAATGTTCCTGGTTTTGTTACTCAAATCAGCAGTCACTGAAACTTGGATGTTTTCTGGGTGGGAGATTCTGGAAGCACCCACATATAGTAGTCCATGGGTGAAGACAGGATCCTGAAGGAACATTCCTACTTTTTTAATGTTTGCCCCTGGGCTTTATTGATGGTCATGCTGAATGCCACCTGCACAGGAAACTGTCGATGTGTCCATGTGAATGGAAATGTGTCACCAGACGGCTTCAGTGCTATCCAAGGAATTAGTACTGTTCTTTCTGATCCAACAATTTTTGCCTCAAGTAGTCTGCTGTTGATGTGGATTGCACCAATAGCCACGTTCCACTGCACAGAGCATCCTTGGGGCAAGGTTTTGCAAAAGAACAATGAGCATCCCAGGCTTAAGGTGGAGGTGATGTGGAGGCAAACCTGACACCTCCATGGAATTCAGGTACTCAGTTGGCACGGCCATAACACTTTCATTCTCTAAAAGAGCATCTGCACTTGTACAAATCCATTCTTGGCCTGGAAATTTTGCAACAATAGCATTGTTGATCTCCTGTACAATGGAGTAATGTGGTGCCAAAATAACTCTTTCAGATATCCATCCTAGATTTTGATAATTATCCAACAGATTTGGAAATGTCCATTCTATCGTTTCTGAGAGATCCAGAGGCATGCAGAGTTCAGGAGGCAGGGTAATGATTTTATCAATATTTGGAACTTGGCAATTTCCCAGATCCAAAAGCCATTGAGCGTACTTTACACTTCGTGTATCAAAACCTCCCTTATGTATTTGCATGTTCTCACTAAGTTGGAAAAACTGGAAATGGTTCCACAACTCAGATCACTTGAAGCATGCCTCTACTATTTGTGGCCATGAGGCATTTTTCACAACAGGCAGGATTTGCCAAAAATCACCCCCAAGTACTATCACCTTGCCACCAAAAGGTAAATTGCTCTGCAGTAAATCTCACAGCATCCATTCTACAGCCTCCAGTATCAATGAGTATCAATGAGTCATTGGTGCTTCATCCCAGATGATGATAGCTGCTTCTCAGATCAGATCAGCAAGTTCAGACTGTGCTGATATACTGCAGGTGCTGGTTTTCAACACATTCAGAGGTACCTTGAACTTTGAGTGCACAGTCCTGCCTCCCGTAAGCATGGTAGCAGCAATTCCACTGGATGCCACAGCCAATGTAATCTTCCCTTCCCTGTGCACTGCTGAAAGAACCGTGTTGAAGCCGAATGATTTTCCTGTACCACCAGGTGCATCAACAAATGCACAAAGTGGTTCTTGATTCTCCACTGCTTTCAAGATTGTATCCACCATTTGTCACTGAGCTGGAAGCATACATGGCAGTGAATCTTGAGCAATTTGGCATTGTTCCTGCTGGTTATAGTACAGCCCCTCTGCTGATGCATTTGACATGCATTTGTAGGGCTATGCCCTGCTAGAACGTTTGGTACCGTAATGGCCTGAAAGGTAACACTGCATGGAAACCTGGCCAGCAGGCAGCAACTCACCCATGCATACACATCGATGAACTCAGTTCTCTCTCCCAACTCCCTCTCTGAACAATTTCATCTATTCCAATGAGGCTTCAGAATTAGTAACAAAGATGGCACACAGTACACGTAATAGTATAGACAAAGGTATAAGAAATTATTAGGAGGCATTATATGCAAAGCAAACTGTATGTGTTCTATGTGATTATAAATACTGTATATTAGTAAACTTATGTCCTTTTGAATACTATAATTATCAAATAATGAGATATTAAGACAGGAGAGGATTACCATATGAGACAACTGTTAAAATTTAATTTATGCAACATTTGGGGTTGGAAGGCAGAAGAACATGCAGTAGGCTAAGAAAACTCAGACCATTTGATGGTCTCTGCATGCCTTTAGAGAATCACCTCTTCTTTGCAAACTAGTGTTGAAAATAATCCTATAACGTTACCCTGAAGTATTAAGTTTTGGATTAGTTTAATCCTGGATCTAACAATAACTTCTCCACTGTGTGGTTGAGCACATCATTTGATTTTTTGGCCTCAGCCCCTATTATTCATGCAAGTAGTTAATGGAGAAGCCACACGATCATGTAAGGAATCTGCCAGAGTGCAGCATTTTCACATGCCCTTCCTTAAGTGGTTTGCATAGAAGGTGCACAGATTAGTGTCCTTTTTCCTAACAAAATATGTTTTTCCTTTGTCATTAGCATTTACTGTATTTGAGCCAAACAACACAAAACTTTTGTTTCTCTGCCAGTTAGTTGCAAGTGAAAAAAAATCTGTGAAACAACCAGATTTACTGAGGATTATGAATATAGGCCTGACGAATAATGAGCTTCTTCAGAAACCCGTTTTAATAACACCCTCCCTCAAGAGTTCTCACTGCTATAATTTGAAAGTGAGTTCAAATGATATGTTGAAGAGCCTCAGTGTAGTAGCATAAGTAATTATTAGGGGTGCACCGACAGATTTTTTGTGCCAATACCGATGGCCAATTTTTAATGAGACATATCATCTGATACCGATTCAAATGCCAATGTGTAGCCAGGCAGCTTGGAGAGCAGCATCCAGCTGGTAAGTCTGTTGTGGGGGAAGGTATGAGGGGGGAGGGAAAGGGCATGGGGTGGGCAAATCGAGGTCCCCATGGTGAGGGAGGGAGTGGGACTGGGGCAGAAGCAGATGAGGCAGGGCACAGGATGGAGCCATGAATGGCTCATTGAGGAGCATGCGGGTGGGGGGGAGGCCCCCAGATGGTGGGATGAAACTTTTGACAGGGCAGTAGACATAGAGGGCTATAGGTTGTTCAGAAGAGATAGGAAGGGGAAAAAAGGTTGGGGGAGGTTGCGCTCTATGTTAGGGAACAGTATACCAGTTCTACTTTCCAAATGGGACCAGAGGAAGGCTTATCTGAGACCCTGTGGGTCAAGCTCCAAGGAGGGCAGGGGGAGAGGGATCTGGTGGTAGGGGTTTACTACAGGCCACCACATCAGGAGGAAGAGCTGGATCTGGAATTTTCCAGGCAGCTGGGGGAGGCTGTGCGTGCAAAGGATGTTGTGGTCATGGGTGATATGAATTATCCTGACATCAACTGGGAGGAGCAGTCGGCCAGATCTAGCCACTCACGAAGGTTCCTGACGTGTGTACAGAACCTACACCTCATGCAGGAGGTACTCATCCCCACTAGGGGAAACGCCCTGGTGTTAGCCTCTGGGGACGACCTGGTGGGGAAGGTGCTAGTACAAGGGAGGCTAGGGGACAGTGATCATGAAATGATCCAGTTTGCTATTCAGAGAAAGGTCCTTCTTCAAATATACAGGTAGCAAGAAGAAGTCTCGGGGTAACATTGGACCCGTACGAGGCAGGGCAGGGCAGTTGGTGACGAACACGTGAGAGAAGGCAGAACTCTTCAACAAGCTCTTTGTCTCCGTGTTCCTGCCCACTGACAATGGGGTGCTCTCGGGTGACAGCGTAGAGAGGCTCAGGAAGGATGCGAGTCCCCCAACAGTTAGTTCAGACCTAGTTAAGGATTACCTGGAGGGTTTAGATGTGTCCGAGTCAGTGGGCCCAGATGACCTTCATCCGCGGGTGCTGAGGGAATTGGCTGGTGTCATTGTGGAGCCTTTGGCACAGCTGTTCGAGGACTCCTGGTGCTCAGGCCAAGTCCCTGAGGACTGGAAAAGGGCCAATGTGGTCCCTATTTTCAAGAAGGGAAGGAAGAAAGATCCTGGCAACTACAAGCCACTCAGCCTCACTTCTATCCTGGGGAAGGTCTTTGAAAAAATTATCAAGGTCCACATCTATGAGAGCCCTGCAGGAGAAGTGAGTTTGAGGGGTAACCAACATGGGTTCATGCAAGGCCGATCCTGCCTGACTAATCTGGTCTCTTTCTATGACCAGGTAACAAAGAGCTTAGATGTGAAGGAGGAAGTCGATATCATCTTCTTGGACTTCCAGAAGGCCTTCGACACAGTGTCCCATCCAATTCTGGTGGGCAAGCTGAGGGACTGCGGCACTGATGAATGCACGGTCACATGGGTGGCAAACTGGCTCCCAGGGTGCACCCAGAGGGTAGTGGTGGACAGGTCAAAGTCAACAGAAACAGGGAGCGATCACCAAAGAGGAATATACCTCTTCTGCTCGTGCTTGTAGGGAGGCAGTTAGACAGGCCAAAGCTACCATGGAGCTGAGGATGGCAACCCAAGTAAAAGACAATAAGAAATTGTTTTTTAGATATATAGAGAGTAAAAGGAAGGCCCAGGGAGGAATAGGACCCCTGCTAAATGGGCAGAAACAATTGGTGACGGACAGAGGGGACAAGGCTGAACTCCTCAATGAGTTCTTCGCCTCAGTGTTCCTAAGTGAGAGGCATGACAAGTCTCTCACTGGGAGTGTAGGGAGGCAGCAACAAGGCACCAGACTTCCATGCGTGGACCCTGAGGTGGTGCAGGATCACTTGGAAGAACTGGATGCCTTTAAGTCAGCAGGCCCGGATGAGCTCCATCCGAGGGTACTGAAGGCACTGGCCGACATCATTGCAGAGCCACTGGCGGGAATATTTGAACGCTCGTGGTGCACGGGTCAAGTCCCGGAGGACTGGAAAAGGGCCAATGTGGTTCCCATTTTCAAGAAGGGGAGGAAGGAGGACCCGGGTAACTATAGGCCAGTCAGTCTCACCTCCATCCTTGGCAAAATCTTTGAAAAAATCATCAAGGCTCACATTTGTGAGAGCCCGGCAGGACAAATTATGCTGAGGGGAAACCAGCACGGGTTCGTGGCAGGCAGATCGTGCCTGACCAATCTAGTCTCTTTTTATGACCAGGTCACAAAACGCCTCGACGCAGGAGGAGGGGTGGATGTCGTATACTTGGACTTCAGGAAGGCCTTTGATACGGTATCCCACCCCATACTGGTGAACAAGTTAAGGGGCTGTGACTTGGATGACTGCACAGTCCGGTGGGTGGAGAATTGGCTGGAGGGTTGCACCCAGAGAGTCGTGGTGGATGGGTCGGTTTCGACCTGGAAGAGTGTGGGCAGTGGGGTCCCGCAGGGCTCGGTGCTTGGACCGATACTCTTTAATGTCTTCATCAGCGACTTAGACGAGGGGGTGAAATGTACTCTGTCCAAGTTTGCAGATGACACTAAGCTATGGGGCGAAGTGGACACGCCAGAGGGCAGGGAACAGCTGCAAGCAGACCTGGACAGGTTAGACAAGTGGGCAGAAAACAACAGAATGCAGTTCAACAAGGAGAAATGCAAAGTGCTGCATCTAGGGAGGAAAAATGTCCAGCACACCTACAGCCTACGAAATGACCTGCTGGGTGGCACGGAAGTGGAAAGGGATCTTGGAGTCCTAGTGGACTCCAAGATGAACATGAGTCGGCAGTGTGACGAAACCATCAGAAAAGCCAATGGCACTTTATCGTGCATCAGCAGATGCATGACAAATAGGTCCAAGGAGGTGATACTTCCCCTCTATCGGGCGCTGGTCAGACCGCAGCTGGAGTACTGCGTGCAATTCTGGGCGCCGCACTTCAAGAAGGATGCGGATAACCTGGAGAGGGTCCAGAGAAGGGCCACTCGTATGGTTAAGGGCCTGCAGGCCAAGCCCTACGAGGAGAGATTAGAGAAACTGGACCTTTTCAGCCTCCGCAAGAGAAGGTTGAGAGGCGACCTGGTGGCTGCCTATAAGTTCATCAGGGGGGCACAGAAGGGAATTGGTGAGTATTTATTCACCAAGGCGCCCCCGGGGGTTACAAGAAATAATGGCCACAAGCTAGAAGAGAGCAGATTTAGATTGGATATTAGGAGGAACTTCTTCACAGTTCGAGTGGCCAAGGTCTGGAACGGGCTCCCAAGGGAGGTGGTGCTCTCCCCTACCCTGGGGGTATTCAAGAGAAGGTTGGATGTGTATCTAGCTGGGGTAATGTAGGCCCAGCACTCTTTCCTGCTTATGCAGGGGGCCGGACTCGATGATCTATTGAGGTCCCTTCCAACCCTAGCATCTATGAATCTATGAATCTATGAACCTGGGAGAGTGTGGGCAGCAGAGTCCCCCAGGGCTCGGTCCTTGGGCCAGTGCTGTTCAACATCATCATTAGTGACCTGGACTAGGGTGTGGAGTGCACCCTGTTCAAGTTCACTGATGACACCAAGCTATGAGGCAAAGTCAATACACCGGCGGACAGGGACGGAATCCAGGCAGACCTGGATAGGTTAGAGAAGTAGGTGGATCTAAACAGGATGCGGTTCAACAAGGACAAGTGCAGGGTGCTGGACCTAGGGAAAGGGAACCAGCATTATGGTTATAGGTTAGGGGCTGACCCTCTCGGCAGCACAGAGGCAGAGAGGGATCTTGGAGTCAGGACTGACTCCAGGATGAATATGAGTCGTCAATGCGACGAAGCAATAGGCAGAGCCAACCACACCCTGTCATGCATCAACAGGGGCATCACTAACAGGTCCAGAGAGGTCTTGCTCCCCCTCTATGCGGCGCTGGTCAGGCCGCAGCTGGAGTACTGTGTCCAGTTCTGGGCGCCGCACATCAAGAAGGACATGGAGAACCTGGAGAGGGTCCAGAGGAGGCCACTCGTATGGTTGAGGGTCTCTGTGGCCAGCCCTATGAGGAGAAGCTGAGTGACCTGAATCTCTTCAGTCTCCACAAGAGGAGACTGAGGGGGGGATCTTGTGGCTGCCTACAACCTTATCAGGGGCACCAGCAGGGACTCGGGGACAGTCTGTTTACCAGGGCCTCCCTTGGAGTCACCAGGAACAATGGCCACAAGCTGAGGGAGGATAGGTTTAGGTTAGATATTAGGAAGAACCACTTCACGGTAAAGGTGGCTAGAGCCTGGAATAGGCTTCCCAGAGAGGTGGTGCTCTCACTTTCCCTGGAGATCTTCAAGAGGAGACTGCATAGGCACCTCCTTCCTGCCCATGGCAGGGGATCAGACTAGATGATCTGTCTAGGTCCCTCCCGACTCACTGATTCTATGATTCTAAGATCTGCACATGGGGCAAGGGTGGGCTGCGGCTGCAGGCTGGAGCGGGGGGGGGGGTACCAGGCTCTTCCTGGCAGGGGGGCTGGGCCAGGCTGTGCTCAGGGTAGGCAGTGCTGATGCTGGGAGAGGGGCTACAGAGGGGGCTGAAGTCACCCCAAAATTTGCCACATCCTCCCTCTCAGTGTCACCACCACCCACCCTGAATACACCCCTGGCCCAACCTCCCTGATGGGAAGAGCCCAGCTCTGCCCCACCCCAGCCCCAGCCTGCAGTGGCTGCACTCATGGACTGGGTATTTATCAGTGATATTAGTGGCCACATCAGCCAAAAAAGCCAACTGCTGACGGTGTCAATTTTCCTTATATCAGTGCCGATCCAATATGGGACTGATGTATTGTTGCACCTCTAGTAATTATGTACATGGGGAAAACCCCTTGGAGTTTTTATGAGGATGATGATGTAGAAAAGCATCTCTCCCTTGGTTCAGTTTACACCTATCTATCCATTCCTATGCCCACAGAAGCTTAAACAAAGACAGAGAACATAGAGGAGTTTTTGCGAGATGGGGTTAAATGAACTATACTATTTAGCTTCAACATATTCCTCTCCCTGTGGTAAATGTTGACAAATGGAGTTGGATTTTCCAGATCTTTAATTCTAACTTTAGGAAATACCAAAAGAAACAATATTGCTGAGAAATTTTTTCCTTACTTTGAAAAAATATTTCTGGTTATATGGTTCCATAGAGATCTGGGAAGAGAATTACAAGGATCCTAAGGTAACTAACCACTTATTTTCAGATTGGTTTTTACTTTCAGTGTCAAAGAATTTTGAGGTGGAGAAAGGGGGAAACATCCAGCAGAGAATATACTGTGCTTGCTGCAACCATAATTTCTGAGATATGTGTTGTTTCCAGAGAAATTGCCTTTGATGTCCACTGGAGTACAGCAGGCTTCATTAGACTCTGATACCATAAACAAAATTTGTTTCTAGAGCCTTAGGTGAAGTGTGCTTTCCTCCTTCTTCTCTTTTTAATAGTTACATGTGGTGAGTAGAAAGATGACAATGCTTCAAAGACAGCCTCCAACACAGTTCCATAGCAAGGGAGGGGCAAGTGGGGTGGCTTCCCTGGGCACCAAAGTGAAGGGATGCAAACAAGCACTACCCAGCCAGGGCAGGGTATGGGACGGAGCCACGAGTGGCTCATTTGGGGAGGCACGGGGACAGGGGAAGGGCAGTTCCTCCTGCTGCATACACTCCTGAGCAAGCATGAGGGGGATGTGTACCCCCTGGATCTATGCATGGGGCAAGGACAGGATGCCACTACGGGTATTGCCCCAGGTGCCAAACTTCATTGCTATGGCACTGCTCCAACATAAATGTTATCTTTCAAACACTATGATTTTTTAATACGCCTTTAGTTACTACTTCTTGGACATTAAAATACACAGGTGCTCACTCTCCAATACTGGAAAATTCTCTTCCTATTATTCTCTTGATAATTAATAACTTCTTCCATTTTGTTGAGCTTCTAGAAGTTTACAACTTAGCTAAAACACTTACCTAGGTTTAGGATTTAATGTATAATAACAATCTTCAGGTGTTTGAGTTATATATAACTAAGCTATTAATCTAATTATCACACACAGTCACTTCAACACACCCTAGAAGCTAGGGTTTTTCATATACTGACAATTGGCATAAAATTATTCTGTTTTCATTCTTAGCCCCACACAGTGCCATATGCACTTACAGTAATTTGTATCAGCTTGACTTGCAGTAATTAAAGTAGTTTCTTTACCTTTCCATCC
This sequence comes from Crocodylus siamensis, assembly GCF_052110815.1. Taxonomy (NCBI): domain Eukaryota; kingdom Metazoa; phylum Chordata; order Crocodylia; family Crocodylidae; genus Crocodylus; species Crocodylus siamensis. The sequence continues at coordinate 178,511,063 of NC_143396.1, read as the reverse complement.
TTTATGCACATAACCAAATCCATAATTTACAGCACATAACTACACATGGGAGGAAAGAGTATGTCAAATGCAAAAATATGCCTTACTTCTGAGATTTCCACCTGCTGCATATCTTTCCTAGACTAATCCTAGTTGAATATTAATCCTTGAATCATCAGAAGGTACACCATAGATATACACTGTTGTTCTGATTTGTATAAAATGTACAAGTTATAGAGTGTATACTGAAAAAACACTGAATAATAAGCACTGAATACACCGTTATGAAACGTAGAATAGAGAATACACTAAATAGAATATAGAAAAAACATAAAATTGTGACACCTTTAAACCAAAGCAAGAAAACATTTTCTATCCCAGAGATGATCACAACAACAATATGCAACCTCTGTTATTAGGGAGATACTGAAATTACCATATTTTCTCATATGCAATACTCATCTTTTTCATCCAAAAAAAATTGGTATGCATGTATTAAGCAAGGAAGCTTATTTTCTAACTGGAATAGAATGAACCTGTTTTGATTCCTGCTCTACAGTGCAGCAACTCTTGCATTACTATTCAGGCAGCTGAGGTAGTCAAGTGACTTAATGGATCATTGCACTTCACTCCAGAGGTGTTAACAATTGTCTCTCCTTTTTAACGGTCTTGATGCTCCACTAATCAAACTAACACTTCTGTGGGAAATTTTGCTGTCTTATTTCACAGCCTAGCTCACAAGAAGGATGATTCAGCTGAACATCAGACTCCATATTTGTAGTATACAAGTATAACTCTAGAAAAGTGCTTTTCATCATTCTGTCTTTCAAAAACAAGATGCGTATTATTTTCAGGAGCATGTTGTATAATAAAATATGGTACTTTTGAAAGAGTACAGGTGACCATCGCCATTTGTGGGGGATATGTTCTCGTGATCCCCGTGAATGGCGAAATCCGTGAATAAGGCACTACGTTCTTGAACGCAACCTGCATTCATGAATAAAGTGCCCCCGGTGGCTGGTGGGGGCATGTCTCTGGCAGCGGCAGCAGGAGTGTGGCAGCAAGCACAGAGCTCCTGAGGAGCTCCTGTAAGTGTATAAAGTGTCTTTAAAATGCAAGTTTGGCATTCATGAATATTTGAAACCAAGAATGCTGAACCCACAAATAGCAAGGGTTTCCTGTATTCACATTATATTGCACACTTTGCTGATTTCCATCACACAAATTCATTTTTTTAAATTATAAAACAAAGTACACAGGGATGCATTCAGTAGTGGTTTATGTTTAACGTATTGTATTGATTGTCTTAATATACTTAATTGACAAACAATGTGTATACCATATGTCTGAAGCATCAGAAAAAGCTGTAAATTTTGACAACTCCCATTATACAAAGTAAATTTTTAAAAACCCCTGTAAAGCAGAGTACACTGACAAGAAATTAGTGATGACAGATGGTCAATAGTGTTGGCAGAAAGTTTGTTTATAATATTGGTTTTCTTAACATGCTTCTGCAAGTCACCTAATTTACTAAGAAGTTGTATCCAGTATGTGTGATTTCTGAGAAACAGTTATTTCCTCTTCAAGATAGCTGGAAGAGAAAAGGACAAAAGGGAAAAAATACAAAACAATATTATTAAGGTAAGCAAGTCACACATCAAGACAATCAATATAAAGTCCCTTTAAGAAAACATAGAAACCATGATCATGTTATGTATTACTTTTCTGGAAAAAACATTATATTTTTCTCTTTCTACTCCTAAACTATACTATCTGGATTTAAAGAAGATGATGTAGGTGCTTTATCTCTTCATCCATTATGTATATAGCTAGATTCATAATGTATAGTGCTAAGCACTAAGGGCTGGGGAGAGGAAAATCCTTTATCATGTCCTGTCCTAACAAAGTCCTGCCCACATTGTCCAGGATACTAGTTAATTATTAATTCATGAAGCATGAGAGGATGTGTCATAGATGAAAGGTAAACAAGAGACCTATTTTTCTTGATTTTATAAGGTTTTAAAATAATATTACAATATTAAAGAATGTACAAGAAAATAAGCATTTGAGAACACAGCCATGGAAAACAGCTCTCCCAGGGCCAGGAAAAGAAAAAATAAAATGGCACATAAATAAAAAAAATGTTTCCTAGCTACTACTTTTTTCTAATTCTATGCTCTTGAATCCCAACTTTATAAGGTTTGTATACCCAGGAGGTATTATATGCCAGAATATACCTATTCTATGGAAACTAGGGAGTGAAGGATTGAGACCGCCATAGTGAGGAGTGGAGGGAGGGAGGCGGTTGGGCAGGGCTAGGGCTGGAGGCACGATCCAGCTCGGGTAGTTTATTGGGCTTGGAGTCTGGGGCCAGAATGCACAGCCACAGCGCCCGGGCGGGAAGCAGGCCAGAGCCAAGGGGGAACAGCAGGGAACCTGGCTCCCTGTCACTACATGCACTCCCAGGGGAGACATGGGGGTACATGCCCCCCAGATTTGTGCAAAAGGCAGGGGTGGATATGGGTATTTAGCCTGGTTGTCTGCTGCAAACTCAGGGCTCCAAGCCCTGCTGCCCTCCCCCAAGGTATCTCTGCAGCCCAGCAAGCAGAAGACAGTGCAGCAGGGCAGAGTGAGGCAGAGAGCCTTGGTGCTACTGCCAGGAGCCCCACACCACCATGATGGGGTGCTTCTTGCCCACCTGGCACCAGCGGGGGTGATGGCATAGAGTTGTCCCCCACCATGGAGGCGTGGGACCCCTGGTGGCAGCACTAAACCATCCCACCCTGGGTCCTACTTGCTCAGCTATGGAGGCCCCATGGAGATGGCAGAAGGGTGGGGAGCCCTGATCCCACTGCAGACAGCCTGCATCCACCCGACCTACGGGCTCTGCTCCAGCAGTGCTGCCTGCAGGGGTGGGGGCACCAGGCTCTGCTCACCAATCAGGACACAGCAGCCACACCTCTCATAGGTGGTAGCTGGAGCAGAGGCACTAATGGAGGAGGCAGGGGGCTGCAGACTCAGGTCCCTGGCCCTGTAGCCTGGGCTGCTGGGAGCCCCCTCCAGCAGGGGGATGTGGGTAGGGAGTGAAGGGTACTGGCAGGGCCAGAAGGCTGTGTGTTAGGAGTGAGGGGCAATGGCATTTCAGGGCTGCTTAGCACCACAAAGCAGTGGGGGAGGGGCAGCTGAAGCTGGACCCACATCCTGGTGAGTGAAGAGGGTGAGGGGAGCTCTCATTTGCCATGAAAAAAACCCCCAAAATCAAAGACCAACATTTACAGGTATTTATTTTATTACAGTGATTGAGGCATCGGCAGGCTTAAAATGGCAAATATATCAATAAAACATTGTGTTCAACCGATACATACATACACGCACGCACGCACACACACACACACACACACACACACATACACACACACATATATAGTGATATTTTATTTTAATTGCAGAAAAACATGGATTTGGGGGCTTTAAATCAGAGAATTAGTAATTTTTAAACAGAGAAAACCAGGACCCCTGTGTCATGAGGAAAGGGTGAAAGATTTAGGATTATTTAGTGTGGAAAAGAGAAAACTGAGGGAGTGTTTGATAACGGTGTTCATATACCTGAAATGTGATCAGAGAGAGAATGGAGATGGGCTTTTCTTGGTGGCCAAAGGGCACAGGACTAGGAACAATGGCCTCAAGATACTGTAGAGGATATTTAAATTGGAGATTAGGAGCAATTTTCTGAGTATGAGGGTGGTCAAGCACTGAAACAGGCTACTTAGAGAACCTATAGAATCTCCATCCTTGGAAATTTTCAAGAGCAGATTAGATAGACTGGCATGGTTTTGTCAGGAATGATCCAGCCTTGAGCAGGCAACTGGACCAGATTACCTTGGAGGTCCTTCCAGCCTTAATTCCTATAAGCAAGAACAAGCCTGACTGAAAGAGAAAGGGAGATTTCTGGGTTTTAGTCTGTGCTCCTAGAGTTATTTATGCATTTTATGTTACATGATCATTGGTTAAAAAAACAAAAACAATTCTAATAACAGGGAATATAGTCTGGTAGTCGGGACATTCTTCCAGGAAGTACAAAGAAGCAGGTCTGTATCTCTTAGGCACAGAAGGGCTTCAAACTCAAATCTTCCACTCCCTAGATGGATGGTCTAAACCACTAAATGATTGTATAAGAGGTGGTTAGCACCACCACCTTTGGCTTTGTTTATGAAAGAAAGCGAACATATTTGCTGCACTGTGTACTAAATGTAATGCTGTCACTAAGACAGACGCTCTAAGGATACCTAATAATTGGATCCCCCTGGTTACCATCTAGATGATAGTGGCAGGCAGTAAGTCCTGGGTCCCTTCTAAGCATGCAGAAAGGAATATTTCAAATGTGAACAAAAAATAAGGAAGTAGTTAGTTAGAAAAGATTTTTTTTTACAACAGCAGCAGGCAGGATCTCTTATTACGGATGTACTAGAATTATTTTTAAGAGCCAATTTAATGTTATTTGCACAGTGCTATATGCTTGGGTGACTCTTAGGGTACAAAGCAAACTGAAACACTATAACCAAAGTACATTAGCGTGAATGTAATAGTAACTTGCTAAATTGATTCTCTTAACACACTTCTAATACTCAGATGACTACAAATGTGCATTTTGCGTGTACAATTCCTGGAAATTAGTCGTTTCCACCTCAGTTACTGGAAGCATAGAAGACAAAAAAGGGACACAGGTAATAAATTAAATAAAAACAGAACAACCAACTACATTTAGCCTCCTAATTGCTTACACTCTCCAAAAATTGGATAAATTATTTTAAAAATGGGATTTATATTACAACAAACACCAATAATTCAAGGACATGATTGGAAAAAAATTATCAGGGGCATAGTAATATATTTGTAAAGATTTTTAAATAGGTTTCCATTGTCTATATTCTCCTTTGGCATAAAACTCACTTGCTATTCATAAATACCTCATAAATATCTCAAAACCAAATATGTATTTGGTGGTACTACCCAGAATATAAACACAACTCAGCAAGTAATAGTTGTCAAAAGCAATACATGAGTAGCAGCAATAGTAGCAGTCATAAAACTATTGACTCAGGATTGGTAAATGTAACCAAGAACATACAGTGTGGTTCAAAGGTTCATGGAAGTCACTGGGATGTAACTACTATGCAAACTTTTTTATATCAAGAAGTCAGACCCTTAAATACATAATAATGCTCTTCCACATATGCTGCCTGCTACAATAGAAACAGCATAACCACATTTAAGTAGCAGTGGGCCAGCCTAATTAGCAGTCAATCAAGCAGAATTAATTATGCTACCTGCAGCATCATGAAAGCAAAACAATAATGCTTCCAGTTCAGGAGTTAGCCTGTGAAGAGAAACAATGTATGGGAGGGTACTGCTGCTTGGTATATCAAGTTTGCTAAGAAGACATACCCTACAGTTGTTTTAACGGACTTCAGTGCATCATAGCTACTTAATTTGCAGCAAAACACAGGAATTTTCACTGCTTGGTTGTGGCATGAAAAGCTGATTTTGTGGGCATTTTCTGGCGGCCCCACCTCCACACTGGTGATAGGCAGAGAGGGCCCAGCGGGGAGGAGGGACGAGGGGGTGGCTGCCGCCTTGGGTGCTGCCCTTCAGACGGCCCCATCAGCTGGTGCCTTCCCCTCCCAAGCAGGCTGCAAGGCAGTGAGGACCATTTGCTTTCACTGGGGAGCCAACATTTTCTTTTTATTAAGGTTTTTTTTAAGCTGATTTGTGGACAATTTCAGATTTTAATTAAGCAGATCCCTAATCATAGTCATTCTTTGTATGAGCTCTTCATAACCAAAGTGAAGCAACATAACCCAGTAATGTGCAGTTTGTCTCTACCAGAGAAGGGACATGTTTATAGGAAAAGTCAGTTACAGGAAGACTTAATTAGATCTTCCTTCACTTCTTTCTTTTGCTTGGTAACTCATTCATCCCCTTGTGAGTACCTGGTTTTACCTAATGCCTCTTTTCAATGGAAAACGTCATGAACATATGCCATTAATCATCCATTCACAGCAGAGCCTAACAATATTGTCATCAAATACATGTTTCCTACACTGATCATGCATTTATGCTTTCTCTTCTCGTCTGTATTAAGTTCAACTCTTTTGTGCTCTGGCCATGGTTCTGAAGACAGAAATCTATGAGCTCAAGCACACATTTTCTAGAAACATCAGGGAGACATGCTTCAGCAGCAGGGAAATGATAGGACGTGCCTTCAGTCTCTACAGTCAAACGTTCTCCTATAGTCTTTCTCCTCACAGCAATGTATATTCAATATTTGTGCAGAGAGGGATGGCATGCAGACTCAAACAGTAGTTTAAAGTCCAATGAAAGGTGCAGGGGGGCACTGGTTTTATGCTGTGGGGGATTGTTTATTTTTGCTAAAGCACTCTTTGTGCTAATGTTGTTCATGAAAAAAGTGTCTGTTTTTTTTAAAGTCTATTTTTATACAAAGATTTATAAAAGCCCCCAAATGGGAAAATTATTAGGACTATTCCTAACAGATGACGAGTGAAAGAAAGCAAGTTCTGTTATTTTTTCTTGCCCCTATTGCTTATGGATATAGCTTCCTCCTTCAGCTTTCTACCTTGTCTTTCCTTCCTAGTTTCTCCTATACCATCTTTCTTTCCTCTACTGATAGCTCTCCCACATGTTCTATTCCCAAAATATCCTCAAATGGCATTAAAGTACCAACTAAGAATGTGGCACCATGCTTTAGAGTGGATCCAGATCTGTGTTTTTGCTTTTCCCTCCCTGCAAGTAATATTGACTATAGACAACATGAAGCAATGCTGCTTCAAGGAATTATTAGAGAAATTACTGGACTCTGCAACATTGAGGGGGGGTGGAGGTGGGGAGAAAGTCTAACTTCAGTGAATATAAAAACACCCACTAGCTCCATAGATAAATTAAACTTATTTGACATCACTAAGTAAGTTACTTTGATGGTGTAACAACCTTGGCAATGTTTGTTATTTTAATAATGTTTAATAATAAGTGTATTTTATGGATCAGTGGGCATGTCTACATGAGACATTTACTACAGAGTTGACTAATTAGTTCTGCAGTAAACATCTAGGCATCTACACATGCAGGGCAATTAGGCTGGATTAACCTAATTTTTTACTCAGCAGCAGCATACGTGTCCACACTGACACAGTTGGCTGGGGCACAAGGGTGCTTTGGTGTAGAGGCTGCCTGCCAGCTAGCCCTGCACTGAAGCAGCCTTGTGCCCCAGCCAGCCCCTCCGCAACATGTTGAGCCAGGGAAAAGCAGCCCGTGGCTGGCAAACTAACTCTGGGGCCCCCTGCTTCAGTGCAGCTCAATGTGCTTCAGTCCTGGGCACAGATTCAAATGGGACATCTGGGACCAATAAACTCTGGAGCAACAAGCTCCGTAGTTTATTGCTTTGCATCAATTTCACATGTAGATGCATTCAGTGAAGACTAACCTGACTCCTTTAATGATTCAGGTGCTTAAAGATAAGGTTTACCTTTTAACCACCATTTCTGTGCTCCTGTAAATTTAAGCTTCTTGTGTACAGAGGTAGCTGAGTTCACAATAGCTTTATAGGCACTAGAAATACTTTCTCTTTATATTGTAAAGGGTATTATAACTCAAAGATAAGCCACACTGGAAAGAGTTATGGTAAAATGATGTTTGACCAACCGTGGGCATTTTAACATAGCTTCTGATGAATAAGAGACAACGTGATTCTAAAAAATTCATTGCGTGCTATAACATCAGAGGCAGAAAACACCAATTTTGTGATTTGTCTAATCCTTCTATAATTTGCTTAATTTCTCCTTAGTGTAGTTACTGCTTTTTCCAGTCTATCTCAAATGATTCAAATGAAAGGGCTTCCACCTGTAGGATCTTCCACATTTTCTCTGGATATCCATCCAGAAATTTCCATTGTGCAATTTCATTTCATTGTTCCCAGACACCAAAAATAATTTCTCTTTTATACCTTGGTTTCTATGCATTTTGAATGCTTATGGATGGCTGTCCAATAACCTTTATTGTTATCTACCAATCTCCATTATATAAGTGTGACTCTTTTTTCAGACATAAATTAAACCAAACAACACCTCAATTATTTTGAATAAAAGGAACTAGGGCTGGTACTAATAACTGCCTGATAAACATAGTGCAGGTGGTTATGAAATGCTATGGGAGATAAGGGAAGCTGCAAAAGAGGGACAGTGCTACTGGTAGATTTCAACCATCCCCCGGCAGACTAGGTAAATAACTCATTGAGGCCAAGTTGCAGAATTAAAATTTCTGGATAGAATAAATGACTGCTTTCTAAAACAATTAATCTGGACCCACAAGAGCAGAAACAATCTAAATCTAATCTCAAGTAACACACACAGAACCTGGTTCAAGAGGCATCTATAGTTGAGCTTCTCTGTAGTAGTGATTTCAATACCATCAGATTCAACATCTTACAGGGAGAAAGTAAGCCAAAAAATCCAACATAGCAATATTTAACTTTAATAAGGGAAACTATAGAAAACTGAGGAAATTAGAAAGACATTAGAAAAGAGTTATCAAGGAAGTAAACAGCCTATAGGAAGCCAGGAAGCTATCTAAAAACACCATTTTAGAGGCTCGGGAAAAGAATATACCAAGTAAAAGAGTACCAAGCAATACAAAAAAACCCCAAGCCCTCCCCAGAAGTGTTATACATCTCACCTAATGCACCAAATGCCCTGGTAGAAAAATATGTAGGAGAAACCAAACAACAACTGCGCACCGGAATGAACACACACCGAAACTCTATCAAAGACAAGAATACTCAAAATTAACTGTGGGGGCATACTTCTCACAACAATTGCTCCCTCTCCAACCTCTCAGTTCTAATCCTCAAAGGGAATTTACAAAACACCTTTTGTAGGTAAGCCTACGAACTTCACTTGATAAATCTTCTAGATACCAAAAATCATGGACTCAAAATAGACATTGGATTTATGACATATTACTATCTGCCCGACGTCTGATTCACCAGGCACGTGCCTGACCTGGCCTTTTACATTCTTTTTTTCCCCACCTTTTCTGCCCTTGTCCTAATTTTCCAACTCTTTCCTTTGTCACAGACAGCCTTTTTTCTACCTTGTATTCTATCACTGTAATATCTCCCTTGGGCTCTTTCTACCTCTGCTTTCTTCCCCCTCCCTTACCTGCTTTACTTTCTGTTTCTAATTTGCACTTCTTTACATTCTTGCTGACATCCTGTCAAACTTTTAGCTTCTCCCATTACTTGGAGTCTCAGACTAGTAGAGACTCCCTATGCCTGAAGAAGGGTGACTGCATCTGAAAGCTTGCCAAGAACTTTTTTTCTAACTATTCAGTTGGTCTAATAAAAGATATCACATCTACTCAAAGGACCTTGCCATCCAATATATAAAATGTACACTTAAGGAAAATAAGCCATAGCAGGGAAGCCAAATGAATTCTTTGTGATGATCTTTACTACAGGATATACCGGAGAGATGCCCACATGCATCAATCCTTCTTAGCAAATAAATCCAAAGAATTAAATCAAATTGAAATGACAATACAGGAGACTTGAAAGCAAACTGATAAATTGAACAGCAGGAAGTCAGTACGACCAGATGATATTCATCTGAAAATTCGGAAGGAACTCAGATTTGAAATTTCAAAAACTCTTAGCACTAATTGGTATGTAACCTACTGTTACAAACAGCCTCTCTGCCAGCTGATTGGCAAGTTGCCAACATAACAGTCATCTTCAAAAAAGGCTCTAGAGATGATCCTAGGAACTACACACTAGTGAATATCATTTCTATCCCTTGCTAACTAGTAGAATCTCTAATCCAAAATAAAATTAGCAAATAATAGGGTTTCCCTTAAAAACACTGATTCTTCCTCAACATATTTTACCAATCTGCTGAAGTTCTTTGAAGTTGTTTAGAAGCACATGGACAAAGGATATTAGACTTGATATGCTATTTTTGGATTCTCAAAAAGCTTTTGGCAAGCTCCCTCACCAAAGGCTCCAAAAACATGAACTGTCATGAGACTGAAGGAAAGGTTCTTTCCTAGATCAAAAGCTGGTTAAAATATAGGAAGCAAAGGGTCCTTAAATAGCTATGTTTTCAAGAAGAGAGATGTCAATAGTGGTGTCCTTCAAGAGGTCTGTTCTGGTAATGGTATTGCTCAAGCTTTTAATAAAATGACCTGGAAAAGAGGGTACATAGGGGAAATCACAGCGCTCACAGATGTTACGAAGTTATTATTGCAGGTAGTCAGACCCCAAACTGGTGGTGAGGAGTTGCAGAAAATGAAGTAAATGGGCAATAAAGTGGCAAATGAATTTCAGTTTTGACATGTGCAAAATAACGTACATGGGAGAAATAACTTTAACTGAAATATACCACACTGAGCTCTAAAATAGCAGTTACTATAAAAGAAAGAAATCTTGGAGTCATTGTAGACAGTTCTCAAAAACATGGGTAGGGATGACCAAAAAAGCCAATAAAACCAGAGGTATAATTAACAATGGAATAAATTAAAAAAACAGAAAACATCATTATGGCACTGTAAAATCCATGTTGGGCCCACATCTTGAATACTGTGTTTAGTCCTGGTCTCCACATCATAAAAAGGTATAGTGAAATCAGAAACATACAAAGAAAAACAGCAAAGATTATTAGGGGCGTACAGTGGCCACTGTAACAGGAGAGAATGAAAATGCTCGGACACTTAATTTTAGAAAAGATATGATGTAGGTCTATGAAATCAAGAAAAGCATGGATAAAGTGAATAAGGAAGTGATAACCACCAAATCCCCAAATACGAGAACTAAGAGGTACCTGCTGAAATTATCAGGAATCAGGATGAAAGAAAACCATGAGAAAGTACTTTATTACATAGTGGGTGTGTCAACTTGTGCAATTAATGTGAAGCAATAAACTCCAGATCAGTTTGGCCCTGGGCTGGCCCAGGCTCACGGGGCACAAGGGCTCAGTTCTGGGATTTAGGTACTGAAAGTGTGAAGCCATGTAGCTAGGCAGTGGGCAAGAGTCTGGCCCCCTACTAGCTGGGATGACTAGGCACAATTTATGCCTGTGGTCAGTGTCTACATGTACATTTAATCAAAGTAATTTACTCTGGCATAAAGGAGTACTGTTCCAAACAGTACTATCTTACTGAGGTGTTAACTAGTTTACTGAGACCTAATTCCATTGTACATGTAGATGGTGATGCTTTAGTCCACAGCTAACTACTCTACCCCGCAATTAAGCACATGTGTAGATGCAGCTAGTATGTAGTTAATTTGTAGAACTCATTTCCACAAGAGTTTGTAAAGCCAGATGGTATAAACAGATTCAAAACAGGAGTAGACAAATTCATGGTGGAGAGGTCCATTGGGAGCATTAAATCAAACCATCAGGGATATACCTTCTGACAACCCTAACCGATGATGGTTGATGCCAGAGAAAGTACAACAGGGGATGGATCATGCTAGGCATGGCCCATTCATATACTTTGCCTCTAATGCACCTACTATTTGCCACTATTAGAGATAGGATAGTGGGATAGAAGGACACTTGGTTTGACCTAGTATGGCACTTCTAATGCCTTTAAATATGATAATCTGGATTGTACATCCTAAAGTACACTGTATAATAGAGAGCACAAAAAAGCCCTTTAAAATCAACAACTGGAATGGGAGTATAGGGTGAAGGGAAAGGGGAAAAAAGGAACTCCAAAACAACTTAACCTCTCCCTTTTATATGTCATCATAAAAAGCAAAGAGAAGGACCATTAACTCACATCCACTTTTATCCCACATACAACTGGCAGAAAAACCAACCCAGCCAGTATGGCAACTTTTTCCAATGACTGCACAGAAAAGCAAGTATGACTGGAAGAAAGGTTAAAAGAAAAGAAACTGAAAAGACTGAACATAAGGACCAAGAAAGTCAAGGCTGAAAAAGATTGAATGATTTACAGTGAATTCATACCAGAACTAATTTATTCAAGAACTGTTAAGAGGATTTGGCTTCTTTTTATACCTAGGTCAACAGTTCAGATCCAACTTAGATCATGGCAGTAATGCCATTACTGTGCGGACATTGTTGACAAGTCTGTAAAAGGAATGCAATGTTTTTCACTATATCTCTTAGTAGACTAAGAGATAACTGTCCATCTAAAATTGTAACTATTTATATTTTTTGTTTTGTTCCAGTGAAGACATCCAGGACTGAGCACACATATAGACTGAGCTACCATCCAGTTACTAGAATTGGTTCCAGCATAAAAGGTTGACAGAGTGGTGGTATAGGGAAGGGAAGCCTGAGCAATCACAGTTGTAGCAGTTCTGTGGATAGATAAAGGCTTTAACTCCCTGTGTATATCACTGTATTGTGTTCCATGAGTACTGAACTGATTTTAATTGAAAAAATTAGACCACTTTTTAGGGTGTTTCAGTATGCATTATTCCAAATGCACAAGAAATACTTATGAAACACCCCATTTTTTCAGAATTGTGTTTAAAAATCATCATAAAATTACATGCTGTATATCCAGAGCACACGATTTTAATTCATACTTTTAACTTCATTATTACTGAAAAAGTTTCCTAAATTAATTCACAAAATCATTGCTGTGGACCACTTGAAGATAAAATGTTTTCGATCCGAGCCTTCAAGAGGCCGAGAAGCGATAAACAATCCACCTTACATGAACCCACAAAAACAAAGCAAGTTAAGCCGCTTAACCATACACAATGATCCTCCAAATCACCAGCACACACTAACCCTAAGTCTAGTTGCCCCACTGAACAGCTCATACACCTTAGTTGTATCTCAGCCTTCCTGATTCAGCACTCCTCTTTATTAAACTACACTAACATGGAGTCAAAGAAAAAATATCAAAATGACTTTAAAGTTTCAATTTCGGGTAAGGATAAACAGCATAATGAAATTTAAAATTATGAGGAAATGTTTTAGAATTAGTCTTTTCTATTCACTGAGCTCTCAGTAGAGAAGAAGAGATAGTAACAGGGCCTGGGGCCTGTTTTGGGCTGGGAATCTGGAAGACTCTAGGGAAGGCCATTATATCACCAGAGAAATTGTAATATAAGGCAACTTCAAATATATAAACAACCATCTTTTCAGGTGCATCACTATCAATGAGGACTTTTTACCATCTTGTACCATCTACACTTTTCCCAGAGCCTAACAAAGGGGCTTTGATCCCAAAAGCTTGCAGAAAAGGACAATTTTCTTGCCATTTTCCAGTTGGTCTAATAAAAGGTATCATTTTGAAACCAAGAGTTCTACTTTTTTGTATCACTCAGTTAGAATGTTACAGTATTGCTGGCTTCAAATATTTTAAACAGTTTAAAATGTTTTCACACCACTCAGATCTGGAAACTGCTGCTTCTCTTTGGAAGAGAGTGGAGTAAGATAACCTTACTCACGTGCATCTGACTCAAGATAAATAGGCGAGGTAAGGAATGCAAACTTAGGTCAATCCCCACCTCATTTTTTAAAAGGAACAAATAAATGTTCCCATTAGAATTGAAGACACACACGACAGCTGTTTGCCATGAACTGATAAAAAAACTAATTAGGTTTATGAAGGCATCTGCATGCGTACTACACCTAATATTTATTGCTCTTTTTTTTTTTTTAGGAGCTATGGTGAGTTCCGGATGCAAATGAATTGATCTGTGGCTTGCAAACCATTTCCTTCTTCCAATTACCAGAATCTAGAAGATCATCATATGAGGAAATACATCAGTAATTTCAGTAACTTCAGTTCCGTTTCAGTTCACTTCACTTACTGTAATTTCACGAGTAACCTCAACATATTTTTTAAGCCTGGTTACTTAGCAACTCCATATCCAACTAGTACCAAACAGGACCAATGAGTAAGATCTCATAACGGTTCTAATCTAAAGCATTCCATACCTTTTTGCATGACATGTTTTATTATGATCAGAGCACTAAAAGAAAATGACTGTAAAATGCCCAGCTGAAAAAAAAGGTACAAATGCAAAAGAGTTATAAACAGATGTGAAAAAAAATCAAATCCTTAAAGCTGTAAGCTTGATACTTCACATTGATACCCCCGTGTTTTAACTTCTTTAATCTGTACAGGCACCTATACACACGATGGACCTCTCCTCTGACATGTGCTAATTAGCACTCACCAGAACAGACTTGAATAACGGATATACTGTGCTCCAGAAGCCTCCACATCACATGTATTCAGCATCTGCATTTCAAAATGGTGGCAGAGGCGCTTTAACTAAAGCTTGTCAAACGAGCTTTAAAGCACCCCTGCGGCCATTTTGAAGTGGAGGGGGGGCACTGTGAGCTGCTCTAATAAAGGAATGCCCCTCCCCCCCACTCTGGAGCACATGCATAAATGCCCTAAGGTTCTAGTGTATATGTACTGTGACATAGTTACTAGCATTTAGTGTGCCACTTAAAAGCTTTCAGTAGTGGCATGGCTGAATCACCACTGAAATCTCTGGGAGTCTGCCATTAGTGTTATTTAGTCCTTATTCAAGCACTTGGGAAAAATCTCACCATTTTATAATACTAGTGCCAAGAGCCTAGCTATCCAGGCCAGGTACAGACATTACACTTTTACCAGTATAAGTGATCGTAAACCTGTCTATACCCATAGCAGACCAGAAGTTAGGCACACAGAGATTGGTTTAAAAATGGTAGAACCCAGTCTAAGATTTGCTGACCCTCCGCCCCCAAACCAAAGGGCAAATGTGTGTCCTGTTTGCCACCGGTCTAAGCTACACTGCTTACAGAAAACTGCATATTTCAGATTGATTCCACCTCAGGTTTTTTGAATGGCTCAACCTAGCCTAAGGATACATACAGGCATTCTCTATATCTGCTTTATGTTCATGCAGCTTGCTTTAAGCTACATGAACGTAGACTGGGAGCAGTGTGTATAGCTGTTCACTGGCCCTGGAAGCCACACAAGGAAACCAGAGTAAAAAACTCTGGTATAAGGGAAGAGGCAGGCGAGATAGGGTTGGGGGAGATGGGGAGACTGGCAGGTCTACAGGACAGCTATCCACCCAGATGCTACAGATAGCCTGGTCAGGGGGTGAGCAAGAGCACAGTCCCAGGCCTGGGGTGAACATTTGCTCTGGGCCTACACTCTCAAGATGTATAGGCATTCAGTAGATCAGGTTAACCCATTCCCTATCTAAATTAGCTCCCTGCTCAGATTAACTAAAATAGATTGGGCCCACCATTTTACCCTGGGTTTAGGTTCCCTGAACACCTGCACAGATGGGCATTTAGATAAACCTAACACTAGTTAGGTCAATCTAAATGTAACACCTGTACGTACCCTAAGCTGTTGTTCCATTGTGTCAAGCATTGTACACACATATAAGTGATGTTAGAAACACTTTGAGACAGTGAATTTAATGTTGAATTAGAGGTGTTATTAACACTGAGATAACTTTTTCATTCTACTTAGGGTGACTATTGTTACTAAAAAAAACAGTCATACCTATTCTAATATAATAAAAGGCTTAGTCTGTCTGTCTGTGCATCTTTCTGTCTGTCTGTCTGCCCATAACACTTCTGGCCAACTGCACATGCACCACCAAGAGGGCAGGTGGTGACTGGCTGCACAGCCGAGCTATGCGGGCCCAAGTTTGCACCGCTGCCAGGTAAGTTTAGTGGTGTGGAACACGCCCCGGCCCTCTGAACGGGGCTTTCCCCAGCCTCCCTGCCTCAGGCAGCAGCTCCCTCCCCGCTGCCTACCTCCAGCTCTGAGCAATGGCGCTACTCTTCCCTGCCTGAGGGTGAAAAAGGGGATCATGGTGGCAGCACCCCCACAACCCAGACACCCCCAAGTACAGCCGGCAGGGAGGGGGAAACAGCCGGCAGGGAGGGAGGGAGGACGGGGAGTGGAGAGGCAGGCGGATGCAAGCCAGGCAGACCTGGAGCGGTCAGGGACAGGGAGCAAGGCCAGACCCAATGCTGCAGGGTGAGGGGGAAGCGGAGTTGTACACAGTGCAGAGGGGAATGGGGTCAGACCTGAAGTGGAAGGAGGTGTAGGGGGAGTGGGGTCAGACCTAATGGGGGGTGTGGGAAGGAAGGGCACAGGGCCAGATGTGGGGCTCTGTCCCCACTGCCCCCCCATTCTTCTTGACAGGCAATTTGCTAGTACATTGATAATAACGCTTACAATTCTGCTCTGTTACACTCAACTGTTTTGCACAAACAGGAATGGGCTCTGCACTTCTCAAAGATAATCATACTGAAGATAATGACTTCCCAGTTTACATCATATACACAATATACTGGGGCCAGATACTATGCTTCACTTACCAGGTATTCCAAAGTAAGCAGAACTCATCCAGTTTCAGTGATACAAACAGTGAAACCGGAAAGGATCCACAGCCCAGGAGGATCATGATGAAGTCCTGGGAGAATATGTAAAGAAAAAAAAATTAGGAAGAGTTATAGAATTTTCCATCTCAGATGTATAGTGTACTGGGAGCTTTCACATCTCCATGTAGAGTATTTTTCTTTACAGCCCTACCAATTCAGAATGAATAAAAAAGCTGCCTAAGAAAAGGGTTTTTTTGTTAAGATTTTTGTTCTGCCTCCGAGTCTGCATTTGTTTAATCTCTCATTTTAAATATGCTGGTGTCAGAGTTCTTTTAAAAATAGGATTATAAAAGAATGTTATTTTAAATAATTTTTCTTTCAGTCAAAGACAGAAGTAAAATTCAATTTGCAAAAGAACAGGCAAGAGTTGAGTAAGATATGCTTTGTTAAGACTCAACGGGATGCTACAATGATTACAAAAGAAAAAATATTTAAAAATGACACCATCCTAAAATTTCTCAGCTACAAATGCTGTCTTCTAGATATGAATGCCACCCTGGAGGCTGGAGGGGCATGGCGAGCTCCCACAGGCAGACACCGTGCTGTTGGGAGGAGGGGGGTGGGAATGAGAGCCAGCTGGCACTCGGCAACCACCCTCAGACACTATCAGCAGCAGCCAGTGGTGATCGGGGACCAACCACAAATACCACCGGCAGTGTTGGTGGTGCCCCATCTGCTACCTGCTTCCCCAGCCCCCCTGAGCACCCTCCCTAACGCCTGCCTGCTCTCCCAGCCCTGTCAATGGCTGCCCTGTCCGGCCCCAGCATCCCAGCTCTTTAGAAAATCCTGGCAAAGACTTAGAGGTCACAATAATTTTCCAAATTTTAACTATCCAGTGGCCTAGTTTTTATCACTATTAGTTCAGGACCCATTTCCACATTTGCTAGAGATAACATTCAGTTCTTTGTATGTGAGAATATTAGAGGATATAAGCTTATAGTAGCCTCATCCTGACACATTCCAGCAAGCACAGAAATTATCAAGATCAGAAAGACTAACCTATGGCAAAGCTGGAGAATGACCTGCAAATCTTTGTGGGTGGTAAGAGCATAGATCGCTGAGCCTCTGAAAGTGACACACAAATGCAAGTCCACTGCTTCTGGTTTGGGAACTAGTATGTCTAAGCATAGCAATTATTTTGAGCATGCACCCAACACCTCTGTTCCCCCCTGCCAGGTGGTTCACCTCACACTGGATAAAAAGCTCTACCAGAGGAACTGGGATACCTGAAGAAAATGACTGGTAACATGTAGTGGGTGAGGGGAAACAGTAAAAGGAGACAAGGAGAGCCCTTCCGCCTCAAGAATCTTACTCCTTGAGCCCCACTGTCTGCAGCTGGTCCCTCTTTGGCTTTAGAAATGGAGAGCGGAGGAGAAACAAGTCTTCCTGCCACTATTACTGGCACATCAGTATTCCCTAATGGCAAGGAAGAGTCTCTGTCCAAGAAACTTTGCTGAGTCCCTAAAGCCCTTGTTGGGTCAGAAAGAGAATGAAGTTGAGGCTGGAACAGGGGACTCTGACAAAATATGAGAGCTAGTTGGAATTCCCATGTCCATTCACAGTGTCTGTACACATGGAAAGATCCAGGATTGTGTAAAAGGTGGTGCAGGAGCAGCAACCAGCACTTGCAAGACTGACTGTACCACTATTTCCAGTTCCTTCCCCCCAGCCAGGGTGGGCAAACTATGATGCAGGAACAGCAGCCAGGGATTTGAAATCACCAAATCATGTAAGAACCTCCCCCTACCCCTTGGCACCACTTCTTTCCCTCCATGCTCAGTGGCACCTCTGTAATAGAGAGCTAGAGGAAGACACCATTACTTAAAGGCAGGAAATACAACAGGTAAGGCACCCAGGCAGGAGCACATAGATGAACCTGGGCAAGCTGCAGAAGAAGTTAGGGAGTTAAAGGGCTGCAAGTAAATAACTCAGTGGTTCTCAAACTTTTTATTCATGGACCACCTGAAAATTGCTGAGGGTCTTGGCGAACTGCTTAATAAACTATTTTTTGTTCTATAAATCAAAGCACACAACTCCAGATTTTAATATCAGTAGTCTTGACTTACAGGTAGAGATATTCTTGATGGTTCCTCAACCTTTCTGCAAACTACCTGAATGGAGCTCACAGACTAGTGATGGCCCACAGACCACAGTTTGAGAACCTCTGAACTAAGTGGTAGCTCGCTGCAGAGCAATAGGTCAATAGGGCAGAGCTCTAGGTAGTTAGAAGGGAAGCAACTCCAGCTGGACTTGGGAGAACAACAGCAAGCTTCTACAGGGCCCAGGGGACATACCTACAGCTGGTCTGGGGAACTCCTGACTGGAAGAGGAGCTCAGTGAATATAAATCTGGGTTCCTGAAACAGAGGGACAAGTGCTGACTTGGCTTCTGTGAGTAAAGAGCTCCTGCCGTCTTAAGCTACCCAAGAGTAAAAACTGAAGGCCTAGAGGTAAACAATGTGCTACGAGAGAGTTAGTGAGGGGACTTCTTCAGCCATATCATAGATTCACAGAAAATTAGGGTTGAAAGGGACCTCAGGAAGTCATCTAGTTCAACCCCCTACTCAAAGCAGGACCATCCCCAACTAGATCATCCCAGCCAAGGCTTTATCTAGTTGTGTTTTAAAAATCTCCAAGGATGAAGATTCCACAGCCTCTCTTGGTAACCTGTTCCAGTGTTTCACTACCCTCCTAATGAGAGTTTTTTTTCTAATACCTGACCTAAACTTCCTTTGCTGCAACTCAAAACTGTTGCTGCTTGTTTTGTCATCTGCCACCACTGAGAACAGTCTAGCTCTATCCTTTTTGGAACTGCCCTTCAGGCACTTGAAGGCTGCTATTCAATCTCTCCTCAGTCTTCTCATCTCCAGACTAAATAAATAGACAGTTCCCTCAGCCTGTCTTCAGCAGTCATGTGTCCAAGGCCCCTAACCATTTTCATTACCCTCTTCTGGACTCTCTCCAATTTGTCCACATCCTTTCTGTAAGGTGGGGGGGGGGGACGCAAAAACTGGACACAGTACTCCAGATGTAACCTCACCAGTGTCAAATAGAGGGGAACAATTGCTTCCCTCGATCTGCTGGCAATGCTCCTACTAATGCAGCCCAGTATGCTGTTAGCCTTCTTGGCAACAAGGGCACACTGTTGGCTTGTATTCAGTTTACTTTCCACTGTAACCCCCAGGTCTTTTTCTGCAGAGCTGCTACTTAGCCGGTTGGTCCCAAGCCTGTAGCAGTGCATGAGACTGGTCCATTTTAAGTGAAGGACTTGGCACTTCTTATCAAATCTCATAAGATTTCTTTTGGTCCAATCCACCAATTTGTCTAGGACATTCTGAATCCTAGGCCTACTCCTAGGGGAAGTACCTACTGTTCCCCCCAGCTTGGTGTCATGTGCAAACTTGCTGAGGGTGCACTCCATCCCATCTTTCAGGCCGTTGATGAAGCTTTTGAACAAAACTGACCCCTGGACGGACCTCTGGGGCACTCCACTTGATATTGGATGCTAACTAGACATCAAGCCATTGATTACTGCCCTTGGAGCCTGACCATTCAGCCAGTTTTCTATTCACTTTATAGTCCCTTTATCCAAACCAGACTTCCTTAGCTTGCTTGCAAGAATGTTGTGGGAAACCATATCAAAAGCCTTGCTGAAGTCAAGGTATATCATATCCACTGCTCTTCCCACATCCACAGAGCTAGTCATCTTACAGAAGACAACCAGGTTGATCATGCATGACTTGCCCTTGATGAAGCAATGCTGGCTGCCAAGGGAGAGCAGCAGCAATGGGCAGGGTAGTGGGGAAATGGGGGGAGAGGACAGGGGAAATGCAACTGAGCACAGAGGGAAAGAGAAGGGGAGATTCTTACCTGATTTGGGGACTTGAAGTCCTTGGCTGCTGCTCCTGAAGTATGGCCTAAAAGGAGAGTGCTACCATGCTACTTCACCCTCTCTGGATCTGCCGGTGTGCACGCAGCCCTAAAAGTGTTGCCAGCTCTCTCAGATGTGTAAAGTGACTGTTGCCCTTAACTGCAGGATCTCTCACCGGAAATCATAGTTACAAAGCTGATATAAGAATCTGTTTGGTGGAGCAGTGCTTCTAGCTTCTTCCTCTCACACAAAGGTCTAGTTGTCTCTCCTCAACACCACAGTGAATTTTGCATTCCTTGGTCCCCAGGCAACAGCTTTGTCTCCTACCCTGCATTACACTGGCAGTCCTCTTGCAGTTCCCAAGATTCTCAGAACTACCTTCCTCCAGCTCTGGGTAGCAGCTGCAGGAGCTCCCTTTTCCCACTGGCACAGCTCCAGGAGATTTTCATGCCCTCTCCCCATTCCCAGTGTTGTGGTGGAAGGGACAAAGGAAAAAAAAAAAAAAAGGAAAGGCCAAAAGGAAGCAGAGACTGTATAGAGCCATTTTTTCACAGAAGGGGAGAAAAGCAAACCTGAGTAGCTAAAATCTCCCAATTCCCTTCTCTGAGAATGATGTTAAATATTCACTCTCTACAACTCCATACAAAAACTCCTCTGGCACCCTGAGGAAAGGAGAGAGCTCTGCTTTCCTTCTACAGCAGGCCTGCTTGGCTATTCTTCCTCCAGGAGATGGAAAAAGTAGGGAAAACAGGACATTTTCTGTTTGAATAGGACTGATCCGGTGAGGACTAATGTTTCTGGAGTCATGGACAGATTGGCACTGGCAGATGCCAAAACTACATTACTAGCAATTAAAATGTGAATGTTAACACATTTTAATTGCTAGTAATGGGGGCACATCTACACAAGACACTGACTGCAGAGTAGCCTGTTACTACTGTGCAGTCACATCACGTGGCAAAAACTATGCTGAGACTACTGCATAGGTGCTAAAAGGCATTTGCTGGCACTACTGCACAGTAACTCTGGTTACTGTGCCTTTACTGAGTACTTTTTTTATACAAGTACTAAATAAATGTGCACTAACAGTAGCATCTTGTATAGATGTACCTCATAGAAACAGCTCTTTGCAACTTTGTCCTCTATTTGCCCCCAACCCTAGTCTGCTTACAAAGTTAGCTGCAGTTTAACCTTTAATTACCATGTAATTAAGCATTCTAAC
Organism: Crocodylus siamensis; assembly: GCF_052110815.1. Taxonomy (NCBI): domain Eukaryota; kingdom Metazoa; phylum Chordata; order Crocodylia; family Crocodylidae; genus Crocodylus; species Crocodylus siamensis. The sequence goes on along the minus strand of NC_143396.1, from coordinate 178,489,529 downwards.
AAGCCTATGTTTCTCATTTTCAGACACCCACCCCAAATTCCTTGCTGATGCGCATGCATCATATTGAAGTGCTGATATGAAAACTTTCCATTTCCAGACATACAGCTGGAACTGTTCTAGCTTACTCAGCTAGGTATTATAGTTGCACCAGTCAGTCACTGCAATGCAAAAAAAGCAACGGTCCTATCAAACAGGTTTGGTTGTTTCTTGCTAAAAAACCAGCAATTATATTTGTTGACACATCTTTTGCACTTAATGGGAGAAAACTATTTTCCTCTGGAAAGTATTTGTTTAACTAGGCAGAAATGCTTATAGTACTTTACCAGACCAGCAAAACATTCCACTCCATCTAAAGTAGTAAGAAATAAATAACAGTACCAGAAATATTGCTAGTTTTGTGAAGAAAAGGTATAGCACACTTTACTGCCCTTATGTGGCCACGTAAGGAAAAGCATTTCCGCAGCTATTAAAGAAAGTCTTTTTGGCATCAGCTCTGTGTGACTTACAGGAAACATGTAAAGTCAGCAGAATTAACACAGGAAACACATTCTCAGTCTGTTTTGTCAAGCTCAGCAGTTTTCTAAAAAGAAATACAGCATCATTTACCTTCTGTTCAGAAATGAAGAAAATCATGTGGGATTATACAGGAAAAATTATTATGACTTATCTGAAAGGGAAAGACAGTCAAAACATTAGAAGATTCAGAATAATTTTAAATTTGTTTTTATATATGATTCTGAACCTTCTACAGTTTTATTTGTATTTGTCTGTCTGTGCCCTTACAGATCAGTCAAAATACACTTTACCTATATAATTCCACCTGGCTTTATGTATATATCTTTCCAGCACTTTCCTTAAATTTAATCTGGATGTCTCTAAGCACTAGATATTATCATAATTACATGATTTCTGATAACAATTAAGTATTAATAGCTCTTTTAGTATTTTCCTGCTTACTTGTGGTATTATCATTGTTAATGCAATGATGGTTGGTATTTGGCGGCGGGGAAAGAAATCATGTTAGAGGAATGGAAATATCAAGCCTAAAAGGAAGAGCTTCTTTACCCAGTTAAGCTGTAATTTCTGGCACTGGCATGCAGAGCTGAGGGCTCATGTGGAAAAACGTAGGCACCCTTCTGCCCATGCTGATGGGATGAGAGAAATCGCTCAAAACCTAGAGCCTCTGGAAAATATAAATGGCCAAAAAAAAAATTTAAAAATAAAACACTGGGATTTCCCAAATAAATGCTCACATTTGTTAAATTCAGAAATGTTCCTTCAATAGTATTGCTAAGCTAGACAGTTTTTCACATGCCTGCATGTTCTCTATCAAATGTCTCACCAAACTCCTGATAGAAATATCCCCATTTCTTTTAAGAATATTTGCAATTTTAAGAAATAAAACATATCAGGCCACTGAAGTAAACATCAGCATCGTCATTGTTTGGTGTAAACAGAGGAACATGAACTGCATTTCCATGTCAAGCTGGAATTGACTTTGGAAATTATCCCTGCAATTATACTGTCAAACTATTAAAATGCGAGGCATAAAATGATTCATTATTAGCCAGCCCCTTCTGGTGCACTGTAGTTGTCCAGTCATAATCAGAGCAGCAAGTATTGCATCTCACACTTCTCAGGGCCTGGGAATTCTTTGGAAGCAACATATTCATTCCTTATTGGAGCATGTATAATTTTCCCTATCAATATATCATAAAGAAGCAGGCTGTGCAGTGAATGTTACCCTTGGCTAAAAGGATGATGTCTGAAATGAGAAGGAAATTCGGCTCTCCAGCCAGGTTGAGAGACTTTCTGTACCAGGGACAGAAGTAGCAGCAGATGAAATGTGCTCTGCTTTGCACTTTCCATGGGACACATTGTACTATAGCGTTAGCTTCGATGATTAACAGGATGTTAATAATTAATATGACCCTCATTATGATTTAATTAAACTTCTTTATTAAAGTATGACCAGTGGATATTTGGCAGGGCAAGTGCCCTTGCGTGTTCCTTATTGATTCAATTCTCCATGAACCATAGACTGCGTACGAAATTAATCACCTCAGTGTGATGTATACACCCTATATCAATGCAGTCAACTTGAATAAAAGCATTCAACTACACATCACATATGAGTTATCAGCTCTATTGTAGCCATTCTCCCAATTCAGCAGAGGTTACCTGCTTTGACAGCAGATGGCACCACGGCTTCTGTTTAGGAAGAGGTCATAAATATGACATTGGAAAGAAACCTGCATAACAGATTGTGTGTGTGTGTGTGTGTGTGTGTGTGTGTGTGTGTGCGCGCGTGTGTGTGCGCGCACGCGCGCGCGTTAGGGCTGTGCTTCAGGTGGTGATTCAGTTTGGAGGAGATTCAGCCCGATTTGATGGCCAAATCTGCAAATCAGGGGACCAGCTAAAAGGTCCAACTCGATTCAAAGCTTTCCAAATCTTCAGAAAAGATTTGGAGAGCTTTGATGATTTGGACAGTCACTGGGAGCTGCAGCCAGACTAGGAGCTGGTAAGTACTAGGGGTGGGGGAGAGGAGGCTGGGAGAGGGTGGAGGGAACCATGGGGGGGACCCCTGCCAGCCCCCCTGCAGCACCAAATCAGGGCTTTTTTTCCCCACGTGCTGGGAGCTGGGGCAGCCATTGCTGGGCTGGGAGAATGGGTGGGGGATGGGCCTGGGCAATTTGGAGCTTCAGAGATTTGGCAGAAGCCGAATCTCCGAATCAGATTCACCTGAATTGTTTTGGGGCAGTAATTCGAATTACCAAACCGAATCACTGTCCCCCAAATCAGCCAAATCCAAAGTGAATACTAGTCACTTCGGACAGGCCTAATATGTATATGTATATATACATGTATGCATGTATATATGTTCTAATATTATAAAAGCCTTAGTGTTACTCTAAATTGCCAATTGCTCAAATCAAGAGTGAGACCTTATAAAGGGGGATAAGGCAAAATGCCACGTTTATTGATTACATGAAGCAAATACATAAGCTTGGACACAGCAGTCATACAAGCAGACATACACAAGCCTACATACAAACAGACGTAGACAAACATACAGGCAAAACCACTTCAGAAAGATGTTATAGTTACTAGCAGAAGTTACTCAATGTTAACACTGGATAGCCAGTCCAGGCTTGTTGAGGGTGATAGGAGTGGGGGTAAACAGACACACCTGTGCTCCAGGAGGCTACAGAGAGTTTATTCCCCATGTAGGCTTTTCTGCCTCTCACTTCTATAGGGATTTCAAGTCTTTGTTCAGCATTGGGGGTTTTCCATGCTCAGTTTTTAATTAGAGGTTGTTTCTTCTGGTTGTCTTAACTTGAGGTCATTCCAGTAAAGTTGGTATCTCCAAGTTGCTATTTCAGTCTGTAGCATTGTGTAGTTGGCATCTCTGCCTTGAAGCATTGTGTAGCTCAAATGGTAGGATACGCAGAATTCCTTCTCACTATTTTCTTTGCACTTGATTACAGACAAGTTCTTCAGCCATCCATTAATTAGCTTAATTATTTTACTGTCTGGTAACTCATACATTGGCACCTTGTTGCTTACACAATCAGTTAAATCTTCTTCTGCTTTCATGCAAACAATTACCATTCTTTCACCATTCACCATCTCACACAGACACTCACATACACAGGGCATATGAAATTCATTGACTCATGTCAAGCAGGGAACAAGCATAAAATTTTTAGCTGTTCATACAATCATAAAGGTTTATCAATTCAATACTATTATCACTTAAGCATAATAACCAATATCCAAAAATGCATACTACATTAGTCTGTCTGTCTGTCCATAGCACTTTATTTGCATTCTGATTGGTTGTCTCAGCAGCTAATCATAATGCTGACTGAAACAAACAATCAGAGTACCCTGCACAGACAGAAGTGCCACCATGACAGCAGAGACTGCAGGGCCGAAGCAGGTGGGTGAGGCATGGGGGGCCAGGAGCCATGGGCAGAGGCAGCAGTGTGGGGCATTCGGTGGGGGGCTCCTTCCTTGCCCCCCCTATCATTCTTGATGGGCAGTTGTCCAATTTGTGTGTGTGTGTGTGTGTGTGTGTGTGTGTGTGTGTGTGTGTGTATATATTAGGGCTGTGTGAAGCAGCTAGTATTCACTTCAGATTCAGATTCGGCTGATTTGGGGTTCAGTGATTTGATTTGCTGATTTGAATCACTGTTCTGAATCAATTTGGCTGAATCTGATTTGGAGATTCGGCCACTGCCAAATCAGCCAAATCTCCAAATTGCACAGGGCCTATCCCATGTCCACCCTCCCGGACCCTTGAATGGCTGCCCTGCCTGGCCACAGCTCCTGGCTCATTAAAAAATTAAAATAAAAAGCCCCAGACTCACCAGCTGCTGCACACAGCCCCGTGATGCATGGGGGGCTCTGCCATGAGCCTCCTGATCCCTGCCCACTCTCCCAGCCCCCACCACCATGGTTACCCCACCTGGCCCCAGCTCCCGGTTCTTTAGAAAAAGAAAAAAAGCCCCCACTCACCAGCTCCTGCCAGGCAGGGGGGCAATCCCTGCTGCCTGCCACTGCCCTGCATTGCATGGAGGGGCTCTGCCATGAGCCCCCAGAAACCCTGAGGCCACTGCAGCAGCTGGTGAATGGGGGCTATTTTTTTTTTTTTAAGAGCTGAGAACTGGGTCAAGGTAGTGCAGCCATGGGGCTGGAGGAGCTGGGGGAGCAGGCAGGGGATGGGGCTTGATGGGGGTCCCCCCATGATCCTCTTCCCCCTCCCCCGCCCACTACTTACCAGCATGGAGTACAGGTCCAGCTCCTTGCAGCAGTGAGCAGATATTGCCCAAATCTTTGAAGCTTCCCGAATTGATGCAGACCTTTTTACTGGTCCCCTGATTTGATTCAGATTCAGAGATTTGGCCACTGAATCTCTTCCAAATTGAATCAGCACCTGAAGCTTTGCACAGCCCTAATATGTATGTATATATGTGTAAATATGTTTATAGATATGTATATATAGTATATGTATATGCATTTAAAAACGTGTATACATATGTGTGTCTGTATATTATATTATATTATATTATATTGGGCTTGAGGTGCCTTACTGCACAGCAGTTGACTGTGCAGTAAGTGTACATGTCTACACATGCAGATATTTACTGTGCAATAAAATGTTCTAGTTGCAAGTTAATTTGCTACCTGCAAATGCAAGTAACAAATATACTTGCAAGTAGTAACTGCGCAGTAATGCATGCATTGATGCTGACTAGAAGCAAATTTTCTCCCAGTCAGCCCTGCCACTTGAAGGCCAGCCTCAGCTCTGATCCAGTGCACCAGGCCTGGGAGCCTCTGCTGCCCCAGGGCTGGGTCAGCTCTGTACCAACCCCAGTCTGCGCGCACCTGCCATACAGCTGCCAGAGCCAGGCTGTCCAGCCCCACAGGGTGCTGCAGGCACCTGCTAGGCCTGGCAGCACCTGGCCCCAACTATAACCAGCTTGTGGCCACTTGGGCCAACTCCAGCTCAAGCTGGCCACAGGCAACCCACAACAGTCTCCCCAGACCCTGCAGCTGCTATGTGGCACCACCTCACTGCACACCTGCCAGTCCCACACTGCCCCTGCACTGGGCACTGCAGGCAGATGCCCAGGCCCACCAACACTGGGACAGTTGCATAGGGATCAGTGAACCATCAAGAGATCCATGTTGGCATCCTCCCCAGTGCCACACACTGCCTTCTGGGGCCACAACTGGTGAACCTGATCACACTGTAGAGCAAAGCTGAGGTGCTCAGCCTGCTCATGTGGGGTGGGTACTCCAACTCCCACATTTATGAGGGGCTGTCAGGCCATTTGCAGAAGCATGGTCATGACCAGTTGGCACACCAGTGCTGCATAAAGGTCAAGTCCTTACGCCCACAGTGGATCACCATTAACAACCACAATGGCCTATCAGGGACTGCCTGCAAGTCCATACCCTTTATGTGGCAACTGGATGACTTCCTTATGCCCCAGGACCCTGACCTAAGCCATGCCATGTACTCAAGAAGGGGTGACCTGCCCAACCCTCCACTGTGGCCTGGCACCTGCAGTGACACATAACTGAGGGAGTGCCCCTCAGGCTGGAAGCAACCCATCACATTGAATTCCCACCCCCAGCATCATCTAGCAGCTCTGAGAGCCCAAACCAGTGTCTGCCCCACCAGCTCCACAGCCTCAGCCCCCCACAAGGCCTTGGTGGCCATGGCACCACTGGGCACCAGCAGCTCCACCTCTTTGGAAAGGGCCCTGCTCAGGCAGCTGGATGCTGCACCTCTCTGACCCCACCAGGAGCTACACACCCTTGTCATGAGAGGTGACTGACATGACCCACTAGGCATGCCACCCCCTCTCAGCTGGTAAGACTTGCACTAAGAGGAGGGACTTCCTTTCCTCAGCCCTTGCCCTGCCCCTGGCCCCCCTTCACCACCTGGCCTCTGGATTCCCCAGAGAGGAGTCTAAAGGGTCTGGATCTGTGGCAACAGGTGCTTCCAGAAACCAAGCCTGTCCCAGCCTGGGAACAGGGCAGGGAAGTAGGCTGCCTGCAGCCAGCAGTCCACCAGCCCCTGGGGAGTAAGTGGGGATGGGGGGCTTAGTTGGTGGCTGTCTGGGCCTGGGCCTGCCCAGCCAATTTAGCATGGTTCATGGACACTCATGAATGAATGACCCTCAATCTGAGGTTGGGCAATGTATGGCCCCCTGGTACAGAGCATTTTATCTCAGAAATGTTGCAAACTCTTGCAAACAGCCTTTTTCATGGCTCTGCAGGTCCTGCAGCTGCACATGAGAGAGAGGGTCTAGTTGGGAGGCAGGATGGCAGTTCAGGGTCACTGCTAGCCTGGAGTGGCAGACTGTGCTCACGACCAGGGCAATGGAAGCAATGAAGGAGGATCACCAGGTGCTGGACGCTGTCCTGGCCCAAACAGTCAACTTTATGCTGCCTGCTGCCCTGCCCCTGGCTGCAGCCCCACCTGCCCCCTGGCAGCCACCCACTGCCCAGCAGCAAGCCCCCCATTGCCTGGGCAGAGGTCCAGTGCCACCTCCACTGGTCAGGAGCCCCTACCCTATCCCCTGTTCCTGGTCCCCCATCATCCAGAGCCCCACCTGGGCCCAGCCGTGCCACTCACCCCAGATCCATGTAACTGCAGACAAGGAGCTGACCGCAGCAAGGTCAGCACCATTCATAGGCCCTTCTGTCCCTGACCACTGGCTGCAGGAGGGGGAGATGGGATGTGATATGCACACCTGCAGGGGCATGGCCAGTTTCTGGGCTTCTGGGTGCCTGTCCCTGAGATCTGCCCCTGCCAATTGATTCTATCTGTCCCATAGTGTCAGCAGAGGCCAGAGCCAGAGCTCCTGCTTGCTCACAGGCTGGACAAAAATCAATTGGTAGGCCTGCAGGCAGACAGGGCTCTGGCCTCTACTAGTGCAGTTGGAGAAAGGCTGTGCAGAAGCAGCCCTGCCCACCCAACACTGTGCAGCAGCCTGGAAAATGGTGTCTGAGTCCATGATGCCAGGTGGGTGGGCAAGGTTGCTTCAGCCCAGCATCTTCTGCTATGCTAGCAGAGTTTGCAGCCTCACCTGCCCTCCTACCCAGCACTGCACAGCCATAGCAGTGGGCAAGAGAGGAAACTCAGGTCCTCCCCAACCTAACCTCCCCAGCCAGGGTCTGCATGGCAGGTGGGCAGGGGAAGCCAAGAGGTGAGGGCATCCTCACCGGCTTCCCCACAGCACAACTCTGCAGGGCTGCAAACACCACGCCCTGCCCCTAGTGAAGCATAGCTTCTCACCCCATTCCTGCCTGCCAGTGTCAGCCAAGCCAGGCAGCATAGGGGCATGGGTGGCAAGAAAAAACAAAAATAAAACACTACAGCCCCAGGCAGGCTCATGCTCCCACTTATGCTCCCAATCTGGCACCTGCCTCAGCCTCGCTGCAGAGAGTTCATATATGTGTGTGTGTGTGTGTGTGTGTGTGTGTGTGTGTGTGAGAGAGAGAGAGAGGGAGTGAGTGTGTGTCCAGCAGGCATCAACAGCTCACCAAAACTCATTAAGTGGCTCTCCAACCCATATAATTGCCCACCTCTGCCCTCAACCCTGATGATAATGGCCCTCTCCTGTGAGCTGAGGCTTCAAATTCCCTTAAATGCTAAGGGAAAACCCCACATCCTGAATCAGTGCTCTAACCACTGAAATACTGGGTGGAAGAGGAGAGGGCAAGACCTTGTTTAGTAGTTTTGTGACTCTAGCTTTCATTTTTGTAACTATCCTTTGAAGTGTCCAATATGAAATACTGGGTTTCAGGTTGAGAAGAATAGTTCACACCAAATGAAACAAAATGTGGAGGGACCATGTATATTTTTTTAGTGAGGAAAAAAAATTATCATTGATTAAATATGAACTATTTTTCTCCCAGTGTTTCAGTTTGGCAGTGGAACTGGAAAAAAAAAAAAAAATTATTTGCACAGATCTAAACCTCAGATATAAGTTGAGCCTAGCACCAGCCTCCAAACATAGAAAACTGATTCACAAAGAAGGAAGTTTTTGTAATGAGACTAAATATTTCTTATAGGAAAACAAGACCACAATGAGTAGTTCAACAAAACAGAAAATAAATTGTTTAACAATTACTCTGCCTATATTTGGATTGACTGATTACAGCTCTGCACAAAGGGAAAAAACACATTTAGCAAACAGATGTAGTACTAATGTGTCTTTGGAGACATAATTATGGCAGAAAAGTCTGTATAATAAAATGGATTGTACACTGGCAATAAGGAAATGGGATGGCCTTGGCACTATGGGCTTAAATGATCCTGGGTTAAATAAGGTACTTCCAAGGTTTGTGTGATTTTTCTGGTTTAGAAAGTTATCCTCTGTTGCTTTGCAGACAGTATAACTACAGCATTTCAGGAACAGTCAGGTTGCCACCCAGTCTGAAAATCATAGGTTTATTACATCTACTAGAAAAAGATGCTTTATCTTATTTCAGGTCTTCCTATCTGTGCTATAATATGATAGTATTTTTTTTTTTTTTTATGTTGGCACACTATACTAGAGCCTATTTTTTCGGTGTTGCAAAATCACTGGTCTAGTATTTCCTATTCTCTTCACTGTGGAGAACTAAGGCAATATTACAAATATCTTTTGCCAAAGAGCAACTTCTATACTCATCACATAGTGCCCCATGGTGAGGAGGAAGAAAACAACATTATTTTTTAAGAGTTCTTGCATTTCATTTCAAGTTGCGATTACGATACATTTGTAAAAAGCATATAAGCTATTTGGAAGTTCACATATATTTGGATTAAAAGGGTGTCACTTTATCTGTATTTTGTATATAGGCCACATTACCGAATGTCTGGGGTTAATTTAATTGAATTCCAGCAGAAGTCACTTTTGGCGAGATTAAGTATTGGTATTCATGTTTGAAAGCCTAGCATACCTGTGTATTTTCTTATATTTCAGTTAATGAGGACACAGCCTGGAAAATTCAAATATTCAGTTGGAGTACTGTTGCTTACATTTGTTAGGGAACTAGTACACTGCCATCTGTCTTGTGCAGGAACACTTCCTTGGCCATGTATAAATACCAGTCATGTATCACTAACTGTTCATTCCATATCACTCCATCCATCTCTGTTAATAGACACTATCAAGGTCCAGGTTTATACAAACTTCTAACATTCCTGGTTCTAAATGTCAAAAATCCAGCTTTATAGCACAATGTTCAACCTGTCCTTTTATATGGATCCAAATCCTGGATGCTGACAAAGGTAAATGGAAAAATTCTTCAATTTTAAAAATAATAAAATGCTAAGGAATATATCTGGTGCGGTACAAGAAAACATAGTATGGAGGAGCTTGTGGATCTTTACAAAAGACCTGTCTTGAGTAAGGTAAGAGCTCAGAGAATGAAATGGGCTGGGCATATTGTAAGAAACACCAAGAGAAGGCAAGCAAGGCAGATTTTGGAGCTGTGGTGGAAAGGATCAGGCCTGGAGGTAAACCAAAGTAATGATGTCATGACAACAAAAACACTGATCTAGAAGAGACAGCGAAAGAAGAAACAAGGTGGATGGAGACCAGAAAGAGAGCCATTAACTGTAGTTAACATCCATTATCTTCAGATGTAGTTGTCCTAACAGAGGCCAGTATATTTTTAGCTGTTTCATCCTTAATGAAATAAAAGTTTTCTATATTAGTAAGTAAGTAAAAACAAAATACTGGAACTGGGCCCAAAAAAAAGCCAAGCAACTACAATGTAAGATGTCTGTTTGACACTGATTTGTTAAAAAACAAACAAACAAAACAAAACAGTAAAACTGCAAACGTTCAATTAAAACATCTGAGCTGCGTGGGCTACCAAATTGTCTGAAAGGCAATAGTGGTGGCAGAAAAAAAATCATATTAACACAGAAGCCTTGACCAAAGAAAAAGGGTCGAATTGCCCTCAGGCCTTAATCTTCGAAGCCCAGACACATGCACCATTTATATTAACATATACATGCAGTTTTGATGTTGTACAGTTCATTATATGGTTCTGTGCTTTTATACATAAAATTATTTCCTAGCTATATAATAAGGAACCAATATTAGCTCTCATGCTGCGCCTTAAACCAGCATCTATAAAAATAGCCAAGCAAAGCATTTCCAACAATGCATACATCCAACTTGAATGGGCCTGTTTAGTTACAATGGCTCAGGTCTCAGACCAGTCAGTGAGGCCACTGGGCTGAGATAATCTATGCAGGAGTAGTCACAAATCAGTCTGACATTAGCTCCCAGAAGATTTTCTCCTGTTACTAATATTTTTACTTTTGCATAGCCCTCACTTATCTTTACACACTTCCATTATTTATAATTAAAACCAGTAAAACACAGGCTATTTCTACTAGGTAATTTAAAACAATAAGAAATAGGAATAAATGATATATCAATAAGAAATAACCAAGTAAAAATGATGCTTTCTTGCTAACAGAAACTCCTTTCTTATAAAGGGGTCATTTCACCCAGCACTGAAATGCAGCTACCTCTGGGATGAAAGCACATTATGAAAGAATACTCTTATCCACTTTATAGGATTAATTTCACCAAGAGAAAAAATGAATTAGCTACATGATAGGAGCTAACAGTTATATTGTACATCATATTGGCTCTGTGATAGCTGCTGAGCCAAAGGAAAGAGCAGGACCACCTATAGTGATCAGGAATTAATTTGGAGCCTGCTTGCTTAAAATGCATGCTTATTCAAGCCTATTTTCAGCCTTCTCTGCAAAACAGAATATGGGCAAGAGCTCTGGTCAGACTTCTTGGCTTTAGCACTAAACCAGGAAGAATAAGAGATACTGTACCACATACTGAATCTTTGAAGAACTGCTTCCAGAGAACTGAGTTGTCCTTGGAAGTCCATTAGAGCCACTAACGAGCTACAAGCAAAGTAGTTTCAGCAGGATGAACTACGAGGCAGCATTCCTTTACTTTCTAAGACTAGCTGGAGGCCACACTACTCCATGCCCCAGTCTACTTATATAGTAATGCACCTCAATACACTCACTCCCCTGTGAAAAGCTGCTATGAAAACCACTCCCAATTTCCTGTTGCTATGCTGCTTGCTCTTCAGGCAACCTCTCTGTCTCCCCTGTTTCTGCTGCCCTCATCACCTCATATTCCACCAGCCAGTGAATTCACCAGAGTGGAGGCAGCAGGTCTAAGAGTAAAGAGAACATGTTCTCCCTAGCCCAGACACCAAACCCACCCAGACCTGTGTCAGGCAAAATTATTACCCATCCAGCTTGACACTCACTGCAGGAATTTCTTCCACAAAGTGAGGTTCATGCCATAGATCATTCGAGATGGAGCATGATAATGCATTAGGGAATGGAGAAATGGAAACACAGGGTAAGATTACATGTTACAGCTAGTAGGTGCTAATTCTAAAGAATGTTACCATGTGGTTACACCTTACAATTAATATGTGTTAACTTTAAGCAATGTTAGTTGGTGTTAAAGATAACAGGTTTACTTTAAGACTAGAGACAGAAGTTATACATAAACCAGTTTAAATGATTCAAAACTGGTTTAAACCTGTAACAGAACAGAAGCTTAGTGGATATAAACCAGTTTCAAAGTGGCTGAAATGGTTTAAGATAAACCTGATTGAATGTAGTATCAGAGTTAACTGATTTTGGTCAAACCAGTTTATGCATAGGCAATGTGTAACAGAGATATGGAGGGGTACGTGCCCCTCCTGAGATTGGCCCTCACTGGCCAGGGAGTGGGGACACCAAGAGAAGTGCCCCCCCTCCCCCTCCAAGATTGGTGCTAGCTGGGGCGTGGGGGCTTGGAGAGAAGCATGGCAGCATTTCTGTTTGTACCGTTGGCACTTCTGGGATCAGCAACTGGCCACTCGGGCACCCCTTCCCTGGTCAGTGATCAGCTGCTGGGGCACCCCCATGGTGAGTGATCAGCTTCCGGGGCACCCCTCCTCCACCATCCCAGTTGGCAATCAGCCTCTGGGGCACACCCAGCCTCAGGAAGCATCAGTCTCCCATGAGTTTATGAAACTTCTGTCCCAGACCCCTTCCTGGTTCAAGTTAAATCACAGTCCCCCCAGCACTCCAGCATGCTTTCCAGCTCTGGGCTGGGCTGGGCTGTCTGCTCCAGAGAGCTGGGCTGGTCTCGCTGCTCTGCTCCCTAGCTGGAGCAGTGAAGGCTGACTGACAAGGGGTTGGGGGGGGGACAATCCCAGCTGGGGATGCAGCCCAGTCTATAGGGGAGCTGTCCTCCACCTCCCCAAGAAACCCCAGTTGGGTCTGGAGCCAGAAAGGAGGGTTAAACACCCCTTGCCCCACTCAAACTTACTGTTGGCTGCAATTGTGAAGTAAAAATCCCAGAGGCACCTGGAAGCAGGAAGAAGCGATCAGCAACCCTGCAGAGTCCTGTTGCTGTAATTCTGGTCTGCAAATCCCAGAGAACTTAGGGACAGCAGAAAGAGGAAGTGAACATACAGGCAGAGATCAATGCTCTAGTGCCCCCTAGGTTCTCACCTGAGCCACTGCAGGCATATGGCTGCATTCCCTGAATCAAAGTCTATACAGTTTAGACTAAACTGCAAAGACTGAATCAATTCAGCCTCAGGCTTTTAAACTGTCTATACTTAGCCTAAGAGTTAATATCTCCCTAAATCTGCACTGCTCTGACTTGCCCTTAGAGTGCTGGAAAGTTGTTGTGGGGGAGGCATGGCTAAGAGCATAGTGTCTCTGTGCATACCTGGCTCACCTGCTCTCCAAGGCAGTGTAGGCAGCTCAGCCAGCACTGTCCCAGGGAGCAGGCAGTGAAAGAGAACCCAATCACCACTACTGCCACTGTTTTCTGAGCTGGGCTCAGCCTGGAAGACAGCAGCAGCCTGGTTGCAGTACCAATGGTAGAGGGTGGGAGGAATCCTCTCCCCATCTGCTCCCCTGGGACAGCACCAGAAGTACAAGTAAGCAGGAGACCATGGGGGAGGGACAGGGAGAAAGCCAGGAGGGAAAGCTTTGAGGATGAGGGAGAAAGGGGGGAGCCTAAGGAGGCAGAGAGAGGGCCTCGGGGGAGAGGGGAATAGTGGGGAGCCCCAGTGGATTGGGAGGAACCCAGAATGGGAGGGAAGGGGAAGGCAGGGGAGGATTCTTACCTTTAGGGCTTCCTTAGCTGCCCTTGCTGTCACTCTGGGGGAAGATAAAGCATCCACCTGAGAATGGCTGAGAGTGGTGCCTCTTGGGATGCTGGAAAACTGCTCCCAACTGGTCTTGGGCATGTGTTGTAGTCACACATGATTCCAACATGAGCTGTCCAAAACTAGGTAGAAATGATCCTTGCTGAAAGAGCTGTTAACTAGAGCTGTGCAAAATTTTGGTGGCTGTTTTGACACTGTTTCAACTCCTTTCAAGGTCAAAACAGCAAATCAAAATGAAACAAAGGGCTTCGAAACTGCTTCAAAACAAAACGAGGCTAGTCAAAATGTTTTGAAAGTCAAAACATTTCGACCATGGTGCTGGGGATGGGAAATAAGTCCAGCTGAGCTGACTTCCCATCCCCCACACTAGATCAGGCCAGGGGTGAGAAGTCATAGTTTCATAGTTTGTAGGGTTGGAAGGGACCTGAGCAGATCATCTAGTCCGACCCCCTGCCATGGCAGGAAAGAATACTGGGGTCAAATGACGCCAGCAAGATGTTCATCTAACCTCCTCTTAAACACCCCCAGGGTAGGAGCCTGCACCACTTCTCTTGGAAGCTGGTTCCAGACCCTAGCCACCCTGACTGTGAAGTAGCGCCTCCTGATACCTAACCTAAATCTACTCTCTGCCAGCTTGTGACCGTTATTCCTGGTCACTCCTGGCAGTGCTCGGGGAAACAGTGACTTCCCCAATGCCTGCTGATCCCCCCAACTAGTTTATAACAGGCTACAAGCTTCTCTTTTGGAGGCTGAACAGGTTCAGGTCCCGCAGCCTGTCCTCATAGGGCCTGCCCTGCTGTCCCCTGATCATACGAGTGGCCCTCCTCTGGACCCTCTCCATGCTGTCGACATCCCTCTTGAAGTGCGGCGCCCAGAATTGGACACAGTACTCCAGCTGCGGCCTGACCAGTGCCGCATAGAGGGGGAGGATCACCTCCTTGGACCTGCTCGAGATGCATCTGTGGATGCATGCCAAGTCAATCCAGCTGGCCTGACTTCCCATCCCCATGCAAGATCAGGCTGTGGACAGGTTCTCAGCCAAGCTGGGCTGACTTCCCATCCCCGGCTGACTGAAACTTTGAAACATGTTATGCTGAAATTATATTCTACTTTTCATTCCTATCACACCCAGCCCTGAAGTCTGATGGGAAGGATCCTATCTTTTAGTAAGCACTGAAGCTATAGGGGCTGTTGAAACAAATGTGTATGTATATTTGGGCATTGAGGGGAAAGAACTAGCTAGCATTTAGTCCACTTAGGGCTTCATAGATAATTATCAACAACTCCTCCTAAAAAAAATGGCTAACAGGTTTCTCGCATTCCAACCAAACAGCCATCAAAATAAAGCAAAAGAGAACTTGATGTAGAGATACATATGAAGACTAATCATATTTGTTATGGATTTTCAGACCAAAAAAAAAAAGATCTTAAGGTACTTGAAACAAATGTACTTTGCATTTGCACACCCAAGAATCTGAAAGCATTTTACCAAAGACAAAGGTTATCTCCTTTTGAAGATGGCAAACAGGAGGTTAAATGATTTGTTCAAAGTTACATGGGAAACTAATTAATTCTTTTTATTTTATTTTTTTATTTTAAGATAGCTATTCTAGAGATTAATTTGGCTACAGTCAAGAGCAGGCAGTGCACATGCCCCAAATACACATTTCTTTCACTTTCTAAGAAATGAAAGAACAGGGTTACCTCTGAGGAATATATTTAGCCTTCTTCAGTACAGTAGGGATACCTGAGATAGCCTTTTAAGATATATTCTAGCCTTATGTTTCCATGAGTCTATGATTTTTCTACATTCCACATTAAAATAAATATCAAGAATTTTAGATTAATTTGTTTTGAGGACCTATATTCTCATATGTAAACTCATGGAGGTAATTGGGCTGCAGACAGTCCTATAGGACCACAACAAAGCACATAGTATATTTTATTAATCATCTCAGGTCTTTACATTATAACCAAATGACATACAAGTACGCCCCTTCCTAGCAGACTTCTAGGACATATGTTGCAGGTGAAGAGTTGATTACTGCTGGAAACCATGCACCCCAAGACTGATCTTAAATAGGGACCTTTGGTTAATGCTGACCATTATGTACCAGTTTTGTATGGAAAAAGGGAACTAATTAAGTTTAGTGATCCTCTCTGTGAGGCAGCATGATTTTGGTGACTGACTTGTATTTCCAGCCATAATAGGCACTCTCAGTGATTTTCAACAGATCATTTAACCTCAGTTTCCACATCTACAAAATGGGAATAAATATTCTTGCTCCCCTTACCTCACCAGGCAGGTGCAAGCATCATACAGTGACTGTGGTGTGCTTTAAAGAAGACTGAAATCAATAGCATTTTTCTACTGTCTGCTCATCTATCCAATATATATATTTTTATTTATTTATTTTTTTTGGTATTCAGGCAATTGATAGAAAAGAAAAAAACAAAACGAAGGACCTCCTCTCTTATAGAAGCATATTGTCAAAGGAAAGACACATGGGTAGGCATTCTCCTGGTAAGTAATATCAGTCTTTCTCATGGCAGTTGCTGCCTGAACACTGGGCAGGGCCACAGAATCCAAATCCAAGCCCATTCTGAGTTGACAACAGGTCTGGCTTTTATCCCATCCCCTACACTCAACCCTTCTGTCAACCAGCTGTGCTGCACAAACTCCAGAATTCTGTAAAATAATATTAATAAAGATAATAAAAC
Organism: Crocodylus siamensis; assembly: GCF_052110815.1. Taxonomy (NCBI): domain Eukaryota; kingdom Metazoa; phylum Chordata; order Crocodylia; family Crocodylidae; genus Crocodylus; species Crocodylus siamensis. The sequence continues at coordinate 178,473,068 of NC_143396.1, read as the reverse complement.
ATCAATCTGTGACCTTTGAGGCTTTGACATTTACTTTCTGCAGTACTGTATGTGAACTCCTGGTTTATCATTGGTTTATTTGTCACTACATATATTCTGAAGTACTTCAAAGACAGTACTCAAAATAAGACACTGCGAACTACTGCATTGTAAGGCATGCACCACGATCTAGGTCACTCACAATAAACTAGCCTGAGGGCACTGTAACTTATTAACCATATTTCTCTCCTGGCATTGTTCACAGTTTTGTGGCCACAGTCAATGAATCTGTTGCAAATAGTAGCAGGTACCATGCTACTAAAAAATACTCTCTATTAGGGCTGTGCGAAACAGCACTGTTCTGCTTTGACTTCTGTTTCAATGTTTCAACAGAACAGTGTTTTGTTTCAAGTTTCATTTCATTTTGAAAGCACTATTCAATTTTGTTTCGTCGAAACTGTTTAGCTGTTTCGACATTTCACCCATAGGCTATAATGGGGAAGCATAAAGCTGCCTATAACTTTGTCATTTCTTGCCTGATTTGGATGACACTTGCAGGGAGAATAGCCCCTTCTGAGAGCATGAAGCATCCCAAGTTTTAAGGAGATAGATACAGAGGTTTCTGGGAAACTGCACCTCAAGTTGTTGACAAGCAAAACTGTCATCTGGCAGGCAGATCTGGGGGCCCACACCCCTGGGAGGGCTGTGGGGCTATACCAGACTCCTCTGGGGGGGGGGGGGTGCAATCTGCCTGCCAGGTGACAGGAGGTTGCTGCTTCCAGCTGGGGCCAGCAGCAGCACCAATCTTTCTGGTGCTGGGTGTGGGCTACTCCTAGTGCTGGTCCCAGCTGGCAGCAGCAGCCTCCTGTCATCCAGCAGGTAGCTCAGAGCCCTGCCTACACAACTGGAAGGGCTGCAGAGGCTCTGCCAGACTCCTCCTGGGGGTGCATGTGCCCAGTCTGCCTGCCAGATCACAGGAGTCTGCTTCTGTTGCCTGGGGCCAACGGCAGCACCAATCTTCCTGGCACTGAGTGCACGCTGCACCCAGCGCCAGTCCCAGCTGGCAGCAGAAGCCTCCTGTGATCTGGCAGGCAGATCAGGGGCCTGCACATTCAGGAGGAGTCTGGTGCAGCCCTCCCGGGGGTGCAGTCAGGCCCCCGATGTCCCTGCTGGATAACAGGAGGCTGCTGCTGCCGGCTTGGACAAGCACTGAGCACAGCCCACACCCTGCACTGGGAAGATTGGTACTGCCACTGGCCCAGCATGCAACAGCATGTTGTCATCTGTCACACAGATATGAGGGCCAGCAACCCCAGTAGGGCGGGGGGGGTGCCAGAATCCTCCCATGGGATGGCCCCCAGATCTGTGCTGGATGACAGGAGGCTGCTGCTACTGAGTGGGACTGGCGCTGAAGCCAAGTAAGCCCGGCTTTGAAATTCGAAATGTTTCAAAACTTTGGAAATGTTTTGAGTGCCCTTGTTTCATTTTGAAGCTGTTCTGAAGGCTTTTGTTTCATTTTGATTTCACTATTTCAAGCTCAAAACACATCGTAACAGCTTCAAAATGAAACACCTGTTGAAATTTCACAGAGCCCTACTCTGTATTGCCATCATTAGGAAAGGCTGGTTTATGGGATGCAAGTCTTGAAAGAAGAGTGGCAGTTCTCCCTTTCAAACATCACATTTTGAGCATCCTGCATTATGTTTTGCTGACTCTGCTGTGTAACATCTTCTGTGCTGGACTTAATGCACTGGTAGAAATAAGTGATGTTCTTTGGAAACTAGTAGTAGAAAAGGGTAATATTTCAATGAAGATTTGGTGCTTTAGTTGTGATCTACTAAATGCACGGACTATTAGAAATGTTAGATATTAGAATATATAGAAGTATTATTAAAGGTATTATTTGGCCTATATTCCTAGTATTAAATCAAAAACTAGAGCAATTAAATATAGGAAAACTGTACCCTCATCGAGGAAGATAAATCCCCCAAAAAGGAAGCTAGTTGAATGAAAAAGGAAGTACATGCTGAAAAGTTAAAATCTAATGCAATTAAAACAGAGGAGGATAAGAAGCCAGTTGTGCATCCAGTAAGATCCAAGGAATGTGCACAGAAAGTGAACTAACTGTAGGAGGCATTAGCACTGCAGCCAAGACATAATGCAACATAGAAGAAGAAGGAAATGGCATAACAGACATTGTTTCTGTCACACTTAAGGTTGTAGTGAGGACTAACACTGGAAATAGAAGTCACAGACTGGACTTTTTAAACAGGAATGAGTGAAGTCATAATCCTGCACGCAACTCTGTGCACAAGATTTCTCTGTGTTTATAGGTTGTTCATTAAAATCCGCAGTGAAACAAGGGGCCATAGAGATGTACGTTCTGGATTCCATTTATACAGGTCTTTCCTTAAAATGTCCCATTTAAGAAATTGTAAGTGCAGCGCCAGCCTGTCCTGTGGCCCCGGGGGCCTGCAGTTAAGGGGCCCCCGGAGTCTGACTGCTTGCCCCCTCCCCACCCTGCTGACGCTGTCACTGCCAGCTTAATGTCCGGCTGCTCACCACCCCCTGCCGCAACCACCACAGCCAGCTTCTTTGGCCGCTTGTTGCCCCCCACCAGCTTCTTTGGGACAAGGGGCCCCAAGAATATTTCTTGCAGGGGGCCCCAAAAACTTGTGGGCCAGCCCTGCATAAGTGCCTTCAAAATATGAAGTTCTAATACCAACTTGTATTGGGGGTGTTGGTTGTAGCCATGATGATCTAAGGACATAGGCAGACACATTTTGGGGGGTAAATGTGATATCTTTTATCAGACCAGCTCAATAGTTGGAAAAAATTTTCTTTGCAAGCTTTCAGACACAAACACCTTCCTGCAGTTGTAGGGGGAGTCTGCTCGTGTTTTGTGTTCTCTAGGATGGAATAGAAGCAAATATGCTAAATGCAGGTCTGTGAAAATGCAGATGCATGCCAGTGAGGGTCAGAGGCAATGGGAAAATAGGTGTGAGACAGGTAGGTGGGATAGGGAGGAAGGGGAGGAATTTTGACCTGGTGATAGAATGTAGCTGGTAAAATGTTGAGAGGTTACCAGGGGTTATTAGATGGCAGGCCATAATGTGCCATAAATCCAACGTCTATGTTTAGTCCATGATTTTTAATATTCAGTAGATTTATGAAGTGAAGTTCATAGGTTGATCTACAAAGGGTGTTTTGTAAATTTCCTTTGAGGATTAGAACTAAGAGATTGGAGAGGAAATGGCTGTCTTGTGAGAAGACAAAAATACCCACAAGTAATTGGGTATTTTTGTCTTTGATAGATTTTTGGTGTGCATTCATTCTGGTATTCAGCTGTTGTTTGGTTTCTCCTACATATTATCCATCGGGGCATTTAATGAACTGGATGATATATTTTACATTTCTGGAGGTGCAGATATAAGATCCAGGAATATTGACGGTTCTGTTGTGGGGTGTAGTTATTGTGGGACTAGAGGAGATGTGTTAACAGGTTTTATATTTTTGTCCCAGCATGGTCTGGATCCATTCAGTGTGCATTGGGCCATAGGAAGTTTGCTTCTGGTAATGAGGTTTTTAAAGATTCATAGATTGTTAGGGGATGGAAGTGACCTTGCAGATCATCAGGTCCAGCTGCCCCACTCTAGGCAGGAAGACAACTGGGGTTAGGTGATCCCAGCGAGGTGACTGTCCAGTCTCTTCTTGAAAACCTCCTGGGTAGGTGACTGTACCACCTCTGGAGGGAGTTTATTCCAGTCTGGACACACTGACTGTGAAGGAGTTTTTCCTGGTATTAAGCCTGACGTGGCCTTCCAGGAGTTTGTATCCATTGGTCCTGGTCTTCCCTGGCAGTGCCAGAGTGAACAGTTATTCACCGAGCTCCTGATGTACTCCTCTGATATAGCAGTAAGCCACTATCAAGTCCCCTCTCAACCTTCTCTTCTTTAGGTTAAAGAGGCCCAGGTCCCTCAGCCTTTCTTCATATAGCTTGCCTTGCAAGTCCCTGATCGTATGGGTGGCTTTTTTCTGGACCCTCTAAAGTTTTTCCACATCTTTATTGAAGTACAGTGCCCAGAACTGGATGCAGTACTCCAACTGCGGTCTCACCAGTGCTGAGTACAGCGGGAGTATCACTTCCTTAGTTTTCCGTGAGAGATCCATTCATAAGAACTCTCTGGGTCCTACCCTGTAGCCAGTTTCCCACCCATTGAACCGTTGAGCAGCTGAGCCCACAATCTTCCAGTTTCCCACAAGGATACTAGATCAAAAGCCTTTTGGAAGTCTAGGCATATAATGTCTACAGTGTCACTCTGTCCAAGTGGAGAGAGACCTTGTCATAGAAGGATATGAGATTGGTAAGACAAGACCTACTCGTGACAAAGCCATGCTAGCTGTCATTCAGAATCTTACCTTCTGCGAGTGTATTGCAGATAGATTCTTTATTGAGCTTTTCCAAGATTTTCCCTGGAATGGAGTTTAGGCTGATTGGCCGAGTCCTCCCTCTTCCCTTTCTTGAAGATGGGCACAATGTTGGCCCTCTTCCAATCCTCAGGGATTTCCCCTGTGCACCACAAATTGTGAAAGAGCTTTGCTAGGGGTTCCACGATAACCTCAGCCAGCTCCATCAGCACTCTCACATAGAGTCCATCTGGTCTTGCTGACTTATAAATGTCTAGCTTTCCAATTGGTATTGCACCCACTCAGCATCCAAGGTGGGGAGGCTGTCAGTCCCAGCATGTCCCCTATGAGCCTTATTTCACTTGACTTTCCCCTTGGTCCAGTGAAATACTGAAGCAAAGTGGGCATTCAGGAGTTCAGTTTTTTCCTGAAACCAGCTGTCCCAAGGTGTTAAGCAGGGGTCCCACACTTCCATTTGCTTTCCTTCTACTGCCTATATACCTAAAGAAGGACTTCTTAGTGTCCTTGACTCCCATAGCTAACCTAAACTCCGTTGCCACCTTGGCTTTCCTGATCATTTCCCTACAAGTGCTGGCCACTGTTGTATTGTCCTCCTTGAGGACCGTCCCTAGCTTCCACTGTGTGTACACCTCTTTTTTCTTTTTTAAGAGGACTGCGATGTCCCTATTAAGCCAGGAGGGCTTGCCAGCCCTTTTGCTGCCTTTCCTTTTTGCAGAAATAGTTTTCTTTTGTTCTTTGAGGATCATATCTGTGGAAGAAATCAAACTTTGCATTGTGGTTGAATCAGAACTGACAAAGTCAGCTTTTCTTTATTTAGGGCTATACAGTGATCACAGGGAGGATTTCATACAACAAGAGAATTCACTCACTTGTCTGTTTCAAAGGAATCCTCCCTCTCTCTAAGTTTTCAAGCATTTTTATACTTAAGACAGATAAAGAGAAAAAAAAATACAACCTTGAAGAAACTAAAACAAGTTTACTTAAGTGGACCTCTGTGCACAGAGTAATGAGACATGCAGGATTTTTTTATCTCAAAACATATAACTGAAATAAGCAGTATCAGCACTTCTGGTCTCTGTCTGTTTTTCTAGTCAGGGAGGCCAGAAGCCTGACTAAATTCACTCCTCCATATCCTTGAGCAACAACCACTCTTTATGTACCTCATATCCTTGCCTTCCTGGTCCCGCATCGCCCCCTCTGCTAATGCTCTGAGCCTGTCAAAGTCAGCATTTTTGAAGTCAGAGACTCCAGTCCTGCTGGTTGATTTGTTGACTTTTCAGTGGATGGTGAACCTGATAATTTCATGGTCGCTGTCACCCAGGTTACCCTCAATGTTCAAGCCACACATTGGATCATCTCCCTTGTCCAAGACCAAGTCTAGGAGGGTGCCACCTCTGGTTGGCCCTTGCACTTCCTGGGTCAGAAAGAGCTCCTTGATCTCAATCAGGAAATTGCGTGAACAATCTGACCTAGCCAAGTGTTCCTTCCAATCTATGTCCAGGCAATTGAAGTCACCCATGACAATCAAGTCCCTTGCATGTGTGGCTTCTGTCAGTTCTCGAGAGAACTTCAGATCCAGCTCCTCCCCTTGATTGGTGGCCTGTATGTAGTAAACACCTAGTTAGGTTTCTCTCACCTCACCCCACCTCCCCTCCCTCCAAAGTGTGACCCAGAAGGTTTCAAGCAACTTATCTTTGGAGCCAATGTCAGCCTCCAGAGGGGTACACTGCTCCCTCACATACAGAGCTACCCCTTCACATTTTCTCCCTACTCTGTCCCTTCTGTGCAGAGTGTAGCCCTCTATGGCTACATTCCAATCATGTGAGGAGTCCCACCAGATCTCTGTGATCCCTACTAGGTCATGTTGCCCACTAGAGAGCAGGAGGCCTAGCTCCTCCTGTTTGTTCCCCATGCTCCTGGCATTGGTGTACAAGGCAGCTGAGGCCCCCAACTGACACCCTCAATTTCCTGAGACTCTGTTGGAGAACTGTTTGGTTATCATTTTCAAAAACAGTTGTGCTAGTGTCCTCCACAAGGGAACTTTCCTGTGTGCCAGTCCCCGGGCATGCTCCACTTGGAGTTTCCCCGTCCCCCAGCATAGTGTCATAGTTTCCTAGAAGTTAGAGGTCAGAAGGGACCCTAAATAGATCATCTAGTCTGACCCCCCACCACTGGCCAAAGCACATGCTGGGATCAATTTAAAGCCCTGTCTAGTAGATCAGCCATCCTAGCTGAGAACAGGGCTTTACCTCTCTGCAAGAGGTGAATTCCATCACGTACTAGGAGTCCTTTCTCTCTGAAGTGCATGCTGTGGTTGAAGAAACCGAACCCCTCATGGTAAAACCACCATCTGAGGCGTCTGTTAACCTCTTGCACAGAGTCTTCCCTCCTGGGTCCATGGCCTGCAACAAGGAGCACAGAAATAAAAATGACTTGAGCCCCTAGTCCCTTGATCCCAGCCCCAGAGCCCTGTAGTCATTCATGACCCAGTCAGGGTTACCCCGGTGGTATCATTCATGCCCAGCTGGATGAGAAGGATAGGGTAACAGTTGGAAGGATGAATGAGCCTGGGGATCCTCTTCACAATGTCTTGGATGCGGGCCCCAGGGAGACAGTAGACTTCTCATGCTAAGAGGTCCAGATGGCAGATAGGTCCCTCCAAACCCCTCAGGAGAGAGTCCCCTGCCACCACCACCTGGTGTCTACTCCTAGGGGTGGGAATACTTACCTCCTCCTCCAACATCTCTGTCAGAGTCTCCTCATGTATAGTGTACCTGTTATGTGGTGCCAAGGGAGGAGTGGCCCTGGGTCTGCATGCTCTGCACCTGGAGACAACTGTTTTCCAGGTAGCTCTAGGTTGGCGAGGTTTGGTGCTTTCTTAAAGGCTAGGATGCTGGTTCTGGAAAGACCTCTTTAAGACTTGGGTCTTCTTCTAGTATGGGTTGCAATTGTTTGAGGATTTTCTGTATAGGTTCCAGGGAAAGACGGTATGTCAACTAATGTGATTCATGGGGATTTTCTTTTTGTACTACTGCAATTCTTTATGTGGTATCAGGTGGCCCTTTCAAAAGTGCAATCTCTCTCTCTGGAGGAGTGTCCTTGTTGAATGAACCAACTTGTTACACCTGAGGTCAGGACTTGCAAGACACTGATATATTTAGAAGTGAGCACTCCAATCAGGATCCAAGTTAATATTTCCAATGAGTAAGTTAGTCTATAATGACACAGGGGGACATTATACTTGTGTTGATAGATTATCAGCAGTCCCTTAAGAATGATTAACAGGCCTCTGCCTGACTCACCTCAGCACCATGGCTCAGATGGCTGGGCTACAATCAATCCAGCTGGTGTCATGCTGACTGGAAGAGCCACACTGGTTGGCCTGGAGTCCAGAGGCAACAGATTAAAAGCAGGCCTGGAGATGGAGGCAGAGGAAACATGCACCAGAAACAGGCTTGGACACTCTCCCCACAGCCAGAAGAGACTCAGCACCTTCCTCCAAGGCCCACATGCCTGAGGAAGGATTGCGTGCCTGTCCCACTATCAAGGTATCTGGGAAAAACCCAGACACTCACCTCACCACAAGAAGGAGTCTGGCTGCTTTTCCCAAGGCCAAGACACCTGGGAAAGCACCATATGCTATCCCCACTGCCAGAGCACTGAGTACCCAGCCAGATGCTATCCCTCTCCAAGTAGACTCTTAGATTCATAGATTGTAGAGTCAGAAGGGATCACAATGGATCATTGTGTCCGACTCCCTGCCCCTGGCAGGAAAGAGGACCAAGGTCAGATGACCCCAGCCAGGTGACTAATAAGCCTCCTCTTGAAGACCTCTAGGTTAGGTGATAGAACTACCTCTCTTGGAAGCCCATTCCAGATTCTGGACACCCTTACTGTAAAAAATTTCTTCCTAATGTCTAACCTAAATCTACTCTCCACTAGTTTGCACCCATTATTCCTAGTTACTCCCTGGGGCACTCTGGTAAATAGCACATCACCAATTCTCTGTTGTCCTCCCTTGATAAACTTATAGGCAGATACAAGGTCTCCCCTCAGACATCTCTTGTAAAGGCTGAAGAGATCAAGATCTTTCAACCTCCCCTCATAGGGTCTTTTATGGATGCCACTAATCATGCGAGTGGCCCTCCTCTGAACCCTCTCCAGATTCTCCATGTCCCTCTTGAAGTGTGGCGCCCAAAATTGGACACAGTACTCCAACTGTGGCCTGACCAATGCCTGATTAATCCCTTAATCTGTTTGTCATGCATCTGCTAGTACATGAGAAGGTGTGATTGGCCTTGTAGATGGCCTCGTTACACTGCTGGCTACATGACCAGTGAGTAGCTCAACCTGGATCCAGCAGGACCCTGTCACATGCATAGAAGCCCATGCAGAAGCACCCAGGTTAGGTGGGGCTAGAGCTGCCCAGGAAGACCTGTGAGGGACAAATGGGGAGAAACCCTAGTAAGGGGTCTTCCCAAAACTGCGCACCCAGCTGATACACTTGCGGGCTTGGAGCATCCCAGCAAGAGGCTGATGGGAAAGTGAGCCTCACTCAGGCACAGTGCTGGCCACCATAAAACAGTGCTATACCTGACCTAGTGCCAGGATGAGAAGAATATGCACAAGAAGGGAGACCCACTAAAGGGCATAGGGGCCTGAAGGCGGGTGAGTGAAGGATGCACCAGCATCAACCCATTCCTAAGAAAGGGATCGCTCAGTGCAGAGGCAGAATTATCCTGCCTGGCTGCCTAGTCCAAGCCATTTAAGTTATACTACCTGTTTAGTTGTGATTTTGGAGATAGAAGGCAGCAGCAGGATCCTCATAGTCTCAGTTCTTGCCAGATACCTACCATCATTATGCCAAGATGTCATCAGAGCTGATTAAAGCACCCAAATGGGAAGGGGTAGGGTATAAGGGAGGAGGAGCCCCAAATAAGTCACACCAATGCAGTCACACCTGGACCCACAGGAAACCACTAATCATCACCTCCAGGCAAGTGAAGGTACACCCTGTGTAAACAACAAACTTGCAGTGCGTGAATAGGCCCAGCTGTGATGTGACCCAAGAGGGTCGGATACATCTGTGGCCTCTAGGCAAGTACATAGGGCATGAGCCTGTCACAGTGACAGATACCTAGCAGCTGCATTAAGACCATTTATTCAACTTATGCTTCTCCTTAAACTTATGTGAATTAAAATTGTTGAAAAGCTGCAGAGTGCTATGTAAACCTCCTCCTGTTCTCAGAACAGGAGGAACCTTTTAAGATAAGGTAAAATTGATATACATGTTAAATGATGTAGAATGATTCTAATTTGTATGTAAGTAAAACCTCTGCCAGGAACAAGAGGGTGGAGATGCCTTTACATATATACAAACACAGCCTTATGCGGTAAGTGGTGATAAAATACGCAAACCAGGCCTTATGTCCTAGGTGGAGATTAAATTAGTTAATAACTGTTGTTTAAGAGCTTTTATAGTGTTTACAATAGATATGTGAAGTAATGATAATGTTAAAAGGTAATGGAACTGTAGCATAGGCATTGTTCAGGCATTATAGTGGGGAATGCATATTGTTCTAGTAGTCCTTTGCATTCAGATATCAACATCAGCATGTTTTCCTGAGTTTTGGCCTATGTGAGGCACTGCACAAGGGAAGAGAGCAGGATTCTGTGAAGATGCATAATCCCAAATTACAGGCAACTTTAAGAAAAGATTGGTCTATTACTTCAGCATCAGCCTTTGTTAAAGCAGCAATCCAGTTTATTTTCAAAAACTAATTTATTAAATGTATCAGGGAAACAGTACACTGAAATACTGCAATTTCATTGTTTTTTGGACTTGCAAAGTTTTTAGATCAGGCTAAATTAACCAGGACTTTAAAGAGATAGCTGTGTGTAGGGCATGTTCCATAACTACTACATCCACTTTCCTCACTGACAGGTAGCTTGTGCCAAGGGCAGAAACATCCATGAAGCATTATGGGAGATCATCTGATGCCAGCTCACAGTCTGGAGCTGCAAATGCCAAACATAAGGCACCTCTTTTCATTAGTAAAATTAATAGAGCAATATGACATGTCCCCAATAAATAAATTGCTTGGGATTGTGAATTGGCAGTTCTGTTCACTGAATGTGAATAATAATAGGAAGAGAGAAGTAGGTAGCCAGGTTAGTCTGAAGTCAGGTAGAAGGCAGGGTAGATATGCACTTCATAGACTAACTAAATAAGATACAAATAGAGCATGAACTTTCATAACATTGTTCACTTCATCAGATGCTATGAAAGGACAGCACAGCATATGTATAAAATGGAGTGAGTGATTTGAATACAAAAAGTAGGAAAAGAGAAGGGAGAGGAAATGGGGAGGCAGACAGTTCTGGAAAAGGCCTACAAGCAATAACCCATAGGAATAAAGGGATCATAAAAGCTAATCCAGCGAATGGGATAAAATTTATAGTGCCTGTTTAAGCCATATTTAATATAATCCACAGGTACTATGGCTTCTTATCCCATTACCTGGATATATTTTTGACCCCTTTATTTACATGAATCCAAGATAACTCTGAACTTAAGACAATCCTCGAATAATTAGATTTTATACATGGAAAAGTTATACATTTGTTATCTTGTTCAATGTATAGCATCTAATTATTGGAAGGTTGTCTTAACACTTGTTTCCCTCTCCACTCCCCTCAACCGCTGCAGTGGGGCAGGTGTCAGGGGAGGTGATGGGGAGGGTCAAGCAGCCTGATCCCTACCCCTTGTCCCCCAACTACATGCCCCACTGTTTGCTCACCCATTCCTGCCCCCCCCCAATATTCGCCCATACCAGCACCCCCTGGCACCTGCCTCCTCTGGTGCCTTCTTCCCCATCTGTCTCACCCTGCCATCTGCAACCCACCCTACAACCTCTGGCTCTCTGCCTGTCTCCCCCTTCCCCTACAACTTTCCCCTCTGGAAGGTCTCTGGCCCTGCTCAAGCCTGAAGCACAGCACACGTGCTTGCTTGGGACCCAGCCCAGCCTGGTAGCAGCATCAGGAGCAGTGGCATTTTTGGCTTGGGCTCTGGGGCCTGGCTTGTGCTGCTGCTTCTGCATTAGCTGTTACTGGGCCAACACAAACTCCATGACCCAAGCTGGAGTGGGGCCAGAGCCCTGCCAAAGGGTAAGCTGTAAGGAGAGCAGAGTCACAATAACCACCTGCCCTCCTCTCCCCCACCTCACCCTTGAATCCAAGACAAGGGACTTTCCACTCCCATCTGCCCCCACTCCCATGTTAAATGGAGAAAAAAAATGTGTCTTGGATTTTAGTAAATATGGTAATAGGAATCCAATAAGAGAATTCCCCGTTCGCTGACTTCTCTTTTAATTATTCTCAAAATGGTTCCACATGGAAACTTTTCATGCAAATGTGGATTAGGCAACAAGCCTTTAAGAATACCTAATTATTAAATGTTTTTTTACTGTTTTAAAATACTATTTAAAATATATAGTCATGTCCAGCAGAATTATTTCAAGGTCACTAAGGGATAAAAGGACAGATTTTTAACAGTGACTCTTAGTAGCTTAGAAAGTACCAAATCCACAGCATTTTCAAGGCAGTGTATATTATATTTTATGGGCCAAACTTAAAGAGAATTTAACTTGCTCAGATATGCTTCCCTTCTTTTATATATTACAGGCACATGGAGGACTATGTATATCTACAAATCTTTTTTTTCCCCTAGGTGCTACAAAGCTGTTAAATTACCTATGTTTGATGATTCTGTTATTCCCTCCCATCACACAGCAGTTCCATTCATTTCTACAGCTTTGAGATATGAGCTAATCATTTGTTCTCCTCCTCTACAACCTGACAGGGAGGATTCCCATCTCCTTCTCCCAAAGATCCCTCCCAAATGAAGTTTATTCATTCAGACTTTTCAAAGGGCTAAAAATCTACTCTATAAAACTTAGACTGTGACAAACGACTTCACTTCTCCATCATCCTCTTTACGTAAAGTAATAGCCTACAATCTAAAAAGGTCAGATGGGGCAGGGAAAGGTAAACTCTCATATCAAACTGGGCCCTGAGTTTAAAAAATAGTTCTTACCAGCTTTGGGAAGGGAAATAAACAGAGGAAATAAAGGTTAAACTGATGATTGAAAATCAGCCCTAAATACATTGCTGGTTTTAAGGAGATCCTGAAATGATGAAAAGAAACACCGTACAAGAAATTCTAAACAGATCCCTATTGTACAACTCAAGCAATTTCACTTGTTGACATTCTTAATGCAGCTTACATTCAGCTAACAAAAGTCTCAATTTTCCAAACAATTACAAACCCACAAAAGACCAACCACTAATAACTTAAGAGGCAGAGTTGGAACCTAGCCAGATGGCATGAAAAAGCTGCTCTCACACAAAAATGAAAAGCCAGGGCACAAAAACCTACATATTGCTTGAAATGCCACTATACTGTACTATACTGTGAGTAGCAGAAACTTCCTGTATAGAAACTCTATATAAACAGCACTACCACTACATGAAGTGCTATATAACTTGTGACTTAAGATATATGATTAATCACAGTGGTGCCCAACTTCTGGCCTGCAGAGCTGTGTCATCTGGCCCTCAGAGTTCCCTGTGGGCCCAGAAATTTGGTGACAGGAAGTAGTGGCACTATTAATAGCCATCACTTTGGAAGCCAAAGCAATTAACACCATCATCATTGCACAACCTTGAGGAGCCCTATGAACTGGATAACACAGTCAGATCTGGCATGCCAAGCCCATGTTGGAACAGACCTGCAGACAAGCTCCCCTCCACCCACTATGGATCTGTCCCAAGGATTAGACCCATGCCATTTTTCTGCCCCATGGGCACCACTGATTTATAATATGACATAAGCCTATGTTTTATATTGGTGTGTGTATATGTATCTATTACACTTAAAAGACATACACACCTGTTATACCAATGCCTCAGCTATTTATTGTACCCTTGGATTGACAAATACAATGCAGTTGGTTGGAATAGTGTTCATTTGACTGAAAACAGATTTGCATTACTGTTATCCCAGTTGACTACTGGCCAAGAAACTTAAAATTTGTCATATCTGTTTCACACTCCTGATAAGGGGAACATACATGTTTTGAACTAGGGACTCCTTTTTATGAGTATACTGACTTTCATATATATGATAGTGGTTTCCAAACTTTTTTTTTTTGGAGGAGTCAATGTTCGATAAGAGCTTTTTTGATTGTCCACACGATTAAACACCTTAGGCACTTAAAATCAGGGCTGTAACTTAGTTCTTTTAACATTAGTACAGCTTGTTTGTAACACTTCAACTGCAATATTAATGTTTTGTTTTGTTTTTACCCAGGGAATAGTGAATGGGCCATTAGAGATGTCTAAGCAGCTTCTGTCCCAAGAGGTCCCCCTTCTTTGACCCCACACTGACTGAAATTGCAGCAGGAACTGAGTGGTTCTTCACCACCCTAGCATACAACAACCCTTCCACCAGAAGCCAAATTCCTTTCAGAGCTAACTTCAAGGAGCAAGGGGTTTACAGCTTTATGAAAAGTATAGCAACCAGTACATCAAGACGCCAATCTCCCTCTGCACTAAAGGTGACATATGGAAGCAAAGCTTCCTTCACCCAGTAGAGGGACATCTGCTGCCCTTATGCAGCTGGTACCTTCGGCTTCACCCTTTGGAGGTGATATCAAATAGTAGTGAAGTGAATTACTACCCCTACCACACTGATTGAAGGCTCAAAGTACCAACATGTTCTTTCATAAAAAAACCTAAGACATTTTTAGCAGTTGGCTCTTCCCAGAAATGGAAGGAAAATGTTTTGTATCTATTCTTTGACTAGTTCCCAAAAATTCCACCTGTCTCTGAAAATATCCAAACTTTTTCAATATCAAAAAATTATATCAATACAACCTCGACATTCTTTTTTTTCCTTTGTTTTTGAAACATTTTTTTTCCTTGAACCTTTTTGTTTTGTTTCATATAAACTTTATCCTAGGAAATACGAAAGGTAAAAAATGTACATTCGAATAAGGCTAAGACAATTGATCAGTAAAGAAATAGTCAAAGGCTTTGATGAACTATATAGATAACTGACAACCCTCATTAACTGATCTGAATATATTAATATTTAAAATTGAGCAGATTTTTTTTACATTCAATCTGAGGTTGATAATGAATTATACTTTCTATTACTATATCTGTCTTCTCTAGTATTAGATATCACTCTCTAAAATTGTTTTCACATAGGTTAGATCTCTCATATTTCTTTACCGGCCCATTCCAGTCCCAAGAGTTCATTTATTCAGTATGTACTTTTCTTGGTTGGTTGTTTTGGTTGCTGTTATTTTGTATGGCTTTCCTTAATTTCCTGCACACCAGATTTTTTTAAAAAGATCATTGCTCCATGTAAAATAGTTCAGTGTATGTGAAGGATGAAGTGGGGGGGATAATTTTTCCTGCTGTTACTTTAAAAATACTTTCTCCTCCTTCAAAGCTAGATTCTCTGCATGCATCCTGTATCATCACCATTTGGCACTATCCTTTTTCCATAACCTTAGGTCTCTTGTCTGTATAGGAATTAGGCTGGATGGGTCTCACTGCAAAAAGCTATAGGATTTTAATGATGCAAAGAGAATAAAAAACTGAATTTTTCCTTTAATTTGCTCTATTATTTTATCTGATTAAGTAGAGGTGGGGAAAAAGCTTATTTTGAAAGCTACTACCTTTGAGATTCTGCAGGAGGAGTGCATCATAGCTGGGGTGAACTTCACTCATTGCTTTTGCATTCTTTTAAGTCCACTTGAAAAAGCCATCACACTGATTCTACCTGCAAATATGCAGTTGAACTGCCACTGAAGTCCATGAGAATTGTGGGTACAAGTCCCAGGGAAGAGTATTGCTGCGAGTCAGACCTTGGTAATTGCTTTTTAAAGTAGAAACAGATAAAGAAATGTTGGCACAGCATGAGAAAAATGATAGAAATAGCAATGATAGAAGGCATCCCCAGAGTGCTAGAAATCCAGGATTTATGGAAGTGCCAGGATTTATGATAGCTATGTTTAAACTGTGTATTTAAAAAAATATGGAAAAGTATGGTTAAAAAATGAGTTATCTTCCTGCGATCTGTTGCCTTTTATCAGTAAATGGACATTTATTACATAAAGGCAGTGATCTAGTGATGAATCAGTTATGGCACAGTCCTATGTAACTGGATATTGAAATAAAATATTACGAAAACCCCAGAGCACCAAACCTGAACAGAGTACAGGAAAATCAGTGTCTCAAACTGTATTAATAATTCAGAAATCAGACAGTGAACTCTGCTGCTGAAAGCAGCTGTTGCTTAGATTTCCAAATGCATAAAGATCTGCCTACAGGTAAACAAATTTTGGTGTGTCACACCTGTATAAATCCAGATTTACTCCAGTGGAAAAATGGAACTTCTCTCAAATATATCAATAGTGTACATTGTTGCCATTTTTTCGCAAAGTGAGAAATAGACAAACGGAAACCTTTTTTTAATAAACAACTTCCTACACACCAGACTAGTAGTCCTACACACTTCCTACACAATTTCCTACAAAATCCTACACAATTTCCTACACACCACACTAGTAGTCTTTCTGGACTTCAGCAAGGCCTTTGACACCGTCTCCCACCCCTTCCTCATTAAAAAACTAGGCGACTGTGGCATTGATGCCTACACAGTCAGATGGATTGCAGATTGGCTCAAGGGTCGTACTCAGAGGGTGGTGGTGGATGGGTCATATTCAACCTGGGGAGAAGTGGGTAGCGGAGTCCCCCAGGGCTTGGTCCTTGGGCCCGCGCTGTTCAATTTCTTCGTCAGTGATTTGGACGATGGGGTGAAAAGCAACCTGTTTAAATTCGCTGATGATACCAAAATTTGGGGTGAGGTGAGCATGCTAGTAGGGAGAGAAAGACTGCAACAAGACCTGGATAGGTTACAGGGGTGGGCTAACAAAAACAGGATGTGTTTCAATACTGACAAGTGCAGGGTGCTGCACTTGTGCAGTAGAAACCAGCAGCACACTTATAGAATGGGAAACTCCCTTCTTGAGAGCACGGAGGCAGAAAGGGATCTTGGAGTCATTATTGACTCCAAGATGAACATGGGCCGACAATGCGAGGTCACGGTTGGCAGAGCTAACCAGACCTTGTTGTGCATCCACAGGTGCATCTCAAGTAGAGCCAAGGAGGTGATCCTGGCATAACAAGGAATAATGGACACAAGTTATTGGAGAGTAGGTTTAGATTAGACATCAGCAAGAACTACTTCACAGTTAGGGTGGCCAGGAGCTGGAACCAACTTCCAAGGGAAGTGGTGCTGGGGATATTTAAGAAGAGGCTTGATGCCTACCTGGCTGGACTCATTTGAGGCCAGTTTTTTCTCCCACCCAGGTCGGGGGTCGGACTTGAAGATCTACAAGGTCCCTTCCGACCCTACTTCTATGAAGAAAAAAAAAAAGTAATTTATAAAAGGATAAAAGGAGAAGTTGATGCTTTTCAAAACTCAATACATCTGAACTACTTTGGTCAACTAAGTAAAATATGAGTAGCATAGTGATTTTTGTCAGGTGTGATAACCATTATGTACTCAGCAATAGCTCAAATGCAGTTCAAATAAAACCATACAAATGTCACCCCTGCATACAGGACTTTATAAATGAAGTAATATTAATCAATTAAAGGACAGCAAGCGGAGTGTGAGCAGAAGCAGAAGCAGCCAAGTTTCCCTAAGGATTACAATGGGGAGTTCTGTGTGGGCAATCAGCTAATCTGCCAAGGCACACGGATTCTCTGTGGGATAAAAAGGATTTCCGGTCCCACGCTGAGGAGGAGCTAAATGAGAAAGTTTTACATATAGCCAGAGAATGGAACATTTTGCCACTTCAATTACTGTAAGTCTTTTCAGGAAGGATATCAAACATTGTATTAGTGTTATTGACTTCTGAACATGGGAATATGTAACTGGCTATGATGCCTGTTAGTGGGTCCATCTAAAGAAGTATTTCCAGTTCAAAGTGAGAAGGGTAGCACTTTTAGATGTGCCACTATATGACAGAACAAGGCTGTTTCGTAAGGACAAGGCACATAAGAACCACCCAGAAGATGTGAAATCCCTAAAAGAGGAGCTAGTGAAAACCTGTCAGTGGCTAAATAACACAATGATTACATATTTATAGGACATGTCTACATATGCTTTTACATGTGCCTAAACTTAATGTGCATTAAGGTGATTTAGGCATGCATCAACATCTGTATGTGCTAAGGAGTATTAACACGGTGTGCAGACCAACTTGGAACTAAAGTTAGTCCCCAGTCAGTCAACATACACAGAGTTAATGTGCCTTAGCATGGCTACATGTGCATTAAGGCACGTTAGCTATTTGCACCTATATCTGATAACTGCAGGTATCAAATTTAAGCATGAATAGCCTAAAATTGGCATTTTTAAGGTGCATTAAGGGTGCATACATGTAGACCTGTGCCCTTAATGTGCCTTAAAAATGGTGAATGCACCTTGACCTCTTTGCTTGGCAAAGTTAGTGTTCCCTTTGCTACCAGTTTTGTCAGAACTGGTAGCTGGATAGTGTTGCAATGGATCCTCAGACCTGAAAAGGATAATGTGGACTCAAATAGTTATTACAGAACTAGATCCATTTCTTTGAGCTGAGTTAGGATCATAGGATCACAGGAAAGTAGGGCTGAAAAAGACTTCATAAAGTCAACTAGTCCAGCCCCCTGGCTCAAGGCAGGATCATCCCTGCATAAACCATTCCAACCAAGTATCTGTCCAACTTGGTCTTGAAAACTTCCAGCAATAAATATTTCACAGCTTCTCTAGATCAGGGGTGGGAAAAATATGGCCCACGGGCTGGATGTGGTCCGCGAGGCCATTCTATCCAGCCCATGGGGACTCTAAAAAAATGTAGAAAATTAATATTTCTTTGCCTTTGGTTCCTGTCAAAAGTGACATGAACCAAGGGCAGTAGGACCCAGGGGAAGCCCGGAGGGCTCCAGTAACAACCGGGCTGCCCAGCCCCACCCCCCAGCTGGAAGCCCCAGCCCTTTCTGGGCTGGGAGCACGTGGCTGCCCCAGTGTGGGAAGCTCAGGTAAGTGTAGGCGGGGTACCTGGACAGGGAAGGAGCATGGGGGGGTGAAGTGGCCCCTCCCCACCCATGCCTGGTGCCCCATTCTGCAGCTGCTTGCAACCTGCATGGGGCTGCCTGTGCCCACTCTGGACAGCCCTGTGCGTGCTGCGGGCACCTGCAACATGGGGCACTGGCCATGGGGTGGGGGAGGAGCCGCTTCCCCCTCACGCTCAGCTTTTCCCTGGACTCCTTCCCTGCACAGAGAAAAGCAGCCCGTCACCTGCCCCATAGCTGGCATTCCCTGCTGCAGGCACTCACAGCCTACACGGGGCTGTCAGGAGCAGGCACAGGCAGCCCCAGGCAGACTGCGAGCAGCTGCACCATGGGGCGCCAGGCATGGGGTGAAAAGGGGCTGCTTTCCTCACCCCACTGCACTCAGCACTGCCTTGTAACCTGACCCCACTGCCAGGCTGGTAGTGGGGCAGGTTACAAGCTGGTGCTGAACACGTGGAAAAGTGGCACTTCGCCCACCCCATGGCCAGTGCTCTGCACTGAAGCCACCTGTAGCCTGCCTGCGGCTGCCTATGCCTGCTCCAGATAGCCCCATATGGGCTGCAAGTACCTGCGGCAGGGAGCGCTGGCCATGGGGCAGGCGAGGGGCCAGTTTTCCCCGCACTCAGCACCACCTTCTTCCCTGCTGGTGAGCAGGGGGTTGGGGCTGTGCACTGTCCCCAACCTTTACTGTGGGGCTAGGGGACACTGGGTGTGAGCAGGCAGGGAGCCAGTCGGAGCACAGGGCCCTCACCGGTGTCCCAGGGCCAGTGCCAGTGAGGCCCAGAGCAGGGTGGCAGGAACGCAGGGTCCCAGATGGCAGGGGCTCCCCCCTCTTCCTGCTGGTGCAGCCCAACCCGGCTCCACAGACCCCTGCCAGCCTGCACCCTGCTCTGGGACCCACTGGTGCTTGCCCTGGGACACTGGTCCCAAGATGATGACCAGAGGGTGGGGCACCTGTCAAGGGGAGGGGCACCTGTCGGGGGCGGGGCTACCCATGCAGCCCTCAACAGCCTGCCAAAACTGGGTAAGCAGCCCTCTACCAAAAATAATTGCCCGCCCCTGCTCTAGATAGACTTTTCCAGTACTTGACTACACTCATAATCAAAAAGTTCTTCCTAATCTCCAACCTAATTTTTTCCTGCTGAAGCTTGAAGCTGTAACTCCTAGTCCTGTCTCTTCTGGTCACAGATCAAAGCCCATCTCCATCTTCTCTATAATCACCCTTCAGGCATTTGAACACTGTTATCAACTTCCTCCCTCTCCCCACCCCCAGCCCCCAATCTTCTCTTCTCCAGACTAAATAACCCTAGCTCTTTCAGCCTTTCCTCATATCTCTTGCCTCCCTGGCTCCTGATCATTGTTGTTGCTCTGCACTGGACTCTCTCCAATCTGTCCACATCTTTTGTGAAGTGTGGGGTACAAAACTAAACACAGTACTCCAGGTGAGGTCTCACCAGCACTGAATAGAGCAGAACAATTATTTCCCTTGATTTTTCAAGCCTGTTAATACAGCCCAGTATGCTGTTGGCATTTTTCCTGCAATGAGAGCACACTGCTTGCTTACATTCAAACTATGGTCTACTGTAGCCCCAAGCTCCTTCTCTGTAAGACTGCAGGCTAGTAAGTCCCAAGTGCAGGACTTTGTGCTTATCCTTGTTGAATCTCATCTGATTTATTGTGGACCATTTCTCCAGCCTATTCAAGTTATTTATTGTGGACCATTTCCCCAGCCTATTCCTGTTATCCTAGCCCCATCTTCCAGAGCATAGATTCATGGATGCATGGTCAGAAGGGACCTCAATAAATTATGGAGTCTAACCCCTGCCAGTGGCAGGGAAAAGTGCTGGGGTCATGTGATCCCAGCCAGGTGCTTGTCCAGTCTCTTCTTGAAGATGCCCAAGGTAGAGGAGAGCACCACCCCCCTTGGAAGCCAGTTCCAGATTCTGGCAACCCTAGCCATGAAGAAGTTCTTTCTAATGTCCAACCTAAATCTACTCTCTATCAGCTTGTGGCCATTGTTTCTGGTTATTCCAAGGGGTGCTATGGTATACTGCAACGAGGTCCCAAAACTGGGCAACTTGAGATACTTGAGCATGGGTGACCAGTGTTTCCTTAGTCTGGGGGGGCACCAGCAACTGATCAGCAACTGGGGGGACCCCCAGTGGCCAATCACTGACCAGGGAGGTCTTCCAGGGGCCAGTCACCAACCAGGAGGGGTCTCCAAGTGGCTGATTGCTGACCCCAGAAGTGCTGGTAGCAAAACCAGAAGTGGCACCCCCATTCATTGGCCAGTGCCTATCTTGGGGGGGGGGCACCAGCTGGTGCTTCTCTCAGCACCCCCACTCCCCGGCCAGCAAGGGCCAATCTCAGGGGCGGAGGGGAGGAGAACATGTCCCCCCATGCCCCTCCTATGAGTCACCTATGTGCTTGAGGCAACACGATTTTTCTCACTATAAGTTGCTATTCTCATCGGGGTGAAGGGTAGGCAACTAAGGAACCCAAATGTCTGCCACCATCCATTTAAGCCATAGACAAATAGAACCACAAAAGAAACAGGAGATGGTCTCTTTGAGAGAGAGCAGCTATATACATCTCAAATAGAGCCTTGGGCAGAATGCAGTACAGTAAAATCTCTGTTATCCGGCATCTGCGGGGAAAAGGGATTGCCAGTTATATAAAAATTTCGGTTTAACCTGCTGTGGGTTTTCAGATAACACAGAGTGTGTGGGCAGGGGCGGGCAGAAGCATACGGAGCTGTGGCAGTGCAACGTGGTGGGAGGCGGCAGCCACCACATGCAAGCTGGTCAAAAATTGAAGAAAATTGCGAAGATTCAAATAATTCACAGAAAAAGCATATTTTTTTCTATTAAATGTATCAAAACACAGCAACAAATCGTATTTTTGTCAAAAAAACTACAAAAAACTGTAGGGTTTTCTTGTAAAATATTTGACCTGTTAACTGACTGCCTTGCCATCCTTAGTATTAAGAGGAGCAGCAAAGTGTGTGGGGCATGCAAGGTAGCAAGGCACTTGGAGAACAGTAAGTGGAGGGTGGGGGGGTGGGGGAGGGGTATAGGAAAGCAGTTAAGGAGCCAGGACCATGAGAGAGTAGGAGGGATGTTAAGGAAGTGCAAGGGAATGATAGGCAGGGGTATGGGACATGACCTGCCAGCAGAAGCTGCAGCATGCAGGCAGCTGCTGCACTGCAGAGTGGCCCCACACCTATACCTGTGCCAGGGCACACAGCCCTGGCCTGCGGGTCTCCTGATCCTGGGAACTACTCAGGGGGCATGTGATGGGCCAGGGGGAGAGGGGTGATGGGCTGGTGGGAGATTGATTTGGAAGCAGGGTATGTTGAGGACCACTGGGGCCTAGGCACAGGTACAGGGAGAAGAACAGCAGGAGCCAGCACTGCTCAGAGCCACAAAGCAGCAGGGAAGACAGCTGCAGATGAATCCAAATCCTGGTAAGTGAAGAGGCTAAGGGGAGCTCTGATTTTCTATGATAAAAAACCCAAAATCAAACACTAAAATATATTGGTATTTAGAATTCATAGTTTCAGGGTCTAGCCTCCCAGCATTTTATTAGAATGATTACTGATAGGCTTCCAAATTGCTTTACAATTGTAAATATATCAATAAAATATCGTGTTCAATTGATACTTATATACATGGTGGCATTTCATTTTATTTGTGGAAAAACACAGATTTGGGAGGTTTTAATCAAAGAATGTGGGATTTTTAATTGGAGATTTGGGATTTTTTAAACACAGAAAACCAGGATTCCTGGAGATAGGGCAGTAGAGAGGAAATCAGAGCCCCTAAGCAGCAGAGAGAAGCCACAGTATGCAAGAAGCACCATGGTTTCCAGGCCTGGCATATGGGTAGAGTCGCGTGAGAGCTCTGGGTGTGGATTCTGCGGGGAAAAAAAATATATCGTACCTCTGGCTGCACCAGGACTTCTCCTCTGTACAGTGCCCAAAATAATCTTTTCTATTACTTCCCAACCTTGTACTGACTCAGGACTCCTCCTCAGTCCAGGATTTGGACAGAACCAAAGCCTAAGGCAAACGAAGGCAAGGAAGGATGATAGAAAGTGCTGCAGCGGTATTGGATAAGGCAAGCCTGGCAAACAGAGCAAGCAGCAGGACAGGTGAAAGTTGAGCAGAAGTTACTGGTGACGTAGCATTGGTGGGTATGAACTGTGATGCCAACGCTACTCTGCCGTAATGTCAGAAACAACTAATTCAGCATTGGGACTGCACAGTGACATCTTAAGTACTAAATGACTGCACATTAACAACTGTGCAGTCTGGCACATGCCTGCTGATTACTAAGATCTCTCAGTTGTAACATTTTGGGGAAAATAGGATTAGATAAGACTATTCCTATAAAAAGAAGTACTTCTTGATTAATTAGTTCTATTTCACTGACAGAAAAAGACTACTGAAAATAAGCTTCCCAACATTAAGGAAAAATGAAATTTCCACATTCCCAGCCATTAACCTAGGTTCTTTAACCCATGGGAATTCTTAAGAGTTAATTTACAGAACTTAAAATGAATACAGTATTTTCCAACCTGGATAATTTATAGGATAAATGTACTTATTCACAGACACAGCTAATAATAAATATTAGAGAGAGGGAGAATGCAGGACTTGCCTGAATCGAAAATAAACACAATATAGCAGAGCTCCTGATAAGAGCAATTCAAAATGCTAAAAAACAGCTTATTCTTGTGACTTTTTATCTTAAATGGACTTCTCATTATTCTGAGCACTCCTTCCTCAACACTTAAATCAGCACCCCAAAGGATAGCTAATATAGAGAACTTGGACGCTTCCCTGAAATCCAACAATGTTAATCAGCTGGTTTCTTGATTTTCAGAAGATTTAGGTAACTCCCTCTAAATTAATAAACTCTATCATAGAAATGGCTTGAAAGTATTATTTGGAAGAAAGATTAATATAAAATGTTGTAAATTTGACTCTTAAGTTGTCCGTGTAGAGAAATGTGTGTAACTTGTGGAGATCCCTACCTCAAGATTTGATACCATTATCAAACTAACTGAAAATTGAAAAAAAAAGAAAAAGGAAAACTTGACTCACCTAGAGCTAATGATACATAAACTGAACATATCTGCTGATTGGCAAATGTAGGTCCTGGAAACTCAGCTAAGGGCGTGGACACATACATTTGCAGTCTTTTCAAAAGGAAAACTTTCTAAAAAGGGCAGCAGTATTTACTTTCTAATTGTCATGTGTGAATGAAGTAAGAATGATTCAAATCCAGGAAAAGTTAGCACTGGAGTGATGGAAGCATGGTGGTCCAGGAACTATGCAAGACGGAAGGATCACTGCAGGCAATATCCTTTACTGGACCATTTCTATGGCTGGGCTAGACTTAGACAAGCTTTTAAAAGCAATGTATTCTTCATCAGGTTTGAAGGAAGAAGAGGGCAATTTGGAGTTATGTAAAACTGGAGAAGAGTGAAATTCCCAGGTGTAGCAGAAAAACAACAAAAGAAAGGATGGCTTGATTAGTGGGAGCTCAAAACTTTTTGAATAGGAAGAAGGTCATATCATCTGTTGTGTGAAGAAAGATTTTCAGAATCAAGTAGATAATAGTATGGAATAAAGTCAAAGTTGATGTCCAGTCCTTGGTTCTTAATGTCCAACAAGCTTATGAATTTTTGTTCCCAGATTCACCTTTTCATAAAATCGTAAGTGTGGCTGGAAGACATCTCATAAGGTCATCCAGTTCAGCCCCCTGCTCAAGATAGGATCATCCCTGCCAAGCATCTCTGTAACCTGCTTTTGAAAGTTTCCAAGGATGGAGATGCCACACCTTCTCTAGGTAGCCTGTTCCAATGTCTGTCCACCCTCCTACTCAGAAAGTTCCTCCTAATCTCCAACCTAAATTACCTCTGTTGCCACTTGAAGCTATTGCTCCTAGTCCTGTCCTTTACAGCCACAGACAAAAAGCCCATCTCTATCCTCTCTGTAATAGCCTTCAGGTATTTGAAGATTTATCAAATCTCCCTACAACTCCCCCTCACTCCCCACTCCACAATCTTCTCTTCTCTAGGCTAAATAAGCCTAGTGTTTTTTAGCCTTTCCTCATAAGTCTTGTCTCCCAGGTCCCTAATCATTTTTGCTGCCCTGTGCTACACAGTTTCACAATTGTCCATGTCCTCCTTGAAGTGTGTAGCCCAAAACTGGACACAGTACTCCAGATGAGGCCTCATCAGTGCTGCGTAAAGTGGGAGAATCATTCCCTTGGATTTACAAGCAACACAGCAACACTCCTGTTAATACAGCATAACACAGGATGTGGTTTGCTTTTTTGCAAGAGCACATTGTTCGCTCATATTCACCCAGAGGCAACCTTAGGGGTGGGCTATGTGGGTGACTGCCCAGGGCGCAGTGGTCAGGAGGGTGTCAAACACATGCACATATATATGTGAGTAGCCCGTGCTCGCAGTAGCGCTCTCCCCCTGCCCCACCCTAGCTGATCCCTGCCTCAGGCAAGAGAAGCAGTGCCTAGCCCAGCCCACCACCAGCCACTGCTCAAGAGGAGTCAGGCCAGGCAGGTGCAGGCAAGGTGGTCTGCTGCTCTGCCTCCCTACTGGACTGGGCTCAGCACCCCTGCCTAGCTGCCTCTGCCTGCAGCAATGGCATTGACTTGTCGGGGGTGCCAAAATACCGGTGGAGGGTAGAGGGAGCATGAAATTACAAGTTTGCCTACAGTGCCATTTTTCCTAAAGTCCACTTGGTATTCACTTTGGTCTGGGACAGACATTGCATAAATTGGTTTGATCCAAATCAGTTAAGTCTGACATTACATTCTACCAGGTTCATTTCAAACCAGTTTCAGCCATTTTCAAACTGGTTATGTCTGGCACTGAACATCTGTTCTGTTACGGGTTTTAACTAGTTTTTGATCACTTAAATTAGTTTATGTGTAATGTCTGTCCCTAGGTTTTATAGTCCACTGTAACCCCCAGGTCCTTCTCTGTAGGTCTGCATTCTAGCCAGTCATTCCCCAGTCTGTATTTGTACATGTAGTTATTCTGTCCCAAATGAGTCTCATCTAATTGATTACGGACATTGCTCCAGCCCATTTCTCCATTACCAGACCCAGGAGAGACCCCTGGAAAACTCCATCTGATACCTCCTCCCAAACAGACATTGAACCATTGAGGACTACTTGTGGAGTATGATGATCCAACCAGTTTTTTAGGTGTTTCTGAAGGCATTTTGTAAATTTTCTTTGAACATGAGGATAGTGAAGGCATATATACAGGCATACCTCGTTTTATTGCGTTTCACTTTATTGCACTTCGCAGATAATTGCGTTTTTTACAAATTGAAGGTTTGTGGCAACCCTGCGTCGAGCAAGTCTATCGGTGCCATTTTTCCATCGGTTAGCATTTTTTAGCAATAAAGTATTTTTTAATTAAGGTATGTACATTGGTTTTTTAGACATAATGCTATTGCACACTTAATAGACTACAGTATAGTGTAAACATAACTTTTATATGCACTGGGAAACCAAAAAATTTGTGTGACTCGCTTTATTGTGATATTCACTTTATTGCAGTGGTCTGGAACCGAACCCGCAATATCTCCGAGGTATGCCTGTATGTGGAATATTAGACAAAATCTTCTGCAAACTTCACTTGAAAAGATACTTCCATCACCAGGACAGAACCACCTCTGATAATATTCCCAATGCAATAAATAAACAACAAAAACAGCTACCTGGACCCCTTCCAGCAGACAAAACTATACATTGGACTACCACATAGACTGTTTCAGGAAGACAGCTAATAGTGAAATTCTCAACAAAAGCCACAAACACCAGTAGAAGAACATTTTTTTCTGAACAACCACTCCATTTCTGATCTCACTATCCTTACACCCAAGGGAAATTCGTCAGTTTGGTTTGTCATGCAGGGCTAAAAACAGACAACCAATTTAGTGCAGCTCCAATTGGGCCAGGATATGATTTGCACCAAAACAGATGTGGCACAGCCATTTACACATTGGCAGTTAAGTTGAAGTAGCCATGATTGTTCCAAGACAAAGTGTTAATTTGGATAATTCACCAGTACTTAATGTTTGACAATGGACTTGTCAGTCTACAATCTCTGAATTTGAGGTAGCCCAGAATACTCTGCTGCAAATCAAAACAGTGATCTGTTTTTAGTTTAGAAGTACTTTTAGTTTTCTCAAGTACACAAGGCTCTTAGTTAGCATCAACCTCCCACAAATATCACTTTCTGCCATCTCTGGTTAGGTTTGAAAATCCATTCCATTCTGGTAGACAATGACTTGGCCTGTTATTCATGCCTTTGTTACCTCTCAGATGGACCACAGCAACATGATAAGCCTTGGCATAAAGCCTTTAATGCTGCAAAAATTCCACTGAATATCAAATGCTGCAATGTCCCATCAGCAATTCAGGCTGCTACAAAAATATCAAACCTCCATTCTTTACAATAAGGTCCTATAGAATTTTGAATCAAATTCAAGGTCCCAGTCTGGATCATCAAGGTCAGGAACTTCTTGGCCCTGATCCATGATATGTAAAAGACTGGGATGACACCTGTGGTTAGCAGCTCTGGCAAAAAAGAACTCTTCCGTGCATTGCAGAAACAGCATGGAGTTGGGGACCAGCTAGCTAGCAAGTTAGTTAGAAAGAGGCAATGGGTCTTCAAATTGTGTTGGTTGGTTCTTCTTATTCATGTATGCCTGTGTTTATTGAACCTGGTGATCACTGCATGGTGTCAGAAGTGGCAAATGAAAAAGAATGTGAAAGCATTTAGGTTCCAAACTGAAAGAAGTTGGAAACTGAGAGCAAATGGAACAATGCATCAATACAGGAGGACAAAGGCCACTATAAGAGTTAGAGTGTAAGTAAACAGACAATTTATCATGGAAGTTTTGCAACTTCCATTGTCCTTCTGATGTCAGGCAATACATCAGAGAACTGGAGGGCATTCAAAACCAGTTTGAATGGTAGCTAGCAGCCACAGGGGCAGAAAAGCAAAGTGAAAAAGTCAAATCATCTATCTTTTTGAATACCATATGGGAGGAAGCTATGTTTATAACACACTAACCCTCAAAAAAGATCAAAATATGCAGTTAAGTGTAACACTGTCCAAATATAGTGAGTACTGCATGCCAAATACAAAAAAGGAATGACACCTTTGAATGATAGTGTTTATGTGCAGATAAACATCAGGGGAAAGTATAGATCAGTATGTTACTGAACTAAAAAGACTGAGAAAGAACTGCGCTTTTGGGAACTTCATAGAATCTCTGATTAGAGATAGGATTATTGTGACATTGCAAAAGAAATGTAAAGTGCCTTAGCACTTCTACGTGTAGACACATGCCTAAATTGCCCTAATGCACCTTAAACAAAGATGCATTTAGGGCATATTGGGGCAGCAGGCTGGGACCTATCTGTCCCCTGCAGCTCTTTCTAAGCCCCATGCCTCAATCACTTAATCAAGGCACAGGGTTGGACTCTGCCCCTGACAAGGACAGTACCTGACCAGCTATGCAAGGAAGTCTGCATGTGCAGTCTGGAGCTGGCTGGGAACTGCCTGAAACAGAATAGTCCTCAGCCATCTCCAGGCTGCATGTGCTTCCCTGCACAGCCTAGGGCTGGCTGGGAACTGTCCTGGTCAGGGACAGGTCCCAGCCAGCTCCAGGCTGGGCGGGTAACTGTCCCCATGCAGGGAGCTTCCTGCAATTGCAACTGTGATCACAGAACTGGGCAGAGAATGATCTCTCCTGCTCCTGCCAGCAAGAAGCTCCCAGCCTGAGCTCTGCGGTCATGGAGCTTGGGCTGGGAGACCCTTATGTACCAGCCTAGGCTCCATGGTTATGGGGCTTCAGCTGGAAGACCTTTATCTCCCAGCTTTAGCCCCACAGTCACAGGGTTTGAGCTAAGAGATCCTTATCTTCCAGCTCAAGCTCCATGGTCATGGGCTTGGAGCTCCCTTCTGTTGGGACACGAGGACATAGTCCCTGCCCAGGATCCTGTAGCAAAGCTTGCCCCAGCAACAGGCAGCTCCCAGGGACAGGGAGCTATCTCCTGCCCCTTGGTGAATGGCTGATTAAGAGCAGATTTTGCTCCCGATCACACATCTACATAAGCACTACAGTGTCATTACTAATGCCAAGTAAATTTGCATTTACAGGTAGAAAATTTATTCAAGATTAGGGAGGTTTCCTGTGAAGTAAGCATGTGCGCATATAGATGCACATGCTTACTCCACAGTAAACTATTCAATGCAAAGTTAAGCATCTTGTGTAGATGTGCTCACTGAGAGTAAGAAAAGGAAAATGTAGGATTAGTGCTTTCTGCTTTAACTATTTGGCTACATTTGTGCACATTGAGAGGGCTCTGTCAAAGCTTGTTAAATATACACAGCAATCCCATCGCTTTATTTGAAAACAAGGTTCTATTGAGAATGTGTAAAGCACCAGGCCATAGAAAGAAAGCCATCCCAGAATGCTTCAGAGTACAAAGACTACAATTGTGTCTGGTCCTTATGTGAGATCCATGGGGTATGGTTCTTCCCACACCTTTCATATATGTGCATAAGGGCCACACACAGCCAGGCACAAAGTGAGGGAATCACAATGTGAGGCATACTACATTGGTGCTGAGCCTGTAACTACCCTTCATTTCCACTCTGTGCTTGTCCAGGTCTAACAATCCTATAGACGACCTGGGGGGTCTTGAGTAGGTACTTAGTGCTACTCTCAAGCTTTTCCAGGGCAAAGATTCCCTTTCAGAATTTAAACCAAATTCTATTAAAAACAATACTCAAAAGTGTAGCTATCAATGGCTCACTGTTAAACAGAGTCCTTATCAAATGAGATCCTATACAGATCTATCCTCAGGCTGGCACTATCAATATTTTCATTAATAAGTGCTAAGATAGCATAATACTTATAAAATGTGTAGATGATGCCAAGCTGAACAGGAGTGCAAGCACTTTGGAAAACATGATTAGAATTTAAAATGATCTTGATAAATAGGCTATGTAGCCTGAAATCAAGAGAGACAAAACTGAATAAAGTCTAGTGTACAGTGGGTGCATCTACATGAGATGCGTTACTGCATGGTAGCCTAATTTACTGCCCAGTACGGGCTAGCATCTACACACGCACGCCCTTACTGCGCAGTAAAAATGGCTAAACATGATTAAATTTTCTACCTGCATGTGAACCTTATATGTGCAAACCTTATGCTTTAGTTAGGTCAATCTTAGTGCCAAGATGTAGAGATGTTCCCAAAAGGTTAGAAAGGGGAAAAAATGGCCAGCCTGTTCTAACTTTAACTCACCTGAGAAGTACATTATGTTAGATCAGGCCTGGTTAGACTGATCTAACTGAATGTCTGTACATGTTCAGAGTGCAGCCCTATGACTAGGAAAGCCCAGCTGCTCACCCCAACCGCAGTTGTGCTTTTCCTATCCCCACACCAGGCTATTTTTAGCCCTCCAACTCCTTCCTTGACCCTCAGACAGACAACCTACCCTGCAGACCAGCTACCCTCCACCCCAAGCCTTCCAAAGACCCACTGGTGCTGGTTTTACAGGTGTTCATTGATGTCAGGAGCCGAATCAAAGTTGAGGTTGGGGGGTTGGTTTGTGTGGGGGGGGGGGGGATGCTTGTATGAGGGTAAGCAAAGGGAGTTGGGGGGACTAAAAATAGTCCCCTGTCGGGGGGGAGAGAGCCTCGTCAATTCCCCCAATCCCATCCCCACCTCACCAACTACCCTGTGGGGCTTCTATCCCCCTGATCCTACCTACCCCACCCCGCTATGAAGTCTCTTGCCCTCCTCTGATCCATCTACCCGTTCCCACACCCTGACTTACTTGAATCAGGCTCCCAGCACTGCAAAGGTCTGTAAAACTGGCACGCATTCTGCAGTCACACAGCTTCAAGTAAACCATATGATTGTAGATCAGATCATGGGAACATCAGTACAATTCAAGTAAAGAATCACTGAATTAGATGTGGAAGCCATTTTTTACCCAATTTAAACTCCTGAATTTTGAAGTGTAACATCTGTACACAACCTTTTTCTGTGGCATTTGTGCGAACAGACACACCACAGACTAAAGCTTAGGTAACCAGAGGAAGAAGCTCTTCCAATTATTAGATTTCAGGAACACTTTTCATTCCAATCCTGATGGCTTGTATGGGGAAACCCATCCTTCACCTTGAATCATGCATCAGGAACACATATGGGGAATGCATTTCTATTGCACATAGTAAGTGATGTGGGGAAAAGAAGGAAGAAAAAAACCATAAACCCCAATATGTTGGTTCATTTGGTGCTTTTAAAAATCAGAACCATTTTCAGTAGAACATAGAACAAGAATCCTCTTAAGCTTCTGTTACTGACCTATACCCAGCCAGCCTTATGCTTGCTATTCTGTTGTACTAATGTTCTGGTTTTGTAGCTAATGTTCTAATTAGAGGCAGGAAAAAAATCTAGGATTTGCCATTTACCAGGTCATACACAATCATCTGTTAACTTCAATCATTCTGTTAACTTTATAATTGTAAAGAGTCTTTTACCAGATGTGGAATGAAAGGCAAACACATGATGTTAACTGGGAATTATTAACTATGACCTATACTATTGATAAAGGAAAATAAAAATACTTACACAAGTATTAAGAGTTGGCAACAGGAAGCTAGTGGTAATCAAATGTTTACATCACCCCTTAATGTGTGTTTTACTACACGTAGTTGCTTATTCAAGCAGGAATAATATCTGATTATCAGCTAAGAACCACTGAAAATCTTTTCAAGTGTGCCCCTCACTTCACACTTTAACTGTTATATTTCATTCTTTATTCATTCTTTTGGTGGTTCATAGATTCATAGATGTTTGGGTCAGAAGGGACGTCAGCAGATCATTGAGTCCCGCCCCCTGCCCTGGGCAGGAAAGAGAGCTGGGGTTAAATGACCCCAGCCAGGTTCATGTCTAGCTTCCTCTTAAAGACCCTCTAGGTAGAAGAGAGCACCACCTCTCTTGGAAGTCCAGTCCAGATTCTGGCAACCCTTACTGTAAAGAAGTTTTTCCTGATGTCTAACCTAAATCTGCTGTTTGTCAGTTTGTGGCCATTGTTCCTAGTTACTCCAACGAGTTCCCTGGTAAACACAGCATCTCCTATTCCTTGCTGTCCCCCCTGATGAATTTGTAGGCAGCCAAAAGGTCACCTTCACCTCTCAGTCTTCTCTTGCAGAGGCTGAAGAGACCCAGGTCCCTCAATCTATCCTCATAGGGCTTTGCCTACAGGCCCCTAACCATACAAATGGCCCTCCTCTAAACCCTCTTGAAGTATGGTGCACAAAACTGGATGCAGTACTCCAACTGCAGCCTGACCAATGCCGCATAGAGGAGAAGTATCACCTCCCTGGACCTGTTCGTCATGCACCTGCTAATGCCTGATAAAGTGCAGTTAGCTTTACTGATCGCTTCATCACATTGACGACTCATATTCATCTTGATGTCATTGACTCCGAGATCCCATTCCACTGCTGTGTTGCTGAGACAGTCCTCCCCCAGCCTGTAGGTATGTTGATCATTCCTGCTCCCTAGGTGCCACACTTTGCACTTGTCTTTGTTGAACTGCATCCTATTCTGTTCTGCCCACTTTTCCAGCCTGTCCAGATCTCCCTGGATTCATTCCCTACCCTCTAGTGCATTAACTTTACCTCCTAATTTGGTATCATTTGAAAATTTGGACAGAGTGCTCTCCACATGCTCAGCCAAGTCACTGTTGAAGACACTGAACTGCTCAGATCCAAAGACTGAGCCTTGTGGGACTCCACTGCCCACATCTTTTCAGGGCAATACCAGCTCATCCACAAATACTCTCTGGCTACAACCCCTAAGCCAATTTGCCACCCACCTGACCAGTTAATAATTTACATTACAGTTGCTCAGTTTGTTTATGAGAATAGGATGAGATACTGTATTGAAGGCCTTCTTAAAATCCAAGTAAATGACATCAACCTGTGTCTAAGCATTTTGTGACCTGGTTTGGTTGGCTTAAGTATGTAAAAAATGTCAGTAGTTCCTTTCAATGAAGCTTGACTTGTGAACTAGGTTAAAAAGAGACTTGGAAACAGGAATTCCTTCTTGTTCAAAAGTTTGGGAGTCCCCTTCCAACTTCTCCTAATCATGGAATGCTCCAAGACAGTTAGTATTAGAAAAAGGATGGTGTGGATATAATGAAAGTGTGAGGAAGCTGAAGAAGCTAGAGGATAGATGAATGATGGTATTTCCTATTGTAGTTCATCCAGATATCCTTAAACAAACTACTACCCAATAGGTGGGGTGAAATAACATTTAGAAAAAATAAGTAGTACTTTGTGCACTTTATACCATAAGCAATGTCCTAGATTGCATAGACATTAGGGCTGGAAGGGACCCCAGAGGATCATCGAGTCCAGCCCCCCGCCCCAGGGGCAGGAAGTCAGCAGGGATCATAGGATCCCAGCAAGATACGCATCCAAATGTGTCTTGAAGGCGTTCAGCGTGGGTGCTTGAACCGCCTCCGGTGGTAGTCTGTTCCAAACCTTGGCAGCTCAGACAGTGAAGAAGTTCTTTCTTGTGTCTAGCCTGAATCAGTCACAGTGGAGTTTGTGACCGTTTGATCTTGTCATCCCTTGGGGGGCTCTGGTGAACAGATGTTCCCCCAGATCCTGATGAGCACCCCTGATAAACTTACAGGTGGCCACCAGATCACCCCTGAGCCTGCACTTTTCCAGGCTGAATAGCCCCATGGCTCTCAGCCTCTCATCATAAGGTCTGTTTTCCTGACCTCTGATCAGGCACGTGGCCCTCCTCTGCACCCTCTCAAGCTTCTCCACATCCTTTTTGAATTGTGGAGCCCAAAACTGGACACAGTACTCCAGCTGCAGCCTCACCAAGGCTGAGTACAGCGGGAGAATGATGTCCTGGGATTTGCTTGAGAAGCATCTAAGAATCCAAGCCAGCGTTTTGCTCACTTTACTAGCCGCAGCATCACATTGAAGGCTCATGTTCATTTTGTGGTCAATCATGACCAGTTTGCCAACAAACTAGTGCGCATTCAGACAGGATGAACACAATTATCAGAAGTCTAGATTGAACATCCACTACAGTGATGGTTAACAGAACTAAATCCTGAGATAAGCTCTGTTTAAAGAGAGCTAAAGATAGTGGACTAGGAAAAATGAAAAAGCAAGTGCTCCAGGAATCACATAAATTGGTAACATTTATGTAAGAAATGTTGAGGTATATCA
This sequence comes from Crocodylus siamensis, assembly GCF_052110815.1. Lineage (NCBI taxonomy): Eukaryota > Metazoa > Chordata > Crocodylia > Crocodylidae > Crocodylus > Crocodylus siamensis. The sequence continues at coordinate 178,439,134 of NC_143396.1, read as the reverse complement.
TGCAATCATAGAAATGTAGGGTTAGTAGGAACTTTAAGACATCATCTGTTCCACAGTGCTTTATACATAACACTTGTTTAATACCTCCCAGAATGACACACCTTTTTTTTGAAACAGCATCAGATTGACTCATTCACTTGCTAGTCCACTATATATCCCCAGCATTTTTCCTTTAGTACTGCTGCCTATTAAGCTTTCCCCATTTTTTGGGTGCATTAGAGTCTTACTTAGTATAGTATGAGGTGTGTCTAAACATGCATTTATGCAAGCCTAGATTTACTATGGAGTAAACTACTGCTCAGTAAGTAATTTTTGCCAAGTGTCTCCATGTGTAGGGATCTGTCAGAAAATTTGTTGCCAGGTCCCTCCAGCCCTGGTAGGTAGGTGCCCCTGTGGCCACTGACGCCGCTGCAACAGCCAGCACTCATGGCACTAGCTGGTGCAGCAAACCTAGGACTACAAGCAGTGGGTGGATGTCTTTTGGCTGACCCAGACCACTTTCAGGGACCTGCTCCACCAGCTCTGGCCCCACCTGGAATGTCAGGACACTGGCATGCAGCTGCCTCTCCCTGTCAACACCTGCCTGGCCCTGGCACTGCTCAAGCTGCCCATGTTCACCAGCTTCCAGTATGTGGGCCACCTGCTTGGTGTGGGCAAGGCCACCACTGGGGAGGCCATCCTGGAGGTGTGCAGCATCCTCCTGGACATGCTGGCAGACACCATTCTCTGTGTCCAGGTGGTGCAGGCTGTTGTAGACCACTGGGGGACATTTCCACACAAGTGCCAGCTGGACAGGCAACACTTATGACCCCTATGTCTTCCAGAACTCCAGCCTGGCCATGCTGGTGGAGAGCAGGCACTTTGTGCTGGGGTGGCAGACCTGCAACTGGGTGTCATTGTCATCCCATACCTGCTAATTGCGGACCCTGCAGACCCACTCATGCCCTGGCTAATGAGTCCTTATACCAGCCACCTGAACCACTTTAATTGTTGCCTGGGCTGGACCCACATTCTGATTGAATATGCCTTCTGTTGCTGCAAGGGCTGCTGGTGTTCCCTCACTGCCTGCCTCAAAGTCACCAAAGAGAACCTTCCCTGGGTCATCATTACAGCCTGTGTGCTGCACAATATCTGTGAGGCCCAGGGACAGTTGTCCTGAAAAGCCAGGGCAGACAAGGTGTGGTGCACACAGGCAGCCTGGCAACAAGGGCACCAGCTGCGGCAGCAGCGGCAGTAATGTGTCCCCCCCACTGAGACCTCAGGAGAGCCACACACCCATCAGCAGGGGCCAGGGCACTGGGTGTGGGAGACTCTGGCAGACCACCTTCTGGAGAACTCCCTCCTGTAGCCAGCCTGCCCTCACATCCATAGACCCCCTGCCACCTGCCCACCCCCACCACCACTGTCATGCCAGGCACAGCTCCAAACATTGGTGATACATAGGGGGTATATGGAGATGCACGTGCACCCCCTAAGCATGGCAGTGCACCCCCTACTAAAAGGTGTCACCAACACTGTTGGCAGTGCCTGCAGGCAGTCACTGTTCACCACCCTCTCCCCTCGCTACCAACAAGACTGACGGCATCTGCAGGTGGTCAGCAATTACCGCTGGCCACTGGTGATGCTCCCAGTTGGCACTTGCCAACTCTCCCCCCACCCAGCTACTGACAGTGCCGGAGGTGTCTGTGGGACCTCCCTGCTTACCACCACTGCACTCTGCTGCCACACTCCTACCACCAGGACTGCCATGCCCCCCCAACCACCAGGGGCGTGCGTCATTCATAGATCCAAAAAGCACATGCTTATTCCCCTCACAGTTTCATAGATTTCATAGATTTCATAGCCATTAGGGCTGGAAGGGACCTCGGGAGATCATCGAGTCCAGCCCCCTGCCCAAAGGGCAGGAAGTCAGCTGGGGTCATAGGATCCCAGCAAGATAAACATCCAATTTACTCTTGAAGGTGTTCAATGTAGGTGCTTGAACCACCTCTGCTGGCAGACTGTTCCAGACCTTGGGGGCTCGGACAGTAAAGAAATTCTTCCTTATGTCCAGCCTGAAACCGTCTTGCAGGAGTTTATAACTGTTCAACCTCATCATCCCTTGGGGCGCTCTGGTGAACAGACATTCCCCCAGATCCTGGTGGTCACCCCTGATAAACTTATAGGTGGCCATCAGATCACCCCTGAGCCTACGCTTTTCCAGGCTAAGGAGTCCCATGGCTCTCAGCCTGTCATCGTAAGATCTGTTTTCCTGACCTCTGATCATGAGCGTGGCTCTCCTCTGGACTCTCTCAAGCTTCTCCACATCCTTTTTGAATTGTGGAGCCCAAAACTGGATGCAGTACTCCAGCTGCGGCCTCACCAAGGCCGAGTACAAGGGGAGAATGACGTCCTGGGATTTGCTTGAGAAGCATCTATGGATGCAAGCCAGTGTTTTGGTCGCTTTACTAGCCGCAGCATCGCATTGGAGGCTCATGTTCATCTTGTGGTCAGTGATGACTCCCAAGTCTCTTTCTTCTGTAGTGCTATCCAACGTAGCACTGCCGAGCCTATAAGGATGCTGCAGGTTTTTCCTCCCAAGGAATTATGACATCAGTGCAAAGAATTATGACGTCATTGGGATAACAGAGACCTGGTGGGACTCCACCCATGACTGGACCACGGGTATAGAGGGCTGTACCCTGTACAGGAGGGATCGTGTTGACAAAAGGGGCAGGGGTGTAGCTCTCTATGTGAAGGAAAGCTACATGTCCCTGCAAGCTGATGTTGGCGACCGGCATGGACAGCTAGAGACCCTCTGGGTAAAAATTCATGGGAAAAACGGCACAGGGGACACAATGGTGGGAGTCTACTACAGACCTCCCACTCAAAGTCCTGAGCTTGACCAGGAGTTCACCCGGGAACTGACTGAGGCCACTTGCTCCAGGACCTTGGTTGTTATGGGTGACTTCAATTACCTGGATATCTTGTGGGAAGATCACTCAGCAAAATCCAAGCGGTCGCAAAGCTTTCTCTCATGCGTGGATGACCTCTACCTGACTCAAGAAGTCTATGGGCCAACGAGAGGCAAAGCGTTGCTTGACCTGGTACTGGCTACGGGGGATGACCTAATCAGCGACCTAGTGATCGATGGGAAGCTGGGTTACAGCGACCACAAGCTGATCACCTTCACCATCCGCCGTAAAGCTGGCAAGTCAGTCAGCAACACAGCAGTCCTTGACTTCAGAAAAGCCAACTTTGACAAGCTCAAGAGGCTTGTCGGTCAGGCCCTCAGGCACCATGACCCCAGGGAGATGGGAGTTCAAGAAGAGTGGTTGCTTCTCAAGGAAGCGATCCTCAATGCACAAGCTAAATCTATCCCAACACGGAGGAAAGGCAGCAAGAAGGCACAGCAGCCCTCCTGGCTCTCCAGGGACCTAGCGGTTATCTGCCCCTGACTGCCTGTCATGTGCCCTTGATGGCTTGCCAAAACTCAGTAAGCAGCCCTCCACCTGAAATAACTTCCTGCCCCTGCTAACCTCTGGAATGTCTGTACACACCCAGAGATTAAAAGTGAAATCCTGAGGATATTTTGGCAGTAGGGTTCACTTTTGTTCCTATCTAATGTCAAAAGAAACGCATCCTATTTGGAACTGGTTCATGATTAATAGCACTCTGATATGTGTTCATTAGGGCTGTGCAAAACTTCAGTCCCTGCTTCGATTTGGCAGAGATTCAGTCTGATTCAGTGTCCAAATCTCCAACTCCGAATCAAATCAGGAGACCCTTGAATCTCTCTGAATTCAAATCAGAATCCTCCAAATTGATTTAGAGATTCGGAAAGATTTGGCAATTCAGACATAGACACAGCTTTACATGTTTTTTCTACATACCTCAAGGTAGCAGGTGGCTCATCAACAGTGAGATGTTGGGGTGCGTGAATTGTCCCACAGAAGCACGGAAGGCTCTCCATTGCGCTCAGCAGAAGACCTGGAAGTGGACCAAAAGCACCTCGGGTCCAATTCCAGGCCTGCCGGAGAGCATACTGGGGGGCTCTCTGTGCTCCCCAGCTCAGTGACTGGTGCCTCCTGGGTCTCAGAGAGGCACCTGGGGTCCCCCTGGGACTGATCACCAGAGAAATATACACAGACTGGAAGAGATGAAAAGTAAATGACAAATCTTGTATCAGTATGAGGATTCCCCTTTCTTCTCTTCCTATGTTTTTCTCTGTCTATCATTTCTGTTTCCTGCAGGGCAACATCCCTTCTGAGCTGCGCTGCATGCATGGCCGTGCAGGTACATTCATGCTGCACTGCCAGGCACGCTTGCACAGCCGCACACACCACACAGTTTAAAGGAAAAGCTGCTGCAGGGTACTTCTTGGTCACCTTACCTTGTGTAGCAACTGCAAAATTCAGTTGACCAGAATCTAAACAATTGTTGCAACCTAGAAGGCTTCAGAGATCTGGATTCAAGCCAGTTTGAGTCTGAATAGTGGAAGAAAATGTATTTAGACCCTTTGGACCCTCCATATACTCTCCATGAAGCCAGGGAGAATGGGAGCTATGCATGTTAATTGACCCCTATCTCATTTAATGGCTGCTGTTTTTCCCAAAGAATCATAAAAGGTGATGGTTGAGCTCCTGTCTTCAGACCATCAGGTATGCTCCAGAACGTGACAAGAGTGGCAAGTTCTCTCAGTTTTTCTTATGCCTGTGCTAGAAGCATACATGGTGTAACTGACACCAGTAGAAGTCCCCACACCTGTGGTAATCGAGATATTTATCATAGTGAATGTCAAAGACCAAAGTCCACGCTGGGAGGTCTCTGGCCATTGTCCCCAGGAAATTCTAATTAAAAACCAGGCACAAGTTGTTGAGGCCTATACAGCTTTGGAGGCAAATGCTTTTTTTCTTTCAAGTAATTGATCTTTTTTTCATAACTGGGTATAAGAAAAAGAATTGGCTCAAGAGCCACTTCAGTACCAGAGGACAACAATAATAAATAAAGGAAGGCCCACAGAACTCTAACTTAGTTATATACTCTGGTACAAATGGAGATAGTCTCATACAGTAATTAGAGTTATTATGTTTTCCTGCATTCTAGGACAACATAATAACATCAAAATGAAATTAATGATGCCTTTGTTAATTTTACTAAAAGCAGAAACGGAAAGCACTCTAGTAACCAAAAGGAAAACGGCTACTTTGTGGGAACTCTATTTAGAGGTAGTACTAGAGTAATAGGAAAGGAGAAGAAGGATGAAAAAGAATCAAAAATATGAAAAATGTAAGAAGGCAAATAAAGTAACATAAATCATAGATAATTCAGAAAGTTAAAATAGCACTAAGAAAGAATTAAGTTTGGAGTATGGTACCTACATTTCCAATAATGTAGAGACCATAAAGGACAACTACACTCTCCCAAGCCACTAAGTATAAATTGTTTGGACGTGTTAGTACTAATTTAAGCATCCAAATGCTAATCATATAGAGCTGGTCATTTACACCTGTGAGAAATTTCAAATAAAACTCCCCTATGTTAAAACTTTTCAATCAAAAGACTTCCACTTGTCTTACAGGTGGTTTGAGATCAGTGTGATACAAACATATTGATGATAAATCAACATTTCAAAATGAACCAATTTCAGATGTCATTTTAAAAATGAAATGAATCAAAATGACATTTAAGTCACAATGATGCAAAATTTGTCTTTTTCCCTCAACTCAAAAACTTTCACAAAGTTTTGTTGCACTAGTGATTTTTCAAAAAACAGAATTAACACGTACCCAAAAAATTATCTCAGTGAAACTTCTTACTCCAAAAATTTCAAACTGCAGATGTGAAACATACCTATTACCAAATCTGCAGTAATTCAAACTTTGCTAGAGGGATTGAAATTTTGTTTCCTGGCCTCATTTTGCTGACCTAGGTGAGCTTTAAGAATCTTCTGGTGCTGTGATCTTATAATAACTCAAGGCAGTCAATATGCAAATTGGATTTATTTTAAAGTGGACCATAGGTGGATCTAAGAATTAAAAAATGGGGGTTGTGGGAGATACCCTGGGTGGCTGCAACCCAGGGTCCTTGGGCAGCAGATCATACCCCAGCAAGAGTTTCCAGGGACTCTGAGTCCCAGAAGCAGATAAGATTCCCCCGCTCTGCTCTGCTCTGCTTCCCCTCGAGCACAGGCACCTCCCCCGCACCCTTTCCATTTCCATCTGCCCCTCTCCAACAGGGTTTTACCAGGGTTTGCCTCTTGCTAGAGAAAGGGGGGACCCACCGTCTGCTATTGCTGTCCCTGGCTGACACAGAGGTAGGAGAAACCCCAGGGTTCCTCCTGCCCCTCTCCAGCCGGGGTCTTCTGTAAGCAGCAGTATGGGGTTCCAGGCTTGACAGGCAAGAGAAGGAGCAGGCAAGCCCCTCTTCTAGATGTTCTTGCTCCCAGCCCAGTGCCCGTGGCTGTCCCCTGCTGCCTGAGAGGAACGCACTGAAAGGAGGAAACACCCTCTGCCACCACTGCCTCCAGCCAAGCCCAGCACCCTGCATAGCTGCTCCCAACAGGCGAAGCCTCCACTTTTCCAAGGGAAACAGGGTAGAAGAGGAGGAAGCAGGGACCCACCGGCTGCCACGAAGCCCAGCACCTTGCAAAGACACCTCACACTGCCCCCAGCTGGCTTGGGGCGGGAGCAGACGTGGGGCTCTCCTTCCCCCACTTCTATGTTAGCCTGGGGGCTTCACCTGCTTCCTGCCTGGACTCCCTGGATGTCCCACTGCCAGTCTCCAGTCCACAGGGAACCTAGGCCTCCAGGGTGGAAAGAAACTGATAGCCACTGGCACCTGACCTGCACTGTGGAAGAAGGGTGTGGGCATGCTACTACAGGCCCTTCCCCCCATGATCTGTACCTGAACTGGACCAGCTTCAGAGACAGTAGAACCAAACTACTCCCTGACTGGGGTGAGGGGGCATACACTACCTAAAGGTGGGGTTGTAAGAGGATGGAGCTAGACTGTTCTCAGTGGTGACAGATGACAGAACATGGAGCAATGGTCTCCAGTTGCAGCACGGGAGGTTTAGGTTAGAGATTAGGAAGAATTTTCTCACTAGGAAGGTAGTAAAGAACTGGAAAAGGTTACCCAGGGAGGTTGTGGACTCTCCATTTTTGAAGGTTTTTAAGACCTAGCTAGAGACAAAGCCTCGTCTCAGATCATCTAGTTGGGGCTGGTCCTGCTTTGAGCAAGGGGTGGACTAGATGACCTCCTGAGGTTCATTCTGCCCTCATTTTCTCTGAGTCTACAATTCTAATTGAATTGAAGATGAGCTAGAAACCTGTAAAGCTTCTGAAATGTGGCTGCATGTATGCCAGGTCAGGGCTCTTCATGGGAACTTTGCTTTCAGTCTCCTCTGTGAGCTAGGCTAGGCTGGACTGCACCTCTCATAATGGATTAGATTTCCTCTTTTGATCAGCTACTGAATATATAATGAGTTTTCCTGGCACAGGTGCACCATGGAAGATATGATTTAGCTGGGAAATTTGGGTGATAAAGGAGAATGGGTCTTGAAGCACCACTGCACCATTTCCTAATCAATCTCTCCGTTTTAAGGCATTAACGTTTCCAGCAAATAGTTGAAAATTTTCATGGAAAGCAGAGTCTTGAAACATTTCCACTGAGTTTTAAACCCAATTTTCCATCAAAAACTATTTAAAAAGAAATGTTTCAACCAGTCCCAATCTCAAATGATGGCCAGTAACTAGTAATATTTTAACAATGTGACATTTTAGTCTTTGAACTATGGTCTGCTTGGGTTATGTTAAAATCTGTTGGTAGTTTATATGTAAATTACAGTGCAATATCATATTTTTCCTGAGCATATGTCAAGAAAACCATTTCATTTCCACATGTTTTCAAATGTGTGTGTGAAACAAGATAAAGAGTTCTGCCAACTATTAGTACATTAGTCACTGCTTTTTAAGTTCACATGTATTTGCCCATTTAATTTCTTCTGCCTACCATAGAAACCAGTAAATCAAAGAAAGATGTTAGATTGATTGTGCATGACTCATCTATTAACAACATATCAGTTATTACACACCTTTTTCACACATTTGAGAGCTTGGCAAAACCCACCGTGTTCAAGTATTATTCAGTTTGGAGTTCATGAATTGTTTTGGGTTTCAGTAAAAAAAAACCCTACTTGTTTTGGTTACAATCAAAACAATGGGACAGACTTATTTCCAGTACAAACAGAGTGTTATTGTATGATGGTATAATCACCTATGGTATAAATTGCAATCGCACATGAGACAGTTTTTAGGTATTGTTGAAGAAGAAATGATGAGGGATACTGAACTTTGGCATAGGGCAAAGGGAACAAACATAGGTTGATAAACAGGTTTAATGGCAGAAAGTGGAAAAGAGGAGAGAACTAGGTATAGAAGAGAGGGACACAAAAGCATACACAACTCCTGAAACTTTATGTAGAAGAGACAAAGATCATAGTGTGGTAGAAAATGGAGGGAACAAAACAAAGCTCTGGTCTGTAGGAGAGGATACTGGGATTCTAATATGGAGGAGGGAGGAATGAATGGCTTAGAGAGACCATTCATGGGGGAAAGAGAGAGAAGGAGAGCATGCAAAGCAAGAAGCATGGGAGGCTGGGCACAGCATGAGGGTTGTACCTGAACACTTGGAAATTTTCCATCAGAATATTTTACCAATAGAAAATACCGATTTATTAAAATTGAAATATTCCACAATTGGGTGGTTTTTCATTAAATTTTCTCTGGAAAACAGGCAAGCAAGCCAGACAGCCAAAATTGGCTGGCTAGTCAATCACAAGTCCCTAGAACATGCAATTAGCTTGGCCTACAGAAGCCATAAAGGGTGAAACCCCCTGATTATATTACATAGAGGATGGCAGTGGGAAGCAAGAAGGCAATGTGAGAATTGGATCACCAGCATTTTGTTAAACAATTCCAGACTAGCTAAAATGTTCTGTTTGCTTTGCATTTTAATAAGGTTATGATTATGTAGAGTAGCTCATACTTACAAGTTGAACTCTTTTGACAAAATCTTTTGTCTAACTCCATTCTTCTTTTTTCTTCTCACCATATGCTGCAGTTCTTAGGCTCATGGCCCTTATCCAAACCATTCACCTAAATCACCAGACTCTGACTGAATGTTTTCCCTCTTTTTTAGTCCTCACTTAATCAGATAGTGTGACAACAGAAAGCCAAGAGAAAATCTCCTCAGACGAGAAGCACACATTGTATAAGCAAACTAAAAGTGTTTCCTCACTTTCTTTGGACTTTGATATTGATTCATAGACTCATAGATTGTAAGGCCAGAAGGGACCTTGGAAGAACATCAGGTCCAGCCCTTATGCACCAAGCAGGAAAGATAACATGTATCTGTAGCCTATCTTCAAGCTTGACCATGCTTCCCCATAACTTGGTGTTGACCATGAACTTGGTCAATCGGCTCTTCACCTCACATCCAAATCATTAATAAAGATGTTGAAAAGTACTGGACTGAGCACCAATCCCTGTGGAACGCCACTGCCCACTTCTCACCCGGATGACACAGATCTGTTCACTATGACTCTCTAGCTTCTACCTGCAGCCAATTTCTCACCCATCTGACTGTCTCAGAGTTAAGCCCACAATCCTCCAATTTTCTCACAAGGACATCGTGGAATACTAGATCAAAGGCCTTTTGGAAGATACACTGTCAACCTGCTCTCTTGTGTCCAGGTGGCAAATTACCTGGTCATAGAAGGAGATGAGGTTGGTAAGGCAAGACCTGCCCATGACAAAGCCATGCTGGCTGCCATTCAGAATCTTACCTGCTGCAAGCTTATTGCAGATGGACTCCTTGATGAACTTTTCTAGGATTTTCCCTAGCATGAAAGTTAGGCTGACTGACCTATAGTTACGGAGGTCCTCCCTCCTGCCCATCTTGTGGATGGGCACAACATTGGCCCTTCTCCAGTCCTCAGGAACTTCTCCAGAGTGCCACAAGTTATGAAAGAGTTCGCCAGGGGTTCCGCAATGACTTCGGCCAGGTCCTTCAGCACTATCAGATGAAGATCATCTGGTCCTGCTGACTTGTATATGTCTAATTTTTTTAAATGGTCATACACCAATTCTATGGCAAAAGTAGGAAGGCGATTATTCCTACCATGCTCATCCTGTACTCCATCTGGCATGGTTTTCCCCTTGGTCCGGTGAAAGACCGAGGCAAAGTAGTCATTCGGGAGTTCAGCTTTCTCCTGAGTGCCAGTAACCAGCTCTCCTGAGTTGCTGAACAATGGTCCCACACTCCCATTTGTTTTCCCCCTGTTCCCTATGTACCTAAAGAAGGACTTCTTGTTGTCCTTGATTCCTGCTGCTAATCTAAGTTCGGTCACCACTTTAGCCTGCCTTATCTGTTCCCTGCAAATGGAGGTGGCCGTGGAATAGTCCTGTTTAGGGCCTGCCTCAAGCTTTCATTTTTTATAAGCTTCTTTCTTCTTTCTTAAGAGGACTGTGATTTCCTTGTTTAGCCAAGAGGGCTTCTCAGCCCTCCTGTTACAGTTTCTCCGCATAGGAATGGACTTTCTTTGTGCTTCAAGGATTGTGTCCTTAAGGAACAACCACTCTTCATGCATACCTTTTGCCTTTGGTCCCTGCTCCCACAGCACTTCTCCTACTAGTGACCTAAGATTGTTGAAATTTGCCTTTTTAAAGTCCAAGACTTCAATCCTGCTATCAGATTTTTCTGCTTACGTTGGACAGTGAACATGACAGTTTTATGATCACTGTCGCCCAGACTTCCTCCTATATTTAAGTTGGTCACCAGATCATCTCCTTTGGCCAGGACCAAGTCTAGCAGAACGTCACCTCTGGTTGGCCCATGCACCTTCTGAGTCAGGAATCGCTCCTTGACACAGATCAGGAAGGATCATGACCAATCCAACTTGGCCAAGCATTCCTCCCAGATATTGGGTAATTAAAATCGCCCATGGCAACCTTGTCATGTGCACATGTGACATTAGTCAATTCTCAGGTGAACTCCAGGATCAAGTTCCTCCCTCTGGTTTGGCAGTCTGTAGAATACATCTACAGTTAGGTCTGTCTTGCCGCACCCCCCCCCCCCCCGCTCTCCCTCTGCCCTTGGCTGCCATCAAACGTTTTTCTATACAAAAATATCTATAAAAAGTGATGTCCTGTCCTTTGAGTTGGAAGTTTTATCCTTGACACACACTCATTCTCTGATCTCATTTAACAGAGTCAAATCTGTTCTTAATACCTACAGAATTTTACCATGAAGATATATATAGTAGCAATTTAGTTGCCACTCTAGAAATTTAATGTCTTGCCATATACAATAGAGAAGCTATTGACAATGTAAGGACCAGTGATTAGTTTGTTTGTGTATAAAGATTAAGCCAAGCACATATCCATAGAAAGGTCAGATATTTCTGAAAGGATTTCCCTCAATAACCATATAGCCCATGTTGCACCTCCTGGCTAGAGTACCTCAAAATTATCATGACTGCATGAAGCAGCATGCTGTCCAGCCAGGAGCCCAACATGAGACTTCAGGGACTTCCACTTCTATTCCTTCCTTCCCTTACAGGGCAGGGGGACTTGAACCAACGTAAGTTAGCACTGCATCTGTTCTGCTTCCACACTTCCAGGACACTCCTCTTGTTGGAGCCAAGAGACCAGACACAAAGAGATATTCAGGGGCTGAGGGTTGGGGAAAAAAAATCCAAGTTCTGAAAGGGGGGCATGGAGTTTCTGCTTTCCTAGTTCTGGCTGTGCCTAAATCAGCCAGAGTGCTGGGACCTTGATGGAGGAGGGAGAGGTAAAAAGTGCTGTATTATGGGATACCAGGAAGACCGACATACCCATGTACTATGAAGCAATATGGTACCAAATAGCACCTTCTCTCTCCACATCACTTTTTGTCACATTTTGGAGTGTTTTATCTTACATGCACATGTGTACACACATGTCTACATATAGGTATGCTGCTTAAAACAGTTCAAGGCATCTATCTGTCCACAAGATCTGACACAAATGGAAAACTAAATGGTTGATGCTATTCATTGTAGATAAGTGTAAAATGCCTGGAGAAAAATAATGCAAACTATACTTACACTATGATGGGCTCTACTTTAGCTGTTATTGTACAGGAAAGAGATCTGGGAGACATAGATTCATAGATTGTAAGGGGCTGGAGGTGACCTCACAAGATCATCAGGTCCAGCCCCCCTGCACTAGGCAGAAAAGACAGCTGGGGTCATTTGACCCCAGTGAGGTGACTGTGCAGTCTCCTCTTGAAGATTTCCAGGGTAGGTGATTGCACCACCTCTGGAGGGAGTTTATTCCACAGTCTGGACACCCTAACCATAAAGAAGTTCTTCCTAGTATTAAGCCTGAAACAGTCTTCCAGGAGTTTGTGGCTATTACTCCTAGTTTTCCCCAAGGGTGCCTTGGTAAACAGTTGTTTGTCAAGCCCTTGATGTAGTCCCCTGATGTAGTGATAAGCTACTAAAAAATACCCTCTCAGCCATCTCTTTTTTAGGCTGAAGGGACCCAAATACCTCAGCCTCTCCAAGTATGGCTTGCTTTGCAAGTCTCTGATCATATAGGTGGCCTTTTCTCTGGACTCTCTCAAGCTTTTCCACATCCTTGTTGAAGTGTGTGCCCAGAACTAGATGTATTACTCCAGCTGCAGTCTCACCCAGGCTGAGTAAAGTGAAAGAATCACTTCCTTGGTTTTGCTTGAGATGCATGAGTTGATGCATGCCAGAGTATTGTTTGCTCTGCTGGCTACAGCATTGCACTGACGGCTCATGTTCATAATATGGTTTACTATTATCCCTAGGTCCCTTTCAGTCATAGTGCTAGTCAGTATGGCACTGCCTAGCCTATAAGTATCTTGGGTATTGTTCATCCCCATATGGAGCACTTTACACTTCTCAACATTGAAATTCATCTGGTTGCAATTCACCCAACTTGCCAACCTGTCTAGGTCTGCCTGTATCTGCAGCCTATTTTCAAGCATGATCATGCTCTCCCATAAGTTCACAGACTTGGACAGTGAGCTCTTCACCCCCCAAATCCAAATAATTGATAAAGATGTTGAAAAGCAATGGACCAAGCACAGATCCCTGAGAGCCACTGGACACTTTTCACCAGAATGATACAGATCTGTTCATTAGAACTGTCTGGGTCCTACCCCACAGCCAGCTTCCTACCCAACTGTCAAGCAGGTAAGCCCACAATCCTCCAATTTTCCCATGAGAACATGATAGGATACAGATCAAAAGCCTTTTGGAAGTCTAGGTATACGATATCGACCTCTTCTCTCTTATCCAGGTGGCAAGTTACCTGGTCATAGAAGGAGATGAGATTGGTAAGACAAGACTTGCCTGTGATGAAGCCATGCTGGCTGTCATTCAGAATGCTACCTTCTGCAAGTGTATCATGCATAGATTCCTTGATGAATTTTTCCAGGTTTTTTCCTGGGATAGAAGTTAAGCTAATTGGCCTATAGTTGCCCAGGTCCTCTCTCCTCCCCTTGAAGATGGGCACAACATTGGTCTTCTTCCAGTCTTCAGGGACCTCCCCAAAGCGCAACAGGTTTTGGAAGAGTGTAACTAGAGCTCCCTCAGTTACTTTGGCCAGCTTTCAGCGCTCTTGGATGAAGTTCATACACTCCTGCTGACTTATAAACATCTAACCTTTCTAACTGATCATGCACCAGCTCAGAGTCAACAGTAAGAAGGCAGTCATTCCCACCATGCCCATTCCGAACCTTATCTAGTATGGTTTTCCCATTAGTCCAGTGAAAAACCTAAGCAAAGTAGTTATTCCAGAGTTCAGTTTTCTCCTGAGTGTTGGTAACCAGCTGTCCTGATTTGTTAAGCAATGGCCCCATGCTTCCATTTGTTTTCCTCCTGTTCCCTACATATCTAAAGAAGGACTTCTTATTGTCCTTGATTCCCATTGCTAGTTTAAATTCAGTTGCCACCTTAACCTTTCTAATCTGCTCCCTACAAGTGCAGGCCATTGTTGTATAGTTCTCCTTGGGAACTGTCCCAAGCTTCCACTGTTTGTATGCCTCTTTCTTCATTTTTTAGAGGACCATGATATCCCTATTAAGCCAAAAGGGCTTCCCAGCCCTTCTGCTACCTTTCCTTTGCATCAGAATGGGATTCTTTTGAGGAATGACCAATCTCATGCAATCTCAATCCCTGGTCCTGCAGTCAAGATATATGACATCAATCTCTTCTCCCTTGTCCAGGTGATAGGTCACCTGGTTGTAGAAGGTAATGAGATTGGTCAAGCAAGACCCACCCACAACAAATCTGTGCTGGCTATCCCTCAGGATGTTGGCATCTGCCAGTCCATTAAGGATGGCCTCTTTAATAAACTTTTCTAAGATCTTCCCCAGGATAGAAGGCAGGCTGATGGACCTATAGTTTGCCGGATCCACTTACCTCCCTTTCTTGAAGATAGGTACCACACTGGCATTCTTCCAGTCCTCAGGCACTACACTAGAGCGCCAAGAGTTTTCAAAGATCCATGCCAGAGACTGGTCTTTAATGCTAGACAGCTCCTTGAGTACCTTGGGGTGTAGATTGTCAGGGCTGGCTGACTTGAAGGTATCCAGCCTCTCAAGGTGTTCCTTCATGAAGTCAGCATTAATGGAGGGCAAGGGATCTCCTTCACCAGGACCTCCCTGTCCCAAGGTGGGACTGATGAAAGACCGACACAAAGTACCCATTTAACAGGTTGGCTTTTTCCTGGGCGTCAGTTGTCAGCTGTCCCATCTGGTTCAGCAGGGGTCCAACAATGATAACAGCAACTGCTATGAATTCTGATACTGACATCCCTTCATCACTGTCCATATTATATTTCATAAGCCTCATTCAGTCTTAACTCACATAAAGCATGGAAGGTCATATTAATCTAGCATAAATGGCATGATCATCAACTTATTGAAAGATTTTTTTGCAGGTCAGCCAAGTAAGATCATCTAGAATTAAAGCATAAATTCATCTTTGTCAGCCAAATTTGAAGGTACAGGTAAATCTATGTTTTTAATTGAGTGCAATGCAAAATTAAGTATTGTTGCTTTAAAAATAAATAAATGAACCCAATTGTCATCCTTAGTAGAGTCCTCTCACTTTATGGCCAATAACTGTAAACTTTAGAACAACCAAAGTAGTCCTAATAGGGATTCAAAGTGGCTGAAAACTAGGCTACATCATTTGTAAGTTAATGCAAACTGTGCCAAAGGTCAAGGAGAGATACTGGATTTTGTTACATCAGTCAGAAATGTAGGGACACAGCCACAAAGTAGAACGCTTTATCCAAACTTATCCAGGCCCACTTCTAGCTTAAAAATAATGCTGAAAATTGTACACTTCATATCTACATGAGTAAAGAGATGAAGTAGGCCATAGCCTATGAAAGCTCATGAGTTCCTGAACAAGTTATGCCATCCTGCCTTTTCTTCTGCTTACATGACTTCAGAAATTCAGTCTCCTTGTTAATGAAAAATATTCAAGCAGCCAGTTGGGCTCTGGAAACTGAAATGAAAGTAAACATTGATGCCTTTTTACCAGAAAGTAAATTAGCATTGGCTTATCTTGGTTTATAGAATCATTGAATCATGGAAAATTAGGGTTAGAAGGGACCTCAGGAGGCCATCTAGGCTCAAAGTAGGACCATCCCAAACTAGATCATTCCAGCCAGGGATTCATCAACCTGGGCCTTAAAAATCTCCAAGGTTGGGGATTCTACCACCTCTCTGGGCAACCTGTGCCAGTGCTTCACCATCCTCCTACTCCTAGTGAGAAAGTTTTTCCTAATATCCAACTTAAACATCCCTTGCTGCAACTTGAGAGAGTTGCTCCTTATTCTGGCCACCAATGAAAACAGTCCAGCTTCACCCTCTTTGGAACCACCCTTCAGGTGTTTGAAGGCTGCTATTAAAACCCTACTCAGTCTTCACTTCTCCAGACTAAATAAAGCCCAGTTCCCTCAGCCTCTCCTCAGAAGTCATCTGCCCCAGCCCCCTAACCTTTTCCATTACTGTCCACTAGACTCTCTCCAACTTGTCCACATCCTTTCTGTAGTTGGGGCCCAAAACTGAACACAGTGCTCCAGAAGTGGCCTCACCAGTGCAGAATAGATCGGAATAATTACTTCCCTGGATCTGCTGGCAACACTCCTACCAATGCAGCCCAGTATGTCATTAGCCTTCTTGCCAACAAGGGCACACTGATGACTCATATTTATCTTACTGTCCACTGTAACCCCCAGGTCCTTTTCTACAGAGCTGCTGCCAGCCAGTCAGTCCTCAGGCTATAGCATTGCATGGGAGTCTTCTGTCCTAAGGGCAGGACTTTGCACTTGTCCTTGTTGAATCTCATGAGATTTCTTTTGGCCCAACCCTCCAATTTGTCTAGGTCACTCTGGGTGTGTCTACACATTGTCGCACAGCGATGTTGCTACAGCACCGTGCTTTAGTACTTCCTTTTGGAAGTACTAAACACAGCACAGTACAGGCAGTTACTGTGCTGTGCATGCAGTGCATGGTTAGATTTCACCACTACATAGGTGTAGTGACATGCTATAACCAGGGAGCATTCCATTACAGTGATGTAGCTAGAGATCATGTGTAGACCCATGTGATTGCTATGTCACCAGAGCACACCATACGGTCATGTAGCACATCACTATATCACTGTAGATTGACATATAGATGCATCCTAGTGTATCTACTACACCCCCCCAGCATGGTGTCATCTGCGAATTTGCTGAGGGTGCACTCCATGCCATCTTCCAGATTGTTAATGAAGAAAAAACTAGTAAGATTCTAGTAGCTAATATGACAATTCCTGCATAAGCAACCACATAACATTGCATTTTCACAAAGCTGAATAACAAAAAATAGCTGTTCATACACTCAGATTCCAATTTCCTAGTCTCCCCAGTAAATACTTCACTATGGGTATGTCTACATGTGCAAATGCTGCTGTATGAGTCTAATTGGGAGTAATTTACTCCTGTGTAAACCCAGCCAGGGCAAATGTCTACATGAACAGGTATTTGGGAATAGATTTGCTCCCAATGGCAACAACCCAGAGAGGGCTGCTCCCACCCTGCTCTGCCCCTCCCCCAAGTTCTAGCCAAGGGGCTGGCAGGGAACATGGGGCTAGGAAACAACTGTCTTCTGGCAAGAACTAGAAGATTGCTCCTAGAAGCTACCTGCTGCTGGGGTGGGTTCCAGTGCTGAAGCCCAGGCAGGAACACTATCTTACTGCCGTGGCAGCTCCTGGCCCTGGCTCTGTGATTGCAGAGCAGCAGCTGGAAGATTTCTCCCTGCCTCAGGACTTCCCTACTGCTGGGTCAAAGCTGGTTCCAGCACTGGAACCTACCCTGGCAGCAGGCTACTCCCAGGGGCACGAAGCAATCTCTGCCCCCTGCTGCCCAGCTGACCAGGAGCAAATTTGCTCCCAGTTGGCCATCTTCATGTGCCTAACTACACAGTAACTACTTGGCAGTTAATTTGCTACCTGCATTTTCAGCAAATTATTGTGCAGTAAGCATCACCATCTACATGTGCAGACCTTTACTGTGCAGTAATTTGCTCTACCAAGCATTTAATTTGCTACCTGAATCTGGGGAGTTAATTTGCTACCTGCATTTGCTATGTACATTCCTCCAGGGGGATCCTGAAGGAATTACTAAATTAACTGCCAAGTAGAGCAAATTACTGCGCACTAAGGGTCTGAACATGTAGATGGTGATGCTTATTGCAGTAATTTGCTCTACTGTGTAGTAAAGCATTTCATGTAGATACACCCTGAGATTGATAATTTTGATCATTTCTGATAAACTAAGTCAAATTTACTTAAAAGCACCCATATAAATATAACTAGGTTATTATGATGTTTGTATGCCTTTATAAAATATTCTATATAAAATTAATCTTTTGAGTTGATTTATCAACAAGCTCTTCCTACATAGCTGAAGGGAATATATTTACCATAATCACTTTAATACAATGAATATCCAGGAACATTGCAATAAATCTGTGAAACTGAAAATATTTTTTGACAATAATGTTTATAGTCATCTTTATCAAAATATGTTCTTTGTAATATTTGTCTTTCTGTGTATATGAAAGTGATCAAAATTTATTTAAAAAGGTAACTACATAGAAAGGCTGTAAGCTCAAGAAAATGTAATAGGATGTGACACTTCTACCTCTAGGTCACAATTTTGAATACAACCAAATCTAGACAGACTGAGAGTTGTTAAGATATGACAGCTATTTGATGCTCTATGAAGTGAACTGGCAAACTTATTTCAGCTTTAAGTTAACTGATTCAATGCCCTAAACCCATATTTTCAGGGATTCAAATACTGTTTCTTGCCTAGAACTAGCCCCTGCATTTGGTTGAGCAGGGTATGTCAACCCACACAGCTACTGACAATGCAGTTTTCTCTAATAAATAAATGAAGGACTTCCAGTTGCCAAATGTCAAATCTGAGACATTCACAATGGCACATAATTCACTACTGAATGTCCAAACTTATACACTTTCCACAGAACTCATTAAAACCAAACTGGCTTCATTGCCATCACTTTCTGAGAAGGTTATAGATGGTGGGGAAAAGAAATATCATTTTGACAATGACAGTGCTAGTTTGTTTGTTTGGGTTTTTTTAAATAAATTCAACCAAGGAGAAGGAAAGTTTCTATTAAGACAAGTTATTCACTAAATTATTTAATAGGGAATGCTATAGTTCCTGATTGTTTACTCACTGATCATATTCTTGAAGGGAAAATTAAATTCTTAAATTAAATTGCTTTGTGTTGCTTTAATCAGAACATAGATCTCATTTTTTATGACTTAATGTTTTACATGCTAACACGAAGCACTGCTTACAAAACTACATGTAATGTAGTACTAGTCAATTTAACTATTCATTTAGGTTAACAATGCTAAGGTCATTGAGAACTTAGTATTTCTCACTGGGTGAGTCTATATGAGATGCTAATGGCACAGTAGCCCAATAACACTGTGCAGTAGCGTGCCAAGCAAAATCCATGCTAATATATTACTGCACCGTAATATTAAACTACTGTACAGTGAGCACCTGAAAAAACCCATGTACCGGTGCTACTGCACAGTACTAAATTATGTAAGTACTAAATTAATGCACAGTAATTACGGCACATTAATGAACATGTAGATGTGCCCACCATGGCCAAAATTTTCATTAAGTGACTAGTGATTTGGAGAGTTAAATTTGGTATACTTTAAAAAGCTTCAATTTTTTTCCAGATTTCACCTTTTATATCAATTCCTGATGTAAAATGTGAAGTACCTAAAAATCACAACTCACTTTTGAAAATAAGAACTTAACTTTACTTTTCTAATTTCAACTTAAAAATGTAGAGATTTAACAAGAAGTAGTTAAGAGCAGGAAAAGATGGCCAAAATAAACCTTTTATACTACCTGGAACATGTAGGGAAGGATCAACTAAATAGTTACCTAAGAAAGAGGATGTGTGTAGAATAGAGCTAAGATTTAAAACATACACAAAACCCCAAAACACAATTCTCAGTTGAAAAATTTGCAGTTTGGGTTTAAAAGTATTTTAGTGTTTGGTAATTTTTGCCTAGAAATTTTCAATAATTTTGAACCATTTTTTGCCTGTTTGTTTGTTTTTCTGTTGCAGAAGAATAAACCCAAAAAAAGAAAAGTAGTTTTTCAAAGGAAAAAAAACCTAGTGTCTTTTAAAATCAGGCTGGAAGGCTTTCATTATTTAAAAAATGAGTTTGCCTTCCTTATTAAGATATTATTACAGTTCTCTTCCAATTGACTTTAGTGATGTTACCAGGAAAAATATATAATATTCATGACTTACAAAAAGCGTAATGTAAATAAAAAATAGAAATCATAACCCTTCCTGCCACAAAAAAAACAAAACAAACAAACTGGTTGTTATGAAGTTTGATCAATCACGGGACAGAGTTGAGTGTCTAGAGATTCACTGTTATGAAGGAAAACATAGACTTCCCAATATTTTTGTAAGGGGGCAAAACATGGTAAAAGAATTGGCTGTAATACAGACAGAGCATTCCAAAATGGATGTACTCCAGCAGGAGATATATATATATATACACACACACACACACCCTGCACTTTACCAAGATGCCTCCAATTCTGTGCAAACCGAGAGGAGCTTTTAATGAAGATGCCAGTAGATAACTGTCCTTGTGGTGGACAGGCAGCAGGATGAAAAAACATTGTTTAAAACAGATTTTTAAGCCAGAATATCTAAGGGTGATTTTGGCCATGTTGACAGGACAATACTGATTGTGCATAAATTGAGGGAGGAAGCAGAGGAATACAATGTTTGAATGCAGTATTACACTAAAAAATATTGATTTTTTGTTTGTGGCCAAAAGTTTGTCCTTGGAGATGGAATGTAAACAGAGTGAGGAACCATGAGAAAAGTACTCAGAAGTCTTGAAGGCAGCAGGGGGGAAAAGGCAGGAAAATACCCCAAGAAAACCAAAGACAGATTACAATTTGGGGGGGGGGGGCCCTGAGCAAGAAGAAAATGATGAGAATCCCTCACCCTCTTCTCCCCTAAGCTCTTCCAGCAGGAAAAACCTTCTTCCCATACTGGTGGCAGTGCTGCAGAGGTGTGGATGCAGTTCTTACTCACTCACTGGAATGTTACAGTGAGCGATATAAATTAAATTAGATAACTTATTTGCATATTTCTGGTGTCTGGTATGCAAATAAGTATGCATATAAGTCATCTTCTTATATGCTTTATATTTCTAACCATAACTCACCAGTGAGTAAGAACTGCATCAAAATTGAAGAATACTTATCCTGTATCTGACCATATTGAATGTAGGCATTGTGGGAGGTCAGGCATCTGAGGGGAAATCTAGACATCCAGGGTCCCCTGATCGGCAGAGGCCCCTGGCCCCAGGCGCTGCTGGCACGTGTGTTAATCTGCTTATGACAGGGACGGAAACTCAGGGATGTTACTGACTGTATTAAATGTGGAATCGATATGTTATAAGAAAAACAGAAGACATATGTACATATCAGCAGAGGCAAAGATTTGTGGGTGATGTAGGTTCTTGGACCAACTGCATGGTTGGGATAGTTTTAGGCAAGCTTTTGAATGTAAGGCATTCTTCTTCAGGTATTGGTAGTTTCACAGGGAAAGACAAATTTTCAATCACATTCTTGTAATACCAGAGAAAAAATCTTTTCCTGAAATCTACTTTTTTATAGGTAATTTCTATGCTTGTGACAGATGTGAAAGTAGCCAATATGGAGTCTGAGGGTCTGTCTACACATAATCAGTGCAATGGTGGCAGCCTTGCTACAGACTACTCATCTTGACTCTCAACATGCATGAACTCTCAGCTGAAGGGATCACTTGTAGAGGGGTACTAAAGACTGTTGTAATGGGATTTCCCAGTAAGGCAATTGACATGTTATTGAAACAAAAATAGGAACTCAGGTAAGCTACAATTCTTTTTTTTTTTCTTTACCACCATGCCCATAAAATACTATAATTTTGACTGCAGCAAAGTTTCTTACCATTTTGCTTGAAAAGTCAAATAATGAAAGAATGAATGAAACTGTTAAAAGAGAAAGATGAGTAAGTCAAAAGGTTCTGTCCACTCATGCTTTTTCATCTCCTATGCAACCCTCACTGCAGTTCACACCTACACAGGAGTTCCTCCACCCACCATCTTCTATCCATTTTGGGTAGTTCCCCATAGTACTCCCTTCCTTATCACGTACTATCACCATTTGCATAGCACCGATCTCTTTCTTTTGGATGCAATACCAAATCTGTTCAGTAAATAGAGTTAAATGTATTTGAACTGTTTCAAATAGAATCCATTAAACAGACTGGAAAAATGATAATGAACTGGTGGAGTTTAATGTTTTTCTTTTTTTACATTATAAGTGGCCTATCGGTGTTTTGAACCTGATAAAAAGGAGATCCTGTTTGGCGATTATTCCACATTATCAGCTGCTGCCCATGGGAATGAGGGAGGGCCTTGCAGTTGTATATATAAAGTATCCAAGCTTGAAAAGGCAAGCTGAGAAGGTGGCAGCAGCAGCACTGCCCTCTTCAAGTAGGTAGGGGAGGAGAGCCCTGAAAACTCTCTACCCAAGGCAGACACCATGCTTTGGGTACTACTGCTACTAACCTGCAGTTTTCTACACTGCACAGGTAAGTCTAAGATATCTAGCTAGACATGGTATTTCTTCTGATGGATATTTTACTGTGTTTTTCAAAGGAAAATGGGGGTGCACTAAAAAAAGTGTGAGATTCCACTATTACACAAATAATACATGGGATTCAGATCTTTCTTTTCCCATGCTCAATGGAATTACAAATCATTGAAACTTGTAGTGTTTCCCCATGGAAGTTAAAAATGCATCTGCACATTTCACAAATATATGACTGAAGAGAGGACAAGTTTAAAAATATGTTTCCTTCCTTGGAATTTCTGATTACTGAAACCCTTGCTGGATCATTCACTGTACTGCATGTAGTAAGTGACTGACGGCACTTACATACCTGAGGGTAATATTTTCATAGATCTGTGGTGGATGGTATGTTGTGCTGATAAACAGCAATGGGGTTTCATCCTGCACTATTCATTATGAAGTTCTCTACTGATTCCAGTGGGAGAACTGCACATAAACTCTCTACTGAACTGTGCCCATAATTTCTACCCATTAAGATAAGGCAGAAGGTATTACATATGACTCAGAAAAAGGTGATCATTTTTTTTCCATCTGACCTTGTAAAGATGACCCTCATACTGGAAATTCTGGTGGTCTGTGTTGTTCATATTTATTAACATATTTCTGTTTCATCAAGACTTTCCTTTCCTGGCCCAATCAATCCCTTTGGACACCACAGATACCCTTAAACATTTTTAAAGGGGTTGAGAAATGGGTGCTGGTTCTCTAAGGCTCTTATTTTCCCCTCAGAAGCATTTCTAGTGGATTATTTTAGTGCCTACCTTACATTACAAATGATTTGGGTTGCTTTAGATTGTGGTTTCCTTTTATTTGTTCCATGTCTGCTCTATAACCATCAGTTCTTACAATTGTTCGGCAAGCTGCCAAATATTTCATGGTTCAAGCTGCTAAATGCATAATTTATTTAGTTTTGTTTGAACAAAGTCAAATTTGTTTCTCCTGTATTGTGCTTACCACACCTGATGGTCCATATGATACAAGCCAAGTAAGTGTACATATTGTTCTTGAATCAGAACTATAGCACTGGGAAAAAAAAGAAAAATCTGAG
Source organism: Crocodylus siamensis (assembly GCF_052110815.1). NCBI lineage: Eukaryota > Metazoa > Chordata > Crocodylia > Crocodylidae > Crocodylus > Crocodylus siamensis. The sequence continues at coordinate 178,415,764 of NC_143396.1, read as the reverse complement.
CAACTAAAGCCATTCTGTGAGCTTCCAATAATTCATCTCAGTTACATAGGTATAAATTCAAAGTAATTCCACTGATCTCATTAACAACATTATAAGCAATATTAGAATCTGCTGCTGAATCTTAAGTTGAATTCAGGTTGTGTGTTTTGTTATCTATCCTAGATGCTTACATATTACTTTGCAGTATTAGATATGACTTCCCTAATAAACCATCACAGAGGATGAAGTACAGTTTTGATGAAAAAAAGTACTACAAATTTACAGTGTGGTTCTATATTGGTCTGGTTTCAATGAATTTCAGGTAAAAAGTCTAGTTTTCATATCAATTAAAAAAAAACAACATGCCATTTTCTTGCATCACTAACTAGCAGGGCTGTGCAAAGCTTCAGTCCCTGATTCGATTCAGCAGAGATTCGGCCCAATTCAGTGGCCGAATCTCCAAATCTGAATCAAATCAGGAGATCCTTTAATCTCTCCAAATTGAATCAGAGAAATTCGGAAAGATTTGGCGATTCAGACATAGACACAGCTTTAAATGTTTTTTCTACATACCTCTAGGTAGCAGGGGTTCGTGAATGCTGCAATGGTGGGGCAGATGGAACATCCCATAGGAGTGTGGGGGCTTCCCAGTGCACTCATCAGCAGACCTGGAAGTGGATCAGAAGCACTTCCAATCCACTTCCGGGTCTGGCGGAGAGCACACAGGGGACCCTTCCATGCTCCCCCTCCCCACCGCTGCTCAGTGACTGGGTCTCAGGGGGCACCAGGGGTCTCCCCACAGCTGATTGCCAAGATGGAGGGGCATGGGGGGGAGAGCTCTGCATGCTCCCTAGCAGACCTGAAAGTGGACTGGAAGTACTTCCGGTCCTCTTCCAGGTTTGCCGCTGAGCATGTGGAGGGCCCCCCCACACACGCACACAGTCCTGTGGGACACTCCATCCATCCCAGCATCAAAGTGTTCACAAGCCACGCTGGTGCCTCAAGGTATGTAGAAAAAACTTTTAAAGCTGTGTCTATGTCTAAATCACTGATTCTCCAAATCAGCATTGAATCTTTACATTTGGATTCGGCCAAATCAAATCAGAGACAGTGATCCGAATCAATTAATTGAATCACTGTCCCTGATTTGGGTCGAATCCAAATTGAATAGGGCCCACTTCACACACCCCTACTAACTAGAACCCAAGTGATGGCTTAGAGGTGGCACCAGTGCCTTGTCACTAATTCCCCACCTCTTCCAGGTCTGTGGCATGATGGTTAGGGCATGCTCAAGGAGATTTGGGTTGGAATTTCCTCTGGCAGATAAAGGAATTGAATGTAAGTCCACTATGTCCTGACTGACTGTCCCAGTCACTTGTCTATTATATTAAAGAGGAGAAGCACCACCTCTTCCAGGTATGGTTCAAAAGAAAGAACAATTCCTGAGCAATGCTTTGAGAGAAAGGATGTAGATGCCCACCTTCCAGAGAGGTTTCCAGGATGTGGATTCCGAGTGGACTCCAGATCTGAGAGAGTTACTTAGGGGATGTCATTTCCTTGGTTAGTCTCCTTGGGTGCCTATATACATACTCCAATCTGTTCTGATTAGGATGTGTTGGAACAGACTTGATTAATCAGGTTGTCTGGAGTGTTCTAATTAAAATGGTCCAGCATGCTGCAGTGTCTCATACGGTCAGCGTCCCACATTTCAAAATGATGGCAGGGGCAAGTTCTAATTAAAATGCACCCCCCACACACCTCAGAGAACGTGTATAGCCACAATTCATGCCCAGACAAAGGGCACACATGTTGCAGGTTGGTTACAAGTAGCTTGGGCAGCTGCTGTGTGTGGCACATGGAAGACAGGGGAAGAGACAGACAGTACAGTGATGGGTAAGACAAGGAATGAAACAGAGAGTAGCAAATCAGACAGGCAGCATAGGTCAGGAAGCAGAAAACAAAGCAGCCAATCAGGCAGAGGAAGGGGATGGGAGTGGCATTTGGGGAAAGTGTGGAGCTAATTTGTAGCACAACTACCAAGAAGGTTGGCCTCCACTGGACTAGGCTATAGGCTATTTGGGTGTACATGCCAATGAACATTAAAAATTCAGTATTAATTAGACCACTCAGAGAGGAAAAGACTTGAGTTCTGGTCCCTAATCCAAAGACTGCTTCTCTTGTCTACATCACCCAGTCTTTGGATAAAATACATAAACCCTCCTTGGAGCAGAGTCTCTTTCCCCTCCGGTGAATGCCCTAATTATAAGCAAAGGAACATGCTCCCTCTCTCTGGCTCCACTTGAACAGGATTGGTGGTGAATTCGCCACCTAGAATGGTCTGCAGCATGATGGTTAGGGCACTCTCAAGGAGAAGCAGGGTTGAATCTCCTCTGGCAGATAAGGAAATTGAATGGGAGTCCACTATATCCTGAGTGACTGTCCCAGCCATTTGTCTATTATATTAAGGAGGACAACCACCACCTCTTCCAGGTGTGGTTTAAAAAAACAATTCCTGAGCACTCCTTTGAGAGAAAGGATGTAGATGCCCACCTTCCAGAGAGGTTTCCAGGATGTGGATTCCAGATCTAAGAGAGGTACTTAGGGAACGGCATTTCCTGTTCAGCATACAGACTGGTTTAGACACTGTTCAAACATGTTTAACTCACTCCATGTACAGCATAGGGAGCCTAGTTGTCACTAAAGATGCAGGATACTACTCCAAGGCTAGACACTTAAATATTAAGCATTTCTGTGCCCAAGTCCTTTATTGGCATCTGTATAATGGGAATAACAGTATATACCTACCTCACAGAGAAGGTCCAAGGGTGAATACACATCAAGAATGTGACACATTGAGGTGCTAGCGATGGAGGCCATATAAACATGATGTGGTAGACAGACTGTGTACTCAGCTGCCAACATAATGATCCATGATCTCATCAATGGTCCCAAAATCTCTCCCTTGCAAGGAGCCATTTTGTGAGCCAGAGGTTTTAATATAACAATTTTATGTTTTAGACATAATTCCCATATTTCAGATGAGATCAAAAAAGCAATAGTTCTCAAGAAAAACTTTAAAATATAATAATCATTTCTGAGGGGGACCTGCACTTAATTCTGGGCTGAGCACTACTGAATTTGGCTGGAGTGGAAGTTTAGGACTAGATTAATGTAGGACTTAAACACAAGCTTGGCACTGCAACTCCTTTTAGACCCAAGCACTTGGTCTGAAATTCAAAATGCAACTTTAGGCATATATGGGGCCTGTATAATACATGGGGAGAGTAAGGTACATCAGAAGGATGATCCAAAACAAACTCATATTTAGGGGCAGGCCACCTAGAATAAGCCAACAAGGAAAATCTAAGCATAAGGGTTTGTCTGAATGTGTGCCTTTGCTGGAGTTTAGGCACCTGACTGTGGGCTACAGGGAGGCAACTGTCCACTTGGGTTCCAAAACCCAGAGTCTTTTCATGACACAAGACCCAACTTGTCTTTCAAATAATTGCTTGCTTTTAAAACACAGCTGCTAGAGGTCATGGTGTCCACATTTATATAACAGCCTGGCAACTAGATCATGCTTGCAGGGGGCAAGTGACCTGGGTTCTACAACCTCTTCTGTTTGAAGCAGGTCAAATCCATATTTTTCAGCTGTAGAGAGGGCCCTAGCTACTAAGGTCTAGGTGAAGTGCAGGTGGCGTACCCTCCACCTTCCGTGTTGAAGTTGAGCTACTAATCAGAAAGGAATACAAAAGAGAGAGTGCAAGAGGGTACCTAAACTGTAGCCTAGTGGCTACAATGATTTCTTATGAGGGGAGTTACCCGACCTCCTGTTTCTGCTTCAAGGACTTTTTATGCATTTTAAAATACATATTCATTGAATTTAAAACTCTGGAATGGGCTTCCAAGGGAAGTGGTGCTCTCCTCTGCCTTGGGGGTCTTTAAGGGGAGACTGGACAAACACCTGGCAGGGGTCATATGACCCCAGATCTCTCTCCTGCCCAAGGCAGGGGGTTGGACTGAATGATCTATGAAGATCCCTTCTGACCCTAAAAACTATGAAATGATGAAAAAATCCAAAACCTGGAAACAGAAACCAGAACTCAACTACTAGCTGTGAACTCTAACCCCTGGACCAGTGTATACTAGAGCAGGCAACACCCCCATGACTGCTACATTTTGTGAGAAACCCAATTCTTTTGGTGTGTGTTAGGTGTACCCTAACTATATATTTCACCATGTGGCTTCCATGATAAAACAAGTAGCTCAATCAGAGGGAAATCTGCATTGTGTTGCTCCACTGTGAGCCCAAACTACAGCCCCTGTAAGAAATGCACTGATAGGGAAACGCAGCTTAATATTTTGTTGAACTGAACTAAAATCAAACTCTTCAGGTCAATTCAAAACCAAAAAATGAAAAATCTTTCACTAAAAAATTCTTGACAAAATAGAAGATTTTCAGCAAAAATGTAGAAAACATCACTTTTCTGAACAGTTTCTATCAGCAAACCATTCCAAAGGAAAATCCCTGGCCAGTTTTAGACACATAGGGTTTCCATGAAAATGCCTTTTAGTGCAAGTATAGCACCTGGAATGTTATACATCTGTCAAAAGATTTAAAAGAATACCAAGATGCTTTAAATAATCTCTTCAGAACTAAGAATGTCAAGAAGAACATTTCTCAAATAGCAAAAATCACTGCATTAAATAGTTTGACTAGATCAAATCTGATAGGATCAGCAAATTGGTCCATATTTTATACACCAGAATTTTTGGAGCCGAAAATTTAACACAGGTTTAAGGAACACAGGTTTAATGCACCCAGTTCTCCATGATATTTGATAGTAATGTCCTCAACGATTATTCCAAGAAACTAAATAAGAGTAGACTACATTTAACATTTGGACTCTGGCTTTCTGCAACTCTGACAGCATTCAAAGACAGCATGCTATTTATTATGAGCTCAGTGATTTAAAAAGTTTGGGGAATCAAAAGTTTAGACCTTATGTTTTACATCATTCTCACAAGAGGAGTCTTCTTCAGAACTGACCTCAGGAATCTTTCTAATGTCCTCCCTACCAAATACATGCAAGAGCCAGTTGTAACCACTCTTGATGTCTGTTGTTAAGAGTAGAACAGATTCAGTTTTCATGTTTTGGGTTTAGTTGGTACACCTGCTGATAATGGATTCTTGAATAAAGAAATGTGTCTGTACCAAAGGGACCTGCCAAATGTTCAAATTAAAGCTGGAGAGAAACCAACTATAAAGTTGTTACACATTTCCAAGCACTAACTTTGTAGCTGGTCAGCTCGTTGTATAGCTGGATGAACAGTTTTATGGCATTATAATTGCTTTGCATGTATGGCCAATCTATATTTATTATGCAATTAACTAGACGTGTGGCTGGTCTCACTTCGCACATATGACCAGTCTAAATTTATTGCATGAATAACCAGTTAATTGCATAATATATGTAGTGTGTGGCAGGGGCCAAAGACTATACAAATTCAACAGCCACAATGGGCCTGAATCCTCAGCTGTCAGATAGCCAGAATACCTGGCTCTCTGCTACTCTGTTTGGCCTCTTTTTGTATGGGGAACACGCCAGAATAAGAAGAAAAATGTCGGTGGCACAATGTAAGCTTGCATAACCCATCTGCTGTAGCTCTAAGTTGGCACAGCATGGAACAGCCAGTGATCTGCTTTTCCTTAAATTATGCCAAGAGCTGTCCAGGGCTCCACAGATTCCCTATGGCTTTACAAAGCAGAAGTAAAGACAGATATTATTAAGTCTGTCTTTTCTATGTCTTAGGGATTAGTACGTGATGCAAAGATGGAGGAAACTGACTTTTACTTCTATAAACTCTACAAGCAGTAACTCTTTCTCATGCAACAGGATTCTTTTAAAGATATGATTCCCCTGGGCTCTGTTTGATTGAAATATCAGGATCTCTCCCATGTGCCTGGCATCTATGAACGTTCCAGAAATATAATGTAAAATATGGAACATTGCAGGTGGCCAAGGTACAGGGTCTCACAGAAGTGCAACAACTTAATTTTGAACTTGTTCCTTCTTGCAAACATTTTTGCAGAATGTAACTTTTCACAGTCATTTGCCTTGCTACAATTTTGATTCCTCAAGAAAAAAATTGAGGATTCAAAAGCTGCACTGAAATGCATTCAGACAGCATTACCAATCATTGCATTGATTATTTGCTCCATCAAGTTCTGCTTAATGCAGACAGAAGATGAAATCTGAGAGGAAAAGCTATTTTAAGCAATGATGAGTACCTTAAATATAGCACCATATAGAACAGGAGAGAGAACCTGACTCCTCCTTTCTCTTTCTGCCATGAACCATGTGGTTAGTCTTGCTCCAGCATCCCTCAGGGAATGTAACTAGGTTTCAGTTATTATTTACACTTAATAAATATCTCGGTACCTTCATATTAAGTTGTGTGGGGTAAGAGAGCAGTAGATGCAGAGGAATATTTAATTTCTCCAGGATACGCTTTGCTTTTTGTCATTTTGCTTCTTATCACCAGTTGAAAAAGATTATTCATTACAAGCACAATTACTGTTCTTCTCAGTATCACTGCTGTACAGCATACATCAAAGATGGGATATTGCTCTTAGAACTGATCCTGCTAGTTTTGAAGCATTTCGTAAGGAAATGAATATTCATCTCCTTTTTTCTTCTGGGGATAATTTATATATGATGCTTTTCCGATTCACAGGATATGAAGCAAGATATATGCCCCATCAGTTTTACCAGAGGCAGAAGTTTCTGAGAAGAGGTAAGAGCTTTGCCTACTGTTAAACGTGTGGTGCAGGGCACATTTACATGAGAGGTTTACTGAGCAGTAGACTAATTAGCTGCGCACTAAATGTCCCAGCATCTACACGTGTCCCTAGGCTACAGTAAATTAATAAACTCTGCAAGAGGGTAGTAATTGTAAATATAAATACTATCCTGCTGTGCAGGAAAGACTTCACAGGAGTGCACATGTAGACACTGGAGGGACTGGCTGGGGCACAAGGATGCTTCAGTTCAGGGGCTGCCTGCCTTCTAGCCCTGAACTGAAGCACCCTTGTGCCCCGGCCAGCCCCTCTGCAGCATGTTAAGCTGGGGAGAGCAGCTCCAGACTGGCAGGCTAATACCCAGGGCTCCCTGCCAGCTGGGTCTGCTCCATCCCAGTTTACCATGCTGTGATCCCGGGCACACATGCAGTCGTGTACCCAGCAACAATAAGCTCCAGAGCAATAATCTCTGGATCTTATTGCTGTGCATTGATAGGCACACATAGACATGCCTGCAGAGATGTAGCCAGAATCAGGGACTTCTGTATACTGTACAAAACACATAGCAAAAGATGCTATGTGTCTGGATGTCTCTCTGGATCTTGTCATTTCAAACACTGCCTCGCTATCTTTAGAAAATTATCTTTGAAGACTCTGCCTAGAGATAAATATAGCAATTTCTCTGAGCATGCTGTCTCATGCAAATCAAAAGCTACAGTGCTTTGCCATGTTAGATCTTGCCTGGTGACAGGCAAGTTTTTCTTACATTATGGGTTATTTAAAAGATACTAGATCTGAACGCAGCAAAATATCCGTCATGTATAGAATACATGTGTATAATACATTCTAAAGTAGAGACTTGCTATACTATAAAATGGACTCCCATTTGTCAGAAAAGTACCTTCCCAGAGTTACATTATGACCTCAGTTTACATGGCTGTACAGGAGAATAGAAACATCCTTCCCCTTGCACAACCCCTGCATGGGCTACACCTCCACGCACTTTGTACGGCTTCCCCAGCATCGTAGTCCCAATAATGCTAGAAGAACAGAAGCTCTTTCTTCATTACTCTCCCCTCCCCTAGGCAGCAGGGAATAAGCAATGCAGTAACTCTGCCCATGGGTGACTGGTGCTTCCCAAGTCTGGGGGAGGGGGGCACCTGCAGACGCCGGTGGCGGTGTTGGCAGCGGAGGCAGAGCTGGCAAGCACCAACAGCAGGCAAAGCTGGTGAGCACCTGCAGATGCCACCAGTGGCAGTGGCCCTGTCAGGGGAGGCACGTGCCCCTTGTGCTCCCCTTACCAGCCTATGACTCTGCCCATCATGCAGTCAGGATGGGAAGAAAAGCAGAGCAAAATGTGCTACCTCCCAGAAAAAGGGCTGTAAGCAACAGCTCTATCCTGATGCGAACATGACATTCTGGGGCATATTGTGTCCCTCCATACTACTTTCAGATCCCCCTGGGGTAGGTGGTCCAACTTTCTGCCCTACTGTCAAAGCTTATCACACTTCCAGACCAAGCAAGGATGACAGTATTAGCTCAGTTAAATCTAGAGTCCAGGGGCGGGCAATTATTTTGGGCAGAGGGCAGCTTACTGAGTTTCAGCAAGCCATCGAGGGTCGCATGACAGGCAGTCCAGGGCAGATAAATGTTACTTTTCTAAATTTTTTAGGGGCCCCACAGGCCAGATAAAATTTTAGCTTTGTACCACAGCATAGCGATTGTGATACATTCTGTTCTAATTACGAGGAGATAGTTTCTGAAGGCAGTGGATTAATAGTGTTCACTAACCATTTGGTTGTAGGCAACCAAAACAGCATTAAATCTATGATAACATAGTGCAAAAGGACCAAATGAGACATTATCATTCTACTGAGATACAATACAGAAGATTAAAACTCCTTGCATAGTTACATTAGAAAAAACTCATAATAACTTTTTAAGTTTAAAAAAAAAATAGACATCTGTTCTGTCTTGGATAAATAATCTATCATTCTCATTACTTGAAATTCTTTCTGGACAAGTTGTAATAATCTATTTTCCTCAAGTTCTATCTTAAATTATTGTGTCTTCTTTCTCTGGGCTGTTAAAAGTAGCAATGTTCTACCCAGAAGTGTTTTCATTTCATAGGTGGGTGATGAGAAAATTGAATTTAGTTTTTTAGTTATGGAGAATTCAGAATTGTATGGTTTAAGACACTTATATTTCCCAATATAATTATATGAAGATGTAACTAAACTGTAACACTTTGTGTTCTCTTAGGTAGAGGAGGCAATGAATGGCTTGAACCAGGTAAGTATTTCACACACCGTCATCAAGTTAAAAAAAAAAGAAAGGATCTTGAAGGAAGCAAAATTCCCGAAGTTTTCTCTTTTACCATTTCTATCTCTGCTCCCTGTTTACTACTGCCCTATAGGCCAAAATCAAGGTGCAGAGATAGACAAAATGATAAGGTTAATGGAAGTTACTAAGCAAAAATAAAACTGACAAGAACAATATATATATCACATGTAACTCCAAACTTGAATGAGTTTATCAGCATTCCCAAATGCAGTAGTATAACTACAGGGTAGGTAAGTAGGGAACCAGCTACAGGCATTGATTTAGGCAAGAAGGACACCAAAATGGTATCCCTTGTTGAGTCCAAGCTGCCATCACTTCAGCAGTGACTCATGTTTGTGGAGCTCATGCCAAGCCATAAACAGCCTGTGAGCCGACTGAAGCTGCAGTGATTGCTGCACAAAGAGATAAGCACTCAGCATATCCCTCGTTTTCTGGCATTCAGCACCTCATCTTCCCCCCAGCCAGGGTATCCAAATTCCTGGTTATACCTCAGCCCAATAGCTATTTATGTACAACTGAATTTTAATGAAATATTTTACTCCAAGTTATGACATTGTTCCTATTTATGGGAAAAAGCACTTATTCCAGAGTTATGTTCACAAGTCCAAGCCAATTCCTTCACAACAAGCTTCAAGCAAGCTAACTTATTGCTAACAGATCCAAGCTGAGCACAGCATTAATACTAAATCATGCAAGGTTTAACTTAAAAGACTATAGAAATAACCAATTCCTATTTTCCAGGAAGCAACTTCCAAGAGTACAGGAATTTAGAGGAAGAAGCTACCCTGCATTCAGGTACTGAATTGTTAAAATAATATTGCTTCACCTACCCTAGATAAAAGCCACTGAGAATTTTAAAAGGGTCTCTTGAGAGGGGGTTATGGTAAATAATGTATTCCTTACAGAGGGTTAAAAAATAAATTTAAAAAAAACATGAAAAATGTTAATGTTTTGAAGTGGTTTCAACACTGAAGGCTTTGAAAGAAAGTAGTATGATTTTTTTTAAAAAATCATGTATTTAAAACAGGTGTTCTAAAAACTTGAAAACTTGTGCTACGGGACCTTTGGATTAAAATTTATTATGAACTAAATTATGAATGCTCTTATTTTTAAAACATTGTTACAGGTAAATTCTTACTTGATTTTACAAAATTGCTATGAAGAAGAAGCCCAAAATATTGAAAATTAAGTCTCTGAGACTGATCATGCAACTACCTAAGCAGATATTTGACTTTACTGACACGGCTGACTGGTGCCTCCTGAGTCTGCAGGGGCAGCAGATTGCGGATGGGGGGCGGGATCCAGCCACTAGTTGCTGACAGGGTGGGGAGGGGGTCCCCCCAGAGGCTGATCACCAAGCCAGTGGCAAAACCAGGAGTGCACTTCCCTTGGCACTTCCAGTTTCGCAGCTGGTACTTCCAGGGGGTGCACAGCCGATCTCAGGGCATGTACGTGCACCTGCTTGCACCCCCTACATGTCGCCAATGTTTACTGACATAATGCATCCCATTAACTTTGATGGGACTTCTCATCTACTTAAGTATAAGTGTAACTGCTTGCAGTGACAGGATGTATGTATTACTACTACAACCAAAAAAGGGTCTCAGTGGGAGCATCTGCATGTCCAGTTAATGAAATGCAACAGACTCTGGAGCAGTTTCTGCTGGAGTCAGTTGTACCCAGGTGCAGCGTCTACACATGCACCTGGGACAGCAGCAATTTGAGCTGGGGCGGAGCAAGCCCCCGGCTGGCTGGGCTGATGGGTATAGGTGGTAGAAGTGGGGACTAATGGAGCTTAGCCACCCCCAACAAATGCGGGGCAGCGGTAGGCCAGCAAGGCAGCCCAGCCAAGGGATTCTGGAGCAGCAGGGGTGGGGAGGGAGTGGGGCTGGGGCTAGGGGAGGGGTAGGTGCTGTACAGCTGGAGAAGTGCAGGACTGAGCCACGAGTGGCTTGCCTGGGGGCACAGTTCCTGCTGCTACCCACACCCCAGGAGATACAGGGGAGTTCATGCGGTTGGGCAGGCTGCCACTGCATACTAGGGCCAGAGCTGCACCAAGATGTTCCTGGAGGTGGTGGGGCGGTGTGGGCTGGGAAGAACCCAGTGCAGCCTTTGACCCAGCCCACAGTGGCACCCTGCCCTGTCCCATGCAGATCTGGGGGCACACCCCCTCCATGCACTCCTGGGATGCATGCAGTGGTGGAAGCCACCATCCCCTCCCCAAGCCCCCCCCAATTTTTTTCTCACAATTAGTATGGCTGTTCAGCATCTACAAGTGTGATGCTGTGCAGTAAAGTCCTTCACCATAAGACTCTACTGTCCCAGAAAGTAATATCCTACAGTGGAGTTAATTGGTTTACTGGCCCTAATACTGGTTCATATGTAAACTGTGAGTCTTTACTGCAAAGTTAGTCAACTCCACAGTAAAGCGCATGTGTAGATGCATCCAGTGTCATAAAGTTTCTGTCTCTTCAAAGCAAAAGAGCTTCCCTGTTAACAAAAGTAATACAAGTTTAATAGTAACCAAAAGCTCTGAAAATACAGTGAAAGCTTTGTTATCCAGCATGAGTGGGGTAAGAAGGGTGCTGGTTAAAGTTTTGGTTATCTGGGTTTGCACATGGCAGCAGTGGCAGTGCAGGGTGGTGGATGGCAGCGGCTACTGCTGCATGCAAACTCCTCCCCCTCTTCCCCGCTGCGTCTGGCTGGCCAGGCAGCACCTGTGTAGCCTGCAGAGGAGAGTCGCTGCCCTTGCTCCTCCCCACCCCTCGGCCCTGCTCAAGAAATACTTGATGCAGATGCTTGAAATTCCAGTTAATAGAGTATTCCAGTTAGTAAAATGCCAGTTAACCCAACTTCTACCGTACTGAATTTTACCACTAAAAACTTTCCTGACATCTAGCCCTCATTAAGTTTGCATAAGGAACCCCTTGAGGTCATACAGTCCAACTCCCTACTCAGAGCATGATTATCCCTGTTTAGACCATTCCAGACCAGAGGTTGGCAATGTTTTCTACCAGCAGGACCCAACTCAGATCTGAGGTGGGTTGGCACTAGGACCCATTTGCTTTTTCTTCCCATCACCCAAGTGTGGCATGCTGAAAGCAAAGCTCCACTGCTACTGAAAGCCCCACTGCCCAGTTGAGGCATGATACCACGAAATCTCCCTGCCTACTTCTGCCAAAGCCACTACTGCCTGACTGTGGCACTGCATGGGAAGTCTCCTGTGGCTGAGTGTTGCCAAAGCCAAGGCTCCGCAAGCCAGATCCAAAGGCTCTGCAGACTGGATCCAACCCATGGACCATAGACTGCTGACCCCACTCTAGCCAATATGGGTATGGTTATGTGTTACATCTAGCACGTTATATTTAGATCCTAATAAGCACTAATACAACTGCGGCTGGAAACAGACATCTTTGGTGGAGTGCCATCAGCTATGCCACCATGTATTGTGCTCCAGGGAGGTTCAACTTGGGATGTGTCTGCAAGCAGGGAAAACTCAGGTTCCCCACTCTATGTTTGCAGGACCCTGGGGGGAAATCCCTCTGCAACAGATTTTCCCACCCCCACACATTTACAAATATGGTAGGGGAGACTTGCACTGGGGTCTCTGCTCCACATTTGCAGGTGCCCAGAGGGAAATCTATCTGCAAAGGATTTCCCTGCACAGTCCTGCAAATGTGGGGGACAGGGGAGGGGAGGTGATTTCCCCTCCATGTTTGCAGCCCACAATCCGCACTGCTGCCAGTAATGCATGCCTGTTGTCCTGTGGGCTAGCTCTGTGTGCTCCTAGCTCCTGCAGTCTCTGATTCAGCTCCTGCACCTTGGAGCCATTGTGATATGTGTAAACCAGGAGAAGTAGCCACATCCCTCTGGGGTGCAGGCAGAAGCTGCCTGCTGCAAGGGAAGCTAATGCCTGAGTCCAGCTCCAGGCATAGCCCTGAGGGACATGTTCAGGTTTTTGGTGCCCCATGGGGGCCCCACACAATGGGAGCATCTGTGTGTGGCAGGGGGAGGGGGCACAAGAGCTCACTGCTTTGGGGGCAGTGTAGAAGGCTGGGATGCCCATGCCAAGCCCTGATTTCTCCACAAAGACTCAGGCTCCAGTGTCTGTCCTCTATCCCTGAAGCATCACTGTTTCCCAGTCCATGCTGGCAGGACTTTTGTGTCCAGCCACGAGGCACCCAGGTCTTCTCCCTCCCCCCACGAGCCAGCTCTGCACTACCCATGCTGCCCCAGGTTATGCACAGGGACACACATGCTCCGAAAGGTGGACAGGAGATGTGTGGGGTGGGGGGAGATGAACTTGGCCACAGGACAAGGAGACTCCAAGCACCACCTGCTATGCTCAGACATGCTACCTCCCTGCCAGCCACACCTGCCCTTGCCCTGAGAGCAAGCAAAGAGGAATCCTGCTTCCCACACACGCAATACCCAAGCATTTCTGCTTTCTGACGGTCCCAGTGAGCAGAAGCAGGGAGAGCAGGGTTGCCACATATCTATACATTTCACGGGCACTGAAATATTTTTACAGACTTTATGGACTCAGGTTTTTAACCCCTTCTTTTACAGATTGTCCATAAATTTACAAATGGTTGGCAACTCTGGGTACAGTTTTGGGGGTGCAGAGGATGAAAATTACTATGATATTTTTTCCATATTGTCTGTGCCCCATAAATACATAGATGGCCTCCAGGGGTGTCAGAGTGCCTTTCATAGTACTGTGTTGATAAACTTTTAGGAAGAGAGAAAAATAAAATGATTTAGTGGAAATGCCATTTATTTACAAGAATAAGGGAAAAGTAGTACAGGCCCTTTACATACTATGGGAAATATTCTACCTACATTGCAAAAGACAAAAAATCCATGGGGTCTGGCAGCTATTTACATTCTAAGCCCATCAGCTTTTCCTGCTATTAGGATCTGCATGCTAGTGTTTAGAATAGATTTCAGTATCAGCGCACATAGCACAAAATAACCTTAATTCATCTTGTCTTTCATGTCTTAACAGCATTGAACAAAGGCGTGTGTTCTACCTGGGGTGGAGGGCACTTCTCAACCTTTGATAATTTTCTGTATGACTTCTTTGGCTCCTGCAACTACATTCTTGTCACCATATGTGGTGATGTCGCCCCAGACTTCAACATTCAATTCCGTCGTGGCCTTAACAAAAAAATTGCAAGGATCATAATAGAGCTTGGACCTACCACCATCACCATTGAAAATGGCAACATTTTGGTCAAAGACACTGGGTAAGACTCCAGGATAAATGAAAAAGACAGTGCTTAAGGAAAGGTGAGGAGTCTGTCAGTCACACTATATTGGTTTGTCAGAAGGCAGGCCAGAGGGGCACTAACTTGATCAGAAAGGCATGTTTTATAGACAACAGCCAGAAGTTTGTGTCTTTCTGAAGAAGTTAGTTTCTAAAGTGCTGCCCTGCCCTGCCTTCGGACAGATTTCGGACTAATGTGACTACTTCTTTCGACTAAAAAGGTAGATGACTGAAGTACAGAGAAAACTCAATCTACTATATGCCCAAAGTCAATGAATAAGCTATAAAAGTTAAATGTAAAACCACCTAACCAGACATTGACCTCATCTCCTCTTGCTAAAGCAAGCTATAACCCTCAGATAAATATTTAACTGACAGTCATTTGAATTAAGTATTGAAGATAGTTTTGCAAAATTTAGTGAAGAGAGGCAGAATGAAATCCCTTTTTCCTCTCCAGTTTCAAACTCACCTAGATCCGCTCATGCCTTCAGTAAAAAGAGAAACTGAGAGATTTTGCTGCATCTTTTTTTCAGCTCAGATAAGCTAGAACATCAGTGATTGTGAACTCTCTTGCTCAAGTGACAAAAACTCCCAATCTTCCATGGTCACCATCTGTTCACATTACTCCTAGAATGATCCCCTCCAGAAAGCAGGAATTTAAGGAATTAGACTACAGGGAAGCTTTGGGAAATGTATTGGCTGGGTTATGCTTCAGTCATTTGTATAGACTGGCCTCCAGAGAGTGAAATTCCCCTTAAGAAGTTTCAGCATTGTTTTCCAGCTAGGCAGCACTACATTTTAACTGTAAACACACAGAATGGATGTCTATTGGGAATCTATATTTTATTTTGTACAATGGTCACTAGCAGAAGGAGATGACTTTCAGTTATACCTCAATGTATTAAACTGCTCTAAGAAAAAAAAAACCTAAGGTTTTGAATTAGCCTTCAAGGGTACCTTTGGAAATGAAAGGCACTAGCCCCCATAGCCTGCTTTTTAAGCTTGTTATTCCTAGAGTATCAATTAAATAAGTATATTTTATAGCTAAATATATTAGTTCTTTATCATCAGAGTCCTGCAGGGCTACAACTCAGCCACCAGAACCCAAGCTTCATCCTGCAACCTAAGTCTTGTGTGTATCCTTGAGATTGTTAGGGTCCCACACTAGTATAAATCTTGTTTTAAAAGACTTTGGCTCAAATAACCTTCTCTGGACAATCAGCAGCCATTACTCTTTACAGAGACTGTGTGTGAAGATGTGAAAATCCTGCTGCTTTAGAAAAAAAACAAATCAAGTTGGGCACAACAAGAAGTATATAGTATTTTTTACTCACAACTCATGTGTACAAGTCTACTTCCCTTTCCCCTGGCCAACTTTTAATTGTATAAATTGGTACCTAAGTATGGATTACTAGCCTTTTATTCAAAAACAGTGGATTGTCTTGCATTGGGAATCATTTTCAAGATGCCTTGAAAAGTCATTGCTATAAAATAACAAAGCTCGTTTTGTACTGATGCCAAGTTATGTATACAGATAGCTTATCTCCGTTAGCAACAAAACTGTTCAGTAGCACCTGGCAAAACATCCATATATTGCTGTGATAAAGCCATTTTCCCTCCCATTACAGTATTATCAAGTTGCCATATACCAGCAATGGTATCCAGATTTCACCTTTTGGACACAACATCCGCATGGTGGCCAAGCTGCTGGAGATGGAGCTGGTAGTCATGTGGAACAATGATGACTATCTCATGGTGAGTTAAATGTCATCATGAAGACAAAGAAATTTTCCCTTGATTTTCTAGAATGCTAAAATTACCCTATTCCAAAAGGACTGTTTTTGCATGCATTCATTATTTTTGTATCTGCTGGAAGATTGAATGTACCCCTTAAAGGCCTTAAGCATATGGAATTATGACTCATAGGCCTAAATTGCAGTGTAAGAGCGTACTCACTTTATTGATACGGTTATAAGGAACTAAGCATTTACTCACTTTATTGATACAGTTATAAGGAACAGTTGTTGTATATAAAAACACACAAAATCCATTTTTTTCTCATTGGTTATAGCACAGATTAGTCACAGTTGCTCCCATTACCCTCAGGTGCTTTTCTTCATAGAGGATGTAACAGTAGGACTCTAGATATAGGAATAAATGATTTGGAATTAAGTTGAAGACCACAGTTGTTCTGACAGTATGATCTGGATAGTGCTCACAACCTTTAATTAAAGAAATGCATTATAGCTTATGACAGACCAGGGATTATTCCAGACCATTATCTTGTACTTCCTTGCAGGAAACCCAAACCTGCCATCAGGTCATTGCCTACTAGTTCCAGATGACTGAACAACCACAGATTTGGGACAGGGAGAGGGCTTTTTTAAAGCAGGTGTATCTGTATTTCCTCTACTGACATTTATAGTCATTACTCTTAGTTCTGTTTCCAAATAATTTCTCCCACAGCCAATACCTTTTTATCCTGACATGTTGTTTATCCTCAGATACTACACTGGCGACAATTTTAGATGTCCTAACCTTCTGGAGTCTTCAACACTTCTAGCTACAACCTTTCTTTGGCAATATTTCTCCTCTAGTCCCAACCTCCTTGAAAAGGGAGTTGAGACTGACTTTTATAGGCCCTAGACCACTCCCACTGCCAGCATCAGTGGTTAATTGGAGCCACCTGCTGTTTCACATGTTTGTGGGTGTTTGGTCTTCCCCCCAAGCTCCCCCTGAGCCATTCACACACACAGATTTTCCCCTGCCACATTTTCTCTTCCCT
Organism: Crocodylus siamensis; assembly: GCF_052110815.1. Lineage (NCBI taxonomy): Eukaryota > Metazoa > Chordata > Crocodylia > Crocodylidae > Crocodylus > Crocodylus siamensis. The sequence goes on along the minus strand of NC_143396.1, from coordinate 178,398,586 downwards.
CTCCTTTAGATAAACTGAGATAAGTACTGTAGCAGTATTTATATTTTAAGTCTGAAATATAAAATGCCACCTCACTATATTGACACTAGGATCTTTCATACTCTGCAGGCACCCTGCTCCTCCATGGTTGATTTTTAAGGATAAAAGTTTTCCCATGTGCACAGTACATGACCACTACCTGCCAAGTGACTTTTCTATAGTAGTATTTAGCCTCTGGTAAAAAAAAAAAACTTTCCTGGCAAGTCGTATATTTCTACTTTTCCCTTTCTATCACATCTTTGTGAAGGACAAATGCAAAAGTGCAGTAACACAAAGCGTGTGAAAACTGGGATTACGATGCACTGTTATGGCTGTGAAGTGGACAGTACTACCCAGCCCTCATATTTGCTTTTCAAATGGACCGAACCATCTCTTTAGAGATCCTTCCTCTTTTTCATCTAAATGGCAACTCTTTCAGGTGCCTGCTTCAAAGTGGTAGTTGTGGCATTTACTTGTGGATAGCACTTTTATTTCCCAGCGGCATGTATGCATAAATATGTATGCACATACCAATACATACCAAAAATATAAGCAGCCCAAAATCCAGGTGCTAGACAGAGGAGGAAACCCCTCATATTTTAGCCTCTGTGGTTTTCCGGGTGAATATCCTAACAACTCATTTCCAGGTTTTAGCCTCCCTGCCCTCCCCTGCCTGCCCAGAGGAGGTTTGCATCTGCATTTCTCTGACTTGCCAGGAGCAGCTCTGACTACAGCAGAGATCACATATGATTCAGGCTCCTCCCTGGTGCTCCATTTGAAGATGGCCCCTTGGGAAACCACAAGAGGGAGATATGTTGTGTTACAAGGAAAAGAAAAGGCCAGAGGGTATGCGACTCAGTGAAATGGCTGCTGCCTAGAAAGAGAAGAGGGCTTGGATTTGAGCCTGGAGCTTTTTTCCCAGAGAGGCAAAGACTCCTGGCCTGCCCTCCATTCTTTTTTCCCAATGACTTAAAAATACAAGGGACAGTAGCTCAACTTCACAAGGAACATTGGAGAGGGCCCTGAAAAAAGCAGGAACAGTGTATGTGGCTGCAGCATGCACTGCCTGAAACTGGAGCCTGGCCAGGCAGAGCCACACTCTGGCTGCCAGCCACACACTGTGCACCTGGATTGCCACTGCTGTAACCTCTGGAGGCCCCCAGGACCCCAGGTAAAGCTGTTGGGGCCAGCCTAGGTGCTGTCCCTGGCCTCCCCTAACCCACTTATGGCAATTTGCCATACTCCAGAACAAGCATGAAGGGGTGCTCCCTGGGGACAAGTAGCAGTGGCACAACTATGTGCCATGGCTATTTGTCCCCAGGGAAATTCATATGCATGCTCGTGGGGATGCACCCATATTCTTTTTTTTCAATACTTCATGGTTCATGGCACATCCAGTGGAATACACTGGAATGCCAGACTTGCATGTTTCATTGCCATCCTCTTCTCCCCTAATTAACTAAAAGCACTGACTTCATTGTGGCATCTCAGCTGAGGTTAGCTGAGAAGAACTGATAACCTAATAATGAAGTTTCCTTGGATATTTTTTCCCCTTTTTTATTTTAGGTCTTGGTTGAGAGAAAATATATGGGGAAGACTTGTGGAATGTGTGGGAATTTCGATGGGCAAGAACTAAATGAGTTTATGAATGACGGTAAGACATAAGACCAGGGTCAATAAAGGGAGAACAAATAAACGAAGTTAACAAGGAACTTTGATGCCTCGATCTAGGAAATCAGTAGGATGCCAATAAAATTCATCCCCAGATTGGTTAGTTGCATTCATGACTCTCCAGGTAACTGCCAGATATTACTTAAGATGTATTTCTTACTATACAAAGCATCTAGGGGTCCTCAAAACAGCAATCAAAACCTCTTTGTGCCAGGCACAGTAGTAGACTCCACTCCCTGGCTCAGGAAACTTAGGCCTGATGACAACACACAATGAATGGATGAAAGAGCCAAAATGGGAAGGAAGGAAAATGAAGTGAGACATACATTTTTTCACAGAAAAGTATAACTTACTGCTTGCCCAATCATTATCAAAGGGGATGTCCGAGGGAGAGGGGAGGAGGGTGAATTGGGATGACCACCCCGGGCCCCATGCTTTGGGAGGCCCTGTGGAGCTGGGCGGAGCGGCTGCGGCAACTCTGCACCACTGCTGGCTTTGCATCCAGCCTCAACCCCCCCACCACTGCTGCCAATGGTGGTGGCAGCTTCTTTGGGTCTGGGGTGCATGGGATCAGAATAGGGATGGGGCCCCACATGGGCTGATTTGCCCCAGGCCCCGCACCCTGCTCAGGTTGGCTCTGAATGGAGGTATTGTGAGGTTTAAGAGGGGACCTGAAGAAGGATTTCATGGCTTTTCATAATTTGAAGAGTTTTAACCCACAAGCATAAGAGAAAACATGAGGATGCTTGTGAACCACCAGGAGGGATCTGGGTTTTCCATTCGCCATGGAAAAAGGCAGTAAAACCTGGATTTTCTCATTTTAAGGAGAAAACCACAGGAAATGGTGAGTTTCCCTTTGCAGGCTGGCAGAGTTCCAGCCTGCACAGGGCTGGGGGGTGGGGAGCAGGAGGAGGGCAGTCAGGCAGGGGGCACCATGTACATGTGCCCACGTACACATGCACATGGCTGCCAGGCAGCCTAGAAATCAACTCCCACACATACATCTAGTCAGGGAAATGGGAAAATGAGGCCCCCATAGTGACAGAGGGAGTGGGCAGGGCTGGGGCTGGGGCTGCTGCCCAGCCTGGGCAGTGTGCAAGGCTTTGGGCATAGGACCTGAATGGACAGCTGTAGGGCCTGGGTAGGGAGCAGAACAGAGGTGCGGGCAGCTCATCCAGGGGGCGGCTGTGGGATCTTGGCTTGGCTCACAGTGGTAGCATTAAGCTTCCCTGCCTGGCCACACTCTGCCCTGCTGCACTGGGTCCCTTTCAGTGGGCCATGGATGCCTCAGGGTGTGGGCAACAGGGCTGGCAGCCTGATCCTACAGTGGACAGCCCAGGTCTACTAACCCGACAGGCTCTGCTCCAGCTGTGCCACATGTGGGCAGGAGGAAGTCAGGCTCCACACTCTGCTCCACTGCAGCCACTGCTGCCTCCCATGGGTGGAAGCTAGGGCTCAGATGCTGCTGGGAGGGGCAGGAGGCTGCAGACCCAGGCCCCCTCTGTGGGTGGAGAGTGGGTATGAGCAGTGGTGGGGGAGCTGTGGGTAAGGAGTCAGGGATTTTGGGAGGTTTTAGCAGAGAAGTTGTGGGGGGAAGGGAGGTAATCAGAGACTTTGCTATTTTAAAACAGAGGAAACCAGGATCCCTGGCCATCAGGCAGTAAAAGTGGTATGGCTGCCAGAGGAAAAGTAGATAAGATTAGAAATGTGACAATTTCAGAGGGGTTAACACATGCCAGATTTTAAATGAGAAAGACAGGAAGCTTCTGTTTAATGCAGTGAAGGATTTGAATTAGAGGAATTCAAGGAAAGAGTGAAATGTTCAGAGAACTGAGCCAGGAAAATGAAAAGTTTTGATTGGACTTTGGGGTGGGAGCAACACTGCAGTAATCAATACCTGCAAATTTGATGCCTTAGCCACTAGCTACCATGCTTCATTTGTTTCTGGAAATCAATGGGTGCCTTTAAACGTGCTCTGAGTGGGGGGAGGGGACACTTTAATTAGAGCAGCTCTTGGGAGCTCATTAGCATGCTCCAGCAGACTTGATTTATTAAGTCTGTTCTGACACATTCTAATCAGAACTCATCTGAGCAGGCATCGGGCACATGTATAGATGAGGGTAGAGTCTTATAGTTTCATAGCTGGTAGGGTCCGAAGGGACCTGAACAGATCATCAAGTCCGCCCCCCTGCCATGGCAGGAAAGAGTACTGGAGTCAAACAACCCCAGCAGGTGTACATCTAGCCTCCCCTTAAAGACCCCCAGGGTAGGAGCCAGCACCACTTCTCTTGGAAGTTGGTTCCAGATCCTAGCCGCCCTGACTGTGAAGTAGCTCCTCCTGATGTTTAGTCTGAATCTACCCTCTGCCAGCTTGTGACCGTTATTCCTGGTCACTCCTGGGAGTGCTCAGGGCAACAGGGACTTCCCCAGTGCCTGCTGATCCCCCCTGACTAGTTTGTAACAGGCCACTAGGTCCCCCTCTGCCTTCTCTTGTGGAGGCTGAACAGGTTCAGGTCCCGCAGCCTGTCCTCATAGGGCCTGCCCTGCTGTCCCCGGATCATGCGGGTGGCTCTCCTCTGGACCCTCTCCATGCTGTCCACACCCCTCCTGAAGTGCGGCGCCCACAACTGGACGCAGTACTCCAGCTGTGGCCTGACCAGTGCCACACAGACGGGGAGGATCACCTCCTTGGACCTGCTTGAGATGCATCTGTGGATGCATGACAAGGTACGGTTGGCCTTCCTGACTGCATCTCCACACTGCCAGCCCATGTTCATCTTGGCATCAGTGATGACTCCAAGATCCTTTTCTGCCTCTGCACTGATGAGAAGGGAGTTCCCCAGCCTGTAGGTATGGTGCTGGTTCTTCCTCCCCAGGTGCATCACCTTGCACTTGTCAGTGTTGAATCCCATCCTATTCTCATCTGTCCACCCCTGTAACCTGTCTATGTCTGATTGCAGCCTTTTCCTCCCTTATGATGAAGTATGAGCCATGATTTTTGCCAACATGTGTTTATGCACAGAATTGTGCAATAACACAGTCTAGAGTAAACAAATAGATCCTGGGTTACGCTCTGTGGCCTCAAAGAGGACTCGCTATCAAGTTTTTCTGATCTATTATACGTTTTAATCACAGGTAAGCTACTGGATGCATACATGTTTGCTGCCTTACAAAAAATGGATGACCCATCAGAGAACTGCCTGACTCACGAAACACCAATTTCCAATGTTCCTCACAAAAAATATGTAAGTATCATTCTTCTGGTTTATGAGGATTTTTAACAATATAAACTCAATTGGAGAAGGAAGTGCAGCTTGGGGGAATGATCAGCCCAGAGTTAATAGCTGAAGATATTAAAAGGGGGTAAGATCACCAGAGGATATATAGCATTATGAGATTAATAAAAAGGCTTTTTGTACCAGCATGCATGTTTTAAAAGATCCAGAAATTCTATTAGGGCTAGATTTATAGTGCCCATAAAGGAAAACACAAAAGCGTAGTGTGTGCATTCAGAAAGTTAAGATAGGTCTTCATACAAACTTCACTAGAGATGGTGGGATTTTAATGGGATTTGTACAAAGCCAAAAGTGGCATCCTGTTATGTACTGCATATACTTAAGGATATTTAATAATCCCATATGGGATCAACTGTTATGAAGACAAACTGCCTCTGAGGGCCTATTAAGAAGAACCAGCACATTTAACAAACACAAGGTATTGTGGACAATAGGGGTTGTGGGTGGAGGAGGGAGGAGGGGGAAGCAGAAGCAGAAAGCCTCCATGGATTTCAAGCAACCTGTAGATTTAGGACATTTTATGTGGGATAAACCCCATTCTTCTCACTTATGGAGTTCCCCTTATACCATTTTATGTTGTGAACTCAGGTTTCCTGTCCCCTGCACATGTTTACCTACCTAAAAGTTTATGTGGAGTCTGGTTAAAATTGTATGTCTAAAAAGCAAATGCATAGTTATGTCTTCCAAATGACAGTCCAGATTAGGTGCATGATAGTTCACTTTGGACCTACTTCTAATTCTGTGCAAGGATGCATATTTAATCTGTAGATGTATATTTACTCTGTCAAACAGAGTAGGAAGCAAGGAAGCAGAACATAGTAAGAGGGCAGAGGGTTTTCTCTCAAAATAAGAAGCTTCACTTTTTCCTCTAATACTTTCAGTGCATTTTTCTACAATTAATTTGGCAATCCAAGAATTCCATTGGCTTTACTTATCAAAACCAACCTTTCTATTTGAATTGCTGGCACAAGCACTAGAGGGAATAAGCAGAGAACTCAGGCATCATTCCTTTCAAGGTCCGCCCTTTACCGGAACAGAGAAGAAACAATAAATGGCAAGATTATAAAAAGGGAACCTACCATATTTTTAAGCAAGAGCTACTGTATATTACTGAGTGAGAAATAACCCTTTCAAGGTGTGGAGCTGCAAAAGGAAAGTTGAAATAAAACCCCTTAAAATCTATTTCCTTTGAATTTGAGGAGCACATCCTTTGGCTTGAACAGTCAAGCATTTGCTTCTTGTATGTTATTTTCTTTTGAGATATGATGCTTCAGCAGATAATGCTATGTGCATACTCAAATTATGTTGGACAAAAACAGAATGGTCGGCTATTATTACATTTCCAGATTCATTATTTTCTTTAAAAAAAGTAATGCCTAGGAACATCTCATATAACATTGTACTATCTCTAATAAACCAGCAAAGACATGCACTCATGGATTGAACAATATAATCTTGGGCCAAGAGGCACGTGTCCACACCATATTTCTTCCCAAAATGTGTTTCTTCCTGTTAGTTCTTCATGAGAAAATGATAATGCATCATTATGGAGGTGAAATGGTGACAAAAGAATGCTTAGCTTTTAGTATGATGGAAGGAGAAGTTAATTGGACATATGGAGAGCCCTTCCCCTGTAAACCATTTCATTTACATTCCCTCCCATTTTATAAAATTTCCTATGCACTTTGAGCTAAGTCAACACAAGAGTATAATTAAGAGCTGCAAGGAATTATGCCACAGTATTCTCACACCGTAGTAGTCAATTACTATTGAAAAAACTAGAGGTACAAATACTATTTTGTTGTGGTTTCAACATAGGCGAACACATTACTAGCATCCACTTTCTTTTTTGTTTGCGTTTAGGCCAGAATCTGCTCCCAACTACTTAACCTTGTGTCTCGGACCTGCAATGTGACAAAGAAAGGGTTTGTCATTCGCTGTCAGCTTGATATGCAAGACTGCAATGATCCAGGGCAAAGAAACTGTACTTGTTCTACATTGTCTGAGTACTCTAGGCAATGTGCCATGTCTCACCAGGTGGTGTCCAATTGGAGGAGTGAAGACTTCTGCTGTGAGTTATAATATTTTATACTACAAACTGATGTAGAAAGAGAATGAATTACCTAATGGAATTTTAAAAATCTGTTAACTCTCCACTTTTAAAGTCTCCACTCTTAAAAATGATTTTCTTTTTCATTGTCACAGCAATGGTGTTTGGGCAAATGGCTATCTGGAGGAGCCATACTTTGATGCATTCCAGGGACAAGCAAATACAAATTAAAAGTTTATAAATCCAATTGGGAGCTTTAGTCAAGTGTAGAACACCCATAGCTGTTGCATAATTCTAATAGTATAAAAGCCGACGTTTGTCTGTCTGTCTGTCCATAACACTTTATTCATGCTCCGATTGGCTGCCAAAAAGCCAATTAGAGTGTGAACAAGCGTTCAAACAGGAGCTGGTGGTGGTGGAGCACTGCCATGATGGTGGGCACACATAGGAGGCAGGGGCAACAGAGTGGAGGGAACAGGGAGGCAAGGCCAGCAGCGCTGGCCTCAGCCCCCTGCCCTGCTCCCTGCAGGTAGCAACGATGGCCTGACTAACCTGGTCTCTTTCTATGACCAGGTAACAAAGAGCTTAGATGGGAAGGAGGAAGTCGATGTTATCTTTTTGGACTTCCAGAAGGCCTTCGACACAGTGTCCCATCCAATTCTGGTAGGCAAGCTGAGGGACTGCGGCATTGACAAATGCACAGTCACATGGGTGGCAAACTGGCTCTAGGGGTGCACCCAGAGGGTGGTGGTGGACGGACCAATGTCGACCTGGGAGGGTGCGGGCAGTGGAGTCCCCCAGGGCTCGGTCCTTGGGCCAGTGCTGTTCAACATCTTCATTAGCGACCTGGACAAGGGTGTGGAGTGCACCCTGTTCAAGTTTGCTGATGACACCAAACTGTGGGGTAAAGTGAATACACCGGCAGGCAGGGACTGCATCCAGGCAGACCTGGATAGGTTAGAGAAGTGGGCAGATCTGAACAGGATACAGTTCAACAAGGACAAGTGCAGGGTGCTGCACCTGGGGAGAGGGAACCAGCATTATGGCTATAGGTTAGGGGCTGACCCTCTCAGCAGCACAGAGGCAGAGAGGGATCTTGGAGTCAGGGTTGACTCCAGGATGAATATGAGTCACCAATGCAACAAAGCAACAGGCAGAGCCAACCACACCCTGTCATGCATCAACAGGGGCATCACAAACAGGTCCAGACAGGTCTTGCTCCCCCTCTATGCGGCGCTGATCAGGCCGCAGCTGAAGCACTGTGTCCAGTTCTGGGCGCCACACTTCAAGAGGGACGTGGAGAACCTGGAGAGGGTCCAGAGGAGGCCACTCGTATGGTTGAGGGTCTCCGTGGCCAGCCCTATGAGGAGGAGCTGAGGGACCTGAATCTCTTCAGTCTCCACAAGAGGAGACTGAGGGGGGATCTTGTGGCTGCCTACAACTTTATCAGGGGCCACCAGCAGGGACTCGGGGAAAGTCTGTTCACCAGGACCCCCCTTGGAGTCACCAGGAACAATGGCCACAAGCTGAGGGAGGATAGGTTTAGGTTGGATATTAGGAAGAACTACTTCACTGTAAGGGTGGCCAGAGCCTGGAATAGGCTTCCCAGAGAGGTGGTGCTCTCACCTTCCCTGGAAATCTTCAAGAGGATACTGGATAGGCACCTGGCTGGGGTCTTATGACCCCTGCCACCCCCAGTGCTCCTTCCTGCCCATGGCAAGGGGTCAGACTAGATGATCTGTCTAGGTCCCTTCCGACTCATTGATTCTATGATGGCGTGAAGGGAGAGCCATGGCTACCAGAGCTGGCCTCGCTGCCCCCCCCCCGCCACACTCCTTGCAGGTGATGACAGTGGTGGCTCAGGGACAGAGTGGGGTCAAGATGCCACGAGACAGGACAAGGCCACCAGCTGTAGCCTGAGCCCACCCCTCCCCCTTCCATCATCACCGCCTGCAGGGCCAAGGCACTGGCGGTGTGGGGGGAGCAGGCCTGACGCGGGTTAGGGGAATAGCAGGCACACCAAGGTGGTGGTGGTGGAGGGAGGGAAGGAGTGGGCCCGGGCCTGACATGGGCTGGGAGAAGAACTGAGCCTGAGGAGAAGCCGACCAGCTGCAGTGGTGGGGGGTGAGGAGCAGCAGGTCCAGCCCCAAGTGGCCGATGTGGCAGTGGCAGAGGGAGGGAAGGAGTGAGCCTCCTCCTCCCCTCCGGCCCAGGCCCACTCCTCCCCAACCCCCCCTCTTCTGTGTCAGCTCTGAGCCTGCTCCACCCATTTTCCTGCCACTGCCGGGTCAGCCCAGGCCCGCTGCAGTAGCCCAGCTTCTCCCCACCCTCTGGCCCAGTCCTCCCCAGTATTGGGCCTGGGCCCACTCCTCCCCTCCCCCCACTGCTGTGGCGGGGATGGGGGGAGCATGCCTGACCCACAATCAGCAGGAGGTAAAGGGGGAGCAGGCCTGGATTGGGGGGTGGGTAGTACAGGGCTCCATCCCCACATGCTCCCCCCTCCATCATTCCTGATAGGCAATTGGCTAGTAATATTATAAAGACATTCCAAACACAGGAAGGAAAACCATTTTTCTCTCCAATGCCCCATCAGTCAAAAGACAAAAGGTAATAAAAAGTTCCTGCATCTGGATCCCAGGCCAACAAATTTAAATGGGAAGAATACCCACAGCGAAGTGTGGGAAAATTGGCAGGCTCCCCAGACTCTCTCCAGCAGGTTGCTTTCTCTGCTCACTGCACTTTTCTCACTTTGTGCCAGGCTAAAAGAGCCATGGAATAGAGCCAATGTTAAAGGTCCTATAACTCCTTTTGTCATCATCTCTATTAGTCTCATCTGGGCTCCGATCACAGGAGTTACACATGCTAAGCAGGTCTATTATTGAAGATGAAACCTCTTAGTTGTAAAGACCATTGGGGAAGTAATCTCTTCTACTACTGTCAGGGTGTGAACAGAAACTGCATTCAAAGAATTTCAATTACCTTTGAAACACTTCAAAGAAGGAGCTGCACAAATGTCCAAGGAGCTGGACAAATGCCCTTTCAAATGCTCCAAAAATGGCCACAGTACTCTAAAAATGACCCTCTTAGAATGAGGTACTATTTAGAAATGTTTCAATATGAAATCCTTCTTGTTACATATGGGCACTCTATGGAGCATGACCGGGGACTCCTCCAGTGTCTACAGAGCTCCACTCTACTCCCTGCATAGGGGAGGTAGAAGGAGAGCAGGGAAGGTATCAGTGGGCATGTCTACACAAGACACTATGGCACAGTACCAATGAGCTGCTATGCTGTAGCTCATTGCTATGGCACCATAGTATTACCAGGCATGAACCATGACAGTGATGCTACTGTGCAGTAGCATCTAAAAACAATCATGCAGTGATGGTACTGTGCAGTAATACAGGTTACTAAATGACTTCTCAGTAACAACTGCACAGTCTGCCACTCGTGTAGATACAGCCAGTGAGCACTGTTCTGTGAACTCCACTTCCACTCTCCTGGAGTGCCCCTCCCCTAGCCACCTCCACTGGGGCCAGGAGACCTGAGAACCAGAGAGCCCATGCTCCCCACCAGAACCAGGAAACCAGAGACACTGAGCACCTCCCCCCTCCCCACACCACTAGAAGCAAAATTCTGGCTCGCAGTCGCTGCATACCTCTCTGTGTTTGGTCTTCCAGCTTCAGTGGGGAGGTGCAGGGTCTTCAGTTTTGGCAGGGTGGCAGCATGGACACCCCAGGAGAGCAGAGGTGGAGTGCTCACTGACATTAGCTCCATTCCCCTTCCCCTCGCCCATGGTGGGGGAAAGCAGTGGAGGAGACAGGACTGCAGCCACCAGGACAGGGAGGCTTCAGAACTGCACTGACAATCCTCTTTCCCTCTCTCAGAGTATGGAGGTATGAGAAATCATAGAAAATGAAGGGTAGAAGGGACCTGAGGAGGTCATCTAGTTCAACCCTCTGCTCAAAGTAGGACCATCCCCAACTAGATCATCCCAGCCAAGGCTTTGTCTAGCCGGGTTTTGAAAACCTCCAAGGGTGGAGATTGTGCCACCTCTCTGGGTAACCTGTTCCAATGTTTTACTACCCTCCTACTGGGAAAATTCTGCCTAATATCTAACCTAAACTTCCCTTGCTGCAACTTGAGACCATTGCTCCTTGTTCTGTCATCTGTCACCACTGAGAACAGTCTAGCTCCATCCTCTTTTGAACCCCTCTTCAGGTGGTTGAAGGCTGCTATTAAATCCCCCTTCAGTCTTCTCTTCTTGAGACTAAATAAACCCAGTTCCCTCAGCTTCTCCTCACAAGTCATGACCCTGAGCCCCCTCACCATTTTTGTTGCTTTCCACTGGACTCTCTACAATTTGTCATCCTTTCTGTGGTGGAGGGCCCAAAACTGGACAAGGTGCTCCTAATGTGGCCTCACCAGTGCTGAACAGAGGGGAATAATCACATTCCTTGATCTTCTGGCAACACTCCTACCAATGCAGCCCAGTATGCCATTAGCCTTCTTGGCAACAAAGGCATACTGCTGGCTCATATTCAGCTTATTGTTCACTGTAACCCCCAGGTCCTTTTCTGCAGAGCTGCTGCTTAGCCAATCCGTGTCCAACCTGTGCTAGCGCATGGGATTGTTCCATCCTAAGTGCAGGACTTTGCACTTGCCCTTATTGAACCACGTCAGATTTATTTTGATCAAATATTTCGGTTAAGTCGCTCTGAATCCTAGCTATATCTTCCAACATATCTACTACTCCCCACAGCTTGATGTCATTTGCAGACTTGTGAGGGTGCACTCTGTGCCATCCTCCAGGTCATTGCTGAAGACATTGAACAAAATCAGCCCCAAAACCAACCCCTGGGGCACTCCATTTGATACTGACTGCCAACTAGACATCGAGTCATTGATTACTACACTGTGAACTTGATGCTCTAGTCAGTTTTCTATCTAACTTATAGTCCTATCCGGTCTATACTTCCTTAGAAGTTGTGGGAGACTATCAAAAACCTTGCTAAAATTAAAGTACATCCACTGGTCTCCCCACATCCACAGAGCCAGTCACCTCAGCACAGACAGCAATCAGGTTGGTCAGGCAAGACTTGCCTGACCATGGTGAATCCATGCTGACTATTCCTAATCACCTTCTTCTCCTACAAGTGCTTAGAAATGGATTCCTTGAGTATCTGCTCCATGATTTTTCCAGGGACCGAGGTGAGGCTGACTGGTTTGTAGTTCCCTGGATCCTCCTCCTTCCCTTTCTTAAATATGGGCACTATGTTTACCCTTTTCCAATCATCCAGGACCTCTTCTACTCACCATGAGTTTTCAAAGATGACAGCCAGTGGCTCTGCAATCACATCAGCCAACTCCCTCAGCACCCTCAAGTGCATCCCATCTGGCCCCATGGACTTGTACATGTCCAGCTTTTCTAAACAGACCCTAACCAGTTCTTTCACCACTGAGGGCTGCTCACCTCCTCCCCAAACTCTGCTGCCCAATGCAGTAGTTTGGGAACTGGCCTTGCCATGAAGACTGAGGCAAAAAAGGCATTGAGCGCTTCAGCCTTTTCTGCATCCTCTGTAAGAAGGGAGTAGAGCCTCAGGTCATAGCAGCCCTCTGTTGCACCCTCTGGCTGAAGACCAGGCCTCTATGCTATGATGATTTTTGAACCACTCCAGCTATATGGACCTGACAGGTTTGTATGTCTGTCCACAGCTGAAACACACCTTTTTTAAAATGCTTCAAATGCAACTGCACTGTGAAGCACTTCAAATGCTATACCAGTCCATATCCTCAGAGACTTGCATGCTTTTTTAAAAAGATTCTTTGTGGCTTCCTTTTGTTGACAAACCTCTGAGTCTGCTGGAACACCTGACTGCAGCTATAGATATCAAAATTGTCACCAAAATAAAGGAAGAAAAAAGAGAGAACGAAAGAAAAAGGTTCCTTAAAAGGACTTTAGAAAGATCCATTTCTTTATGAAGCCCTTCAAAATCCAGCTGAAACTGTAATGTTTAGTCAGCATAACACAGCAGTCTCATTGTTTTACTAGGGTCATGCTGACCATGTGAAAGTCACAAATAGCTTTAAGTGACTTTATTATTTCTAAACCAGCACACATGTTAAATTACCACAGAGCTTGTGCCAAGAAAGTGACGCTTTCAAAATGACCTTTTATAAGGTCATTTTGTCCTTTAGAAACAGATTATTTACCCATAATTCTGTTTACCCTTTATGTATTTTTATGGTAATTCTGTTCCATCAATGGCTAGTTAGTAAAACAAATTAATTTCGCAGGAACATCCTTTCCCTTACCCCTTTTATTGCTGCTGCTTTGACACCTCCTACTGTTTATTTGGATTTTAACAACAAAGGATGACAGAATCCCAAATGATATTATATTTCTAAATCCATTAATTGACTTTCCATATTTTCTCACAAACTCCTCATGGTCATCTTCTAGTCCTTGCACTTTTTTGTCCTGCCTGCCTCTCTAATCTTATACCCTCCACTCTCTTCTCCTTCCCTGCACTCCTCCCAGTCTTCATGCACCATTGCCCTCCATCTGTTTCCATACTTTTGACTTCTTGCCCTCTGTCACACTTCCCCTTATACTTACTGTAACCTCTAACCACTTCCCTGCCAAGTCCCTCAGCCCTCACCTGCTTTCTAAATCGCTTCTCTTTCTGGAATGATTCCTTCCTTCCTTCCCTCCAATATAACCTCCCATTCATTATTTTGTTTGTCTTGGGTTACAAATGCGTTAGGGCAGCAAACAGGTCTTGGTAAATATTTGTAAGTCACCTTGTAAATTTATTAAGCACACTAAACATAATAACTCTAGTATAACCTGTGTTTTAATATTTATATTGCCAATGGACCATTAAGCTACAAAATATTACCAGAACTTGTAGTTACAGAAATAATTGAAAGGAAAGAAATTCTGTGTTAAGGTTAAACAGCAAATATCTGCAGGTGAGAAAACAAGAGCATTGTTCTACAAAAAAACAAAGTCATAAATATGTAGAATTTGATTATGCTTTGCTCTACATTTTGTGGAGTCATTTAATCTTGTGGAAAAGGGGGAGTTGAGTGCTAGCAAATCACAATCTCACTCACTTTGTACATTGTGATTATATAAAGTATAAGCCAATGATTATATAAAGTATAAGACAATGGAGAATATTATTCTTAAGGTTCCAGTGCCAACACTTCCAATTCCTCCCATTTCAATTCTGCTTATCTTCCTTTTCCTGGTGGAATGACTCTATTTACAGGGGTGGGCAATTATTTGGGCTGGAGGGCCACTTAAGGAGTTTTGATGAGCTGTTAAGGGGAGAAGCCAACTGATATTATCCAGCCTGCCAGCTGCTGCCACAAGACTAAGAGGGCAGGGCTGGGCTACCATCTGTGACTCTCCCCACCTGCACACTTGCAGCAGAGAATACTTCTGGGACTATGTGTGGGGGCATGGGGAGGGCTGGCAGAGGGCCTGCCTTGGGGCAGGGAAGGGGGTAGAAATTGAGGGTGGGGTGGAGAGCAGAGAAGCAGCAGCAGTGGCAGCAGTCCCCAGAGGAGCAGCTGCAGACACCTCTGGCATAACTGGAGCAAATGAAGGGTACTGGGCGGCAGGGAGGGGTTACCTTCTCACACTGGGGGATCATGTGGCACATTTCCATCAGTGCACCCTTTGGGAATCAGTGTGCTAGAGGCAGTGCCAGATTCCATAAGGGCTATCCTCCCCTCATCCTCATCTTCATCCTTGTCCTCCAGGGCCGGTAAGATATTTCTCTTTCTTTGAACGTAGGAAGATGTGTCTTAATATCTTAACATCATTGTGTGTTACAGCTATAGGAAAATGCTCTGCTAACCAAATCTATAAGGAATATGGGTCTCCCTGTGTTAAAACCTGTTCCAATCCAGAGTACAGCTGTTCTAGTTCCTGCACATATGGCTGTTTTTGCCCAGAAGGTAAAGTAGTACATACATTTGTCCTGTACTGTGCTGCTGGCAGGACCATTTCATGACATGGTTTTAATATGGGATATGTATATGCTATCTCCTTAAAGTACTGTTTAAAACATAATATTATTATTCATTTCCTGTTCTAAATAATTGTTAACCTTGTTCAACATTAACAGTTATGTGGTTCCCTTCTTTGACTCCAGAAGTAGCTGCATGTCACTGGTGAACAGAAAGATTCTGCTGTACAATGTATAATTTGCAAAACCCTTAGGCATATTGCAGGATGAACAGTCCCACAATAATTTAATTACATTTTTGTTGGCATTTCCTGAAATTTCTGGACTAAAAAAAAAATCAAACCAGAGAATTCCCTCCACATTGCTATGACGTAGGAAATCACATTAGCATCATCCCCATTTTGCAGCAGGTGGAAGTGGAGATTATGTAGTCTGTCCAGAGCAGCACTTAAATGTAGTGGCAAAACTAGTATTAGGGCTAAGGTGTTCCAGGTTCCCAAGTACTCTGTCCTAATTAGTACACTGCCCAGCATAATGACAGCAATGTAATGACACAAAATATTAGAAAAGTAAGATTTATAAAGAAAACCTACTTTTATCTGAGGTGGAGTTCAAGCTTGAGGTGAGAGATTTATATATATAGTTGTATATAGTGAAAGTAGCTGCATGGCCAAAAAAACCTCACATGTACAGGCATTTGGTTTCTACCTGGAGAATCACCATAAGAGCATACAAATGTTAGTTACATTTCTGCTGCAGAAAGCACACCTAATTTGGGAGCATGATCTTCTTCATCCAATGAGAAAGATCTTGCCTGTGTTTTGTGCATACTTGTATGCTTTCCTATCCCTCCATGCCTCCCACACTGGGAAGTCAGGCAGTGGAGAAGTGCTGCTTCTGCCTTCCCAAGACCTGAGTCACCCCAGTCTGGAGCAAGCATGGGGAGCAGCAGCAGCAGTTGGACTCCTGGAATCAGGGGGAAATCAGGGGTAAGAATGCTTCTTGCGTGCCCTCCCCAGACTAGGGGCTACAATGCATGGGGAGCACTGCCCCATTACTCGCCCCCCTGCTGAAGACCAGGAGGGGAGTGGAAGTCAGGAGCAGCCGCCCGCTGATCCCCACCCGTTCCACACACTGGGGTGTTTCGGTTTAACGAGAACAGGGAGCCTTCTTTAAATAAGCATGTGCAGTTGGGGACAGTAGAGCATATGCCCAGCACCTCCTGCTGTGTGCACCAGTTTAAAGAATGTCCCTGCCTTCCCTGGCACTGCTCCAGACTGACCCAGAGCAATGTGGGGTGAGGTAGGCTGCGATGCCACAGAAGCAGGGCTCCCTGAACCTTGCTTCCATGGCAGAATGCCCTCATCTCATACCCTCCGGGGCAGTCCAGGGCAGTGTCAGGCATGGCAGGTTGCTATGCCCCAGTGGAGGCTCCCTGAGCCTCCTTCCCCCACGCTCCTCCAGGAGAATGACCCTGTGTCTATGGACGTGGGTGGGGGGCATTCTCCCACAACTGGAACCCTCCCCAGGTTGTCTGATGTAGCTGCTGCTTTTCAGCAACCGCCAACTGCCAAATGACAACTTTCTCCTGTCCCAGGCAAGGGAGAGGACAGGCTGTTAATTAATGGACTCCCTTAAGGGTGGAAGTGACCCATAGAGCAGCCCTCTAATGCTCTCCTGCCTGGGGCCTGTAGCTCTGTAGCTCACTTACATAGCTGTTTGGCCAGAGCTAGTATGCTCTAGGTCCTGGGCTCTTTTTCTACCAGTAGAAACAAATGCCTGTCCATAGCCTTAATCTGACTGTAAAGAGAGCAGGTAGAGAAAAGAAGACACAATGGTTTTTTGCAGTGAGTCAGAGCAAACAGCTATTTCTGGAATGTATTCAGAAAAATAATTGCTTCTGAAAAGCAAGATTCATAGGGGATAGGGTGGAAGAGCTCTGGGGGCTAAAGAGTAATTTGAAAATGGCTGTTTACCTATTTGATTTGCTTTTCTGGGTAGGCACTGTTCTGGATGACATATCAAGAAATCGAACATGTGTTCCCATTAGCGACTGCCCATGCATGTTGAATGGGAAGAAATATGCTCCTGGGGATATAATGAAAGCAGCATGCAGGACCTGGTGAGTGATGACAGATTTCTTTGAAAAAGGTTGGAAGCAATCTTCCTGAACTGCTGGATGATTTGACATAATTGTAGCATGATTTGAAAAACTGGGTAGTCCATCCCATTCCTACCAGACTGGTAAAAAATGTTACAGAGATTATTTTGCTGGAAGTCTCAGTGCAGAAGTTTTAAGCACCGAATGAACCAGGAAACTGAGGGTCAACTCCTTTTTTGTTTTACAGGACTGAGTGGCACATATGCAGCTGTATAGCTGCAGATTTTGGTATTTACACATAGCTTGAGATTCTATTTCGCCCTGTGAAATGGAAACAGAATTGCCTTGTGAGTTTACGTGCTAGAAGTCAAATGAAGGCTCTAGTTCAATATCCCAGTTTTAGGGCCCTTGTAAAGTTAGTGAAAAAGTTATGTTCTAGTCCTTGCCCAGAGGTGTGAGCCTGCATCTCCTGTTTCCCAGCAAAATTTTCTAACCACAATGCCCAGGCCCTCTCCAGTCTTCCTCTTGAAGCTGACCCACTGTACCTTGTATTTACTATTTATTGGATAAACAGCACTGGGAACGTTTCAGTGCCCTTGGAAACAGGGGTCAAGGCTAGAATCTAAGCCCCATCCTTCTAAGGGCTTCAGTCAGCCACACACCTTCTGGTATGTGTTCTTCCTCTTGACCCTACATATCTCCCTCTCTTTACTGCCCAGTAGGCCAGTTCCATAGAAGAAAGAGAACAATCTAAGCAATGGCTAGCCTGTGGCCTGATGGTTAAAGCACTTTGTAGAGATGCAGATGCAAGCTCCCTCTGTCTAGTTGGGGACATAGAACCATGGTCTCCCATTCTCTAAGCAACTGCCTTAACCTCTGGGGTAAAAGGTAGACCGGTTGTCCCCATCCTCCTGCATATAACACCTACTAGTTGTGGTTTCCCTGCAACTAGGATTTCAGGATTTACTAACACCCCACACATGCCTGGATAATGCCACATCAATGGGCAGCTGCCCAGTCAGAGCAGAGCCCTACTGAGCATAGTCAGTACACAGACTTGTACACATACAGCTGAATCACAAACTCCGTAAGTACCCAAAACTGAAAGCATGACTAATTATGTCCTATTTATGTCCATAAAGTGTAAAAGGACTTGGCCCTAAAATTGGCTTTTACCATTAGAAATTGTTGTCCCAGGTCAGTGTTTTATCTATTTGGCACAGCAGTGTGGAAAAGACCACTCTACTATAGTTAGTCTATGGATAAATAAGTAATCTGTTCTGCAGAATTGTCACTACTATAAACTTTTCTATATAGATTTATTTAGGAAATGTTATGGCTGCAAGAGAGCTAAGAGAGGCAGATAGCCATGTTAGCTTGAAGTCATGGAAAAGGGTGGCTAGATTTGCCCTGATAGACTAACTAAATTAGAGATGGATAGTATAAACTTTTTTAAACAGCTGACTAACTTTATCAGACAGGCTTACTTCAGTGTCATGAAGTAAGCCTGCTGCTAATGACAGTTTATGTTTTACATCTCTGATTCAGTTAGTCTATAATTTGCAAATCTACCCTGCTTTCTGCCTGTGAAAGAGCCAAGCCATGCAAAGGTCTCAACACCTTCAGACTGAGATAAATAGAGTCAGTGTATGTATTTAGCAAATGATAATGCAAAGAAAAAAATATATGGAGAAGAAGAACTATGCATGTTGGCGAAGGCAGCATATAAATCTAACAAATAAATAAGTATGCCCTCATGGAGAATGTTTTGAACTTTTAGAGACAAAGAAAAGATAAAATGTTGAAGGCTCTTGAAAAGAAAGTTCAGAACTTATCACATACTATAGATGTTTACTACTCACTGGGCATGTCTACATGTTCATTAATGCACAGTGGTTACTGCACATTCATTTTAGTACTTGTATAATCAAGTGCTAAATAAATGCACAGTAACCAGAGTTACTGCACAGTAACCAAAGTTACTGCACAGTAGCACCTTTTTAGTGGTGCTACTGCACAGTAGCCTAATAACACTGTACAGTAGCACATTAGCACAATTTATACAGTGACACGCTACTGCACAGTATTATTAGGCTATGGCGTAGTTAGTGTCTTGTGTCAGTGCATCCACTGTGGCATATCAGTCATTCAGTAATCAAGATGATGAGTTTAGCCATCTTTAGATTTCCACAGAATGACAGATCACATCTATCTACTTTGAGATATTGCTGCATGGAGATATGACCAAAAAGATGCTATAGGAACGCAATCATCCAAAATCAGACCCTTAAATGAAAGGGTAGAATGAAATACTGCTGGCTAGTTAACAGGCACATAATGTAAGTTCTTGTTTTCTACAGTACATGCATAATGGGTCAGTGGAACTGCCAAGACTTACCCTGCCCAGGTAGATGTTCTCTAGAAGGAGGTTCTTTTGTCACCACATTTGATTCCAGATCATACAGGTTCCATGGAGTTTGCACCTACATCCTCATGAAGGTAAGCTCTAGAGATTTAGAAGTAAAAATGATCAAATGTTAAGGTAACATCAGACTTCCAGTCTGCCTTCACTTCCTTTCCTCTGTACCAGGGGTGTCAAAGATATGGCCCACGGGATGGATCTGGCCTGCAGAGCCCTATGGTGTGGCCCACAGTGCTGCCTGTGGGTCTTGGACCAGTCCCAGCCCTGCACTCTTTATGCAGCATGTAGAGCCAGACTGACATGCACTGCACATAGCAAAGGACACGAAGCAGATGTATAAGCTGCACACAATCTGTGGGGTCTGTCCATGGTGCACACTGCATGTGATGTGCAAGGCCAGTCTGGGGTACACTCTGCAAGTGATACCTTCACCACACAGGCCCTGAACACTGGATCCAACCCATAGGGGTAGTCTGTGGACTGAATCCAGCCTACAGACTGGCCGCATGCCCCTCCTCCACCCTTTGGAATGCTGTACTTGGTGCTGAAAAAGGGTGGAAAGAGTTTTCATTAGGAAGTGAAACTCTACACAGTCATCTTTGACATAATCAGTTTTTTTATTAAATTATAAACATCATAAGGGTGGTTGCTACTAGTAAAGATCTATTTTATTGCAAGCACTGTCAGATCATACAGAGGTTCTTTGTTACTGTCTCACTGTTAATGGGATTTCCAGGTCCAAAGGGTAAAGATATATAGATGTAAAATGAGATCTTTATTATAGTTATTTGATAGTATGCTAAAACTGCTTATATGTGATGGGTCCAAGTTGCATTTAAGCATAACTGGAAAATGTTATCTGGAATTCAGTATCCACTCTGGAATAGGCATGAGTATCTATCCTAGAGAGGAGTGCAACTTTTTAAAAGGACAAATACCACTCATAATTCAATTGAAGCCTTGAGAAGTGCCAGCACCTGTGGGAATTCCCTGGTAGGCACTGTTCCAGTTAAAGGAGCAAACAGCAAGCAGCCTTTGGATTGCATAAAAAGGGTGCATCTACACAAGATGTGTAACACGCGTTAGCCTAATTTAATGCACATTATGGACACACGTCTATACAGGAGGAAAGCTTGCATGCAGCTGCCACCACCCACTGCCCCACTGCACCCAGCCACACACGCTTCTCCCCCCACCCCACCCATTCCATGTCTGGCCCCACACCACCCCACCTCTGGGAGGCAGAGGTAGAGGCAACATGGGGTGGTAGGTGGCAGTGCTTCATTCCCATCCACCCCACCCATCATTCTTGATGGGCATTCTTGATGCAGCACTGGCTGGAGCCACACTCCGCTGGAAGCCATGCCCCCCAAGAGTATTATGCACAGACACACAAACAGATGGACTAAGCCCTTTTTATATATAGATTCTTCATGCCATGACTGTAAGCTTTTGAGCAAATAAACCGTATATCCAAATCCTACAGTAAAGAAACTTGCATCTGAAAAGCAGGGGAAGGTCCTGCTTTGACCATGGCCTTCTGAGGTCCCTTCCATCCCTAATTTTCTATGATTCTATAATCTGAAAACTTGTCCCACCATTTTCTCTTTCAGCATGTCGGATTCAGGAAAGGCTACTCAGTCTGCTGAAACAAATTGGTTAAGATAGATTGTGAATTCATCACAGAATACTTTTCTACCTCCCATCACTTACATAGCAACAGAGTAAGACATATTATGAGGAATAAAGGTTTGTTCTCACACCAGCAAGAAATATTTAGGGTAAAACAGAAGGAGTACTATAGATGCTGTGCACAAATATAGATTTGGATCTTTTTTTCTCCATGCAAGCATGCCTTCTTGTTATTTTCTTTCAGAGTCCCAGCCTTCCCCACAATGGAACCCTGATGGCTATGTATGATAAGTCTGGTTTTTCTCATTCTGAAACATCACTGAATGCTATCATTTACATATCTACAAGGGTAAGAGATCAGTCCATGGGACCTCCAAACTGTTTCCTTAGCCTGTCTGTCAAAATAAATAGAGAGGCTGCAAGTGGTATCACAGGGAAAAATGAAGAAGATTATGTTTTCTCTAAATGAAAACATATTCCATGATGGTAGCAGCGTTGTGTGATGTTACATCACCTTCACAAGTGAGAGGTGCCAAGCACCAAGTAACTAGATCCACAAAATGAAAAATTAGAATAGGAGCATGGGAGAAAGGTTGAAGCTTTGCTTTCTCACTGAATGCTTTAGTCACAGTAAGAGTTGATTAAATTAAATATAAACACCTTTTAGTTCAAGGCTACTCTGGAAGATCTGAAGGTTTTAGGGCCTTGTGGCATGGGACACTTAGCACTTATTTTATCTGAGATTGTAGTAAGCATTACCAGGCCAAAGAAAAAGTTAGAATGTGTTCTGAGCAGTGGCACAGTAATGCTTACTACAATCGCAGCTTGCTCTGAACAGGGCAGGAGCCAGCTGTGTGCCACCCTTCCCCACCCCGACTCCTCCCCTGAACACTAAGCCTGGCACTAGGCACCACAGCTCACATGCCCAACTGTGAAGATATGCCACCCCTATGCCCGGAGCCCACACCCTCCCTGCCATGTTCCCAGCACTGCCCAGACTGGGAGTGCCTGCCCCCATCATGCCAGGGAGAGCTGGGTCTCTGCTGCTGGCTGCAGTCAGAGGAAGGCACAGGGAACCAAGCCCAGGAGATGGAGCCTCTCCTGCCACTATATCTGTCCTGGATCTGTGGGATAAGCTGGGTTTCT
Organism: Crocodylus siamensis; assembly: GCF_052110815.1. NCBI lineage: Eukaryota > Metazoa > Chordata > Crocodylia > Crocodylidae > Crocodylus > Crocodylus siamensis. Next base: position 178,376,268 of record NC_143396.1, on the reverse strand, counting down.
GCCACTGGCAGTCTTTAACCAGCTCCTGTGTGGTGCTGGGGTGACAATCAGCTAACTGTCAGTCCCAGCCCCTGTACCACACAAGTCTTGAACTCACATGATTTCCATGGAGCAGTCTGATAGCTGAACATGTGATACTTAATACGATCTGGAGATACTCCTCCCATGAAAAGTTCTAATTTTGCTACAGTAGAATTGCATTTAGCATGCATTTCACTGCTTAAACGCACGGACACCTTAATGCTTTAAATGTATTTTATACATCCTAAGTGTAATGTGAGACAATCTTTGGATAATATTTGGTTTTCAGTTCATCTACTCATTTCTGATTCTGTCTTCCTCTTCACAGGACAAAATTGTAATCTTTCAAAATGAAGTCTTTAGTGACAACACTGAATTCAAGTGGTTGCCTTATAAATCAGGTAAAGAACAAAGCAGAACGTGGAATATGCAAGCCTAGATCAAACCTTGTGTTCATCTAGTCCAGCATCTTTTCTTCAGCAGCTGTCAAACAGCAGAAGTTTCAGAGGAAGATGAAAAATTCACAATACCCCTCTCCAAATATGCAGTATTATATGTGGCAGAAATTTGCAGGTATACAGAGAATTTTTAAATATTAATATATTAACCAAATAATTATTTGTAAATATTTTAATTTTTTTTAGGTGACATCACCATTTTCAGACAGTCCTCTACCCATATTCAAATGTACACAAATTTTGGGCTGGAGATAACAATTCAGACATCACCAGTGTTTCAGGTCTATGTGAAAGTAGGACCTTCTTTCAAAGGCAGAACCGTGGGTAAGGAATCCAATCTCTTCTCACATCCCATTATGAAGAGAGGTTCTCTCTCACTTAGCCACCTTCTAAGAGAGATTGTCTCTTCCCTTTACTGAAAAGCCAGTGTGCATCCAGGAATCTGAGCAAATACAATAGATGAAAGTTGCAGAAGCATACATTAGGCAAGACAACCATCTTCCTTTTTACTAACAACAGTTTCAAAACCTGTCTCATTGAAATGAGCATTAAATAAGGCAGCCTTGGCTTGCTTAATATGTGCTTTAGTGCACAGTGATTGAGGCCGAATATCTATATGGCCCTGTCTAATTTACTATATGTTTCTTAGTCCACTAGTTTTAAACCTTATTAGATTCAAGGCACACCTGAGAAAATGCCAGGTCTTAGTTTTCACTCAATTTTTTACTACAGAAAATAATAGAACAATTCTTCTGCAAAGAACTCAGAAAGACCAAAAGAGGCCAGAATGTTTTACTACTACAGATTCCTGTTTGGAATTTCTTGGTTTATCTTATAAATCCTGTTTGCATACCTAACAGAGCCAACAATTTGTGGTGCCCCACAGATCCTTCCCTTGAAAGGCCCTAGTTAAGGATCACATTCTTAGACAATCATACTGAAACAGCCAAGAATCCCGTTGTTCTTTCAATCAGTGGGCACCTTAGAAGAAAAGTGGTTTACAGTGTCAGCAAGCTAGCCATGAACACGTATACTGCAATTTATTTATTATTTTGCTGGCAGTGTGAGTAATGTCAGATTATTGCACATACTGAAGACATGATCTTTCAAGATGCCATAATCCAGCCACATTAAGGCCAATTTTTACTGGAATAATCAAATTCTCTTCTCAGGGAGGGCTGTTGTATATGTGTGACTCACTTCCTCTGCCTAACTATTTGAAGGCTTGAGCTGTTCAAAAATTTGGGTTTATTTATTTTTTTTTTAGTAATTGGAAGACAGTTTTATGCCCTTTCTTCTCTTAAAAATAACTAAGGTGTTTTTTCTCTGATAAACTGTCTGAAAAACTCACTTGAAGGCAGCGAATGAATGGGGAGAATTTTAGCCTAAGTGGAAATGCCAGAATGCTATGAGTGAGTGGAAAACCAAGATTTATAACTAGAGTTTTTAAATAATGTGCTGTCATTACTATAGCTGTTGTAATTAGTGACACATTTTTATTGTTGCTAAACAATAGCATGACATAGATTATTGTATACATATTCATTGATTTTTATTTGTTCTTTGGGTTCCTCATGTGACTAGGTTTGTGTGGCAGATACAATGGAGAGACAACAGATGACTTCATGACCAGCATGGATATTACTGAAGGAACAGCAGCCCTGTTTGTGGACTCCTGGAGAGCAGGAAACTGTCACCCAGCTTCAGAGAGAGATACTGACCCTTGTTCTATGAGTCAACTGAACAGTAAGTAGAATGCTTCGCCCTGTCAGGTCACCATATTTGCACGCCCCTTTCTGAACCATTTCCATAAGCTCATGCCTGAGAGGTCAGGAAAGTTGAAGAAAGAAGACAACAATGGCTATAAATCACAGGCTCCTTCATCTATAGGAAGCTACATTTCTAAAATATACTTCTACTAAGACAATCTATGAAGTGATTCCTCTCTCAAAATCTGACTCAGGGTTTGAGATACTCTCATAAATGGGAGTGGTTCTTATTGATACTACCCGGGACATCACAGAGTCCCCTGTGATCTTTGTCTTTGGCTTTCTAGTGATATGAATGAAAACCAGGTATTGCTTTTTCAGTTACTCAGATAAGGGGGGCATGGCCCCCTCTTCATCTTTCTCATTGCTAAATGCTTGTACGGTTTCTCTCATTTAGAAATATCTGCAGAAAGCCATTGCTCCGTTCTTACTAAGAAAGGCACAGTGTTTGAGAAATGCCATTCTGTAGTGAATCCTGCTCCTTTTTACAAGGTAAGAACTTAGGTAAAGATTTTAAGTAGAGGGAGTAAAAAGTATTACTTTGTGCAAAAACACCAAAAGCTTGGGACCAAGAACATTTAAAAAATCCTGGATGCATCTACACATGCAATTACTGCACATGAATCAACTCCAGAGCTTATTGCTCCAGTGTCTGTTGCTCCCAGGTTCTGTATCTTCACATATGCTTGGGACTGCAGTATGTTGAGCTGGGTCAGAGCAGCCTCAGCTGGCAGGGAGCTTGGGAGGACCAGCCCGCTCAGCCCAGGGCTGCTCCCCTCCAGCTCAACATGCTGTGGAGGAGGTGGATGGGGAACAAGGCTGCTTCAGCATGGGATTAGCCAGCAGTCAGCCCCCCACATTAAACCACCCTCATGCCCCAGCCAGCCGGGGCAGTGACGACACGTGTGCTGCTGTGAAGTAAAAAACTCCACAGCAAGATAGTACTTGATTGTATTTACAAGTACTATTCTGCTGCAGAGTAAATTAGTTTACTCCAGCCTAATAGGGGCACACATGTAGATGGCACAACATTTCCTGGGCACATCTACATGCATCCCTCAATTGTGCAGTTGTTACTGTGTAGTCATTTAGTACTTGCCAAAGCAAGTACTAGAAGAAAGCAAGTACTAAATGACTTTGCAGTAATCGTTGTTACTGCTCAGTCCTGGTGGCAGACGGGTCATTTCCAACTCTGCTGCACAGCAGCTCATTGCTACTGCGGGTAGCATCAGCATCATGCTTCATGCCCACTGACACTACATCGCTGTAGCTCGTCGCTACAGCAACATAGCGTCTCATGAAGACGTGCCCACTGTGTAGCTAATTTGCCTACTCCGCGGTAAACCTCTCCTGTAGATGCACCCCGTCTCATAGACAGCAGTAGTTTGGCATACCTGCAGACTTCCATTGTGGCCATAAACAAGGGGTAGATGAGATTTGTTGGTTAAATATCTAATTAGCTAAGCATTTCCCTTAATTAACAGCTTAATTGAACCTACTTAATTTTGCAGAATATGAGTTTTCCTACAAATAAAAAGAATATTTGCCCACCTTTGAGTAGCATTTTAGAAGCTGATGATGAAATGTACTACATAGGTAAAAGAGCTCTTTAAGTACTACATACATTTCATTTACATCATCCAGCCAATTGGATATATTGATTTTCAGTTATTCTTTTAACTCTGCAAAATGCATTGTTTTCAATGACTTATTTCTGACCATCTCAAACTATCTGATTTACTGTAACAGAATATTTTCCATATGTTTGTTTCAGAGATGCATTTACCAAGCCTGTAATTATGAGGAGACCTTTCCTTACATTTGTTCTGCTCTGGGATCTTATGCAAGAGCATGTGCTTCTATGGGACTAATCCTTCAGAACTGGAGAAACATTATGGACAACTGCAGTAAGTAACCTCAACTAAATCTTGGAAGTCTGTTGTCAGATGCATGTGTCCCATCAGTTTTTATGTAGGACTCTCAGAAAACATCTACATCTGGAAAATTCCAACATTTGATATGGGACAAAATTGGGTTGTTCAGTTACCAGTAGTTTTCTGAATTTCTCTAGTAGCTGCTGAAGTATTAAAGGGACATCAAGTACTTTGAAGCACAAAAAATCACTTATTTTAAAATGATCATAATCAGGTAAAGAGTGATGCTCATATGCCATGAGTCTGCCTTAAAATTTTACAGTAAGAGTAGGGGGCAAACTTCATCGGGAAGAAGATAAAACAGGGATATAACAGATACTCAATTTCACAATTATTCTCCTAGAAAAGCAAGGCTTCTGGCGCTAAAGAATTGGGTTTTTTTGGAATTACTTAAATTTAGTAGGACTGTATATCCAAAATACATGCAAGAACATGCACCCACAAAAAAGCAGTAAAGTGAGAACTAAACTTTATCACCAACCCCCTTGAGGAAAAGCACAGGTTAGCTAAACTTACTGATAAAACAATGTGGTCTTCAACCCCCGCCCTCCCAGCTTTCCTGGTAGCCTAGTTCTGCAAAGAATCCTTCTTTCATAAGCTCTATGATCTGAAGAAGGGAAGCACATGGCTGACATTCCTTGGCTCCAGTACATCTTTCAAAGGGGAGAGGGTCAGGAAAATAAAATCTAACTTGATTGCCATCTTCATATTACAGCTATTCCATGTACTGGAAATCAGACATTCAGCTACAACACAGAAGCCTGTGATAGGACATGTTTGTCACTCTCCTTTCGAGACCTGGAATGTCATCCCACTGACATCCCTATTGATGGCTGCAACTGTCCTAAAGGAACCTACCTGAACCACAGAAATGAATGTGTTCGTAAATCTCATTGCCCCTGCTACCTAGAAGACAGGAAGTTTATCCTGCCTGAGCAGTCAACAGTAATTGGTGGGATTACATGGTAAGGTTGTCAATTAAAATTAAAGGAACTAACTCAAGGAAGAGAAAGGAGAAGGCAGTTATTCACATGTCTGTTTTTAAAATTATAGCATGAAGGGGTTATGTTTAGTATAATTACACTGGTGCCCTTTACACCACTTTCTGAAAGAGAAATCATTTGAAAATTGCTTGGCTCTCTTGCACGTTGGAAATATTAGGATTGTAAAATCTAATCATCTCTGTTCATACTGAAGGCAATTAGGAGGTATGAGGATTGTGCCACCAGATGCTGTACAAACAGATATAAATATGATCCTGGTCCAGAATCCATTTATAAAACTGACTTCTTTGTTATGGCTGTGTTCCAAAAAGAAAACCAAAGATGTTGACTTGTATTCCATATTGAAGGAAGTAAAAGAAGCACACGTTGAAATATTTCCATAGGGGAATAGTATGGAATAATTTTGCAAAAGCTTGAAAATCACTTCAAGTGATAAACACATTGAAAGTGGAACAATTCAAACTAAAAATACTAAAGAGCATCACTTTAACAGTCCCTTTTCTTTTCTAGCTATTGCGTTAATGGGAAGCTCAGTTGTGCGGGCAAACCTCAAGATCCTACAGGTATGGATTGTGTCCAGATCAACTGCACCAGCAAGAGAATTATTTCTTCCACGCTGATGAATCATTAGTTCCTAATCTCATGTATTTCTTATTTCCTATAGAAAACTGCATAAGTCCTAAAAAGTACGTGTCATGTTCAGAGAATTCAGAAAATAAATATGGAGCCACCTGTGCCCCTACCTGTCAGATGCTGGCAACGGGAATTGATTGTGTGAGTTCCATACTTCTGTGATAGAAACTTTCTGCAAGAGGAAGGTTGCCGCAGTGGTTTCTTGGGACGTAAGAAGATGGAGGCTCAATTGCCTGTTTTGCTACAGATTTCCCAGATAACCCTGGGGAAGAAGCAACGGGCAGGAGCTGAAGAGGCAGGAAGGGAGTTTCTATGCCTCCCTTCCCCAGGGATAACAGTTTTCCCCTACTTAACAGAGTGTTACGAAGACAAATGTATTAGAAACAGCCTTTGTAATCACCCTTGGTAGATAATAGTTGTTATAATGAATCCCGAGGAAAAAATCTCAATGGTTAATTCAAAATCTGTCCTGCATGTTTCTAAAACATACAATAAAAGAATATGCAAAGGAATATACCAATGTTTAACAGATTAGATTGCACCAAAGGTAAACTGATTCCACCAAAAGATCTGTGAAAACTATGCATTTCCATATTGTAAGTCACAACATGCCTAAGTATATGTCTGCACAGACAATACAAATATTCCAAAAATGTAATGAGACATATTTAATAATTAATGAAGAAACATATCTGTTTCTGTAATGACAGTAATTCCCTTGTTGAAAAAAAAAAGTATATTATTCTATATCTAAGGAAAAGTTGGCATCTAATAAATATATTTTTCCCACAGTCCCAAGTACATTTCATGCCTTAGAAACTGCTGTTTTTTGAACTACAGTGAAGCTAATACAACAGACTATTAAATAACAGAACAGTCCTAAGCTGTTCCCATTACCACTAGTAAAAATGAAAATTCATAAGATAAAAATAAATAAAATAAAATAAAAAGTAAGAACCATAGCATATGCAGACACTTGGTTCCAAAGGCATAATTCAAGACTAAAATTAAAAAGAGTTTGTAGATGAATAAAAATAAATGCTTAGCCCATTCCTTTTGCAGTCATTTTTTTCTCTATGGATTTTTTTCGTGACTAATGTTGTGATTGGATCTTTGCCAGGTCCCCACAAGGTGTGAATCAGGTTGTGTCTGCACTGATGGGCTATATGAAAATCCTTATGGTTTGTGTGTGCCACCAGAGGAGTGTCCCTGTGAATATGGTGGTATTTCATATGGAAAAGGGGAAGAGATCCATACAGAATGCACGAGCTGGTAAGGTTTCTCTTTGGCGGCATTTGCTTTTTCTCAACTGTACAAGACAGGAGCTGAAAACAGGAACTACAAAAATGTCACTACAGTGGCAAAAAGCCAGGAAGAGATAAATGCAGGGATAATTGTGTCAATGCTAATATCTATGCAGAATGACCATACTGTCTGGGTCAGTCACAAATGGAATGAGTCATTAAGGACTTCTGCTACTAGCTGCGCATCAGGAAACAGTGAGGCATCCAACAGGAACCCCAAACTGTAAACCAGATAGGATAAGTGGATGAATTCCACCCTAATTGGAAATACAAACCTGGTGCTCCTCCATTTCTCTAAAAAAATACTTTTGAGCCATCAAAATCACTTCCATCCTTTCTGTACTTGATGAGCTTCCTCTTACATGCACTTGCAACTCCTGGTATTGGAAAAAACAAAGGGAAAGCAAATTTGCTACCAGTAACAGTAACACAGGAACAGAGGACTGGAAGGGATCTCCAGGGCTATTAAGTCCAATCTCTTACATTCACAGGCCATGATGCAAAGAAGCCCCAGAGAACATTGCTTCAGCTCTGCTTACACACTACAGCCACAAAGCACCTTATAAAAAACCCATAAAGACCTTAAAGAGAGAAGACAAAAGGGTCACATAATAAAGGGATGACTGTTCTCCATACTGGAGGCAACATAGCCTCTGAAGTCTCACATCCTTAAGTAAATTAACTAAAAAAACCCTTAAAAGTTCATCTTTAGCGTACATTCATTTCCACAAAAGCCAGAGAAATTTATGTCACTCCCTTCCAATATTGATCATAATTAGACCACAATACAATCCACATTAAGTGAATAAAGTTAACACAATCTACAAGAGGTGGTGAATTGTAAAAGAGATAAGATCACATGCCATTGAAATCTTACTAGCAAGGCTTTTTTTCTTACCACCAGCACATGTACAAGAGGCAAATGGAAATGTGTTCAGAAATCAAAGTGTTCTTCAACATGTACCCTTTATGGAGAAGGTCATATCACCACTTTTGATGGACAACGCTTTGTATTTGATGGCAACTGTGAATACATACTAGTTACGGTAAGATCAGCGCTACTAAGTCTCACTGCCAAAAAATGATTTGACTTAAACTACTAGTTAGAAAAATATTGTAGAAAGATGCCATATACTGTATCTTAAACCAATATGATTCCAGACCTAAGTTTACGAAAGGAATTACAAGGTGCAATTATCTGTGATAGTGGAAGACTAGACCCTATCATCCAGGAGGTCTGGTCCAGTGCCATGGGTTGTTTTATGTAGTGCTTATTCCAAAACCAGAAATGTGTAATTAAAAAAGGCCCCTAAGATAAAATCAATGTTTTCCTCCAATAGTTTCCATGAAAGTGCAAAAAACTCTTGGGTCAGCTCACAGAGGTAGTGAAGGCTAAGGATGTGGTAGTCATGGGGGACCTGAACTTCCCGGACATCCGCTGGGAAGAGCAGTCAGCCAGGTCAGCAGGTCAGATCGTTCACGTAGGTTCTTAGACAGAGTGCAGGACCTCCATCTAACCCAGGAGATCCACAGCCCCACCAGGGGGGATGCCTTGTTGGACCTAGTGCTGGCCACGGGTGATGACCTGGGGAGAGGGCTGCGGGTGCTCGACCACCTGGGCAACAGCGATCATCGCCTGCTGGAATTCACCATCCAGCGCAAGGTGGCAAACGCAAGCAGTAAGGCAGTGGCCCTAGATTTTAAGAGGGCAAACTTCAGCGAGCTAAGGAGGATAGTTGGAGAAGCACTGAGATCCCAGAGGGGAGGGGAGCCAGGTGTCCAAGGTGAGTGGTCACTTCTTAAGGAGACAATCCTCCAAGCCCAAAGGAATGTAATCCCGACGAGGATCAAAGGGAGCAGGAGAGCAAACAAGTCTCCATGGCTCACCAAAAGCATCTGGGAATGTCTCCTTGCTAAAAAGGAGGCTTACACCCAATGGAAAGAAGGGGTCATCTCCAGGGAGGACTATTCTGCAGTTGCTCGGGGATGTAGGGGGAGTTTTAGGAAGGCCAAGGCAGAGATGGAACTGGGACTAGCTTCCCAGATTAAGGACAATAAGAAGTCTTTTTTTAAATACATAGGAGGTAAAAAGAAGGTCCTGGGTAATGTGGGGCCCTTGCAGGACGCGTTGGGAAACTTGGTCATCACACCAGACGACAAAGCTAACATGTTTAACGATTTCTTTGCCTCCGTCTTCCTAAGTAGGAACCAGGACAGCCACCTCCCTGCTGGGCCCCGCGGGAGGCACACCTAGGCCAAGGGTTAGCGAGGATTTAGTTAGGGAGCTTCTCAAGGGGCTGGACGTTTTCAAGTCAGCCGGTCCGGAAGATCTCCACCCTAGAGTTCTAAAGGAACTGGCCCAGCTCATTGCAAGTCCCCTGGCATGGCTTTATGAGCACTCGTGGTGCTCTGGTGAGGTACCAGAGGACTGGAAGGGGGCCAAAGTGGTTCCCATCTTCAAAAAAGGGAGGAGGGATGACCCGGGAAACTATAGGCCAGTTAGTCTTACCTCAATCCTAGGCAAGCTGTTCAAGAAAATTATTCTGGCACACATCCAGGAGGGGCCAGCAGGGGACTGCATGCTTAGGAGCAACCAGCACGGGTTCATCAGTGGCAGGTCCTGTCAGACCAACCTGGTGGCCTTTTACGATCAGATCACCAGATCATTAGATGCAGGGGTAGCAGTGGACATAGTCTTCCTGGACTTCCGGAAGGCTTTTGACACTGTCTCTCACCCCGTTCTCATCAAGAAACTGGGGGGCTGTGGTGTAGACACCCACACAGTCAAACAGGTCACCATCTGGATGGAGGGCCGCACCCAGAGGGTGGTAGTGGATGGGTCCTTCTCAACCTAGAAGGACGTGGGCAGTGGGGCTCCGCAGGGCTCGGTCCTCAGGCCCGCACTGTTCAACATCTTCATCAGTGACTTGGACGAGGGGGTAAAAAGCACCCTGTTCAAATTTGCTGATGACACTAAGAAGTGGGGGGACGTGGGCACACTAGAAGGAAGCAACAGGATACAATCAGACCTAGACAAGTTACAAGGGTGGGCGGATGAGAATAGGATGGGTTTCAACACAGACAAGTGCAAGGTGATGCACCTGGGGAGGAACAACCGGCACCATACCTACAGGTTAGGGAACTCCCCTCTTGTCAGCACGGAGGCGGAAAGGGATCTTGGGGTTATCATTGACTCCAAGATGAACATGGGCCGGCAGTGTGGGGAGGCAGTAAGGAAGGCCAACCGCACCTTGTCATGCATCCACAGATGCATCTTGAGCAGGTCAAAAGAGGTGATCCTCCCCCTCTATGCGGCACTGGTCAGGCCACAGCTGGAGTATTGCGTCCAGTTCTGGGCACCACACTTCAAGAGGGATGTCGACAGCATGGAGAGGGTCCAGAGGAGGGCCACTCGCATGATCGGGGGGGCAGCAGGGCAGGCCCTATGAGGAGAGGCTATGGGACCTGAACCTGTTCAGCCTCCAAACGAGAAGGCTGAGGGGGGATCTTGTGGCCTGTTATAAACTAGTCAGGGGGGATCAGCAGGCATTGGGGGAGTCACTGTTCCCCCGAGCACCACCAGGAGTGATCAGGAATAACAGGCACAAGCTGGCAAAGGGTAGGTTTAGGCTAGATATCAGGAAGCGCTACTTCACAGTCAGGGCGGCTAGGGTCTGGAACCAACTTCCAAGAGAAGTGGTGCAGGCTCCTACCCTGGAGGTTTTTAAGAGAAGGTTAGATGATGTACACCTTGCTGGGGTCGTTTGATCCCAGTACTCTTTCCTGCCATGGCAGGGGGTCAGACTAGATGATCTGTTCAGGTCCCTTCCGACCCTAGAAACTATGAAACTATGAAACTCCCATGAGATGATTTCCTAAGATATTTGAATGTTCATAGGTAATCGATATAAATATCCATCTTGTACCACCTGCTCCTGTTTTCTTTTGAAGTAATTTCAGTCCTAAAACCAAATCAAGAATCTGTTCATAGATATTTATATGCATAATAATATAAAGATGCAGCATCCCACTGACATCCTCCTCTCCCCCTGCAAAAATGTAGCTTCTGAAGTTATAAAATGCCTAAGTCAACACGGCCATAAAATACTGCAGGTCTTACACTGATGTTCCACTAAACTGACTGTGTTAATATCCAATAGCAGATTTTAAGACAGTTGGAGATAAGATGTAAGATGTAGGATGTAACTCTCTACAAAGCAAGTAAAGACATTGTGTAAGCATGGCCAGTTATGCTGAAAAGCAGAGCGCCTGAAGTAACAATTCCACCTACTCGTGTTTCTTGTTCACCTTGTTACTTTTAATACTCCAGGGTAACACAACTCTGTTTCCCCCGCTTTTAGGATGGCTGTGGTACAGGCAACTCCACCTTTAAAATTGTTACTGAGAATGTTATTTGCGGGAAATCAGGGGTCACCTGCTCCAGGTCCATCAAGATCTACCTTGGGGTAAGGTGTTATCCATCCAGGTCTGCCCTTGTATTTGTATCACCTTATGAATCTACAGTCATCTCTTATAGGTCAATCTGCTTAGCTAGTTTTTACCCGCCCAGTAGGGAATCATGTTATAGAAATAAGTCCCAACATAATATAGAAACCTCAGAAAAAGGCCAAAGAGGCAGTATCATGAAACAAAGACAGCTCCTTATAGGATGCAAAGTGAATCCCAAAATTTCTTTCAAATCCAGTTAGTGGCTGTTGATTCCTGATACCTCTAGTTGCTACACTAACGGCTTTTTGATGCCTCTGCCGCTGCCTCTCCCCAGTCCTCCCCCTCCTTACCTCTGAACTGTGGTGCTCTCCATTCTCCCCTCCTCTCTACTTCTTCTCCCAGTGAGGCGAAAGAGGAGCAGAGAGCAGAGCCACAGGGTCACCACAGTCTCCTCCAGCGCCTCCTGGGTGGCACTAGAGGAGGCTGCAGCATTTTGAATTCCAGGGGAATGCCACAGACACTATACATGTGTCCCCCGAATGAAAGAATTTTTGTTTTAAATATTTCCAAGTCCATTTCACTTATAAATGTTTCATTTGTTATGTCTGTCCACACCATCACAGTCCTGCTTCTTTAGTAGAACAAGTGAAGAACAAAGAAAGATGAATTGATGACTGGAAAACTACTACTACTACACTCAGCATACATTTGACATCCAGTCAGTTAACAGCAGAGGCAACATGCCAATGCTCTACTGAAAAAAAGCCAGTTGTGCCCTTTGCATCTTTTGCTTAGGATTCCTTTGAATCCTAATTGTTTTTTCTTAAGGAATCCCATTATTGGTCTCTGAATAAATCATACAGGGAGCATCTACACATGCTATTAATGTGGTTGAATAAACTCTTGGCACAGTTAGCACTGGAGTTTATTGCTCCCAGGTGCCACATTGGTACATGTACCTGGGACTGCAATACATTGAGCTGGGGAAGAACAGCCCCAGCTGGCAGGGGCCCTGGGGTTCAGCCAGCTAGCCCTGGGCTACTCCAACCCAGCTCAATGTGCTGCAGAAGGGCTGGCTGGAGTGCAAGGGAGCTTCATTGTGGGGTTAGCTAGCAGACAGCCCCTGCACTGAAGCACCCTCATGCCCCAGCCAGCCCCATGAGGATCTGTAAACAAATCTGCCACCGGATAGTAATTGTGTCTAGCAGTACTATCCTACAATGGAGTTAATTTACTCTGTCCTAATAGCACCACATGTGTAGACAGTGACAATTTACTGCAGAGCTAACTAGTCAGCTCCACAGTAAATGTCTTGCTTATGTAGACACCCCCATAGTGTACTTAGAAAAGATGCAAGAGTAGATGAGAACATGAGACATAAAACTGCACATCAAGTTACTAAACCCTTCTCTGTGGAACTTTACACCTTATTCCTAGGAAATCATAAATCATACATCAAACTAAAACAATCCATTGCAAGGTGCTGTTATACTCTAAGCTGAGCATGTTTCTCACATTTATTCCATATTCCTCATCAGATCTTGAATATGCATAGAACAAAAGTGAAGTGCAGGACCCACCTATATTTTATCTCCACTGGACAGGTGCAGATGGAAGAATACAGTATTTTTGTAACTATGTACTGCTTTGTTTGCATATATAAGTAGACGCTAACGATTCCCAGTAATATTATAAAGAGTACTGATGATTTTGGTAAATATATTTACCATACATTTAATTTACAATCCAATTTTGCCCTCAGAACTTGACTATCACATTGGCAGATGCAACTTTCTCAGTCTCTGAAGAGAATCCTCTTATAAAATACCGTGTGAAAAAGAATGTCCTTCACCTGATTTTTGATATCATTATCCCAGGAAAATACAACATGACCCTTATATGGAATAAGCACATGAACCTGTTCATCAAAATCTTTAGAGAAACACAGGTAATGGATAATAACTTCCTAACTTTCTTAAATACAAATAAAAATGCAATTGCACATGAGATGACTTTCTCTGTTGCACCAGAAACTTCCAAGAAGGTCTCATCCTTCACTCCCCATCCCTTATACAGCAGCAGAGACCTTCAGTGAAGGTTGATTATTGGATGATTACTCTGCTCCAGAACAGGACTCTTTGGGCTAGCAACTCCTAATTCAACCAATACCAAATCCTTCTTCCCCTCAGATTCGAAAGGCAAATTCTACACAGTATTTTGATTGGCTTTGACTGCTATGACATGCAAATAATATCTGAGTACATGTCCATTATTTCCTTACCTTATTGATTTAACTAGTAACACCCTATGTACAAAAGATTAACAGCATATAAAACACTAGTTGTAGCCGGCACAAAGAGGGAATATGCTGACAACAGGAAGAGACTTTAGACGGTTGTAATTGGGGGCAGTCAATCATTAATGCTTTCCTCTCTTTACCTAGGAACATCTCTGTGGCTTGTGTGGGAATTACAATGGGAACATGAGAGATGACTTTGAAACCCGAACCAAATATGTCTCATCCAGCGAACTGGAGTTTGTGAATTCTTGGAAAGAGAATCCTTTGTGCGGGGATGTGTTCTTTGTAGTGGACCCTTGTAGCCAGAACCCTTATCGTAAAGCATGGGCAGAAAAGATGTGCTCCATCATCAACAGCCAGGTCTTTTCTTCCTGCCACAGTAAAGTAAGAAAGATTACGAACCTTTCAAGCTATATTCATATTCTGCAGCTTTCCAAATGAGATTCTATTCACAGTTCAATATTCAACTTTCTCTTCCTCAAGCTACTTTACTACACACAAAATGTATTCTTACCCGTGCTTTATCTTGGTGTCCCGTACCTCCCATTATTAATGCGTCTGAATACATCCCTTCCTAATAATATTTCAGTTATCTTTCCCACACATTATGCTAATATAAAAACCCAAATTAAATATTGACCAAAGATATAAAGTGAATATAGACTGAAGATTCTGGAAGTAGAAGTTAGTTTGTTAGGGGAGGAGGAGCTGGTGAAGCCTGAGGCAGAGTAGAGGACCATTTATCCTTCTACAGCTATACATGGTCTGCTGTGCTGGCACATAGTATAACATTTTGCTTTGTCAGTAAACCAAGCAGATGCAACTTAGAAAACACATCAGGGGGCAGAACAGCTGAGAAGCACAATGCCATCAACCCTCCTTCGAGGAAATGAAAGTGCTGCAGGGTTAAACAGAGGCATGTCTTGTGAAAGAGACTCTCATTATCAGGAAATGAGCTCAAGTAAGAAACACAAATAGTGTTTATGTGTGTCCATGATGGGTGTGTAACTGATGAACTTAGATGCCTCCGTATTATCTAATGTGCTATGCTGCCTTGTCACATGGAAGCTTTGTACCCACATGGTTTTAAAGATGGCCTTTAAAATATTATTATTGTCTATGAACATTTTGCAATGCTTAAATATTTACTGAAGATAACTATTTAAGTGCATAGTATTAGTGCTGTGATTATTTAACCAATTAATGATTAAGGAAATAATGTAATTCTTGTGGGGCAGATAGGAAATGCATTTGCTGCATAGACAAACTGGACCAGGCAGGCAATGTTTAGCCCTTCTCTATTAAATTACTCAAATCCAGGATAAATTTACCCACTGAAAAATGTGTAGTCACTTTACTGCAGGGGAAAATTAATCTGTAGAACTAACCAGTAGAGTAACTTGATCCCCAGATCAGTTTTATCCCAGCACAGCCCTTTACTCAGTGCAAATTGACTCCCTCTCCACTTGCTAGCCAAGTAGTTCAGGCAGCTACCTTGGGCAAGATAGCCATGTGTCTGCTCCTTGCTATGCAAAAGTTGGAATGTTGTTGCACCTATGATGGTCCAGGAAATATGCAAGAAGCAAGGGTCCTTTGGTGATATCTTTTATTGGACCAACTGTATATTTGGGAGAGATGCTAGACCAGCTTTTGGGCACCAAAAGTCTGCTTCTTCCCCAGCCCTGAGAAAAGTCACTTTGTGCCCAAAGGTTTGTCTAACATCTCCCCCGCTATATAGTTGATCTTAGAAAGGATACCTCCAAAAGACCCTTGTTTCTCCTTTACTACAGAGTATATTAACCACAGAGTAAAATGCAGGGTGAGTTACTCCATAGCAACTGTATCATGAATCCATACCCTTATTCTTACTTAGTAAAGCAAAGCAATTTATATTCTGAACTCTTCCCTTTAACCTGAATTATCATCTGTTGTTTAGTTAAGTTAAAACAATGAAAGACATCCCATTAACCAATGCACAGCTACAGGAGAATTATGGTTGACTCATTCATTTCTCCTTTCTTCACCAAAGGTATACCGAATTCCTTATTATGATGCCTGTGTCCGAGATTCCTGTGGGTGTGATACTGGAGGGGATTGTGAATGCATGTGTGATGCTATTGCTGCGTATGCCAAGGCGTGCTTAGATGTAGGGGTCTGCGTTGACTGGAGAGCCCCAGATTTTTGTCGTAAGTTTCTCAACACCTTGTAAAAACAATGCGTCTGATTTATATTCCTAGCTTCTGTTCTTAACTAATTCCTTCCTGCCTGCTCTGAATCTGCTCTCAATTAACTGCATTCCATCAATTGAAAAATCCCAACCTTTTATCTTGTTTCTTTCTCTTTTTTTAGCTGTTTATTGTGACTTTTACAATACTCACAAAACAATAAGCAATGAGAACACTTACTACTATACGTACATGGATGAAGGCAACTGCACCTGGCACTACCGGCCTTGTAACTGCCCAAACCAAGATTACAAGTATGTCAATGTTGAAGGTAATGAGCTTTTACACTTATAAAGCTGAAAATGCTAACTTAATGGCTATTTTTACCGTGGTTTTAATCACTGATACTCTGAAAAGACAATGATGTTTCTACTGATGTAATCTCTGAAGATATGGTTAGTAGAGCTGTGCGAAATTTTGCCCAGCGTTTCCTTTTGAAGCTGTTTTGATATGTTTCAAGCTCAAAACAGCAAAATTGAAATGAAACAAAAGCCTTCAGAACACTTACAAAATGAAACAAGGGAACTTGAAACGTTTCAAAAGTTTTGAAATGTTTTAAGTTTCAAAACAAGGCTTACTGGCTTTAGTGCCAGTCCTAGCCGGCAGCACCCACCTCCTCTCATCTGGCAGGCAGATCGGAGGGCTCACCCACACCCTGGGAGGGCTGCGGGAACTGTGCTGGACTCCTCCTGGGGGTGCAGGGCACCAATCTGCCTGCCAGGTGACAGACCAGCACTGGGAGCAGCCCACACCTTGGACTGGGAAGATCGGTGCTGCTGCTGGCCCCAGGCAGCAGCACCTGGCTGCCTCCTGTCATCCGGCAGGCAAATCAAGGGCCCACACCCCAGGGAGAACTCCGGCACAGCCCCTGTAGCCCTCCCAGGGGTGCAGGTAAGCCCCTGATCTGCCTGCCTGCCACTTTTTATGATTCCCCATTATAATCTATGGCAGAAACAGTGAAACAGCTTTGAAACGACCAAAGAGTTTCAACACAACACAACAGCGCTTTCGAAATTAAATGAAATGCAAAACGAAACATTGTTCCGTCAAAATGGAAGTCAAAGCGGAACAGTCCTATTTCACACAGCTCTAATGGTTAGCGTTATTCTAGTATGCCCATCTTCACTTTGCTATTACTGCTATCACAATAAATGACTGATTCACTATCTGTAGTATGCTTAGGACTGTAGTGATGTCAGTCTCTCTTGAACACAGTAGAGTGACTAATGGGAGGGCAATCAGGGCACCAACCCATGCACCAACTAGGAGGTGGCTGTGGAAGGGAAAGGTGCAAAAATAGCAGCTGCCCTTCAGCTGACTTGGCCACTGCTGCTGCCCGATGCCCTGCCACTGGCCTAGGGCACAGCATTGCCTAGTTATGTTTCTGCTTGAACAGGAAACTTATCAGATAAAGAGAATATCCCATGAAGAATTTGGAGATACTGCTAGTTAAATAAGCGGATTGCTATGTTAGAAGAGAAGAATGCTTACCGAAAAGAAGTTTATCTGAAACCACTCTTCCCCGAAGAATGAGTAACATCTCTTCCTCCTTCTACAGGGTGCTACAACTGCTCAAATAATGAATACTTTGATGAAGAGCTGGGAACATGCATGCCTTGCAGTATGTAGAGATTTATACAGTTATTTTCTTTCTCTGCAAAAGCTAAAAGCAGAAAAAATGGAAAGGGTTGTAAATTTTAGATGAGGCATTTTATTCCTAATAGTTGTTATTAGCTGATGCCTTTTCATCCAAACACAGATCTCTTTTGAAATAATAATTGTGTTGCTCTAATGCTAACTAGTGGTATGATGGGTAAAGGAGATACTTGAATGAAAGTAAGCAATTAAAAAAAAAAGTCAGGCTGTAAAGCTTTGAAACTACATAGTAGTTGAATGCCTATCATTGATTTCAATAAGAGTGATAAAAATTTGCCCTCACTTAAAGCTTCAGTATTTGATAATATCTTGGTAATTCTCAACAATACACAAGGTACTCTAAGCTGCACTGGGGCAGCTGTAACATGAATCAGGAGCAGGGATGCTGCCTATCAAATGCCTTCAACACTTTTCTTGCACTGAATGAAGCTCTAGCATAGGTTAGAATCCAGTCCATGTGCTTTACCAAAATGTTTCCCTTTCCAATATATGTGTTTTTTATTACTTTAGAAACCTTTATGACATCATGGCTTTCCTATTCCACATGATGGGCAATCTTATAAAAAAAACTATGTGGGTATATAATATTACAGATAGGTTCAAATCCTAAAATTTGGATTGGTATTCAGTTGTCAAATTCTCCAGGTCCTTAATAATATAGCAGAATGCCAACTTTCCTTCCTGAATCTAGTAATTAGGTAGGGCTAAACCTCTGGAAGAAAATGAATATGTACACCTTCCTAAGGAATAAAGCTACTGTTAAACATGAATACAGTGACAGAAGTAGTAAAAAATATGCTTAGTGAACTAAATACTAGGCATCTGTTTTTCCCAGTATTGTTTAATACATTTTCTGGGATGTCTTACAAGCTGGCACAATTCATTTAAATTCACTTTTCACTCTTGCTGAAAATGATCTTCTTTGGGAAAGTTTCTTATTTTATAATCATCCACTTAAATAAGTTGTTTCTATTTGTACACAGCTGGACCTCATCCTGTTAGTACTACGCCTGAAACGTCTACACCTTCCACAGGTTAGTTCTACAATCAGTTACTAAAATAATACTTAGATGTTAGCTTCCAAAGGAGATGTTGCTCTCTTCACATTTTCAAAAGCAAACCTTTTTTTCACAACATTATACCATGCTCTTTGAAATGTTTTGAGCAAAGTAAAGAAGCATATTCTAGCATTACAGATGTCACGTATCCTTTATCTTAAATTTTAGGTTAAGGGTCTTAAATTAAGAAAAGGTTATTGGTAAACCATAACTACTGAATTGCCCCCAGCAGTGGGATATTTTTACATTTTTACACTGAGGACAAGCTGACAATGACTAAAGGCAAACAGTATCCACTTGCTTCTCTTTGACCTAGGGTAGATTAAATTAATTATCAATTTCAGTATTGTGTTCACTGGAGAGTGCCCCAGAGTGTCAGTCCTGCAGCTGGTTTTGTTCAATATCTTCATTAGTGACCTAGAAGATGGGATGGAGTGCACCTTCAGCAAGTTGGAAGATGACACCAAGCAGGGGCTAGGATTCAGAGAGACCTAGAAATATTGGAGGATAGGACCAAAATAAATCTCATGAGGTTCAATAAAGACAAGTGCAAAGTCCTGCACTTAGGATGGAACAATCCCATGCACCGGTACAGGCTGGAGACCAACCGGCTAAGCAGAAGCTCTGCAGAAAAGGACCTGGGGGTTACAGCACAGCTGAATATGAGCCAACAGTGTGTCCTTGTTGCAAAGAAGCTAACAGCATACTGGGCTACATTAGTAGAAGCATTGCCAGCAGGGGGAGGGAAGTGTTTATTCTCTATTCAGCACTGGTAAGGCCACATCTGGAGTACTATATCCAGTTTCGGGTCCTACATTACAGAAAGAATGTAGACAAATTTGAGACAGTCCTGCAGAGGGTAATGAAAATAATTAGGGTGCTGGGGCACATAATTTCAGAGGAGAAGCTGAGGGAACTGGTCCAATTTAGTCTGAAGAAAAGAAGACTGAGGGGGGATTTAATAAAAGCCTTCAAGTACCTGAAAGGTGGTTCCAGCAAAGATGGAGCTGGACTGTTCTCAGTGGTGGCAGATGACAAAACAAGGAGCAATGATCTTAAGTTGCAACAAGGGAAGTTCAGGTTAGATATAAGGAAAATCTTTCTCACTAGGAGTATAGTACAGAGTCTCTCAGTCACAATGATTACTGTCTTTGTACTGCTTTCTCTGGGGTGAGAATCAAGACATATTAGACAAAGCCCCAATAGGCAAATTTCTATATCACTATTGGTACACTATTGGTACATCTCTGTTTGCACTCTTATACTAAGAAAGGGAAGTGTGTCTGTGTCTGTCATCTTCCTACTCTTGGCTAACTGTTGGGATATTCAGTAAAATATAGAGAAGACAGAGAAGAGAATAGCTAAGTTTTCTCAAATTTGACATTTAAAATAAAAGATGTTTTCTAATATTACATTGCATCCTAAGTTAATTTGTTTTAATTTACATCAAAGATAAATATAACTGAATTATTAAGAATTATTTAAAAGCTTCGGTGTCCATGAATTTTTCTAAAAATTATTGTTCTTTTTTTTTCAAACCAAAAATGGTGCAAACGACAGCATCAAGCACTACTTCAGTCATAACACCAACTACTACTATACTGCCAACAACCACTATTTTAAATGTAACTCTGACCTCTCTGCCAACAACATCTGCACTAACCTCTGCATCCAGTACTGAAACAATCACTAAATCTACACAGTCTACCACCCACACAATATTAACAATTACACCAACCGAAACAGCTACAATATCGACCATGAAATCACCACCCGTTTCAGTAACAATACCCACAACAGTTATATCCACTACTTCAACAACCACCGCAACAAAAAAGACAACATTTTCATCTTCCCCAATGACTATATCAACTGAAATCACTACACCACAAAGCACCACCAAAACCTCAGTACCAACAACTCCACCAATCTCATCTACAGTCACAGTATCAACAGAAACTGGTAAGTTCTGCTACGTGTTGATCTCTTTCTGTTTTATTTACTATTACTATTGAGTATGGAAACTTAAATTTATCCAATTGTTTCAGAAATGACATAACTAACACCCACTATACAAGTTACATTTAAGCTTCAATTAACATGGTAGTTGCAGCACAAATCGAAAAAATATTACATGTCAACCTAATTTAAGGAATTAGACACGGTAAAAAAGAAATAAAAATGGTTCATAAATGATCTAGGCTGTGTCTAGGAATGGTCTGTGTGGTGATATAATTTCATACGTGGCCTCACCTGTCAGTCCCATGGCCAACAGTGTCATAGTAAGGAATTGACTCAGGTGTGGTCCTGGCCCTCCAACCGACAATCTGCTAATCCTTCCCCTAAACTCAGAGTGTAGAATGTGGAGGACCGAAAGTAATTTCCAACCAAAAAGCTTAAACCACACAATTCCCAGCTGTTCCTAGAGTCCCTAGCATATGACATCACAGAACTCTAACACCTCGTGTTCTGCCTCCTTCACTGAGAACAAAGGTTTTCCAAGGAAGTGAACAGAACCTGTGCTTGTTGCACGGAGCCAGCTGCACTGGCTGCGGGGGTCGTTGTGCAGGGCGGGGAAGGCGCACTTCTCGCTAGGAAGACGAGATGGCAGGGAGAGGAGAGAGCGTTTTTGCTGCAGGAAGCAGGGCAGCCGCACAGAATTAGAATCCGAGCAGCGCACGGAAGCAGCCAGGCATATGCAAAGCCTTATGGCAAGATCTGACAGGGCACCCCGACTGGTCCCTTCCCACCCCCCCACGCCTCGTGCTGTGGCTCCTGCCATGGGCAGAGAGTTCTGCAAGGAAGTCAACGGCTGCCGCCCACGTGGCTTTGTGCATTGCCCCAGCCCCGAGTTGCTCTGCCTCTTAGGTTCCTTCAAGAGGGATGGCGCCTACGCGGCACCCTCCAAGGCCTGCCATCTCTCCCCAATCCCGGAGGACTTGGGGGCCACCTATGACCTCTGTGCACGAACGGTGGCGTCTAGGCGGGCCGGCCACACTGCGCGCTCGGCAGGGTCCCTTCCCCTCCCCTCCCGTCATCACAGAAATGTGTGTCACCCCTCTCTACACAGCGCACCCTCTCCTGGTCGCTCTCACCATCGCAACCGCCCTTTTTCCCCTCACAGTAACGCAGACCGTACGAACCACGACCCCATCAACCTCTACCGTCATCAGTACGAGGAAGACAACACCAACCAGCTCTGCCTCTACCACGGCCAAGACCACAGTGTCCACAGAGTCCAGCCCAACCACCACGACTCCAACCACCTCGAGAAGTACAACGCTCGCCCCAACCAGCACCTCGGAGGCTACCACCCCAGGCGTCAGTACCTCCCAAACCTCCACGCCGACAGCCGCTACCCCTGCCACTTCCTCCACCACCTTCACCACAACTGCCACGCCAACCACTACGCCCACCACCGTGACGCTGACCACCACCGCCCCGATCACGACCTCCACGCTGCACACAACCTGGGAGTCCACCACCTCGCACATCACTACCCCCACCACCACCAAAAGCACCACTGCGACTGTGGTTATCCCCACCACAACATCTACTGAGTCTACCACAACCGCCATGCCGACAGCGACGCCCACCACCACAACCCCGACCGCAACATCGGAGACCACCTTGCCGCACACCACGACTCCCACCACCGAAAAAACCACCACTCACACACCACCCGCGTCCACTCCTTCCACAACCAAGGCCACAACAGCTCCATCCCCAACACCACGAAAGGGTAAATGTTACTCATCGCTCCCCCCCTGCGGGCAGGTATTTTTGCCAAAGGGCCACTTCCCTCCCTTGCATCCACCCCCCGCTCGCGCCTTACTTCCACAAATTCGGGGACCGTCCCAGCTGGCAGCGTGCACCCTGCCGCGGACAGCAGAAGAGTGGTAATGGTGGAGCTGCTCCTCTTGCCCTGCACCCACCACCGTTGCCTCTGGCCCCTGCCACCCTGGCCCAGGGGCAGAGCTGGGTTTCAGGGCAGCCCAGCAGGCCGTCCCAGGATTTCCAAGGCGAGATCAGCCTTGGCTGCCCGAGGAACCCCAGCGCTCTTGCGGGGTGGCTCACATGGATCTCACTGCTCCGGCCCTGCCTGCAAAGGAAACCAGTAGGGCTCCAGGGAAGAGAGCCTTGGAGAAAGCAGCCTCCCTGTGCTTTCCACCGCTGCCTCAGGCCCTTCAATGCCAATGAGCCTGCAGAGTGGGTGGCTCGGGTCCAGCCGTCTCCCTGTGCTGCCTGACTTGCTTTTGAGCCCCCGGCAAAGTTTAGCTCTGCCATCCGAGCAACCGGAATGTCCCCGCTTGCGGGACCATCTGTTTCTAGGTCAAGGCCCCAGACCAGATGGCAGTTGTGGTAGACTCAGCTGGGCAGCGCAGGCCCCTACGCTGTCTCTCCCTCCAGTTCCAGGCAGCCTCCAGACCTCTCTCAGGCAGGGAGGCTCAAGGAAGCTTTTCGTCTCCCCGGGGCAGAAAGGGACCTGTCCCAGAGCAGAGAGCGGGCTGTGAACCAGGGTCAAAAGAGATGGGAGCTGTCTCTCTGCTTCCGCCCTGGAGGCACAGCCGCGTGCCTGCAGACCCCTGGGTTTGCTTCTGCCCATGTGCGCGATCTGCGCACGGTGCGGGAAGCCTGCTTCCACTATAGACGCCACCAGGGGAGTCAATATCTTGTCTTTTCTTTTGCTTTTGCTCTTGCTTTGCAGTGGAAGAGGAAACGAGAACCACTCTTCCTACCAGGACACCCTCAACAGGTGAGTGCCACAGCCCACGCATCAGCAAAGGGCTGCCTTTCAGCCTTTACTGCGTCCTCCACGCTCGGCCCTGAAAAGGCCACGGTCCCACCAGGCCGCGTTCCCGCCCACAGAGGCAGCTTGCCCACGGCAAGCAGAAGTTGCTGCGGGACCAGACCCTGCCTTTCCTGGCAATGCATGTGGGCATGGTTCGGCCTGAGAAGCAGTTGGCACTGGTCAGGAGAGCCAAGGGAAGGAGGCAGCCAGCAGGGCATGAGGGGCTGCGTCCAACGAGGGGGAGAGAGCCCAGGCCTCCCGGCCTCAGCACCAAGAACCAGGGCTTGGGGGCATTCTCTCCACACGTGCCACGTCGGGAACCTGTGCTTGTTGCACGGAGCCAGCTGCACTGGCTGCGGGGGTCGTTGTGCAGGGCGGGGAAGGCGCACTTCTCGCTAGGAAGACGAGATGGCAGGGAGAGGAGAGAGCAGGAAGCAGGGCAGCCGCACAGAATTAGAATCCGAGCAGCGCACGGAAGCAGCCAGGCATATGCAAAGCCTTATGGCAAGATCTGACAGGGCACCCCGACTGGTCCCTTCCCACCCCCCCACGCCTCGTGCTGTGGCTCCTGCCATGGGCAGAGAGTTCTGCAAGGAAGTCAACGGCTGCCGCCCACGTGGCTTTGTGCATTGCCCCAGCCCCGAGTTGCTCTGCCTCTTAGGTTCCTTCAAGAGGGATGGCGCCTACGCGGCACCCTCCAAGGCCTGCCATCTCTCCCCAATCCCGGAGGACTTGGGGGCCACCTATGACCTCTGTGCACGAACGGTGGCGTCTAGGCGGGCCGGCCACACTGCGCGCTCGGCAGGCTCCCTTCCCCTCCCCTCCCGTCATCACAGAAATGTGTGTCACCCCTCTCTACACAGCGCACCCTCTCCTGGTCGCTCTCACCAT
The DNA here is from genome assembly GCF_052110815.1 of Crocodylus siamensis. NCBI lineage: Eukaryota > Metazoa > Chordata > Crocodylia > Crocodylidae > Crocodylus > Crocodylus siamensis. The sequence continues at coordinate 178,351,775 of NC_143396.1, read as the reverse complement.
CGCAACCGCCCTTTTTCCCTCACAGTAACGCAGACCGTACGAACCACGACCCCATCAACCTCTACCGTCATCAGTACGAGGAAGACAACACCAACCAGCTCTGCCTCTACCACGGCCAAGACCACAGTGTCCACAGAGTCCAGCCCAACCACCACGACTCCAACCACCTCGAGAAGTACAACGCTCGCCCCAACCAGCACCTCGGAGGCTACCACCCCAGGCGTCAGTACCTCCCAAACCTCCACGCCGACAGCCGCTACCCCTGCCACTTCCTCCACCACCTTCACCACAACTGCCACGCCAACCACTACGCCCACCACCGTGACGCTGACCACCACCGCCCCGATCACGACCTCCACGCTGCACACAACCTGGGAGTCCACCACCTCGCACATCACTACCCCCACCACCACCAAAAGCACCACTGCGACTGTGGTTATCCCCACCACAACATCTACTGAGTCTACCACAACCGCCATGCCGACAGCGACGCCCACCACCACAACCCCGACCGCAACATCGGAGACCACCTTGCCGCACACCACGACTCCCACCACCGAAAAAACCACCACTCACACACCACCCGCGTCCACTCCTTCCACAACCAAGGCCACAACAGCTCCATCCCCAACACCACGAAAGGGTAAATGTTACTCATCGCTCCCCCCCTGCGGGCAGGTATTTTTGCCAAAGGGCCACTTCCCTCCCTTGCATCCACCCCCCGCTCGCGCCTTACTTCCACAAATTCGGGGACCGTCCCAGCTGGCAGCGTGCACCCTGCCGCGGACAGCAGAAGAGTGGTAATGGTGGAGCTGCTCCTCTTGCCCTGCACCCACCACCGTTGCCTCTGGCCCCTGCCACCCTGGCCCAGGGGCAGAGCTGGGTTTCAGGGCAGCCCAGCAGGCCGTCCCAGGATTTCCAAGGCGAGATCAGCCTTGGCTGCCCGAGGAACCCCAGCGCTCTTGCGGGGTGGCTCACATGGATCTCACTGCTCCGGCCCTGCCTGCAAAGGAAACCAGTAGGGCTCCAGGGAAGAGAGCCTTGGAGAAAGCAGCCTCCCTGTGCTTTCCACCGCTGCCTCAGGCCCTTCAATGCCAATGAGCCTGCAGAGTGGGTGGCTCGGGTCCAGCCGTCTCCCTGTGCTGCCTGACTTGCTTTTGAGCCCCCGGCAAAGTTTAGCTCTGCCATCCGAGCAACCGGAATGTCCCCGCTTGCGGGACCATCTGTTTCTAGGTCAAGGCCCCAGACCAGATGGCAGTTGTGGTAGACTCAGCTGGGCAGCGCAGGCCCCTACGCTGTCTCTCCCTCCAGTTCCAGGCAGCCTCCAGACCTCTCTCAGGCAGGGAGGCTCAAGGAAGCTTTTCGTCTCCCCGGGGCAGAAAGGGACCTGTCCCAGAGCAGAGAGCGGGCTGTGAACCAGGGTCAAAAGAGATGGGAGCTGTCTCTCTGCTTCCGCCCTGGAGGCACAGCCGCGTGCCTGCAGACCCCTGGGTTTGCTTCTGCCCATGTGCGCGATCTGCGCACGGTGCGGGAAGCCTGCTTCCACTATAGACGCCACCAGGGGAGTCAATATCTTGTCTTTTCTTTTGCTTTTGCTCTTGCTTTGCAGTGGAAGAGGAAACGAGAACCACTCTTCCTACCAGGACACCCTCAACAGGTGAGTGCAACAGCCCACGCATCAGCAAAGGGCTGCCTTTCAGCCTTTACTGCGTCCTCCACGCTCGGCCCTGAAAAGGCCACGGTCCCACCAGGCCGCGTTCCCGCCCACAGAGGCAGCTTGCCCACGGCAAGCAGAAGTTGCTGCGGGACCAGACCCTGCCTTTCCTGGCAATGCATGTGGGCATGGTTCGGCCTGAGAAGCAGTTGGCACTGGTCAGGAGAGCCAAGGGAAGGAGGCAGCCAGCAGGGCATGAGGGGCTGCGTCCAACGAGGGGGAGAGAGCCCAGGCCTCCCGGCCTCAGCACCAAGAACCAGGGCTTGGGGGCATTCTCTCCACACGTGCCACGTCGGGAACCTGTGCTTGTTGCACGGAGCCAGCTGCACTGGCTGCGGGGGTCGTTGTGCAGGGCGGGGAAGGCGCACTTCTCGCTAGGAAGACGAGATGGCAGGGAGAGGAGAGAGCAGGAAGCAGGGCAGCCGCACAGAATTAGAATCCGAGTAGCGCACGGAAGCAGCCAGGCATATGCAAAGCCTTATGGCAAGATCTGACAGGGCACCCCGACTGGTCCCTTCCCACCCCCCCACGCCTCGTGCTGTGGCTCCTGCCATGGGCAGAGAGTTCTGCAAGGAAGTCAACGGCTGCCGCCCACGTGGCTTTGTGCATTGCCCCAGCCCCGAGTTGCTCTGCCTCTTAGGTTCCTTCAAGAGGGATGGCGCCTACGCGGCACCCTCCAAGGCCTGCCATCTCTCCCCAATCCCGGAGGACTTGGGGGCCACCTATGACCTCTGTGCACGAACGGTGGCGTCTAGGCGGGCCGGCCACACTGCGCGCTCGGCAGGCTCCCTTCCCCTCCCCTCCCGTCATCACAGAAATGTGTGTCACCCCTCTCTACACAGCGCACCCTCTCCTGGTCGCTCTCACCATCGCAACCGCCCTTTTTCCCTCACAGTAACGCAGACCGTACGAACCACGACCCCATCAACCTCTACCGTCATCAGTACGAGGAAGACAACACCAACCAGCTCTGCCTCTACCACGGCCAAGACCACAGTCTCCACAGAGTCCAGCCCAACCACCACGACTCCAACCACCTCGAGAAGTACAACGCTCGCCCCAACCAGCACCTCGGAGGCTACCACCCCAGGCGTCAGTACCTCCCAAACCTCCACGCCGACAGCCGCTACCCCTGCCACTTCCTCCACCACCTTCACCACAACTGCCACGCCAACCACTACGCCCACCACCGTGACGCTGACCACCACCGCCCCGATCACGACCTCCACGCTGCACACAACCTGGGAGTCCACCACCTCGCACATCACTACCCCCACCACCACCAAAAGCACCACTGCGACTGTGGTTATCCCCACCACAACATCTACTGAGTCTACCACAACCGCCATGCCGACAGCGACGCCCACCACCACAACCCCGACCGCAACATCGGAGACCACCTTGCCGCACACCACGACTCCCACCACCGAAAAAACCACCACTCACACACCACCCGCGTCCACTCCTTCCACAACCAAGGCCACAACAGCTCCATCCCCAACACCACGAAAGGGTAAATGTTACTCATCGCTCCCCCCCTGCGGGCAGGTATTTTTGCCAAAGGGCCACTTCCCTCCCTTGCATCCACCCCCCGCTCGCGCCTTACTTCCACAAATTCGGGGACCGTCCCAGCTGGCAGCGTGCACCCTGCCGCGGACAGCAGAAGAGTGGTAATGGTGGAGCTGCTCCTCTTGCCCTGCACCCACCACCGTTGCCTCTGGCCCCTGCCACCCTGGCCCAGGGGCAGAGCTGGGTTTCAGGGCAGCCCAGCAGGCCGTCCCAGGATTTCCAAGGCGAGATCAGCCTTGGCTGCCCGAGGAACCCCAGCGCTCTTGCGGGGTGGCTCACATGGATCTCACTGCTCCGGCCCTGCCTGCAAAGGAAACCAGTAGGGCTCCAGGGAAGAGAGCCTTGGAGAAAGCAGCCTCCCTGTGCTTTCCACCGCTGCCTCAGGCCCTTCAATGCCAATGAGCCTGCAGAGTGGGTGGCTCGGGTCCAGCCGTCTCCCTGTGCTGCCTGACTTGCTTTTGAGCCCCCGGCAAAGTTTAGCTCTGCCATCCGAGCAACCGGAATGTCCCCGCTTGCGGGACCATCTGTTTCTAGGTCAAGGCCCCAGACCAGATGGCAGTTGTGGTAGACTCAGCTGGGCAGCGCAGGCCCCTACGCTGTCTCTCCCTCCAGTTCCAGGCAGCCTCCAGACCTCTCTCAGGCAGGGAGGCTCAAGGAAGCTTTTCGTCTCCCCGGGGCAGAAAGGGACCTGTCCCAGAGCAGAGAGCGGGCTGTGAACCAGGGTCAAAAGAGATGGGAGCTGTCTCTCTGCTTCCGCCCTGGAGGCACAGCCGCGTGCCTGCAGACCCCTGGGTTTGCTTCTGCCCATGTGCGCGATCTGCGCACGGTGCGGGAAGCCTGCTTCCACTATAGACGCCACCAGGGGAGTCAATATCTTGTCTTTTCTTTTGCTTTTGCTCTTGCTTTGCAGTGGAAGAGGAAACGAGAACCACTCTTCCTACCAGGACACCCTCAACAGGTGAGTGCAACAGCCCACGCATCAGCAAAGGGCTGCCTTTCAGCCTTTACTGCGTCCTCCACGCTCGGCCCTGAAAAGGCCACGGTCCCACCAGGCCGCGTTCCCGCCCACAGAGGCAGCTTGCCCACGGCAAGCAGAAGTTGCTGCGGGACCAGACCCTGCCTTTCCTGGCAATGCATGTGGGCATGGTTCGGCCTGAGAAGCAGTTGGCACTGGTCAGGAGAGCCAAGGGAAGGAGGCAGCCAGCAGGGCATGAGGGGCTGCGTCCAACGAGGGGGAGAGAGCCCAGGCCTCCCGGCCTCAGCACCAAGAACCAGGGCTTGGGGGCATTCTCTCCACACGTGCCACGTCGGGAACCTGTGCTTGTTGCACGGAGCCAGCTGCACTGGCTGCGGGGGTCGTTGTGCGGGCGGGGAAGGCGCACTTCTCGCTAGGAAGACGAGATGGCAGGGAGAGGAGAGAGCGTTTTTGCTGCAGGAAGCAGGGCAGCCGCACAGAATTAGAATCCGAGCAGCGCACGGAAGCAGCCAGGCATATGCAAAGCCTTATGGCAAGATCTGACAGGGCACCCCGACTGGTCCCTTCCCACCCCCCCACGCCTCGTGCTGTGGCTCCTGCCATGGGCAGAGAGTTCTGCAAGGAAGTCAACGGCTGCCGCCCACGTGGCTTTGTGCATTGCCCCAGCCCCGAGTTGCTCTGCCTCTTAGGTTCCTTCAAGAGGGATGGCCCCTACGCGGCACCCTCCAAGGCCTGCCATCTCTCCCCAATCCCGGAGGACTTGGGGGCCACCTATGACCTCTGTGCACGAACGGTGGCGTCTAGGCGGGCCGGCCACACTGCGCGCTCGGCAGGCTCCCTTCCCCTCCCCTCCCGTCATCACAGAAATGTGTGTCACCCCTCTCTACACAGCGCACCCTCTCCTGGTCGCTCTCACCATCGCAACCGCCCTTTTTCCCTCACAGTAACGCAGACCGTACGAACCACGACCCCATCAACCTCTACCGTCATCAGTACGAGGAAGACAACACCAACCAGCTCTGCCTCTACCACGGCCAAGACCACAGTCTCCACAGAGTCCAGCCCAACCACCACGACTCCAACCACCTCGAGAAGTACAACGCTCGCCCCAACCAGCACCTCGGAGGCTACCACCCCAGGCGTCAGTACCTCCCAAACCTCCACGCCGACAGCCGCTACCCCTGCCACTTCCTCCACCACCTTCACCACAACTGCCACGCCAACCACTACGCCCACCACCGTGACGCTGACCACCACCGCCCCGATCACGACCTCCACGCTGCACACAACCTGGGAGTCCACCACCTCGCACATCACTACCCCCACCACCACCAAAAGCACCACTGCGACTGTGGTTATCCCCACCACAACATCTACTGAGTCTACCACAACCGCCATGCCGACAGCGACGCCCACCACCACAACCCCGACCGCAACATCGGAGACCACCTTGCCGCACACCACGACTCCCACCACCGAAAAAACCACCACTCACACACCACCCGCGTCCACTCCTTCCACAACCAAGGCCACAACAGCTCCATCCCCAACACCACGAAAGGGTAAATGTTACTCATCGCTCCCCCCCTGCGGGCAGGTATTTTTGCCAAAGGGCCACTTCCCTCCCTTGCATCCACCCCCCGCTCGCGCCTTACTTCCACAAATTCGGGGACCGTCCCAGCTGGCAGCGTGCACCCTGCCGCGGACAGCAGAAGAGTGGTAATGGTGGAGCTGCTCCTCTTGCCCTGCACCCACCACCGTTGCCTCTGGCCCCTGCCACCCTGGCCCAGGGGCAGAGCTGGGTTTCAGGGCAGCCCAGCAGGCCGTCCCAGGATTTCCAAGGCGAGATCAGCCTTGGCTGCCCGAGGAACCCCAGCGCTCTTGCGGGGTGGCTCACATGGATCTCACTGCTCCGGCCCTGCCTGCAAAGGAAACCAGTAGGGCTCCAGGGAAGAGAGCCTTGGAGAAAGCAGCCTCCCTGTGCTTTCCACCGCTGCCTCAGGCCCTTCAATGCCAATGAGCCTGCAGAGTGGGTGGCTCGGGTCCAGCCGTCTCCCTGTGCTGCCTGACTTGCTTTTGAGCCCCCGGCAAAGTTTAGCTCTGCCATCCGAGCAACCGGAATGTCCCCGCTTGCGGGACCATCTGTTTCTAGGTCAAGGCCCCAGACCAGATGGCAGTTGTGGTAGACTCAGCTGGGCAGCGCAGGCCCCTACGCTGTCTCTCCCTCCAGTTCCAGGCAGCCTCCAGACCTCTCTCAGGCAGGGAGGCTCAAGGAAGCTTTTCGTCTCCCCGGGGCAGAAAGGGACCTGTCCCAGAGCAGAGAGCGGGCTGTGAACCAGGGTCAAAAGAGATGGGAGCTGTCTCTCTGCTTCCGCCCTGGAGGCACAGCCGCGTGCCTGCAGACCCCTGGGTTTGCTTCTGCCCATGTGCGCGATCTGCGCACGGTGCGGGAAGCCTGCTTCCACTATAGACGCCACCAGGGGAGTCAATATCTTGTCTTTTCTTTTGCTTTTGCTCTTGCTTTGCAGTGGAAGAGGAAACGAGAACCACTCTTCCTACCAGGACACCCTCAACAGGTGAGTGCAACAGCCCACGCATCAGCAAAGGGCTGCCTTTCAGCCTTTACTGCGTCCTCCACGCTCGGCCCTGAAAAGGCCACGGTCCCACCAGGCCGCGTTCCCGCCCACAGAGGCAGCTTGCCCACGGCAAGCAGAAGTTGCTGCGGGACCAGACCCTGCCTTTCCTGGCAATGCATGTGGGCATGGTTCGGCCTGAGAAGCAGTTGGCACTGGTCAGGAGAGCCAAGGGAAGGAGGCAGCCAGCAGGGCATGAGGGGCTGCGTCCAACGAGGGGGAGAGAGCCCAGGCCTCCCGGCCTCAGCACCAAGAACCAGGGCTTGGGGGCATTCTCTCCACACGTGCCACGTCGGGAACCTGTGCTTGTTGCACGGAGCCAGCTGCACTGGCTGCGGGGGTCGTTGTGCAGGGCGGGGAAGGCGCACTTCTCGCTAGGAAGACGAGATGGCAGGGAGAGGAGAGAGCAGGAAGCAGGGCAGCCGCACAGAATTAGAATCCGAGTAGCGCACGGAAGCAGCCAGGCATATGCAAAGCCTTATGGCAAGATCTGACAGGGCACCCCGACTGGTCCCTTCCCACCCCCCCACGCCTCGTGCTGTGGCTCCTGCCATGGGCAGAGAGTTCTGCAAGGAAGTCAACGGCTGCCGCCCACGTGGCTTTGTGCATTGCCCCAGCCCCGAGTTGCTCTGCCTCTTAGGTTCCTTCAAGAGGGATGGCCCCTACGCGGCACCCTCCAAGGCCTGCCATCTCTCCCCAATCCCGGAGGACTTGGGGGCCACCTATGACCTCTGTGCACAAACGGTGGCGTCTAGGCGGGCCGGCCACACTGCGCGCTCGGCAGGCTCCCTTCCCCTCCCCTCCCGTCATCACAGAAATGTGTGTCACCCCTCTCTACACAGCGCACCCTCTCCTGGTCGCTCTCACCATCGCAACCGCCCTTTTTCCCTCACAGTAACGCAGACCGTACGAACCACGACCCCATCAACCTCTACCGTCATCAGTACGAGGAAGACAACACCAACCAGCTCTGCCTCTACCACGGCCAAGACCACAGTGTCCACAGAGTCCAGCCCAACCACCACGACTCCAACCACCTCGAGAAGTACAACGCTCGCCCCAACCAGCACCTCGGAGGCTACCACCCCAGGCGTCAGTACCTCCCAAACCTCCACGCCGACAGCCGCTACCCCTGCCACTTCCTCCACCACCTTCACCACAACTGCCACGCCAACCACTACGCCCACCACCGTGACGCTGACCACCACCGCCCCGATCACGACCTCCACGCTGCACACAACCTGGGAGTCCACCACCTCGCACATCACTACCCCCACCACCACCAAAAGCACCACTGCGACTGTGGTTATCCCCACCACAACATCTACTGAGTCTACCACAACCGCCATGCCGACAGCGACGCCCACCACCACAACCCCGACCGCAACATCGGAGACCACCTTGCCGCACACCACGACTCCCACCACCGAAAAAACCACCACTCACACACCACCCGCGTCCACTCCTTCCACAACCAAGGCCACAACAGCTCCATCCCCAACACCACGAAAGGGTAAATGTTACTCATCGCTCCCCCCCTGCGGGCAGGTATTTTTGCCAAAGGGCCACTTCCCTCCCTTGCATCCACCCCCCGCTCGCGCCTTACTTCCACAAATTCGGGGACCGTCCCAGCTGGCAGCGTGCACCCTGCCGCGGACAGCAGAAGAGTGGTAATGGTGGAGCTGCTCCTCTTGCCCTGCACCCACCACCGTTGCCTCTGGCCCCTGCCACCCTGGCCCAGGGGCAGAGCTGGGTTTCAGGGCAGCCCAGCAGGCCGTCCCAGGATTTCCAAGGCGAGATCAGCCTTGGCTGCCCGAGGAACCCCAGCGCTCTTGCGGGGTGGCTCACATGGATCTCACTGCTCCGGCCCTGCCTGCAAAGGAAACCAGTAGGGCTCCAGGGAAGAGAGCCTTGGAGAAAGCAGCCTCCCTGTGCTTTCCACCGCTGCCTCAGGCCCTTCAATGCCAATGAGCCTGCAGAGTGGGTGGCTCGGGTCCAGCCGTCTCCCTGTGCTGCCTGACTTGCTTTTGAGCCCCCGGCAAAGTTTAGCTCTGCCATCCGAGCAACCGGAATGTCCCCGCTTGCGGGACCATCTGTTTCTAGGTCAAGGCCCCAGACCAGATGGCAGTTGTGGTAGACTCAGCTGGGCAGCGCAGGCCCCTACGCTGTCTCTCCCTCCAGTTCCAGGCAGCCTCCAGACCTCTCTCAGGCAGGGAGGCTCAAGGAAGCTTTTCGTCTCCCCGGGGCAGAAAGGGACCTGTCCCAGAGCAGAGAGCGGGCTGTGAACCAGGGTCAAAAGAGATGGGAGCTGTCTCTCTGCTTCCGCCCTGGAGGCACAGCCGCGTGCCTGCAGACCCCTGGGTTTGCTTCTGCCCATGTGCGCGATCTGCGCACGGTGCGGGAAGCCTGCTTCCACTATAGACGCCACCAGGGGAGTCAATATCTTGTCTTTTCTTTTGCTTTTGCTCTTGCTTTGCAGTGGAAGAGGAAACGAGAACCACTCTTCCTACCAGGACACCCTCAACAGGTGAGTGCCACAGCCCACGCATCAGCAAAGGGCTGCCTTTCAGCCTTTACTGCGTCCTCCACGCTCGGCCCTGAAAAGGCCACGGTCCCACCAGGCCGCGTTCCCGCCCACAGAGGCAGCTTGCCCACGGCAAGCAGAAGTTGCTGCGGGACCAGACCCTGCCTTTCCTGGCAATGCATGTGGGCATGGTTCGGCCTGAGAAGCAGTTGGCACTGGTCAGGAGAGCCAAGGGAAGGAGGCAGCCAGCAGGGCATGAGGGGCTGCGTCCAACGAGGGGGAGAGAGCCCAGGCCTCCCGGCCTCAGCACCAAGAACCAGGGCTTGGGGGCATTCTCTCCACACGTGCCACGTCGGGAACCTGTGCTTGTTGCACGGAGCCAGCTGCACTGGCTGCGGGGGTCGTTGTGCAGGGCGGGGAAGGCGCACTTCTCGCTAGGAAGACGAGATGGCAGGGAGAGGAGAGAGCGTTTTTGCTGCAGGAAGCAGGGCAGCCGCACAGAATTAGAATCCGAGCAGCGCACGGAAGCAGCCAGGCATATGCAAAGCCTTATGGCAAGATCTGACAGGGCACCCCGACTGGTCCCTTCCCACCCCCCCACGCCTCGTGCTGTGGCTCCTGCCATGGGCAGAGAGTTCTGCAAGGAAGTCAACGGCTGCCGCCCACGTGGCTTTGTGCATTGCCCCAGCCCCGAGTTGCTCTGCCTCTTAGGTTCCTTCAAGAGGGATGGCGCCTACGCGGCACCCTCCAAGGCCTGCCATCTCTCCCCAATCCCGGAGGACTTGGGGGCCACCTATGACCTCTGTGCACAAACGGTGGCGTCTAGGCGGGCCGGCCACACTGCGCGCTCGGCAGGCTCCCTTCCCCTCCCCTCCCGTCATCACAGAAATGTGTGTCACCCCTCTCTACACAGCGCACCCTCTCCTGGTCGCTCTCACCATCGCAACCGCCCTTTTTCCCTCACAGTAACGCAGACCGTACGAACCACGACCCCATCAACCTCTACCGTCATCAGTACGAGGAAGACAACACCAACCAGCTCTGCCTCTACCACGGCCAAGACCACAGTCTCCACAGAGTCCAGCCCAACCACCACGACTCCAACCACCTCGAGAAGTACAACGCTCGCCCCAACCAGCACCTCGGAGGCTACCACCCCAGGCGTCAGTACCTCCCAAACCTCCACGCCGACAGCCGCTACCCCTGCCACTTCCTCCACCACCTTCACCACAACTGCCACGCCAACCACTACGCCCACCACCGTGACGCTGACCACCACCGCCCCGATCACGACCTCCACGCTGCACACAACCTGGGAGTCCACCACCTCGCACATCACTACCCCCACCACCACCAAAAGCACCACTGCGACTGTGGTTATCCCCACCACAACATCTACTGAGTCTACCACAACCGCCATGCCGACAGCGACGCCCACCACCACAACCCCGACCGCAACATCGGAGACCACCTTGCCGCACACCACGACTCCCACCACCGAAAAAACCACCACTCACACACCACCCGCGTCCACTCCTTCCACAACCAAGGCCACAACAGCTCCATCCCCAACACCACGAAAGGGTAAATGTTACTCATCGCTCCCCCCCTGCGGGCAGGTATTTTTGCCAAAGGGCCACTTCCCTCCCTTGCATCCACCCCCCGCTCGCGCCTTACTTCCACAAATTCGGGGACCGTCCCAGCTGGCAGCGTGCACCCTGCCGCGGACAGCAGAAGAGTGGTAATGGTGGAGCTGCTCCTCTTGCCCTGCACCCACCACCGTTGCCTCTGGCCCCTGCCACCCTGGCCCAGGGGCAGAGCTGGGTTTCAGGGCAGCCCAGCAGGCCGTCCCAGGATTTCCAAGGCGAGATCAGCCTTGGCTGCCCGAGGAACCCCAGCGCTCTTGCGGGGTGGCTCACATGGATCTCACTGCTCCGGCCCTGCCTGCAAAGGAAACCAGTAGGGCTCCAGGGAAGAGAGCCTTGGAGAAAGCAGCCTCCCTGTGCTTTCCACCGCTGCCTCAGGCCCTTCAATGCCAATGAGCCTGCAGAGTGGGTGGCTCGGGTCCAGCCGTCTCCCTGTGCTGCCTGACTTGCTTTTGAGCCCCCGGCAAAGTTTAGCTCTGCCATCCGAGCAACCGGAATGTCCCCGCTTGCGGGACCATCTGTTTCTAGGTCAAGGCCCCAGACCAGATGGCAGTTGTGGTAGACTCAGCTGGGCAGCGCAGGCCCCTACGCTGTCTCTCCCTCCAGTTCCAGGCAGCCTCCAGACCTCTCTCAGGCAGGGAGGCTCAAGGAAGCTTTTCGTCTCCCCGGGGCAGAAAGGGACCTGTCCCAGAGCAGAGAGCGGGCTGTGAACCAGGGTCAAAAGAGATGGGAGCTGTCTCTCTGCTTCCGCCCTGGAGGCACAGCCGCGTGCCTGCAGACCCCTGGGTTTGCTTCTGCCCATGTGCGCGATCTGCGCACGGTGCGGGAAGCCTGCTTCCACTATAGACGCCACCAGGGGAGTCAATATCTTGTCTTTTCTTTTGCTTTTGCTCTTGCTTTGCAGTGGAAGAGGAAACGAGAACCACTCTTCCTACCAGGACACCCTCAACAGGTGAGTGCAACAGCCCACGCATCAGCAAAGGGCTGCCTTTCAGCCTTTACTGCGTCCTCCACGCTCGGCCCTGAAAAGGCCACGGTCCCACCAGGCCGCGTTCCCGCCCACAGAGGCAGCTTGCCCACGGCAAGCAGAAGTTGCTGCGGGACCAGACCCTGCCTTTCCTGGCAATGCATGTGGGCATGGTTCGGCCTGAGAAGCAGTTGGCACTGGTCAGGAGAGCCAAGGGAAGGAGGCAGCCAGCAGGGCATGAGGGGCTGCGTCCAACGAGGGGGAGAGAGCCCAGGCCTCCCGGCCTCAGCACCAAGAACCAGGGCTTGGGGGCATTCTCTCCACACGTGCCACGTCGGGAACCTGTGCTTGTTGCACGGAGCCAGCTGCACTGGCTGCGGGGGTCGTTGTGCAGGGCGGGGAAGGCGCACTTCTCGCTAGGAAGACGAGATGGCAGGGAGAGGAGAGAGCGTTTTTGCTGCAGGAAGCAGGGCAGCCGCACAGAATTAGAATCCGAGTAGCGCACGGAAGCAGCCAGGCATATGCAAAGCCTTATGGCAAGATCTGACAGGGCACCCCGACTGGTCCCTTCCCACCCCCCCACGCCTCGTGCTGTGGCTCCTGCCATGGGCAGAGAGTTCTGCAAGGAAGTCAACGGCTGCCGCCCACGTGGCTTTGTGCATTGCCCCAGCCCCGAGTTGCTCTGCCTCTTAGGTTCCTTCAAGAGGGATGGCCCCTACGCGGCACCCTCCAAGGCCTGCCATCTCTCCCCAATCCCGGAGGACTTGGGGGCCACCTATGACCTCTGTGCACGAACGGTGGCGTCTAGGCGGGCCGGCCACACTGCGCGCTCGGCAGGCTCCCTTCCCCTCCCCTCCCGTCATCACAGAAATGTGTGTCACCCCTCTCTACACAGCGCACCCTCTCCTGGTCGCTCTCACCATCGCAACCGCCCTTTTTCCCTCACAGTAACGCAGACCGTACGAACCACGACCCCATCAACCTCTACCGTCATCAGTACGAGGAAGACAACACCAACCAGCTCTGCCTCTACCACGGCCAAGACCACAGTGTCCACAGAGTCCAGCCCAACCACCACGACTCCAACCACCTCGAGAAGTACAACGCTCGCCCCAACCAGCACCTCGGAGGCTACCACCCCAGGCGTCAGTACCTCCCAAACCTCCACGCCGACAGCCGCTACCCCTGCCACTTCCTCCACCACCTTCACCACAACTGCCACGCCAACCACTACGCCCACCACCGTGACGCTGACCACCACCGCCCCGATCACGACCTCCACGCTGCACACAACCTGGGAGTCCACCACCTCGCACATCACTACCCCCACCACCACCAAAAGCACCACTGCGACTGTGGTTATCCCCACCACAACATCTACTGAGTCTACCACAACCGCCATGCCGACAGCTACACCCACCACCACAACTGCGACCACCTCTGTGAGTGCAGTGACTATAACCTCGAAGACCATCCCTACACACACCCGGACTACAACCACCACAAAAACCACATCTGAGACACCCGCTACATCCACCCCTTCCACCATCTATATCGCTACGGCTTCTTCCACAACACCAGGAAAGGGTAAATGTTAGTATTCATTCTCTTGCTGTGGGTAGGCATTTTCCCAAAGGGCCACGTCCCACACCAGGGACCGGAGGGGTTTTTCAAGGCAACAGTGCAGGTCTTGCAAGAGCTTCAAGGCATCATCAGGCTTGGCTTCCTGAGAAACCACTGCAGTCTTGTGGGGTGCCATCCTGCAGATCTCCCTGCAAATGAATTGTAAGGCTCCAAGTAATTGAGCCTCCTAGAAAACTGTGTGCCCATTTTTTCCATCCCTGTTTCAAGCTCTTCAATGCCAGTTGGTCTGGTAGTGAATGGTTTGGCTTTAACTGTCTCTGTGTCCTGCCTCACTTTTTTTCTGAGACCCCAGCAAAGGTTTGCTTTGTTTTCTCATCCACCAAGATATCCCCTCTGATGGGACATCTCTTTCTGGCACCAAGCTCAAAGCCTGACAAGAGCTTCACCCACTGCCTCTAGTTCCAGGCAGTCTCCACATCTTTCTTAGGCAGAGGGACCTGAGTATCCATTTCTTCTCCCCTGGGCTGAGGGACCTGTATCAGTACTTGGAATGGGTTGTGAATAGGAGTCGCATGGGATAGGTGACATCTCTCTCCTGCTCTTAAGATTAACTTCTATAGCTGCATACTTTTGTTTTCTTTTCCTCACTTAGATTTCATAATTTGTCAGTCAGTGATGAAGATTGATATTTCTTATCATGGTCATGGAAGTAATTTTCCCCCCTTTTTTCTTTATTTCTTCTAATGTTTTCATTTTTTCACATGCAGGAGAACATGTAATCAGGACCACTACTCCAATCACGACTTCCTCCACTGCTACCAAAACCACCACAGTCACAACCACTATGTCTTCACCACCAACATTTACCACAATTACTACTCCATCAACTACACCTTCCACTGTCACTGTTACAACAACCCCTTTTTCCACCTCAGTAGTCGTTATTCCAGTTAGAACAACTACCCCCCATATACACACGCCTCCTTTCCAAACAACTTCCTCAGAACAGAGTACTCCTACCACTAAAGCCATTACTTCCTTTAATATTACATCCCCTACCCCAACCACCATTATCACCAAGACCACCACTTCCTCAACAACTCCAACTATTCCACCTACTGAGTCTTCCACATTGAAAGCAACTACATATACCTCTTCAACTACAAGCAAAATGACCAGTCTTTCCAGGAAAACAACTACAGCACCTACATCTTTATCAACTTACACCACTTGTAAGTTCAGTTTTTAGTATTGTGTGATTCATATTATCTTGTTTTTATACTGCAATTATGTTTTTGCAGGAATTTTTATTTAATTTTAAATAGACTTAATTTGAGACTGTATTCTATGTTTACCATCATTTGGGTACCAGTGAGTTGTGCTTTTTTGCCCAGTTTTTTTATCATCTCAGTTCCAGTGATTCCATTCTCCCATTTATATATGTATCTCTCCTACTTTATAATATGCTTCATTTCAAAAGATACTATGATGATAATATTAGTACCTATTTAATTTAGGAGATTTCAAGGCTCTATTACTAACTGTGATTTCCTTGTGTGAATTAATATAGTACTTTGTGTAAGTTCAAAACATACCTTTTTTATCATCTCTACTGAATTCTTCCATTTCATTCAATCAGTTTAGCCAGGAGCCTTGAGAGGGTTTTAATTTTAGAAGCCTTTTGATGGAACAGTAGCCAAATCCATCACTCTATCATTTCAAAGCCATGTACAGCTACTTACTACATTGTTTATTGGGGCGAATATGTTTTACATGTTTTCATAATCTTTTCTATGATTTTCCTGCAAAAATCCACCCATTTAAAAAGATGACAAAATAGTAAGGAAAGGATTAACTTTCCCAGCCATTCTTTGCTCGGAAGATTTTTTTCCTGTACTACTTACTACTCCTTCATAAGATATCCCAAACAGTTGAGATAGTTTCCCTGACATCTATCAGAAATCAGATGTCTTTTCAATACCAATTTAAGGTTTAACTGTCATCTTTGGCATTGTTTGCTGTAGAACTAAATATGAACATTAATCCTCCCCCAGTTTAGCTTTTATAGCAGAAAATGGGCCAGAGTTGCTGAAGGTACTGGAAGATGAAAGGGGAGTTTCACGTTGTGAAATGGGATACTTTAAATTATCCTTTACTTTAAAATTATTCTTTTAAATTATCCTTTATTTTTTCTCTCTGCCTTTTTACTATGGGGGTGGTTGAGATCATTTTGCTTGAATGATGAATTCCTGACAGTACCTCAGAGGGAATTGGGGCAGATAGCATTGAAATATACACCAAATATAAGACAGAATAATCAATGTTCACCAAAATTACGTATTTCATAGATTTCATAGACATTAGGGCTGGAAGGGACCTCGGAAGATCGAGTCCAGCCCCCTGCCCATAGGATCCCAGCAAGATAAACATCCAGATGGTTTTTGAAGAGCTGTGTTAGTCTTAAATCAGGCAGAATACAGAGCAAAGGAGCTCCTTAAATACTAATTCAGAGATGCATAAGCTTTTGTAAACTACATCTTCTTCAGATTCTATGAAAGTACTTGCAGTGAGCAAGCCTTCAAATAGAAAGAGTGATTTAAAGACAAAAGATAGGGAGGGAAAAAAGAAGGGTGGGGTAGGATGAGAGAGGCCAAGGTGGGTTGAAGAGAAAAATAAAGCAGTAAAGTAATATAGACATAGGAGAAGGTCTTTCAAGTTAGATGGTTTATGATAGTATTTTGGGAAAAGTCTGAGAGTAACATTTTTCAGAAGCACTTTACTTATGGATTCAAGAGCTGACTTTGCATCAATTTCTCCAAACGCTAAGTATCTTTTGAAAACAGGACATAGGGATTACTGAAAATGTTACTGAATGTTTCAACCTTCTTCAGGAAGAATTAATTTCCACAAGGGTATTACTGTTTTTCAAAATTATTGGTTGCCATTTTTTCCTCTGTATTGGACTGCTGGCTATGTTTGCTTTAATATTCAGTATTATTTAAGTAACCATACAAAATACTAATGTGACAATACTGTATTTACTTGAATACAAGGCAATGCTCAATATAAGACAACTTCCCCCGTAATTAGATTCTACATATGGAAAATGTATACATTTGTTATAATTTTCCAGGTATAGAATCTAATTATTGGAGGTTTGCCTTGAATTTGTTCTCCTATGACTGCTACAGCAGGGAAAATAAATCTAGAAGGTCAGGCAGACACTTTAACATCTGCCTGTCCTAATCTTTCCCCCATGCACTCCCTTCCCTCTACTCTTTACTGTCAGACCCTGCCTGCTCTGAGCACATGAAAGGAAGGAGAACATTTGAAAACAGTGACTTCGAAATAAACATGCCTTTAGTAATTTGCATATAGTAGCTATAAACGTAGCTCATCTAGAATTGATATATTTGACCTTTTTTTGAAACTGCTGCAAGTTTTAGCACAAGTAGTCCATAAACACACTTTTAAGCAGCACTTTTGTACCTACACTGGTGTAGTACAAACTACGTATGATATATTTCATTGGGCTGGATCCCAGCAGAACTGCATTTCAAGCCATGGTGACCCTATAGCTCAGCATTGCTCAGCATGTCCATGTACTCCAGTTACCTCTCATAAAAGATCTATGTGCTAACTAGCCATCCCACTCATAACTGAAACTGGGTGTTCTTGTCACCTGGGAATCCTCTGAAAATGTATACGCAGTAAGGCTGTGCAAAGCTTTGATGACTGATTCAGTTTGGCGCAGATTCGGCCCAATTCAGTGGCCAAATCTGAATCAAATTAGGAGACCCTTTGATGTCTCTGAATCAAATCAGAGCTCTCTGAATCACCTTGGAGAGATGCAGCGATTCCGACACAGACACAGCTTTAAACATTTTTTCTACATACCTCAAAGTACCAGGTGGCTCATGAATGCTGAGATGGTGCGGCAGATGGAGCATCCCACAAAAGCATAGGGGGCTCCCCAGTGTGCTCAGAAGCAGACCCAGAAGTGGACCAGAAACACTTCCAGTCCACTTCCAGGTCCGCCAGGGAGCACACCAGGAGCTGCCCTCGCACCCTCCTGGCTCAGCAACTGGTGCCTCCTGGGTCTGGGGGGGCACCCAGGCTCCCCCCACAGCTGATCACCAAGCACACTCCCTAGTGGACCCAGAAGTGGACCAGAAATACTTCTGGCCCACTTCCAGGTTCACTGCCAAGCACATGCCCCACCCCCCATGTTCCTGTTGGACACTCCATCTGCTCCACCATTGCAGCATTTACAAGCTGCACCTGGTACCTCGAGGTATGTAGAAAAAGCTTTTAAAGCTATGTCTACAGGCAAATTGCTGATTCTCTGAATCAGCATCAAATCTTGAGGTTCAGATTCAACCAAATCGAACCAGAACAGTGATCCAAATCAACAAATCAAATCACTGTCCCTGATTCGGGCCAAATCCAAATTGACTATGGCCCATTTCATGCACCCGTAATATGCAGATGAAGTACAAGACAACCTGATTCAGCTCCATCTTAGAGGGCAGGACCATGCTAATCATATTGGACAGGCTGAGAGAAGGACACTAGAGGGATTCTGTGTGAATGCTTTGGGGCCCTGTTTGATGATGTTTGTCAGATACTTAAGGCCAGTGAAGAAACAAGAATGATTGGAAATGGAAAATAAAAGTGCAGCTTAGCTATTCAAGTGAAGAGGAAGTCAAAATGTATTCAGTGTAGCAGCTCACCATGACTTGAAAGAGTCAGTGCTGAGAGGGACTATATTCAATGGGCACTACCATATATTTTATTGAGATGGACTGCACTAACCTATCCTTGTGGTAGGAGAGATATCATGATGATGGTATTGGCCCAGGTGGTTTTACATACCTGGCAGGCAAGATCCCATTCTTCCCAGCCTTAAATGACTTGGTATAGTTGAGGATGGAAACTTGTACATTGCACCGTCAGCAATGGACAATCCTCCCAGTTGGAGGATCTCGGCTACACCTAATGCGCAGAAGACTAACTCTACTGGGCATTAATGAAGCTGGCAAAAACTGTGTTAATATGTTTATGTACAGTAGATTTAGTCAAACGTGAATTACTGTCACTAAAAAAGCATTTGTCACATTAATACACAGTAGCACCAATTAAGGCACATTATTACATCTGTTATTACAGGTACTAAACTTAACACACTGTAATTACAGTGCATTAATGCATGTGTAAATGCACCCTCTGAGTGTCATCCTGGTATTGCAGTTCCTCCAGGCCTGGTGATCATTTCCTCCTTAGGGGACCAACTACCCATTTTTTGTTTTTTAAGGTCCACACCAAAAACAAAGGTTCCCATCAGTATGTTTGCCTAATGTGGACCATGCGTTTTATAGTCATGTTTAGGGCTGGCTGCATTTAATCTGAACACATGCTCCTTTTGGCAGCAGGTTAGTGGTAGATAATATATTTGTTGAGGTTTCCTTATGTGCAAATATAAGAAAAGGGGCTTTCCCCCCTCATATAAATAGTAAATCACTTTCCTTATTATGACAGTCATCCCTTATAGCATCAGATTTGGGTTTACTGCATCTTCCAAAAGCATTTTACTGCACGTTACCTATCATTGCTTTTACTTATTTACTCCGTGTTCAGTTCAGTTGTAATGTTTTAATGAGAGAATTCTGACCAGAGCCACCTGGATAGATGCAGCATAGGGGAAAGATAAAAGAAAGAACGATGGTTTAAATATCCCACTTCAAACTTCTTTAGCTCCACTCCCCTGGCCTTGGAGGTCTCTATTTACAGTTGTAGAAAATCCATCCATATTCATTGCTCAGGAACATAAACTAGCACTAGAACACAGGTACAGTAACTGAGGTGTCAAGACAATCTTAATGAGAGATTTGTCAAAGTTGAGAGAAAATCTGTTATTGCCTTCATTTGTGATGATTTTGCAAATCATTTTGTCAAGATTTTTTCAGAACACATGGAGGCAAGGGTTTCTACTGTATTTATTCTAAAATATGGAAGAAAATCACCTTATTTAAAGGTGATGGCATTTAGCTATGTCTAGATTTCTAGATTAATTGGATATGCCATCTACAGTTGAGATAGAAATTTCTGTTACCCAAATGAGAAATGCTCACCATTACTCATTGATATGTTTTGTCATCTGTTTCGTTTCCTCTCATTCACATAGGTTATGTTTTACTCTTTCACAGTAAAAGTCCCTCCTGAAACTTCGACCCTATCTATACCACCTAGGCCAGGTTAGTTCCTCTGAGTCCCTGGGTGATGTAAGATGCTGCGCGAGCTTCATGCAAGTATATTTTCAATAACAGGGTGGGGTGGGGGAGCGGGAACCTCCATACTGGATATTTTTCACCCCTAACGTGGGTATCTCAGTTACTTTGTAGTCTTATAGGTCACTATTGCTGTCTTCTTAAATGGTTTCAGCTTTAATCCAGAATGCAGGGTTAATTCAAAGGAGGGAAACAACTTATCCCACTACTTAATTACTCACCTACCCTTCTGAAGATGTATTCTTTCAAATTTTTACCATATTATTGCATTTTGCCTAGTTAATACCATAGTTCTGCATTATATATCACCAACCTTTCCCTTTATGGGTTTTTGTTTCTTTTCCATTTGACAGAATATTGTACCGAGCTTGAATATGAGGAACTAATAACTTACAGAGGCTGTGCTACCAATGTCACCTTGATTCGCTGTGAAGGAATGTGTCAATCTATAGCAAAGTAAGGATCTAAAGACATTCCCTTGAACTGCTAACAAGGACTGATTTAGTCTAATGCTCCTATTTTGCCCATTGGAAGTTAATTGTGAAAGCTGTGGTGTCCTTAATTGGTTTGTGTGGCAGAGTGAAACCTGTATAAACCCTGCATTCAAGATCCATGTCACTTATAAAGAAGTCAAGAAGCAATTATCCCCTTTCATGGAAGACAAACCCTTTAATCTGGCAAAAAAATGGCCCAGTTTATGCATAAAACTAGGGTGTCGACTTCAGCTCCATCACATTTCGCAATGCTACACATACACATATAGAATGACATTTCTGCAGCCCCATTCTCTTGTCAACTGTGTATTGTCAACTGTGTATGCAGTAACAACAATTTCTCGCATGCTGAAGTAGACATTTTCCTAATGGGCAAATAAAGTTGCACAGGCCAAACACCAAAGTTCATTGACACAAGGAATCTTCATCTGGAACGCACGGGTTCTGCAGTAGTGTGCACTAACACTTTACAACATGGAGCACTTATCTCCTAGTAAAGCAACATACTGAAACAAAATTATGGATTGCCTGCTTATTTAGGATGAAAAAATAATGCAGCAAAGAGCTGAATCCTTAGAAATAAATAGTGTTCTTATTCCACAGTTTAAAATTATACAACACCTAGTACCACATGGTTTTCAAAAAACCTCTGAGAACTGGAGGAAGATTTCAAGTTCCCCAATATATTTGAAAATGATCTTTGAGAACTCTTACTTAAGTTTCCTTGAAAAGACTGTTTAAAATATCAATATTTTACTTTAAAAATCAAGCAGCTGTCTTTCCTTTTACAGCTCTCTTTCTAGATCTAAATCGCTAAAGACAAAAATATTTTTAGTTGGCAATTCCCCTAACAGAAATGCTTGCATAACTGTGGGCATGTCTAGACATTCATTAGTATGTTTTAGGTAATGCACATTAAATCTAGTACCTCTGGGCGTTTTTTTACACATGCGTGTGCTGCAGTACTGGACACTTTAAAAAATGGCCAGTACTGCAGTGCATACATTTGTATAAGTGACAAAATCTGCCTCAGTGCTGAGAAAATGGTGGCAGTGAGCTTTTGATCTAAAACACACCACCACCATTTTGTCAGTGTTGACACACATTTCATCATTTATACAAACACATGCGATGCAGCACGGGATTTCTGTGCATCAGAGCAGATGGAGGTACATGTATAAATGCCCTCCATTGTGAGGTACTAGAAAAATGTGCATTAGCTAAAGAGCATGGCTTTTTGTGATGCTTTAATGTGGATTAAAGCGCATATGTAGACATGCCTGCTATTTTAAAAACAAATTGAGAGCAAAAGGTCAAATTCTATCCCAAGCAGAATTTCCACCTTAAAGTGTGTGATATTATATATCGCATCTGCAGAGAATAATCCAAGTTTTGCCTGCTTACCTCATACTTTCTAAAATAAGGATTTTATCCTCACCCATTTGCTCTGCAGAACCTTCACCAACATAGCAGAGAAATCTTGTTATCTGTTACCTTTATTAATGGCACTGGAACCAAAAATGACATACCAGGTCATACTGTCACTTTATAGTCTGGTGCTGACCATTAGAAAGATGTTTTAAACATGTGAAGCATGAAAAAAAGGTTATCTAACCATTTTGATACAAACAATGGCTGCTTTACAAGTCACTTTGCAGGAAATTACTACAAGTGCAATTACTACTATTAAGGCATACCCTTGAAACTACAATACATTTTTTCAGGTTGGGATTTTCTAAAGATGTTTAAAAGGAAACAGATAACCAAATCCTATGGATTTTCACTGGAGCTTGGATACCTAATTTCTGTGGGACCTTTGACAATTCAGCTTTAAAATGCAAACTGCAAGGTTTGCTTTGTGTCTGTTAGTGTAAGATCAGCTTCTCTTGCAGGGGAAGCGTAAGCTTAAAATCAGGAACACCTAAAATAGGTGAGACAAATGAGCTACTCAAATACCAGTTAGACATGAACACAGCTGCCAGCTCTTGCAGGAAAAACAGAATTCTAATTCTTGTACTGGACAGACAAATAGGAAATTGCCTACAAAACAGTTACCTATACAAGATTTACCTATAAGATTTAAAATAATCCCTGGGATGCTTTCTGATTCAGATTTAGGAACTCAGAGACAAATAATCTTGAAGTCTTTGATTTCAATACAATTGCATCAGTTCACACCAAGAGAAGCTCTGGCCTGTCATTTTTTTCTTTTGACATTTTATTTCTCTTTCAACATATCATAGCTAGAATCCATAAAAAGGTGTCATTGTCTGATAGAAGCACAAATTTAATGACATGTTATTTCTCAGTGCCAGCTCAGGCATGTTCCCATGCATGTCCATTTGGTGTACTTTCCATACATAACAGGGTACAGCCCATAAACCCACTTCCTCTTGAGGAAATGAGCATGTTCTGTATGATTTTTTAATCTAATTGAGCCCTTGGTTTTTTTCTCTCTCTTTTTTTTTTTTTAATAGGCTAAATGCTACAACGATGACAGTAGACCGGGAATGCAGCTGCTGCGTGCCACTCACACAGCATAGAAAGGAACTGAAATTACCGTGTCCAGACCCAGATAATCCTGGAAAAAGGCTTGTTATGGATATAACCATATTTGGTGGCTGCACATGTAGCTATGATGGATGCAGACTCTAGTTATCCCTTGATACACTTGCTTGAAAAGAATTTTTTTTAATCTAATAAAATGACTAATAACTTACATTTCAGACAATGACTGTTCAATACTATGACCTGTTGTTTGTACTGATATTGATTTAGATGGGATAGCCACATGAGGAGAAAAATTGGGCACTGCTCAGTGTTAAGAAACAATGTAAGAGTGATATGAATAATTTATTCCTAATTTTTTTTGGTAGAGGGCAGAAAAAAGGGGAGGCAGGGAGGGCAACTCTGGAAGCATCTGGTTTGCTCAGGGCAATAATTTAACTAAAGGCTGAAGATTGGCCTGACTAATAATGTACTGTATAACACTAATGGGGATTTCATTAAAAAGTGTAATATATTTAACATTGGGGGGGGCGTTGTTTGTTTGTTTGGGTTTTTTTTAAACTGGTTGCTTTGTTTGACTGGGTCCAGAAGTGCAGGCATGTGTGATTTGTGGTGCTGTAAAGCTCTGTAGCACCCCAAGCCTCATTCCTGACATGTTAAAACATGCCCTGCACTATCGCAAATTTGCAGCATGGAGGCAAAATTTGCTAGTGGGAAATCCCAGTGGAAAGATAAATAAATAAATAAAAAAGTCACGCAGTGCACACCACAGGAACATGCAGTGGCAGACATAGCAGAGGCTCAGTCCTTCAGAGATGCTCTGGCTGCTGGGCAGAGTGTCTCCCCTTTGTTATTTCTACCCCAGCTCATCTAGCATGTCGGGAGCTGAGAGAAGCAAGGAGAGTAATTTGCCCGAGGTGGCACATGCATGCGCAGTGGCAAAGAGTAGTGATAAATTTGTTCTGCTATTTTTACTGCTGCAAGTGCATGTCCCTGCACAGGGGCACGTGTCCTCTGTGCTCAAACTGATTTTGTTGGAAGGTCCTTTTCATGGCAAGCAGTTGTATTTGTTTTGGAAATTACATTCTGTTTTCTATTTTCCCCATGAAATGGATAGCCAATTTTTATAGCAATGACACCTGAAGCAGCTGCAAAGAAAACAAACAAACAAAGACTTAGTGCTTGTCAAGACATTAGCAAATTATGAACAGGTTCAAAGTATACACTTATGAGAGATGACAGTATATTGGGGTAGAAGTGAAGGTACCATGGCTGACTGTTCAAGAGGGAGCTAGAAAAAAAGTGAACAATTTTGGAGTGCTATTGAGCTGAGTAAGTAAAAAAAAAAAAGGGCAACTCAAAAAAAAAAAAAACCCAAAAAAATCCAACCCAAGCAGAGTCAGCACTTAGGAAGTGCTTGTTAGTAAGGTATTTGTTAACAGTTCATAGAATTTACTGGTGCTAGAATGTGTGCTGCTAGCTGGAATAATAAGCTTGGTGAATTTGAGCTTGTGAGAGGGACTTAGTGATTTTCTAGGAAGAGTTTTGTAGGAAGAGGAGAGATGTACTTTTATGAACCAAACAGAAGTAAGCAGGTCTTACAACTAAGAATCTTAAAATCCAAAGAATGTATAACAAGTGGCTAGTCTAGGGCAAAATGCAGAGGGTCTTTGTTTTAGAAAGGCAATCCAGCTGTAGAGCTGCCCCAGCCCTGCTGCATGCCCAGCCACGGGCAGGCAATGCAGAGCCGGCATGGAGCGACACCACACTCACCCAAACCCTCCCCCATACAGCTCCACAAACCTCACACCCCTGCCCACATACACCCATATGCCTCTGGGAGGAGCTTACTAATATGCACACCCCACCCCCAGCCATCCTAACCCTACACACACCCCACAGCCCCCAACAAAATCCATACCCACCCACACCTCCCCCACACCCAGAATATACAAGGGTAAGACTTCATTTTGAGCTACTATACAATCACATCTCTATATACACACCATGCAAACAAACACAAAGTCAGAAAATTTTTTTAAATAAAATTAAAATGTTAGTTGTCATTGTTTTATTTTTAGTACATAATTTGTTTTTTCCCCCCAGTTCCAACATGGCACAAAAACCCTTTCCAAAAGGAGTACTTCCAGGGGCAAGGGAAAGAACTTCAGACAGCAAATGTCAGGGGGTCAGACTTCTGGTCCCAAGATAGCAGTCAAGAGGCAGGGCTACCCTTGCAGCCCTCAACAGCTCACCAAAATTCATCAAGCATCCCTCCAGCCAAAATAATTGCCAGCCCCTGGGCTAGTCCATTGAGGACATCTTAAAACATAGTCTCTGAATCTGGGTAAGACAGAGGGTCAATATGTACCTTATAAGCCAACTAAATCTACTACTACTAAAACTAAAACTACGTTGGTTAGCACTACAGAAGAAAAAGACTTGGGGGTCATCATTGACCACAAGATGAACATGAGCCTCCAATGCGATACTGCGGCTAATAAAGCGACCAAAATGCTGGCGTGCATCCATAGATGCTTCTCGAGCAAATCCTGGGACGTCATTCTCCCCTTGTACTCGGCCTTGGTGAGGCTGCAGCTGGAGTACTGCGTCCAGTTTTGGGCTCCACAATTCAAAAAGGATGCGGAGAAGCTTGAGAGAGTCCAGAGGAGAGCCGTGCGCATGATCAGAGGTCAGGAAAACAGATCTTACGATGACAGGCTGAGAACCATGGGGCTCTTTAGCCTGGAAAAGCGCAGGCTCAGGGGTGATCTGATGGCCACCTATAAGTTTATCAGGGGTGACCACCAGGATCTGGGGGAACGTTTGTTCACCAGAGCGCCCCAAGGGATGACGAGGTCGAACGGTCACAAACTCCTGCAAGACCGTTTCAGGCTGGACATAAGGAAGAATTTCTTTACTGTCCGAGCCCCCAAGGTCTGGAACAGTCTGCCAGTGGAGGTAGTTCAAGCACCTACATTGAACACCTTCAAGAGTAAATTGGATGCTTATCTTGCTGGGATCCTATGACCCCAGCTGACTTCCTGCCCTTTGGGCAGGGGGCTGGACTCGATCTCCCGAGGTCCCTTCCAGCCCTAATGGCTATGAAATCTATGAAATCAGAAATGCATAGCATAACACTTTTGTAAGGAATGGCTTATTTTATCAGATGCTATGATTAAACAAGACACTACTTACAAAAGCTTATAAACTAACTAAATCAGAGGTGCATAAGTTGCAAATACACTCTGCCTTCTGTTGACTTCTGTCAAACACTGACTTACATCTCCAAGTTCTAAAAAGTATTAGACCTTCACTATGTCTACAGATGGGGACATCAGTATCTCAGACCATTTCTCAAACAAAGACTTACGGCACTATACGATGAAAGCTTTGGACAAATACTAATCAGAGACTCATGCTCTTGTGTCATCCTGTTGGTCAAGCTAGAACATACCAATGTGAATCCTTAAGATTTGATGTCCTAAGACCTGATAGCCTTTGAGACATTTCACTTGCCGAAAACTTAATTCCTTCGTCACTACTTCCCTTAGCCTCACTTATGCTAATTTGGCCTAAATTCAGGTTTAACACAAGATCTACTAAAGCTACTAGAATGCAAGCTAAAAGGATTCAAGCTTAACACAAAAGTCTACAGGGCTAAAACTTTTGGCTGGAGCATGTTAGAAGACTCAACAACTGGGAGGCAGATAGCTCTCAAATCACCTTGGGAAATATTTTGGGAGGACACGAGAAAGGTGGTCACTTAAATCACACCTGCTTTATAAATGAAGGTTGCACAGAGTTGTAGGAGAATTTGACAGTATGCCGTGATGGTGCCAGTTGTGAAACATTCTTGTGGGAGTTGAGGGTATGAACATAGCCTGTGAAGGTGAGGGGGACCCAATTTATAGATACCATGCCCAACCAATTTTGCAGCACACTATTGAATATCAATATGTTTGCATTTGTAATGTTAGACCCAAGGTATCCATCAGAAGAGTCCCAGCTGATGTTCAGCAGTTTGAAAATGGATTTTATTAGCAGCGAAGTGATGATCCACATAGCCCTTCAGCGACTTTAAGATGAGTAAGAAGTGTTTGGTCTTTTTAAAAACACATACATGAAAGCAAAGTGACAGAGGAGGGCACAGCTTGTGCTAATTCTACTATGCATTAGCACAACAGCACAGCTTTTGCCATGATGCATTAATGCAGGGGTTTTCAACCGGGGATACTTTGGAAGGCCCCCGGGGGTATGTGGTAGTGGTGCAGAGAAGCCATCAGCACTTCCGGTTTTGCTGCCGCACCAGCGGACCCCCCCCTTCCCTGCTTGACCAGCCACTGGGGGTACCCCAACCAAAAAAAGTTGAAAACCCTTGCACTAATGCACAGCGGAATTAATCTATTGCACATTTTAATATTTCATGTACATGTGCCCAATAAAGACTTCATCACTTCATGTACTTAGATGAGACTCCTGAACAGTATATGCCGAAGAGTGAAACATGCTGATATGTTATTGCTATAGTCTAAGAAAACCAGGGGCAAAATGTTGGACATGCTACCTCCCATCCCACAGCTACCAGGCCAACTACCACCTTCTCCAAGATTCTGGAACTTAGAAATACCGAATTCTCCACTCAGCAGAAGAGACTTAGTACCTTCCAGCAATCTGTGAAAAGTGATCAGCTATGTATCCTTCCAAAACAGACTACGCTGAGACGCTGCATTCTTCACTGCACACCTAATCATGGGTATCTGGTGCCTCTCGAGTCAGGGGGAGTCCCCCACGGCTGATCTCACTCACTGTAAAAGCAGCCGTGCTACTTCCGAAACTCCCGCGGCCGCTTCTGCTGGCAGCACCACTCCCCAGCCAGCACTCCCACCTGCCCCCCTGCCACACAGGGAGCATGGTCTGACAGGGGGTGCACTGGCATCTAACAATTAAAGCACTACAAAATGGTACTTCTGAAAATTGAAGTACTATTTTGAAGCGTTTCACTTTCAGCTCTACACATACACAAACACAGCACAAGGAAACAAAGTGATGCTGGAGCCAGATTTATCCTCCCAGCTCTCGCTTCCAGACCCTTAGGGCCCTGACTGACTTCAGAGCAGAGATCCTACAGCCTGCATCCCTTTTACTCTTCCCCTCCAAGGGGGAAGAGGAGAGGTTCAATGGATTTGGTCACCCCCAACCTGCCTACTTTTCTTCTAGTCTCTACTCTCCTCTACCTGTGATCTTGGGGGAAGGGGGGGAAAGCAAATTGAGAACCTAGAACGGTGGTTCTTGACCATTTGCCATAGTGGGCCACAGTTGCAGCTCTCACAGCCATAGTGGGCCACACAACTTGCTTCCCAGGTGTCCATTGAAAAAAAATATTTTAATAGGATGTCACATGGGCTGCACCAGTGTGTTGATTGGGTCACATGTGGCCAGCGGGCTGCAGGTTGAGAATCACCAGGCTAGAGCAAAGCCAATTACTGCAGCCTGCTTTACTGCCCCCGGTGGAAACATGTTCTTCCTTTGGGCAGCCTTTTCAAGCAGGTTTCACTTGGAAACTATTTCTATTTCTTATCTGTCCACACCTTCTCATGCTCAGCTCTCTAAAATTTCATCAGATAGTACACTTGGGCATGACATTTCTGGATTTTAAAACAAACCTAACTTGTGGGATTTATGCCTTGGGCTGAAGGCATGGAAGTAAACTGTCATCCTGGTCTCTGCAGAGTGACTGGTTCTAAAGTGACAATCCACCAATCAGACAAGTAAATTGTTGAACCAGCCCTGTTGTGCTTGAGCTTGAAATAAAATACCGGGATTTATTGCCAAATAAGTCTCTAGAACTGAAGGGTCTGGTTAAGCCTGCTGAGCTTAGAAAGATAAAGTAAGAAGTGGCAGGAATTTCTGGGGCCAGAGGCCAACATGTATTTTAGAGCTAAAATCTGCAAGAGAACAATGATGGATTAAGGGATTACTCTGACCAGCAATCATTTCTCCTCCCTGATAGAAAGAAAAAAAGGGCTTTCGCATTTTTCCTTCTTGCCCAGGCTTACCCCGATACCTCCAGCACTGTACCATTTGATACTTCTGCCATTACAAATTGGGTGCCTTCCACAAGCACCCTTTCTGGGCACACAGGCCAACTATCACCACCTAGCTGAAAAAAGTTGACACAACATAACATCATTTCTCCAATGCTCTTTTCAGCTGAACAATCTTACTTTCAAAGTTACTCAACTGTGGTATTCCTTGGCCCCCACCTTTGCTTCAACACCATCCTCCCAGAATTCTTCTACCTGCCCCACCATCACTGACCCAACTTGCCACTGCAGCTTCCCTTTTCTCTAGCCTTCTTTCATGCCATAGTCTTCCCAGCCTCCCTTCCTCAAAACTTGCTACACTCTGGGCTTTTCTTCCTCTCAGTGTAGACAGACTCTCACCTGCCTAACTCAAAGCTGGCTAACTACCACCATCTACATATATGCCAACCTTTTTGGCAGGCATGTCACAAGGTAAGCCCAAGATATTAAGTGCACTCTAATCCCATTCCCCTCCCAAGTCTGTTGCTGTTTCCTGCTCTCTCTCAGATCTGCCTTATGCCACACAATCTAGTGTCTTCCCATGCCAAAGGTTAGCTACCCCTGAGATATACTACCACTTACAGCTACTGCAAATGAATTCCTCCTCAAGTTCCACCTAGAATTCCAATATGGAGTCCATCTTCCCTATATAAACTGGTGAGTCTTCACATTTTTCAGGCCAAGTCTCAAGGTCCATGTCTATCATCCTTTACTGTATTTGGATACTTAGCTTTCTCAGTCTTTGGAATTCTTATGCATTTTTCTTCTTAGTTTCTTCCATTTCTCTTGGGAGATCCTCTGTTCAAAAGTAGCAAAGTTTTGCTTCTCAGACTATGATTTGCCTTCTGCAAATGTGTATGAGTTTGAGTAAGGCATAGGGAAGCTGTTAATTTGTTTTGAACTCTTAATTAGTGCCTTCTAATGCGATTAAACACGTCTAAAACATATCTTTTGTTTGCCACACAATTTAAGTTCAGGAAACCCTCCCCCACCCCAAGATATTGATAGTACAGTAGTGTTTGTTTTTCTGAATTCCCATTAGAGAAAAGCTATCCTGACCCTTTAAATCATTTAAAAGTACCTAACAGAGCATTACCAAAGTCAGAAAGGTACACTTTAAAAAAATTTGAAGGAACACAAAACTATTAAATTATCATCATCCTTTACAGGGATAGAAACACAGAGAAACAAACATCAAATCCAAAAACACAAGTAGTGCCAACACTCCAGTTTCCTTAATCACGAGCTTAAAGGTTAAATGCATGCTCCCTATCCTGGTGCATGTCCACAAGGGGCCAGCAGGGGAGATCATGCTTAGGGGCAACCAACACAGGTTCATTAGAGGCAGGTCCTGTTGACCAACCTGGTGGCCTTCTACGACCAGGTCACCAAATCCTTAGATGTAGGGGTAGCAGTGGACATAGTCTTCCTGGACTTTCAGAAGGCCTTCTACACTCTCACCCCACTCTTACTGAAAAACTAGGGGACTGTGGTGTCGACACCTACGCAGTCAAACGGGTCACTAACTGGCTGGAGGGCCGTACCCAGAGAGTGGTGGTGGATGGGTCATTTTTGACTTTGAGGGATGTGGGCAGTGGGGTCCCGCAGGACTCAGTCCTCAGGCCCGCACTATTCAACACCTTCCTCAGTGACTTGAACAGGGTGCTTTTTACCCCCTTGTCCAAATTTACTGACGAGACTAAGATGTGGGGGGATGTAGGCACACTAGACAGGAGGAATAGGCTGCAATCAGACCTAGACAGGTTACGGGGTGGGCGGATGAGAACAGTGCAAGGTGCTACACCTGGGGAGGAAGAACCAGCACCATACCTACAGGTTGGGGAACTCCCTTCTCAGCAGTGCAGAGGCAGAAGAGGATCTTGGAGTCATCATTGATACCAAAATGAACATAAGCCTGCAGTGTGGGAATGCAGTCAGTAAGGCTAACTGCACCTGGTCATGCATCCACAGATGCATCTCGAGTAGGTCCAAGGATGTGATCCTTCCCCTCTATGCAGCACTGGTCAGGCCACAGCTAGAGTACTGTGTCCAGTTCTGGGTGCCGCACTTGAGGAGGGATGTGGACAACATGGAGAGGGTCCAGAGGAGGGCCACTCGCATGATCGGGGGGGGCAGCAGGGCAGGCCCTACGAGGAGAGACTGCGGGATCTGAACCTGTTCAGCCTCCACAAGAGAAGGCTGAGGGGGGGAATCTAGTGGCCTATTACAAACTAGTCCAAGGGGACCAGCAGACACTGGGGGAGTCCCTGTTCCCCTGACCACTACCAGATTTGACTAGAAATAATGGTCACAAGTAGATTCAGTCCAGACATCAGGAGGTGCTACTTCACTGTCAGGTTAGGATCTGGAACCAACTTCCAAGAGAAGTGGTGCTGGCTCCTAGCCTGGGGGTCTTTAAGGGGAGGCTGGATATACACCTTGCTGGCATTGTTTGACCCCAGTACTTTTTCCTGCCATGGCAGGGGGTTGGACTTGATGATCTGCTCAGGTCCCTTCCGACCCTACTAACTATGAAACTATGAAAGCACACTAATTATTTCATTCTCCTTCTCTTAAATGTCATGTGAAGCATTGTTGCTGGAAATATTAAAATTTGCTGCTATTCCTCAGTTTTGCCAACACCAAAGTAATTTGCTAGATAAAGTGTCTGACCATTTCCCAAATTCTTAATTATCCCACTTTCATCATATCATTAAAGTCACCGAATTATTGAACAAAGTTAACATACCCACTCGCTACAAAACCATATGGGGGGAATAAGATGCTGGCCCCCTCTACAAGTTGCACGTATTGCAATTAACTAGTTAATTGTGCAATTACCTTAAGACAAGCTACACATGCAAAGTAGTGACCACACCATAAAAAGCTCTAACCAGCTATTAAAGGTAGACCTAAAAAATGTATGCTAATTTTATAGCTGGTTGCTAGTGAGCTTTAATCTGCATGCATAGTAGGGGCTCCCCTGCAGCTGGGAACCTTGTGAGCTGATGGGTCTCCCAGCTGCAGAGGTGCACTGTGCCCAGTGCAAAACACCCAAGCCTTGGGGATCATGGCTGACATGATCCCTAAGGCTCATAAGTGTATGAAACCCCAGTCCACATGGGGCTCAGTTCCAGCTTTGTCAGACATGCAGTTTGGACCTGATAGGGCACCCAGTCCCAGCTATACCTTACACAGCTGGGACCAAGAATCCCTACAACTGTGATGGGGTTTCCCAGATGCAGGACCTTGCTTCTAACCAGTGCAGGGTCCCACAGCACCAGGATTGGGCTCCCCCAGCACCAGCAATAAGGTGCAGTGGGATCTAGTGTGTGATCCCACATTCAAGTTCCCTGCTAATCATGTATGGCATGACAGAAGGCATGACTGTGTGGATCACACACTAAATCAAATCCAGCCTCTACCTGCACATGTAAAGAGGGCCATTTAGTAGTCAAGTTTTGTTTTCTGCTTCAAGTGTCAGCCAAAGGCAATGGCTGTTCCAAGGAGTGGTCCAAAAAATAAATAAATAAACAAATGAGAGAGAGGAGAGAGCCTATATTGCCTTATGTGTTCTTATCTAAAATCTTTGAAGACATTTATTTCAACAGTTTGTGCTCTGCTCCCTTTTCAATGATGTTACAGCTCAAATTATAGGGGTGAGCTTTATTTTTATTTCACAGTTTATGGATTGAAAGTGTAAAATGTCTAATTACCGATAGTTACATGCAGAAGAGAAGGGGAAGAAGGGTTGGAAGCTTACTGATGTTAAGCTTACCAGTGAATGAAAGTTTTCAGAAAGGTAGACAGACACTGCCCCTATCCAAACCTTTCAAACCAAATAGCGTTACCTACTAACTGGTGGGGAAACTAAACTACATTATATTAGAAGTGGCAAATCCCATTTCCCAGACAAAATGCAATACCATATTAGAAATAAAAGTATATGTAGTACATTACTTGGGTTCAATTTGCTTTTACATACATACATACTTTTCCTGTTTTGGGGTTGGAGGTAATACTGAAGACCACAAAGATTTCAGTTTACTGTTCTAGCCATTTATTTTCCATTGAATGATATATATTTTGATGAATTTGTTTTGCCAGTATCTTTATAGAGTCTTAAGAAAAAATATCCACTTAATTTGGCGGAATTATATTTATAGAAATGAAAACAGCCACCATAAAATGTCACACATTGGAGCATAGGTCAAAAAGTGCATAATTTTAAATCCATCTTGCTGTTTAGTTCTCACATATCAATGACTAAAATACTGTATGTTTAACAATAATACTGTTTTCACTGCAGAAACAACCATCTCTGCTTGAGAGGATGCATCATACACTTTGGTAAAAATCAAATCATTCCACAAAGCAAACAAGTATTTGTTAGTTCTGCTCTCAGCACTGCTTGTATGGCTCAATGAGCCATGTCTTCCAATGCAGATTTGGACACTGTCCAGAGGTGTTTCATTTAGTACAGCTACTATAAAGAGTGATTTACCTTTCTGCTCTCCTCCCTATATTTAAATGCACAATTCACCACAGTTTGAACCAAACCAAAAATGGACTAGAGATAGTACATAGTGTGTCTCAAAGTATCTAACAAGAGCACAGGATACAATTTCCAGAGGAACAGATGCACAATATAATTTTAAGGATGAAATAGCAGCTCTTCCTTTGCACCTGCTGCAGGTTTCACTTTAAAACAGAGCTTGGTTTATACATTTCACATTTTTATAAACATAGCAACTGACAGCACAGAGAACAAAGACATGAAAATGAGACCATTAAAAGGACTTATGGGAGACCCCCTCCTGTGAAAGGCATATTTGGGACATCACTGGGACTGGATGCAGTTATCTATCCAGTGTCAAAAAAGGGGCTACAGGAGATGCTAGTGAACAATTTCCAAGAAGGGCTAGCAATTCTAATGCCCCACAGGAGATGATTGTAAGAAGAAAAGGACCAATTTTCAGAGAACAGGGGGTTCAATACTCTTTCAAACCTGGCCTTTGCTTATATAGTTTTAACTTGGGCATTCAAAAGCGTGTAGCATCTAAAAAGTAACTGGACACATTTGACAAATCTCAAATCTTGTCCTTCAATTTCAGTAAACATTCAGGTATATCACTGGATCCCAACTGAACCAAGTTTGCATAATGTAGTTCCACTGCCTGAAGTCATGCAAGACATTTGTAGTGTTCAGGCACTCTTTCATGCACAATCCATTTTTTACACAGTGCACTAGACTGCATGGCAGAAGCCTTATTTAGCACGCAGTCTCAACACAGTACTATAAATCACACCACTGCACAGTTGGTTGCACATGAACTGTTGCTTGTACCTTCAGCAAGGGGAGACATTTCTTTGTGTTCAATCCATCTTGCACATATTTCACAATAGTAATCAATACTCAGTTTTAAATGCAGATCCCAACGGCCTAAGCTGTAGTAACCCTTGGTGTAGGTCTGACAGATGTAATAAGACCATCTAACAATTTGTTCAGAGGAACTGCAAACCTTTGCTGCTATAAGACAGTAACAATGCATATTGTCATGACAACCACTGTAAAAGCCAAATGCTTATGACCTTTCTACTCTACCTCAAAAGAAACCAACATATAGGTAATATGCCTGGTAAAAGATTTTAACCACTGCTAGAAGACAGGGCATTGTAACAAAAGCCATTCACCCACTAGCATTCTGGTCATAGAACGTGAGAAAAAAAAAATATCGTTTTAAAGTTAGATCTTTTAATCTTTTAAAGAATGAAGACTATTGTGCTGTGCATAGCCACTTTGATGGGTTAGACAGAATGACTCCCACCTCTTACCCCTCCCATTTTCTCTTTGTTGCAAAAGTCACTATCACTGACTCTGGACAATGAAAGCAGGGAAGAGCATCTCTCACTAAATTTGACAGGGAACAGAAAAAACACAAATGGACTTTCTACCCTCCTGTGTTTTTTAGTCCAACAGAAACAACTGAGAATGACTAAAATTAGTCAAGCTGAGGAAATTAGACTTAGTCTTTTAAATTTTTTGGTCCTAAAAATTGTCAACTGTGCATTTCTGCACAGCAATGCTATACATTTAATGTGATGGCATTTTGTTCAACAAGATTAAATTTATACCTTGGACTGTCTTCCCTGGCTAGCAAAGACTACAACAGTGCCTTAAAGGCACTTCACTCATAAAATTCAGTTTCCCACACTTATCCCATCTGGCCATCTAAATCTAGAGTAGTTAAAAAGAGTCATTCTAGTGTCAAACTAACATCTGAACTAAGCTTAGTGTATTACATTTGGTTTCTTTTAGCTCAAAGCAGAAAGGTGCACTTAAAGGCACTAAGGCAGAATGCTCCCAGCAACTTACAGTGGAGTTTCAAATTAAAATGCACAGTTATCACACTTAAAGATGGCTTCCCTTAAAAAGTCCACCGCTGAAAAAAAAAACAAAAAACCAAAAAACACAGGATGCCTCCATTTGTATAGCAGAAGCTAAAAAGCCATGATTTTTATCTATAAAAAGTCGTTTTATACTGTACATTTTATAGTCTTGATTTCAAATGAAGGGACAAGTCCTTTTAAGGCAGGGAAGTTACATGTTACAATACTCAGACATTGGTATACAAGACATTTATTTGCAGTAGGATGGAGGACAACAATGGAAGAAATGGAGACAAAAATTGGACCAATCTTTTACTATTAAAACTGTTCTGACAGCAGTTCACATAACCTCTGAGATACAGCTTCTTTACTTGTTCGTAGGGTAAGCCTGTACATCTGAAAGAGAACAGGACACTATTAAAATAGTAAATGAGAATTCAGATGGACTGATCAATAAAACTAATGGAGTTAAAAATTAAAGTTTCATTTGGTAGCAAATAAAGACAGCATATAATTATTCTCAATATTAGGCATAAAGATCTTTAAATGGTCAGTCATTCATTGTGCTCGAGTAGTCTTCCAGGAACAGCTTTTTACCTCAGTCATCAATGTATCATCCCACTAGGCTTCCCCCAGATCTAACCGTTCTACAATTCATAGCTTCTCCTTTCCCAGACATTTTAGATTCTTGCCATCTTTCTTTAGTAAACCAAGACAAGATGCTTTGTCAACAGAACTGCCTTTGAGCAAAATTTGAAGCG
The DNA here is from genome assembly GCF_052110815.1 of Crocodylus siamensis. Lineage (NCBI taxonomy): Eukaryota > Metazoa > Chordata > Crocodylia > Crocodylidae > Crocodylus > Crocodylus siamensis. Next base: position 178,315,636 of record NC_143396.1, on the reverse strand, counting down.
TTGTCTTCCTCATAAATAATTTACCTTTTTTTTAAACCACTGAGACTCAAAACCCTTAAATCTAGGGTTTCTTGAAGTCTAGGCACCACAAAATTTGAACAGGCAGCAAGTATATAATCTCAGATCTTACACAGTAGAAAAAGCATTGTTCCCGCAGTTTTACCTTCTGCAGATTGACCGTTTATAAAAGCAAAAGGTTTTCTTTTCAGTTAGAAAAAAAGGAAATAAATGACAGTTTGAAACATTTTCATGTCTGAGTAATGTAATAATCTTCAAGAGGGTATCAAAGAGATCAGTAGAAATGTGGTGCACTTTTACAGTAGAAGAGATGCATCTTTATGGTAAGTTTTCCAGAGCAAAGCCTCAGGGCAACTCAGAATGTGTACAGTAGAAGCCGCCACTGGAAGTTGAAAAGCAAGCTTGACTTCCAGTAGATTAAAGCCACAACCAGCTGCGTCTCACTCTATTTTTTTACTCCATTTGCCATGTCCTTGTGACATTTAGCAGAATTCACAGATTCGTTGGAATCTGACAGGCCGTGCCATGAGCATTTCTGGTACGGCCTTGAACTTGCAACTTCTGGGCTCTCAGCTGTACACCCTAGGTGGCTGGGGTGGCATGGGCACTATTAATTTACTGACAACTAAGACGACATCAGTAGCTACTTTTGTTCAAGATGCATCTGTACAGCTGCATTGTATCAAAATAAGTCTTGTCCATTTATTTCAAGTTCAGGCTCATTCAGCCTGCAACTATAAAAAGCAAAATACCTGTGCCTGCAGGTTGGGTTCAAGACGCAGCAAACACCCAATCTGGATAGTTTTCGTATGTATTATGCCAGCACCAACAAAATTAGCAGGGTTGGGGTCTACCTCTTCCAGCAGGGCAGAACCAAAGCCAATGATCTATCAGAGAAACACAGAACAGATGCTTTATTTATCAAGACACTGGTGGAGCAAAGCAGAAGTACAGAGTAAGAATTTCATCAGAGTTCTAGGCCAATTCACCAAAGCATGACCACAGCATAATTCACTCACATAACTAGGAGATTTGTATTCAAAGCAAATAGGACTTCGAACCAATGTTAACCCCCAAAATTTCACAATCTGAGTTTTTAGGATGGCTGTGTCCCACCACTCCAAGTTGTTTCAGAAACAGCAAGAGAATTTACACAAAGAGACCTCAGTAGCAAAGTCTCCAAATTCAAATCACAAATCTGTTCCTTACCATAGTTTTGAAAGCTGACATTTTTTCTTGGAGACAACTGCTTCATGAGATATCAACCATCACCCTCCAGTAGAAAGTAGCATATGAAAGTTTCTTCAAAAACAATGCCACAGGTGAAGTTCCTGTTAGCTTACAATTGTTTCAAGGCTCTTTAAAAAGTGGTTAAGATTTTTAGAATGGATACCTCATTTTGCAGATTGCTCAAAAATCTATAGACTACTGATTCTCAACCCTGTAAGACTCAATGCACCCCATGTCAGACTCGAGGCACCCCTCCAACTTTTGAGTTGAGTGGCACCCCATTTCAAAAACAAAATTTATTACAGAGCTTGCCTCCTTGCAGAGGGGACAGGCAGTGGAGGTAGGGCAGCAGCTAGGTAGAAAGAGCCTGAGCCTGCCCTTATCTGCTTATCTTTTCATGCTTCCTTCAGTACACTTCAAGGGATCTCACAGCAGCCCAGGGTGTCTGGAGCCTCTGGTTGAGAATCATTGGTATACAAAAAAAGTGCGCGCTGAAAAAAAGTGTGATTGCATCTATTAATAGCAAATTTGCCTTATGGGTTTCAAACTCAATTAACATGACCCAAATATCCTGAAGATCAAAAGACAACCATTAAAATTTCAGCACCAGGACAAAACAAACAAACAAACAAACAAACAAACAAACAAACAAACAAACAAACAAACAAACAAACAAACAAACAAACAAACAAACAAACAAACAAACAAACAAACAAACAAACAAACAAACAAACAAACAAACAAACAAACAAACAAACAATAAATGACATTGTCCCGCTACCAAGTGGTGTTTGTTAAAATACCATGGTAATACCTACTTTTGCTTTTGTGATCTCTGTATCCATTGGATGTTTTGCTTTAAAGATGTTCTGTACTTCTTGCTTTGGACTGTGAGAAAAAGATACAAACAAACAAACAAACAAACAAACAAAAGGTGACTCATGTTATGCACTTCACATTAGTATTTATTGACGTCATACCACTAACAAGGTACCACTCATACACCTTAAATAAGGAATAAGCCTGCCTTCCCTCCTCCTCCCCCCGAAACACACACACTTTCCCTGAGGAACACAGCGTGCTCAAATCTTACCTGCTCAACTGCTTCCAACGCTGGAAGAAGTCTTGAGAAGACATCTCTGTAGGCTGAAAAAATTTATTCAGCGTGATGGGCAGTTTTACAGAAAGATTCTGAAGTGTTCCCCCATACCTAAGTTTAAGGTAGCAAATGGGTTGAATATTAACCTTTTACATGTCAAAAGCAATTTAAAGAAGTATGCTATTGAGAGGGACTAGATTCTTTTAAGAGAACGTTAACAAATTCATCCAATTCTGGGAGGGAAGAGACATTGAGGGAATACACTTTCAATGCTTAGTTCTAAGGATCTTCAAAAAGGAATTTTGTAATAAGCAAAGACAAGCCTCTGTACTCAGGAAAAAAAGCACTGCAATTCCCAAGAGAAAAGCAGTACTTCCTTTCAGATACTTATGAAGATAAGCAATTCCAGGAATTAGCATCCTAAAAGTGAACTTCAATATGGAGAATGTAGATCTGTAACCACTTGGCTTCATTCCTACATAAAGATCAAGACTGATAGCCATAAAAAAAAAACAAAAACACAATTAACTATACATTATAAAGTTCCAGGGCATTTAAATATTCTGTATTTCATATGACAAAAAGGGAAATAGGCATTGTATAAAACAATTCTAGTAGTTAACAATAGTACATCATTTCATGCAGATCTACGCTCAGATTGCATGTTTGTATGTCCTATTTCAAGAAGCTATCAAGGAGGAATCATTTTCTCTCCATGAAGAACCAATAGTTCAACATAAAAGGACTAAAGCTAGCTACTGCATTTTAAGAGAGGCTTGAGGCTCAATTTAAGTAGGTATAACTGAAGAGATGAGAATTCCAATTTGGAAAGTAGCTAAAAGTATCTAAGGGCAAGTTTTGACTTTTTGCATTCTTGTTTCAGGTATGTTTAACAACATTTCTTAAACAAATCAAGAACAGTATGTAGGATTGACCACCAGGACACATGGCTAACTAAATTCTCACTTGTGTCTTGCTTTTATACTTGTTGGGTTTTTTGTTTGTTTTTTTTAACCTTCTCTTCAGTCTTCACACCTATATCAGAGATGGCTGCAAGAATGCCACAAGTAACAATGGCAGGCTGTGTGTTGCACATGGCCAATGGGGGAGGGGCCAGCAATACAGTGGCAGAAAATGCAGAAGCAGAAAGCAGAGCATCAGACTGGGCAGGTGGCAAAAAAGTAGAGCAACGGTTGGGTCAGGGAAAGGGATCAGAGGAACGCTCAGCTTAAATTTGTGGCACACCTGCCAAAAGTTGGTCCCACTGATCTATACAGGTTTCCCCTCGCTTTATGCTGTACATGTGTTCCTGGAAAGCGGCGCATAACTTGAATTTGTGTAATGGGAATGCACTTTACAGTGCAATAAACAGGGATGCATTCCAAGACCTTGACTTTACTGGCCCCCGAGACTCATTTCTATCACTTTTACAAGACTATTTTGGTACTCTCCAACAGCAGACAGTACACACAATCACAGGCCACTATCATAATGGGAATGGCAACTACAGAAACATGTGTAGCAGACAAGCAAGGAGCACAGATCCACACAGCAGACTATTTTGGTGCACGTCACTCATGTAATACACCGCACAAAGCAGCTGACTGTGAGCTTCCACCACACCAATTCCATAGGAGTGAATTTACTTTGCATATAAAATTTATTTTTGGTATAAAAAGGGTCATCACACAAGAGCAAAACACCCCCCAAAAACACACACATACAGAACCTGCATAAAAGTGAGGGAAACCTGTACTATCCTCTGCTTAAGCAGTCATGTGAGCATCACAGGTCATTTCAGGATAAAAATTCTGTTATTGTCAAGATAACAAAGTCAAACTCACTTTTTTTTTTTTTTTTTTTTAAATAAAAATCTAAGGACTTAGGTAGATGCTATTTTTGTAGTGCTACAAAGTTTGTTGTGCTCCAAGACATGTGCACACAGCCCCCTAGCAGTTACCACAAAAGCATGTTCTCCAGCTAGGGGGTAATGGGGGTTGCTCCTCAGCTCACCCTTCCAGGTCTAGTCAGACAGGCCATGTCCTAATGATGCCACACAGGCATCAGCTGAAGTTCCCAGCAAGGTAGAGGCTAGCCCTGTCTTCAGATGCTGCCCTGTTACCAATTCAGCAATAGCTGCAACTTCTTGCCACTGGAACTGGAATAAGGGCGAGTGATGGTAAGAACTTGGACTCCATCCCTCCTCCATGCATATGGGAAAATTTGGCCACGGGGAAGGGAACTCTCCCCCACTTTATTCTACCTTTCCAAAATAAAGTTCATGTGTATTATGCAAGAAAATACAGTATAAATAAAAGTTGGTCAGTTACTTACCATGCAGTTCCAAGTAGTTTATGGAGTTTGAGGTCTTTCACAAGTTAACGGATAGAAGATGGGTCCTATCTCTGCATAGCCCTATGCTTAATGCATTGTCAACCAATGGTCCCTACCAACATTTTGCAATTGAATAATATAAAATTGTCATTGGAAATTATGTGTTTTACCTGAATTGAATGTTTAGGATTGGAGCGTCCATAAAGTCAGATATGCATTCAATGTTCACAACTTGCTGCACCTGAGCACCCCCATCCACTATGGGGTCTACTGGCTTTGTCTGAAGATTCAGGCATGAAAGGCTGTTAAGGAAATCACTTTGCAAAAAAATAAAGAAAGATTGACTGCAGTTTCTAAACCACTGCCAGTGGCTTTAGAGAAATGTTTATATCTTCTTCAGGAATAAGGTGGGAGGCCATTAAAAGACTCACAAAAAAAAGTTTTCCCCCACTAAATTAATAATTCCAAAACACAATACTGTATCAGATTTTCTTTTAAAAACTTGATGGTATACCAAGTACCATGCTAAGAAATATATTAAAGAGCTCATTTTTAAACTAAAAGATCAGTCCCAGGGTGCAGACACATGGCGTATCTATAATAGGGAGGTTATTTAAAACTGATTTAGGGCTGTACATCATAAATAGCTCTACTTCAGTGTAAAGCCAGTAGTAACTATATACTAGTCTAAGTTACAGCAGCATACATGCATGTCAGAGCTAGATACAAAACTGACTGACCTTGTATACCACTTTGTGAAAAGTACTTGCATGCTCTCCCACCACTTAGTGGGTGGCACCAATAGCAGCGCACAGTGTAACATTTCACAACAAACTGGTAGTCTGTCCACTCTAGATTCTTCTACCTTTTAATATCTTGGACAGCAAAATGTTCACATTGATACAACTTGCATGTTGCCATGCCCCCTACATGAGGAGTATTAGATACAAGAAGTCTAGACAAGTCTTATATTCTGTAGACAATGGTAACTTTAACACTATTAGACAACATGTACTTTTACTTATTTTGCAATAAATCAGCTTATATCAATACTTTCAACTAGAATTTAAGAAACCAGTAGTTAATACAGTATGACCTACTGAATGCAACTAAAGCCCAGGAACTCTCTGCTTTTGTCAATGGCCAAGCTCTGTGGCCACAAGCAATTGAAAAGCTTCTGCTTCATTTTCCCTCCTTTAGGCAAAGGTTATAGAGCCTCAGACGAGGCCCAAAGGAAATACAACTGCTCTGTACTATAGCAAATGAACCCAGTCATCACCAGGGATCCTGGTTTTCCCCAACACACACACCTTGCAGCAGTGGCTGCTACAGCAGAAGGGTCACAGAGCTGGCTCCCCCTCTGCTGTCTGCCTGCTGCAGGCTGGGGCAGGGGTGAGGCTGGCTCCCCACCAGCATGCACTCCCAGGGTGGAGAAGGGACCTGCGCACCCCCCCCCCAAACCTATACAGAGGGTGGGGGGAGGCACAGGGTGGGTGCATACTGTATGCTTGTGCTCCCCACCCCACTTTCCTCCCCCGGGGCCTCTGCAGCAGTGTGTGGGACCCAGCGTAGCAGGGACAGGCAGGAAAGCTGCTTACTTCCGTGAGCTCCGCAATGCCCTGGCAACACTTCCCCTGCAGGCAGGAGAGCAGCAGCAATGGGCATAACCTTGCGCTTCTGCCTGTGCTGCCCCCTGCACACAGAAGAAGTGTGCGCTAGGGCAGTGTGAAGCTCACAGCAGTAAGCAGCTTTTCTGCAAGGCCCTGCTGTGTCCTGCCATGCCAGACTGCACAAGCTATGCAGCAGAGGCCCTGGATGGGGGCAGGGAGCATAAACCTGCAGTGCACGCCCGCCCTGCCCACCCTCCTCACCCCAATCTGGGGGGCACAGGTCCCCTCTGCCCCCTGGGAGTGTACGCTATAGCCAGGAGCTGGCCCCAGCCCCAAACAAGCCTGGCCCGCAACGCGCGGACTGGGAACTGTGCACTATTGGCCAACTGGACTCTTGTGTGGTCTTCTGTGGTCCTGCAGGAAGCCGCACAGAGGCAAAGCCCAACCAGCCTGTTCCAGACTTCCCTGCGGTGCATGGACTGGAAACTGTGTGCTAAATCTCCCTGAGGGGGCTCCGTGCTTCCCTGAAGGGCCAATAGCACACTGCTCCAGGTCCATGCACCACCGGCCGGCCAGGCACTCCTGCAAGAAGCTGGCTAGAAGCTGAGGGAGTGGGGAGGTATTACGGAAAAAGACATGGAGTGATTGTTTGGGCACTGGCCCATGGACCTGGAGCTAGCAGTCTTTCAGGAAAGCCATACAGCGAAGTTTGAAGCCCACTAGGGCCAATAGCATGGTGCTCCCAGTCCATGCGCCACCAGCTGGGCAGACACTCATGTGGGAAACTGACTGGGGGGAAACAGGGAAGTGTTGGGGGAAGCCCCACATGGAGTACCTGCTCAGTCGGTGGGCACTCCATGTGGGGCTTCTCCCAACACCTCCCCGCTCCCTCAGCCTCCACCCACACACCTATGCCCTGCCCCCTGCCTGCCCAGCTGGATCTTCTGTCAGCCTTGATAGTCGCCCACACCTGCCACCAAGGGCCTGCCCCAAGCCCTGCCAGTGCCCCTCAGCCATGACTCCCCCCCACCCCTCCCAGCAGGTGCCCCTGCCCCCTGTAAGCTCCACTTACCTTAGGCCCCAGGAATGAACAGCGAGCCTGAGCCAACCCTTGGTTGACAAAGCCTCAGACCCTACCCCTTCTCCATGGACAGGGTTGGGGGTTTGCTGCTCTTTCTGCAATTAGCTCCTGCAGGCTGGAACTCTGCCAGCCTGCAGAGCTCTTTGCAAAAAAGTGGGAGATCTACAGATATTTCTGCTAAAAGTAAAAATCAGATTTCCCAACTATCAGGGGAAAAACAGGTGGTTTTCTCTGGTTTTCTGTGGGAAACGGAAAACCTGGATCCCTGGTCATCACCACACCGGTTCCATCAGAAAGCAAGAGTTATTTTGATCATGATGCAACTAAGCTTAAGTATTTTAGCATACCCAACAGCACTACCAATGTCGTCATTGTCAGTTGTTATATTTAGAAATCCTTAAAATTAATATTCAGGCAGTCAAACAACTGTGTCTGCACTCCAACATTCTTTTTTAAGTTGCACAAAACAATTAAATAGCGATTTAGGATGCTTTCTGTTATACAAGGAAGAATAAAATGAACCTGTTAGGTAGAGCTGGCACTTAAGCACTTTGCTTGTCTATACTTCTTGTATATTAGTTTTACCGAAATTTTTAGGTCTACTTCTAGGGGCTTTCTTCAGTCAAGTATTCCTGAAGACTGGCATCTTTCAGGGTTTGAAAGAAACATACTAGTTGTACATAAGAGAGTCTATGCATTGGTATTTAATGGCTTTACAATTTCTACAGAAAACCATAAAGCCATTCTGGAAGTGTGTTTTATCAGAACAGAAGACATGCATTTCTCCTTATTAGTTGCTATGCTTTAAAAAAAAAAAAAATCACTTAATTCTATTTCCATTGAAAATGATAGTGTGACTTAATTTAGATTTAAAGTTTAATGGTTTTGAGGTCTTGGAACAAGTATGAGAACTTTAGTACAAAAGCAAGTCAAACCAATTAAACCTGTAGCAAAATACTGCCAAAGCTGTTAGCCAAGCACTTTTGTTGGATTAAAAAAAAAAAAAAAAAAAATACATACATACATACATACACACACACCTTGTTTTAGTATTCTCTTTACTGGCAATTCAGCAAAAACCTCTGGTTATATTTTTAGTTTTTCCTCAAAATAAAGCCTTTTTGGAATCAGTGTAACAAATTATAATAATTTATTTCATCTGGTTTGAGATCATGCAGCTATTGTATATCCAAGATTTCCCTCATTGCATTTTATCAAACATAACCAAGCATGATCAGGCGCACAGACTTATTATTCAAGAGTAAAGCAAAATCAAGGATATTTGACTGCAGCTCATCTGAACAGATTACTGTGGGAGTAAAATTCAAGAACTGCGTTGAAGTCTTGTTACCATAAAATATAAACATCCGACCTGAAAAGGCAGTTAAACACATACAATATGAGGTAAGGATTTATCATATAACATGCAACTGAGTTTACTGACTTCATCTGGCACTAGACTAAGACTTTGCTACCATCTTTAGCAGAAGTTACATTAAAACTTCAACCTCTTTGTTCACTTCTGAGTGGTCTTGTTTAATTCAATGCTGACTTAGAATTTAAAACCCAGCCAAAGAGAAAAACCAAGAAAATCAAGTCATTTAAAAACACAATTCCTTCTTCCCCCCTCCCTATACAATCCTAAAATAGTAAAGCACAGAAATTGCATATTCACTGAAAATGACGCATCTTAGAGAAATGTATAGGCATGTTACTTTAAACTGACTTCAAGATACCAAGTAATCTTAAAGTAAAGCATATTACAGATGGATTAAAAGATTTTCTCTGAAGAGTCGCACCTCATAACAGAAGAAAGAGCAAAGACACTCAAGCAGACCACTTGAGCTACCCATATTAGAAGTTCATGTAGCAGTTAACTGGAAAATGTTTCAGGAGTAGTTTAACCACTTCTTTCATTTCACAAGTAGCTAGCATGAATCGAGAAGACAGGATAGAAGTAGTTGCTTTTTTGACTTCTGCCTGAGATAATATGCTATACCCACAATTGAGCGCTCAGCAGGTACATCTATAATCCTCACACATGCCAGTCCTGAAAATGAAGCAATCCTAACTACCCCATGTACTAATACTTCTTATTTCAACTGCCAAATATTAAAATTGTTGTGGGGCGGGGGGAAGGGTTAGGATTCTGGAAAAAGACATATGTCAACAAAGGATCTCTCAAGCAGGTTAGGCATAACATTTGATCCACCTTTATGCAGTCTAAAGTAGTTACCAAGTAGTTAAAAAAACAAAAACAAAAAAAAAACAAAAAAAAACTCACAAGCACTAGTCCCAATATTGAGTAACCGAAGTTACTACACCTACAAAATTGAAAATTATTTGACAATTTACCCAAATTCTGTCGAAATTCTGATTTCAGTCCAATCTGGAGCAGTTGATTCTCAAACAGCACTCCATTGTTTTTACATATGAATCTAGAAACAGACAGACAGATGTATTTGCATTTTTCTTGCAATTGCTACCATAAGGAACCACGGGTGTAAGCGCTTAGGGATGGCATACAAAAGTGGGGCCAGGAGCATTCAGTGAAAACGTGACAAGGTAGAGAAACAGGAAACCTGATGCAAATGGGTGTTCATTACAGCCAGAACCCATTTCTTGAAGGTACTATTATTCAAAATATCCAAGCTTTAATTTGATTATGATGCTTAAGAAAAATAGGAAAGAAGCCAAGAGACCCCAAACATGCATGCTACAAGGACCAGAGAACTGATGCTTTTCAATCAGCATTCAGCTATTGAATGCAACTGTGCCAAGGGTATAAGAAACGACAAAAATACCAATCAGGAAGGTAAACATTGTTAACAAACAGAATGAGCATTTACATATCTGCTGAATCTTGTCATGTACTTATTATGGCTGATCTCTGTTCCTCAAGCCATTTTCAGATTGGTTTTTAAACAAAGTGAACCCATCCTACACTGCAGATTCAAGTCCTTTCCTCCCCAAAATTAAGCAGATTCAGTAAAACCCTAGCTTTCAGAAAAGCACTTGAACAAACAAGTGCTTCTGCTAATGCATCTGGCAACAGCTACCTACTCCTCCAGTTCATTTGTCCATCTCTCCAAGGGGCAGCAAAATATAGTATAAAATCATATTACTCGGGAGGGAAGGCAAAGTTTGAGCAGCATGGGGTACTGAACGTTATACTGAGCTGCAGCAGTAGAGTTTTGAATAAGTACATCTCTGTAACTGGTTTTAGGTCAATTGCATATGCTGTAATCTAACATGCTCTGTGAATACCCAAACGTTCCCTCCCCACTATGAAAAGTGGTCAGTGGTTAGTTCTCTTGCTTTGCAATTGCGCATGTTTGTGTGATGTTCTGGAAGTCTCTCCCAGCCTAGCAAAATTTTAGTATTGCTTACTTGTGTATAAGCTCATCAGCATCATGCACAGCATCAGCTGGTTCCTCAGAAACTACCTCAGATGAAGCCAGGTCAGAACTACTTCAAGCATCACAAAAGGGAGAAAGGAGGTAGTAATAGAGATGTCAAGAGTTAGTAAAAGAGAGCTTAGTGCTTAGCCATTTCCTTTACCTCATTCCTCAAGCACAGCATTTTGGGAGATCAAAACAGGGGTCAAGAAGTACCTGGAGTTAACAGACCTAAATACTTTCAAGTAATCTGATTTTTCATGTTCGCTGAAAATCTGCAGTTCTCACTGAAGTCAACAGGCACTCAAGCTATTCAGCACTTATTTCATTATACCACTTTGCCATCTAAATTCTTTAAAGGCAGCAAACTCCAGAAGCAAGAATGTATTGCTTCAAATCCTTATATTTAAAGAAAAAAGTTTCCTGTTGCTTCAGTGTGCAGCCTAATGACAGTTAGGCATTTTTAGTTATAGTCATATGTTTTACCATGCTGGTATAAGCAGTTAAAAGGTAATACCAAAAGCATTTTATAACAATTATGAAAATAGCAGTAAACATTAATCGTCTAGGACATGCCTTAAAAATAAAAAAGGGTTCCTTAGGTGTAGTGGAAGACTGACAGAGGCATGTACAGAAGACCCTTAGGTGACAAATCTTAGAGCACTTCCAGAGACTGGCTAAGGTTGCAAAATGCTTCTTATGGAACTACTAGCCTGATGTCACATGAAAGGAGAAGAGTTTTTATACAAGTTCTTGCAAATAGCAAAAAGGGAGACTGCCTAAACTAGTACATTTATAGAACCCTGCTGAATACAGACTTATCCCAAACTCGCTTAATACAAAAGCAAAAACCAGAAAAAAATTATGTTACATATTCCTCAGGAGTTAATTAAAAAGTTGGTTTCTTTTCTTTTTTTTAAAATACTCTTTCAGATGCAGTGTTGGCCACAAGTTAGCTGATCTAGTTAGAGAAGCATCAGGAAATATGCATGATGTGAGCAACCTAGAAATCTTCAGGATTAATAGTTAATGCAGTTGGCAAATAATGCCTTTAAAGTAAACTTGAAGGCCTTAACACCAGACAACTATGTATGGTCAACCCCTAGATTTACTGTGGTATTTCTGGATTTAAGCTATTAAGCTTGTTTACTCAATATAGACAGCACATTCAGCATTCATATTTAGCTTGCCTTTGGGTAACCAACCAAGTGTGAATTTTCCTATTCCATAAATGATATTAAATAACTTGTTCAGAAGCTGAAGTGAATATCATTTATAAACAGGACAAAAAACAACTGAAGCCATTTGTACTCTTTGCTGAAATTCCCATCAGTTATAACAGGGAAGCAGTATGAGGTAAGAACCCTCATTACCTTGCAAAGTTGTCTTCGGAGCCAGGAGCAAGAGGTGCAGCCACTGAGGAAGAGTCTGAAAATACATCCACCAGCAAACTGCCACTAGAGGAAGGTGCAGGAGCAGAATTGGTCAGAGGAACTGCACCAAGACCCAGAAGGTCTGCAGACGGAGAAGGAGTTGACTATAAAAAGACAAGAACAGAATGCCTTAAAACTGCAGCTAGCACTATTAAAATTACAGCCATGCCAGAGCCCCTACTCTACTAGAAATCATCTCAGGTGTGCGCCATCCCTCAAAAAAACAACTACAGAAATGGAAAACAACATACACTTGCTGTTCCAAAAGAGTGACCCATCTATTAAGAATTAGTTTTCTAAAAGAAAGGTCATGTAAATAATTCAAGTCCTATTAAAGTTTATCATTGCTCTTTAAAAGAAGTTACGTGGAGAACATAAGGAGTAGGAAAAAGATATGAATGCTCTGCTGAAGATGTAAAATGTGAGTGGGTTGTGTTGTTCGTTTCTTGACTTACCCAAAGACTATAAGCAAAAATGCAACTGGAAGCTAGTATTAGGGAAGAATGAGAAAGCAGAATAGAACGCTGTAGTCTCAAAGAAGAGAATATTGCAATATCCAGACACCTCAATTCATGCAGAAGTCACATTTACCAAACAAGAGGTAGCCTAGGTCACAACAGCATTTTGAATGATTGTGCAAATTTCCTCCTGCAAGTTGGAATATACTGAGATATGGACAGTAGTGACATCACTGGTCTTTAGCAAGTAGATGCAAGGTCTTCAAAACTATGCATAAAGTCTGAAAAAGAATCACGATGCCAACTGGAGTTTTCATCTTTTTCCGACTACAGAAAAATAGAGCAATTCTGTTGCAAAGGTCAGAATATCTTTAACACTACGAAATCCTATTTGAAATCGGATTTTATTTTGTGAACGTTTGCACACTTGACAATGCTAACATTCCCTAGCACCCCTGGAAAGGATTACTGCGGCACCAATTGAGAATCACTCCTTTGGAAGCAAACTCTGGGCTACTGCATCTTGCTAATGACACGCATCCAAATATCAGATTTGGAAAAGCAACGCAAGTCATGTGCACAAGTATCTGGTTACATCACGCATAGTAGATGCATTTGTTGGGCACCGTTCACCGAGCCCAAAAATACGGATGCTGAACTACTGTTTATGAAATGTCTACCCTAAAAGTGAGATAAGCTGCACTTTTCATTAGGCTTTTTTTTTGTGTATATAACAGCATTCTGGCTTGGTTTATATGCCAATTAAATCTGCACATAGCTTTTTTTTTTTTAAAGTAGTAAACAATTTTGCTTGTTCTTTAACAAAACACCAATAATGAATGACATTAAAAGTTACACTGAATACAAGAACAGTTTGACCCGTGTCTAAACTCAAAATTAGTTTCTGAAGGTAGCAGCTTTATAATTGAGTGATGCTGATCTATAGATAATGGAGCATAAACTAAAAGTGGAACAAGTGGCAAAATGGTTGGCTAACTAGCTCTAGGATGAAAAAAACTTGGCTCATTAAATCTGGAAATGGGTGATGGCTACTGAAGCACTGGGTGGGATTTGCTGTAATAAGTAGTTTGAGTTCAGTGGAAAAGTATTTTAGAAAGAAAACCTTAAGATTAATATTTGTATCCACAGCAATAGTTAGAGTGAATTTAAAAGCTACATCCTACATCCATTGCATCCTTTAACATTTTTACTTTGTGACAAGATAATGAATCTCATCTTAATTTGTAGGGTGAAAACAGTTCTGTCAAAATCATCCTAAAAAAATAGCATTGGATATTTTAGTTCAGGAAGAAGCAAGAAAATTATGCATTGGATCTCCTCAAGTGGTGAAAATAACGAAGTGAATCAACATTCTGAATTGCTCTGAAAGCAGATAAAGCAACAAGTCAGTCTATAGCAGAGAAGGTACCCCACTCAGCTCCTCCCTCGTTGATTAAAATTACGCTGCTGATCCCACTTCAGGGCAAGCAACCCCAACACACCTACAGGCTTGGCAGCACCAAACTGACTAGCACCATGAATGAAAGGAATGTGGGGTAATAATACACCACAGTATGAATATGAGCCAGCAGTGCAATGCTGTGGCCAGTAGGGCAAATAATACTCCAGCATGCATCAATCGATGCATCTCCCACAAAACCAAGGAGGTGATTCTTCTGCTCTACTCAGCACTGGTGAGACCGCAGCTGGAGTACTGCATCCAGTTCTGAAAATCCAAAGAAGAGCCACCCGCATGATCAGTTTTATACGGCAAGCCATATGAGGGAAGGCTGGGACGTGGGACTCTTCAGCCTGAAGAAAAGGCTAAAAGGGGACCTGGTGGCAGCTTACTGCTACACTAGAGGAATACAGCAAGGGCTTGGTGAGCAAGTGTTCATCAGGGCATCTGAGGGGAAAACCAAGCGTAACGACCACAAACTCCTGGAAGATAGATTCAGGCTTAATGCTAGGAAAAACTTCCACTCGGGGTGTCCAGACTGTGGCATAAGCTCCCTCCAGGAGGTGGTGCAATCACCTACCCTGGAAATCTTCAAGAGACAACTGGACGTCACCTTGCTGGGGTCACCCGACCCCCAGTTATCTTTCCTGCTTGGTGCAGGGGGCTGGACCCGATGATCTTCCAAAGTCCCTTCCAGCCTTACAATCTGTGAATCTATGCTGTGGCTAGGATTTGCACATTTCCCTCACCTCCAAGGTAATACAGCTACATATTTCCTGTAACTTTCATTTTTTTAAAATTGTGACAGTGAGTGCATGAGATGGATGCTGCACAAGGCTAGTTTAAGTAATGTTTGCTTCTCTCTCAACACTCAAGTGCCCCAAGTCATAGGTTAAAGAAAGGTGTTCAGTAGGGCTGTGTGAAGCTTCGGTCACTGACTAGATTTGGCAGAGATTCAGCCTGATTTGGTAGCCA
This sequence comes from Crocodylus siamensis, assembly GCF_052110815.1. Taxonomy (NCBI): domain Eukaryota; kingdom Metazoa; phylum Chordata; order Crocodylia; family Crocodylidae; genus Crocodylus; species Crocodylus siamensis. The sequence goes on along the minus strand of NC_143396.1, from coordinate 178,300,541 downwards.
AATCTCTCAATCAAGTCAGGAGACCCTTTAATCTTTTAGAACTGAAATCAGAACCCTCCAAATCGATTCAGTCAGACACATTTTTAAATGTTTTTTCTACGTACCTCAAAAGTACCAGGCAGCCCATGAATGCTGTGATGCTGGGGTGCATGGAGTGTCCCACAGAAGCACGGGGGGCCCCCAGGCGTGCCCGGCAGCAAACCCAGAAGTGGACCAGAAGCAGTTCTGGTCCACTTCCATGTCTGCCGGAGTGCACTGGGGGCCCCCCACCCATGCCCCCCAGCTAAGTGACAGGTGTCTCCTGGGTCTGAAGGAGCACCTGGGGTCCCCCTGTGGCTGATCGCCAAGCCAGGGGTATGGGGGGGCCCCCTTTGCACCCCCTTGCAGACCAAGAAGTGGGCTGGAAGTACTTCCGGGTTTGCCATGCTCCTGTGGTACACTCCATCCACCCCAGCATTGCAGCTCATGGTATGTAAGAAAAAATTAAAACCCCCCCAAAAACCCCACACATTTAAAACCTGTGTGCATGGCCTAATTGGCATTAGATCTTTAGATCTGGCTGAATCTAAAAATCAGGGACAGCGATCCAAATCAATGAATCGAATCACTGTTTTCAATTCGCATTCAGCCCAAATTGGGTACGGCTTGTTCTGCATACTCCTAGTGGTCAATTGCAGCACTCGATTCCCAGAAATTAGCGTGGAAATACAGGCATTCCAGCCCCCTGGCTGGAGAGCTAGATACATATCAGCAACAAGCTCTCCAGTCAGTGGATGATAGAGGATTGCTCCTTGGGTCCCCAGCCCCCATAGGAGCTTGGTAATTCGCAGGGAGGAGGCAAGCTATCAATAGAGCAGCTCTTAAGCAACAACAGGCACCAAGAACAACCCCACCTGCCCTGCAGGAGCAAGGAGAATTGCTCTCCTTACTCCTCCCCCCCAATCACCCCAGGAACCTCCAGTGCATCTTGAACAGCCCTGGTGAATGCCAGGACTGATAATGCAGTGAGGGAGGGGGATGCTGGGTTGGAATTAGCACAGCTGCTTCAGCAGGATACCTGCAGGCCTTCCCGACAGCTTACCACTAGGCTGGATCTCAGGGAGCCAGCCACTCTCCCTCCTTTCCTCCCCCCGTGTAGGAAAGGAGAAAGTAAAAATCTGAGGGGCACTGAAAGCCCTAGGAACCTCTACTGCACCCCACACAAAAAAAACAAAAAAAACTGAACAGATGTTACATACAACACTACAAAAAACAGGAAAGTAGCTGTTTGAAATAGCTAACAGTTTGCAGTGGAAGCACAATTTTTTTTCCCCTGCCTAAGTGCTTCAAACACCTGTACACTCTCTACCTGTGAGGGAAAAAAAAAAGTGTTTTCCCTTGACTACAAGTGTAACATGCCTACGGTAGTAGAAGGCGTAGCACAAATTGTACAAATTTAAAAGCACACTTACTACATTACTGGCATTAACAGGTGTGGGTTCAGCACTTCCATTCATATCAGAACTCCTCTCTTTTTTGATCTCTTCCAGATCAGTAACAGTACTAGGGCCTTTCTTCTTCTTCAGCTTGGCCAGAATAGAGGATTCCCTCTCTGGAAAGGGAGGCATTTCTTCTAGCACTGTTGCCTAGTCATGAAAAATTAATTTTTTAGTACAGATTTCAAGAAAACAGAACAAATCTCACTACTTTAACCATATATTACAACAAGCCAACGCGGAGTGGGTGTCCGTCTTCTGAAATGCTGAAGTAAAGTGGTTACCTGGGTAATGGGTAATTACTAGAAACACAGCTGTGCTAAGCATTTGGAAATCTATAAAGTCTGATTATACTAAAATACTTTAAGATGACTAGTTTAAGCTTGCTCAGAATGATCACATGGTGTTCCTAAAGTGGAATCTTCCCGTCCTACCTACAAATTTTACGAAGTTTGGTTTTAATGGTTTGCTGCAAGTTATTTCTGATCCTGCTTTTGACTGGTATCATTTGCTAGGGTTACCCCAGGCAGTGAGCAATACCCATTTCATCTTTAAGATAACAAAACTGGGAAAAAACCCCACATGACAAGACATGCATACCCTTTAGTAGGGTTGTCAAACAGCCCACTGGCTGGATCTGGTCTGTGGAGCCATGCTATCTAGCCCACCAGAAGCTGGGAGGACAGGGCATGCAGTGGAATTTGGCTTTGGCTTGCAGGGCCAAAGAGCCTCATTGGTCAGCAAACTTGGCTCCCCCAATCCCTTCCCACTGACAGACCCTTCTGACTGCCAGTGGACCCTTGCCCTGGGTGCCCCTCACCACCTCCAGCTCTACTACACCATCACCAGACAGTAAATTTCAATTTTCTGCAGTATCTTTTACTCAGAACTGTATAACTGGGAGACTGTTGGACATGCTTTCAGGCACTGAGAAACAGAATCTGAACAGTTCATTCTTTTCCCTTCTGTCTCGACAAAAATAGAAATTATTCACTCTGGCTTAAAGTTTACTATGCTCAAGAAAGAGCTGCCTACAGCCATATGCTAATTTTGTCTACTCCCCTCAAAATCTTGAGGCAGTTAAAGTGCTGCGGCTACTCTGATAAAATCATGATTTGTGAAACCACATCTTCACTTCCCTGAAGACAAAGTCCTGGACAAGGCTTCTGCAAATATAAATGAAGTCTACAGACCTCAGTGGTGAAATAAGGTATCCCTTCACACACACACACGACCTCATACCAGTAAACAGCAGTTAAATTGTTCCAACTACTCTGTACCATTGTGGTGCAACTCCTGAACAAACACAGCCAGATAAATACTGCAATTCAGGACAGCGAACAAAGCAACAGTTCCTTCCCATAAACCTTCAAACATTTTGATTTGCCACACCTGAACAAACTACTCCCTTAACTACTAAACACCCCAGGCTGGCATACAGAAAGAGTCTGGAATTAAAAGGTACATTTTTTTAAATTTAAAGTTGACATTAACTGATTTTTCTTTCATTTGAATGTAGCCAAATGAGACAAGTTTTGGAAAAGCAAAAGACAACACTGGAAGAATCCACTGATATGTGGATTGTCTGACAGTTTTACCTGTGAATAAAAAAAAACAACAAGAGACAGCTGGAATATTTATTCCAACAACCCAATCTTCTATATTAAATTTTGTACCTACCAAGATGTCAGTACTAGCTATAGTACTGAGCCTCAGGTACTCAACAGCTCTCTGCTGCAGCTCAACATCAGCATTCTTTAACTGGCTGTCACTGCGCAATACATCTTGAATGGTGATTTTGATTTCCGGAAAGAGGTTCACGAACTTGATGTAAGTAGACAGAAGGAGCGCACGAGTAGGGACACTGCATAGATGAAACTTGGAGTGTAGCAAGTTGAACTGAATCAGAGGGCTTAAGAGGAAAGTGAAAAAAAAAAGCACACAGTTTAGTCTATATTTATAATGCACCACTCAGCATCATTACTTTCTCTAACGTATTTAGAAATGTTTCATGCTGGTATTTTCAAAGGCTATGAAACAAAGGCATTAAAATTCCAGAATAAGAATGATTTCTGGAATGTCAAGTAATCAGCTTTATGTATTCTCACCTGGATCTTGGATCACCAGCTATTAGATTGCCAAATTCTCCCAGGATGTAGCCACCTACTTTGACCAGATTCTCATGGCAGGCTGGTGCTTGAAGGGCCTGTTAAAGACCACATAGTCAAAACATTAGATGCCAAATTCAAATCAGTGAGCATTGATACAGAGTAGAAATGCATTGTTCTACTGCAGAACAGTGGGCAGAACAGAATCGGCGACACTGAGGGTTGCAGAGTTCATTTGTGACAAGCTTGCCAAAATGACTGGCCCCTAATCTCCTGCTCTGCTTCCTGCCTGATCTCCTCCTCTACTTTGATTCCTTCTTAATCTCCTGCACTGCTTTCTACACCTTGTCCTACATGTCAGTGCTATCAATTCCCTCCCCAATCTGCCACATACACTATACACACACAGGATGCCCATGTTCTTTGTGGCACTCGTGCTGCAGGTTGTCCAGGTCTGCTCTACAAAAATAATCACTAGAGTAATGCTGCATTAACTCTTATGAATTCTAAGTATTATCAGAAAAACCATGGTCCTCAAGAGCCTGTCAGGTCAGGGTGGTCCCCCTTTTGTGCAGTGAATAAAAGTACAGTATAACCTTGTAAGTCCGGCATCCTGGGGGCCTAGCACCTGATGGAAATCTGAAAATTCCAGATTTTTTAAACACTAGCCGCCACTACTGCCCACCTCACACCACCACTCCATGACTACCTGCCACTACCGCCCCCTCCCTCCCCAGGACGTAGAGAGGGGAGCTTGCATGCGCCAGCTGCTGCTGCCATCCACTACTCCACACTGCCGCTCCACATGTAGCCGCTGCTCCGGGACTAGCTGCCACTACTCCCCCATGTAGTGTATTTTTTAAAAAGAAGTGCTGGATTTTTGCAAATTCCGGAATTTTGAAAACCGGATTTATGAGGTTATACAGTATATGTAAGCAGGACACAAAATGGCAAGCATATTAAGGGAATATTATTTACTGGTAAGTTTTATACCCTTCCATTCTAGAAAATGCAATTCATTGTGTGCTATGGAGCCATCTACTAGAAGAGGTGAGTTCAGGGAAGTTTCTGTTAAGTGAAAGCTTGCCTTCCTAAGACATCTGCAACTCAAAATGAGGCTTGAAAGCAACCTCACACCTCATAGTAATGGGTATTTAAAACCATAATCCTTTCCTGTTACTATCTTAGAAAAACACAAATGCATTGCTTTAGTTTTACTAAATTTCAAGACAAAAAACAGAGGAAGTCCAAATCTTCTTTCTAGCCACAGGTCACAGCTTGCCATCTGAAAGAACCAGAGTTCTGATAAGACCCCTCATTGTGAAGCTGCCAGCTGAGGGTCAAGTCATGGTAATTCAGTGATCCCTTACTATGGCTCTTTGGGAAAGTTCAATAAACTAGGAAGTTCCAATCATCCTGGAGAGCAAGACGGGACAGCAGCATCCTGGGGGCTCCAAAGCAGTGATGTTTCAGACGTATAAGACAGGACAGACTAAAAGGAATGCTTGCTGAACAGGAAACATGTATTGAACCTCAGGCAATATCCACTGGCTCGTCAGGATTAAAAGCCAGCAGCAGCAGAGCCAATAATAGTGACTGCAGCTCTATATTCCCCAGCCGAAACCTCATAATATCAAATTAAATGGTCAGCATTAAAAGGGGTGCTGATCAACTACCAGACCAGTAGCTATAATCTCATGACCTGAAGAGCAACACTTAAAAATTATATGGACTATGTGACGATTCCTATTTGTTTATTTTTATAAACAGTCCCTTACTAGATGGGAATGAAAAGAAAAATGGAAGACAACAGGAAAGTCAAAGTGTAGCCAAGAGGCTAAAAGACTTTAAGATGGAGAGAAGAAAGTTGGGAAGTAGACATTTATCTGATTCTTGCATAAAAGGTAAGGCAACAGCTCATGACTGCCTCTATGCTTTCCAGAAGGCAGTACTGTAACATTGTCCTTATACTTTCTCTGGAGTAAGAGGACATGAAAATGCATACTACATTTTAATCCAAGACCCCTTTCATTAAAAGAATATTGTCATCTGCTCCCAAATAAAAAGCAAAAAGACAGAAGGAGGAAATAAAGACATGACCAAGGAAGTTAACCATTTGTTTTACATATGCATAAGCCTTACTTTGTCTAAAAGGACACCTTCTGGTTTCATTCCTGCTCCATTACAAAAAGCAATGAATGACTGATTACAAACAACACTCAGCCATAAGTGGTAAGGACACAAGCCTACTGAAAAACACAAACTTCTGAAGTAACGCGTAGAAGATCAAGAGCATTGTCTCCATCAGGGAAAATTTAGGATAAAATTCTTCAACTTCAGGATTGTGACAATGCTAATCATACTGAACTGACATGCACTTCAGTTGTGGCAGGGTACTTCAAGCTCCCTCTCCCCTCCTTCCCCCCCAAAAAGAGAAAGACTTTAGTGTTCAGAAGCACTGTGGGAATGGCTAAAATGAACATTGTCCCAGATAGACAATACTATCTTTCACTCCCATACCAAAGTATGGGGTCATACTAGAAAAGTAAAGTCTTTATTCTTACCTCAAATACGGTCTTGGCTGCATACCCCTGCACATCATCCCTGTTAATCACAATTTGAATGACTCTGTACCACACCTCTTCACTCACGTAGTCTCCAGCGATGCGGATGAGGTTCAGGATTGTATCCACATACCAGGTATAATCCACTGCATACTTCTCAGCTAGAATTGCGACCTTTAGCACCTGATCAAGTAAAACCTGTTAGTTTGGCTACTGTTGTTTTTAAATCTAAGAATAAGACACTTGTGCCAAAAATTCAGTGTCATTTTTTAAATTTTAGATGGGATTTTCAGACGTTCAAGAACATTTTTACTGATATCAAGGGCAGTTCCAACCAAGAAGCTTAACAGAAAAAAAAAGAAAAGAAACAAATCACCATGCAAGTTTCAAAAACTCTCATGTATTATCTGAAAGTGCATTTGGTTATACATTCACTAATATGGAAGCACAGCTTGATACCTTTTGGGAGGTGTATATCCTTTATCAGCATTTTCTTTGAGATGATAAAGCTAAAAATTTAAGACTACATTGTCCTTGGATTTGCAAAATTAATTTTATCTAGGTTGCTGATAGCAGAATAGTGCAGTACAATGGGGAATACCTTTGACATTAAGCCAAACTGTTACGGGTAACATGATTAAAGCACTCAGTGAAAAAAGAATTCCAAGAGTTGTCAGGGCTCCAGTTATTGTTTAGTGGGAAAAATCCTTAAAAAGACTTAAGCAGCTAGGAGTGGGTGACAGGTCAAAATAAAAAAGTATTGTATTAAAAAAGAGAGAGTCCTAAAAGACAAATTCAGTGTTACTATCAACTGGTATGTCCTAACCCTGGATGTAGCCTGGGTGTACCTTTGGCGATGCTTCAAGGGCATTTCCATACCTTTGGGGTGCCCTTGTGCCTACAGCATTGGCTCTACATGCAATTCAGATGCAATTTTCCATATTTATGCCTGTATAGATGGTGTTCACCAATATAAAAGAGCAGTAAGACTGAACGCAGCTTGACATTAGTAATATGGTACACAGTCTCTCAGTATTAGTAAAATAAATTCAAGAAACCATGCAAGACACCCCTTGAACCTCCAGTTTGAGACATTAAACTGTCCACTTAAGACATGATTTGCACAGCTCATTTTCCTTTATGCCACATACAAGGCATTGGTTCCTTAAGACAAGTACTGAGTTGGAACAGTAGTAGTTCCATATTCTGAGCATGTAATGTTTGCAGGCAGTACTCTAGAAACAAAGGTAGGACTTTACTTAAGTTGCATCTTATCTAACAGAATTGACCTAAACTTTAGTCCATAAAAAAAAGAGGATCTCATGTATACAAGGAGAGTTTCCTTCATGCATTCATGTACTGTTAATACATTATATAAACATATTTAATATTCAGTGTTGCAAGTGGCTCATAGATTCACTTATCCATCATAATAGAGCCACTAAGTTATTAGGCCACCTTTCAGTATTTCAGTTTTGCTGCCTTGGAAATATATCTTTGCTAGAGGTTATACAACAGCCAACCCTACAAGATTAGGGGAGGAAGTACAGTTGACTCACAATTTCTTCTCTAATGGAATAATCAGCAGTCTCCAAGTAATTCAGCATTTCGGCCACAATCTGCTGGGCATTGCTTCGGTCACACATGGCATAGAGGAGGTCTACTGCTCTCTGTCGTACGCTCACATCTCTTTCAGTCTGAGAGAGAAACCAAAGCCAGGGTGGTCACCCATAGTAGGAGTGCTTAAGAGAACTCATGATAGGCACAAGAATGCAAACTGATTTCAGCTCATATATGCAGAATGGAAGCAACACAGCTTCCATGTTTAAATTAAGGATCTGTTTTAACCGCCCAAACAAACGAAACAATCCTACTGAAGGCACTTGCACAGTAAGTTCATTTTGCCTCCAAGAACCTAACACTGTATTCGATGCATAGTAATTAGCTGCTTGTTTCATTCCCATTGCCAGTCTTTTGAAGAAGAGGTCAGTTGAAACCTGTGGTGTTTGTTAGACCAGGTTTAACCAAAAATTCACGTGAAATGAAATAACTGAAAAGAGTTTCTCTGCTCTTTTTCACAAGAAAAAACTAGTGACTGAAGAATGGAAAGCATAGCATACAATGAAAACAGAACTAGAGAAATTCACTCTGCATATTCAGTAAAGAGAGTTTATTTACCCAACCTGCACTGCAGCCCTGAGAAGCTCCAGCTTTTACTTCCACAAGACACTGCTGCACTGGTTAGCCAGAGCTCATCAAATCACTGATTAGAGGGGCTGCACCCTTTGAAGTAAAACTAGACCAGCTGATCCTTATCTTGTGGCAGGTTGTAGGCCACCCAAATTCTATCCATATTTCACTAGTAAAGGTATTATGGAGAGTACTGGTATTTAAAACTTGAGGGTAGTGGTCCCCATTACTTTTGCTTAATACAAGATTCTGAGTCCAAAACACCTTAAGAGGCACCAGTAAACTTGTTCTGATAAACACCTCAGATGAATTAATTATCTGGAGGTTCGCTCAAGACAAGTTCACTACCTACATAAGTGTAGTTAACTGCATGAAGAGCACACGTCAGTGCGCAGCACGAAAAAAAAACTTGCCAGCCCCACTGAGAACCTGGAGCAAGGATGGAATGGAGGCATTACTGCACACTGGAAAAAAATTCCACCTGCAATTGCTAATGTGCTCACAGACCCATTGCAATTGTTCCCATATTTGTTTATTACTTAAGTGAAATATTGCAGTTCCTAGTCTTGATGGAAGGTACCTCCAAGGTCTGAAATAGCCTGCCATCGGAGGTGGTTCAAGCACCTACGTTAAACACCTTCAAGGGAAATCTGGATGCTTATCTTGCTGGGATCCTATGACCCCAGCTGACTTCCTTCCAGCCCTAATGTCTATTAAATCTAATATTACATGCTGAAATCTACGTTGGGGTTTACAGTTGGTCAATAAAACAAGAGGTGCTCATTCTCCTTTGTTAGACCGCTTGTGCACTGTGGACTTACTACTTCTACTACTACATTATAACCAGTCATATTACTGATCAGCCCCCAACAAGTTTTTCTGCATGCATATGGTGGGAGAATGCATTTACTTTGTAAAGGCTTGAATCCTACTAATTGTGTCAAACAGACATTTTGGAACTTCTAAGCTAATGGTAATGTTACAACTCAAACAACTAATCCACTTAACCAATTGTTATTACAAATGACTCCAGTCTTTAGTTCATCTCTCAATCAACAGCAATGACAATCACCTTGGCTAGTTATTCCAAGCAGATCCAGCTGAAACTGAAGCCAAACAAGGTATTTTAAACTCTTGATACTTACTTTCAGTGCATTGATGACTGTTTCTATGTGAGTTTTCACAGCCTCATGGGAAAATTCAGAACTGGCAAGTGTGCACATGCTTTCCAGTGCTAGGTAACGCAGATTAGTTTCCCGGTGCTGTAAGAATTGACCTAGCTGGTTACAGGCACGGACTAGCAAGTTTGGCTCACTGCACAGAACAAAAAAGAGCAACAAAGCAAAGTTTGAAAACACTAGATAATTCAGAATACTGTACACACTACTTGTGGGATAGCTACATGAGAAGTGGCTTGTGTCCTTCGGAACTGATGGTTTGTAACCTCTCTCACTGCTGGAGAGTTTAGGTCAAATACTGGAAGAGAGTCTGTAGGCCCTTCCACAGCCTGAAAGACGAGTGAAATTTAGGAAAAGCCCAGATCTACAGGTGCGAGTTATGGCAGGGGCTGTTTCTCAACACCTGATGAATCAAACACTCCAAAATCCAGATGACACCATCTATTAATATTATTCCAGTCCTGTCATATCTGGCTATCCCTAACGAGGCAACCAATTCCTTGCATTATACAGGTACATACCCTTATTTATTCCTCCTCTCACCCATGTAGATGATGCAAAACAAATTTTTCTCTACCTTAGGTTAACTTTTTAGGCATAAACTAGGTATTCTGTTCTCTCCTTTAATCTAGCTGTTCTTTTAAGACCCCATTTCCACCTATAGAAAGTCACCACACTTTAAAAAGGTACTTTGCTTGTCCCACCACTAATTCCATTCTATATGCTGTGCTTGGTTCTGTCTTGCCTGTATTGCCCATTCTATTAAAAAAAGGGTTGCTTTTACCACCAAGTAAATGCAAAGAAAAGACAAGTCAAATAATGTTTTAACAGTAATTATGGTATAGGAAACCAGTAACTTGGTGAGTTTTTAATATTTTCAAAATGTAAGTGCTTAGCCATGCACCTTTAAGGTTAGTGTTGAGAACTTGCAGTGAAACAGGAGCCTAATGTTCAGAGCCCTACTCTGCATCAGTTTTAGTAGAACACCAGCTTCCAAAATACTTCAGCCGGAAATTAAAGTATCAACTTCTTCACATTTCCTTGAAAACTCATTTCCAAAGTGGACCAAAAGATCATTGTTCTAAAAGCCAGAGATCTGTATGACTGCAAGAAGAAAGCTGAGGTTTAACAGCGATTTTTCTCCTCTTATCCCAACAGCCCCATTACAGATGGCCAGAAGAGCCACAAAAATTCACTGCTGATAGTATAGAACTGCATTATGACTACACACTCAAAACATGGAGCAGTGGATCTAGAGTTATTAAACAAAGGTGCTGCCACCAAAATAAGTAGTGCATCTCTAAAGTATGAATTATTTGTAGACTACTCTGACTGAACAAGAAGTAGCCCCAAGACATAATATAGCCCCTATTCTACGAAAACTTCACTGTCCCCATAATTTTAAAAACTGATTTTAAAATTTTAAATTTTAAAAGCTGTCAAGTACTATGGTATAGTAAGCAGTCCAGATGGGATCACTGTTTATCGAGTTTATCCTAGAAATTTATTCTAAAGAATTTTATCTAAACTAAACTAATACCCGGAAAACAAACCTACTGCTACACAAAAACGCAGCTAGTGGATCAGAATTTTTTGCCGTGTTATGACAGCAGATAGAAAACTGCACTTTTCACAGCCCCTATCATGCAACACTCAACTTGTAACAAGTCACAGGAGGGATTTCAACAAATGATTACAGCTGTACACCAAATGCAACTGAACAGTAAAAGCTAAAAAGCAAGTAATTGACAGTTTTTACAAAGTGAGCATGCAATACAGTTGACTGTACATACATCACAAGTATTAGAAAACAAATACATTAATAAGCAAAGTTAAAAACAATGTTAGCCAAGGAATACGTTTAGTGTAACTAGATTTTACGTTGCTATAGTAAAACATGGAAGAACACAGTAATAGAGCACTTTAGGAGCTGTAAACTTTCAGAAAGATCTTAACAGAAAACAAACCTTACATTTTATGGTCTAAAAAAAATTAACACACAAAAATCCTTAACTTCACTAGCTAAAATCCTTGCATCAAGAACAGCAGATTTAGAACTCACCTGTCATGATGTATAATTAGGCTTATTGCCTCAAACAGCACAGCATTCTTTGCATTTGAGTGCTGCACTTTCTTTGACTTTGGGGGTTCTTGAGCTTTGTTTAGAATAGTTTCCAAGCATTCTGTAAGACGACCTCGAACAGCAGGGTCTTCTGGAGGAAAGAAAAACGGTTAAAACCGTTGGACAACTTTGTTTTGCTTATCTGAAGACATGGATATCCATCACACCTATTTTTCCAATTCAAAGAATAAAATACTGTTTGACAATTTTACCCAGTGTGGCAAGACAGCAGAAGAGTCTAAATTTTCTGAACTCTGGAATTAAGTTCACAACTACCCAGGTGGTCTTTGGACATACAGTAAAATTATGCAGTGCAGGCAACTACAAAACTACATTACCTGGCGGTGGATAGCATTGTAACAGCCTCAGCAGCTTGACAGACAACCAAGGAGCAGGGACAAAATAATAGGTATAATCCTGAAGATCAGTAGATGCAGAAGTCACAATCTGCAAAAGCAAGTAGTTCATATCTATGAAGACATGTTCATAAGCATTTTAGTAATTACTAAAAAGTGGGTACCTCAACTAAGACAAATTTAAGGCGTGACAAAACTTTTATGCATAGTTGTATAGGCTTCAGTTGTCTCGTCAGGCTGAACTATGTAACCCATCTGAAGTGGCATTTACAGTATATGGCAAAAGCTAGGGTTCTTACCCTATGGAGTAGGGAATTTTAGAATTATATTGCTTTGTCCCTCCGGTCTGTTAGTTTGGAATGCAGTTTTAGAAACAGGTCTCAAGAGTTCCCTCTAATGAAATTGTTCCGTGTATCTATATGGCAACAGGATTTTTCTTCAGTAAAAGATATTAGTCATTAGTCTTTCGTAAGACAGGATTTTTTTTATTTTAGAAACACTGATAAAGCTGGGGGTGGGGAAGTGAGGAATAAATAAAGGGCTTCTGTCTAGCACAACAGTTCCCAAGCCAGGGTGCACAGGCACTGCCACAAGATCTTCTGAAGTGTTCTGTAAGGCATAAGGAGATGAGCGCAGGCTCAGGTTCTTTTCTTCCTGGCCAGCGCTCTACCCTACTGCAAGGACATAAGCATTGTAGTAAGTTAGTTTGTGAAATGGGGCACTGCTTAAATTCACAAGTTATAGAGGGATGCCTCGAGTTAAACAAGGCTGAGCATGTTCAGCAGCTCTTATTAGCTTCTAGGCCTGCAAATTTACCTTGCCAAAACTGAATCTGAAGTACCGTTAAAAAAAAGGGAAAGTATTTGTCAACATGGAGCAAACAGTAATTCCAATGAGACTGCCCACTGCCAGCAATTGCTTGAGAGCTTCTTCCACTGTTATTCCTCAACTGAGCCACACCTTTAGACCAATGTTCCAAGAGCTCCGATTTTAAGTAACAGAATAAAAAGGGTATGCCACTAATTCAATTTGTTAAATTTATATATCAGCATGTGTGCCTTCAGCCATTTAGGTGAAACAAAATTAAAAGAAAACTTGAAAAGGATGTTTATCTAATGACGAGTAAAAAGAAATGAATACAAAGAAAGCCACAAGTATTTCAGAAAAAGAATCATTCTAAGATCTTTTAGGCCTGAATTAGGACAACAGCTAGACCAATTGGGTCCTGATCCCTACTTGGGGCTCCTTGGTGAAAGACACCTCTAACAAACTTATACTGGGCTCTCTTGAAAAAGGGACACATCAGACAAGATGAATAACTTGATTCTACAGAAGCAGGAACTGACCAACAGTGAAGCCATCTGCACAGGCTGAGGCTGAGCAAGGGCAGCCCAAGTCAGCCAGTTCAGTCACATGCTCCACCACATAGGATATCTTCCTCTAAGCCAGAACTGAAATTTAGCATTATTGTTTCTGACAGTTCCATTTAGTTCATAGTCCTAAAAAGAACTGGTCTACAAAATTAGGCAGACAGCCTCAATCATTTAATCAGCATTGCTGCTTAATGCTACTTACTCTGCTTAACCTAGATACTGCCAAAGAGACTGAAGTTTTAAACTCTTCTGGGTTCTTCTGTGCCAATGTGGTAATCAGACTGGTAGCTGCAGTAACCACACCCTACAAGACAGACAAAAAAAAAAAAAAAAGAGAAGTTTTTGATCCAGGAGAGCGCATTAAGAGCCTTAACCCCCCCCCCCCCCCCCAAAAAACAAACACAAAAAACCAGAAACACCAACTAAACAAACTTCCTTCAAATAAAACATATTATAGAGGCACTTAAGTTACCACCCCCCCCACAAGGCCAACGTTGGGTCATCCTCCCCAATGCCAGAGCAGGTCCATTAATATCTACCTCTTAAATTTCTAGGGTACTGGCTCTGTTCTGGGCTAGAGACCTTTAGTGGCCTTTTCCAGAATGCCTTGCTTGGTGTTCAGCCGTTCTGCTAAGGACAAGCCACCCCAAAAAAGGTAAGAGAAACTTACTAACTTGGAAAAAGAGTCTGAATGGTAAAACAAATGCATATTCAGGAAAGAAAGCGTATACAAGAGAAGAACACAGTCGGGAAGGATCCATCCTACTTTGAAAAAAGAACCATGGAAAAGACTTATCAGGAACCTTCCTCAGATGCTTTACAGCTGGTTTGTAATAAACATTATGTCTGTGCTTTACTTGTCATGAAACAAGACATTCCTACTGTTTAAATATTGACCATCACTGCAACTAAAGTATTCCAATTTTCTCTGCCTTAGTACAGATTTAAACTGCCTATGAGGAATATGGGTTTGGGTTTAGTTACCATGTACACAAAAGGAACAAATTTTCCCCCTTTCCAGTACTGACATTTCCAGAATTTCAAAACACTGTCTTTTTCCTATACTGACAATAGATCTTTAAACTGCAACCCTCACAGTATTGGGACAAAATGCATCTTTCACATGCATTTTTATTAAAATCATTAAGGAATATATTTTACCAAAAACCAGAGGGGAAGAGACATGCACAAAAGTACCAACCGCTAAGTTACATCTAAAATGGCCAAGTCTAGATATAGCTGCATTTATAAAACTGGCACAGATGGCAACTAAGAAAGGAGACCACAGGATAGCTTGTCCCCCCCACCCCGAAAAACACTGCTGCCAATCTATGCTGCATTCAAAAGCTATGTATGTAGATTATGGATTGATTTATCAAAGTTTTATTCAACACTTAAGACTGATTTCTACTCCAATGCCTGGGATGGAAGTTGAGGGAGCTTGGGTGATATAGAAGAAAGATATACATATTGCTAAGTTTACCAAGTGCTGGTCATTGAGAAGATGCACCACCCTAGATGTCCAGTCTCCCATGGGAACAAGGTCAGGAGAAGTTCGGTATAAACGGAGCAAGCATAAAGCAGCGCTCTGCTTCACACTATCCATGGTATCTCTGCAAAACACCACCACCACATTTCAGCCCACATCAGAAGTTATGGTACTACATAACAGACCAGCAGCATAAGGCTGAACTTTACATAAACTAAAAACAGTTACCAGAAACCAAACAAGAATAGGAAGTGAAGAGGATTATTTAAAATGCAAGCTTTCTATGCTCTGATATTAGTTAAATATTTTTGTTTAAATGGTTTTAAAATCTGTCACAAAGCAGACTGAATGAGTTGGTTAGCTTTATTAACTGGTATAACAACTTCATCTGTATCCTCAAATGAAAGATGCTTTGGCACTTTATGCCTTACTTCAAGAAAAGGAGCAAGAATCCACAACACAGGACAAGATACAAGTATACCAAATAAGTTCTAACCTTTCCTAAAAGGGAATATAGGTCATGCACCTAGATTAAAAAGGGACAAGTATGTGATGCTGGATCCTCAAGTGAAGCTTTCATATAAAGATGAAAACTAACTAAACACTTTGGGCACTCAAAAAGGGTGTTGAGTACACTGCAGTTCGGCAGACACCGAACCTAGCTTTACATCTAGCTAACTTGGGCATCTTCTGTTGTCTAACACCAGCAACACAGAGCTCAGTGAAGATTGGGTTCTGTGCTGCTGCAGTAAAACTACTATAAATAATCAAGTTAGCCAATTGTACATATTCCCCAGCTAGCTTTACACTGTTGTAACTGCTGTGACCAGGGGTCCAGGTTTTCCATTGGTCACAGAAAAATACTTTAAAAATAGAGTCCAGCCCTGAAGAATTAGGAAATATTACATTTAGTGGACCACACAGCCTTGTTTTTAATTACATAAAAACTATAAGTTGTATGATCACATGCTATTCCACCCACCCCCTCCCAAATCGTGCATGAGTGTGTACACAATCCTTGTTCACCCTATGCCCTGAACGAGGCAAAAGGCAGAATTAAATGTTGGATGGCAAGTATTCCTGGTATTTCCCAACTTGAGGGCTTGACAGTTAAAAGATTGAAAATATTGCATAAGAACTAAATTGCAACCATGTTATAAAAGGAGGAGTGAGTAGCAACATACCAATGTGTGAGAACCTTTATGTACTGTAACCAATTTAGTGTTTATAGACTTAAACTAGTTTCATAGCCCAAGCCTTAAAAAAAAAAAAAAAAGGTCACATGGGCATAAGTGGAGTCCTGGGATCTTAATTTCTACATATTTAGTGGTAAGGAATTCCAATCAGATAAACCCAAGTTTGGCAGTTTCATCAGGGCATTTTTGGACCAAATAGAAGAAAGTCTTTTAGATATTTCACTAGGTCAGATTTGCAAATACAGTAGCATGACATTCCTATGTACATGTAGATAGTATAGGTAGATTCTGGAAGACACCAAGACATTCTGCAAGGTAATACCATCTTCCTAATGAGAACAAACAGGAAGTTTATGATGGGTTTTGTTTAAATAAGGAAAACTAGTTTAAACATGGCATTTTCAGATCTATTAACTGCCAATTTTGTATGCTTTGCATAAATGGAAAAATAGAAAAAAGGGGCAGAGCTAGAGTTTACACCCAAAATAGAAATTCACACACACTTGAACACTTCACCGTTTTGTTCACTGCCATGCATATCTGAAAAGAAAAAATTTGGTCAGTGCCCAAGACTGTCAAAAGATCAACTGAAAACATGTCAGCTAAGTAGCATTAAAGTATAGGCAGACAAGAAGTTACACGTCTGCATTTACTTTCAGGGACTTAATCTAGCAACCTGATTTTCAACCCGTGTTAAGTATCTTCAGTTATTGGAAAATGTATGCGTGTACAAGCAACCCTTGCTTAGCGCTCTTAACTGGTTCCTGAAAAACCAAGTGTTAAGCAAAATAAGCATTAAGTGGGTCGTTAAACACTTTCAGTTTCAGGATGATGACCACAAGCGTTATAATGAAACTCAATGAGCGCTATGTGAAATCAGGCATCAATTTAAAGCAAGCGTTACAGCGATAGCGCCAAGCGAAACAGCATTAAGTAGGGCTTGTTTGTATATATACACATACACACACCTCAGCCACCTGCCGAAACAGATTTAGATGATTAGTGAGGCCAAGTTAAACAAATAGTTAGTACTTTATATAGCTCTTTCAAATTCAGTACCTACCCAGCAACAAGTATTTTTGGAATTTCTCCAGCAAATGCTTCTGCCATCTCCCGACTACCCACATTGGCAATACAATGCAAAGCTAATCCCATAAAGGTGGGGTTGCGGCTGGCCAGATCATTCTTGATTGCATTGTTTATCAAGCGAATGAGTTCACTGTTAGAGTTCACCAGAACAGAGATGAAGAGATATCCCTGTGCATCAGAAAAGGGACAAAAGGGGGGGGGGGGGGGAAACAAAACAAAAAAAACCCAAACCACAAGTTAAGTTTGATACTCCTGACCTCGGCAGCTAAGCACATGAAAGCAAGACAGGTTAGACTAGGCAGTATGAAACATCTATGAGACTCTTTCCCCTCTTCAAGAAGAATTTACTCACAATCTGTTTCTCAGTATATCTGTTTGAGCTCAGCAGGTTCACAGCTTCCATGTGACCAAAGTCAATATCATGGCCCAGGAGGAAAATGAAAAGGAGCTTGCAGACATACTTTTTCTTACTGTAGCCATCCAGCGCCTTGTCACCTAGTGAGCAGAAACCATAGTTGAGAAATCAATGCCAGAATGAACAACCTAAAAGTTGTTTACTCAGGCACTTTCCCATATAAAAACAGCGTTCTTTGTAAAATGTATACAATAAGGTAATCTCTGAAAGCATGCTTAAAATGCACATTTTTTTAGTATTAGTTCTTACAAATCTACAGAAAAAGCTTACATTATAAAAATTAAGTACAAGCACCTATTAAAGGGTTAATGAGTTTGTTTGTTTTTTAACCAGGCTTAGTACCAGTGCTTCCATGACTGCCATAAAAGTAATGACAATTGTTTCAGTATTTCCAATCCAGCCACTGGCATATTTAAAAAATGAAAGAACTAATGATTAAAATAGGAAATCCAATGGTCAAATGGACTATTCCACCCATACAACAGAAGTACTACAGAGCAATTAAAGCAGGGGTGTCAGACTCATCCAGCCCAATAAACCAGATGAGGGTCTCTAGGCCAGATCTGGCTGTGCCAAAGCTAGTGGGCATGGCTGATTAAGCAGGACACTGAATACACAGCACTCCATATGTCCAGCCCCTGCACCACAAGCAGCAGATGCCAGCCTTACTACAGGTCTTGCACTATAGCCAGCTCAGGAGCAACAACCACTACCTGCAGCTCAAGGGGCTAGCACAGATGTCCCACTCAGCTGTCCTCAAGCATTGGCTCCGGGGCTGGTCAGGATCAGGCCACAGGCTCTCAACATGTGCCAGTCAGTACACAGGGTTATCTGGGAGAGTACCAAGTTCAGCATGCAACCTGTGCTGGCCCTTTGTGCTGCAAACACTGCCCACAGCTCCAGGTTCAGTGTACATGCTCCAGACAACACAAGCCCTGGAGTGGGGCTGGACCCAGTAGCACTGCTTGTGGCACAGGGGGCTGGCATAGGGTACACTGTATGCAACACCCCACCAGACAGGCCAGTGCACTGGCTCCAGCACAGGCCAATCCAGACTGGCCCCAGAGCCAGTGCGCAGAGTTGGTCCAGCATGGGCACTGCAAACAACGCCCATCCCACCCGAGTAAAACAACCGTGGCACTCTGTCCAGCCAACACAGGAAAATGGCACAGCATGCAGCACATGATCATAAGCTGGATCCAGCCCACAAACTGTATGTTTGACACCCTTGATTTAGTCCACTTAAAACGGCTTTTAGAAGGCAGCACCTCCAACTGATGAAAAATGAAAACAAGATACCCGTGATGTTAGTGACATCCCACTATACAAAAAACAAAACCACCCCCCCACAACCTCAAACCCAAGACAGGCCTATGTTCCTGACATGCAGGTATATGATCAGAGCCTGAATAAAAAATTCAAATACTTGCTTATATCCCACTGAAATATTTTTATTCTGGATGAAGATTATGAATAGTCACCAGACTGACTTCCAGTTCTTCTACATACATATTTTTTATTAGTTTCACAGCACTTACTTCAATGTAAAAATGGAGGTCATTTGCCAATCCTAGTCATTTCAATATTAGGAAGGCACAATCTAAGCCAATCGAAAAAACAAGTCCACCAATTTGTGTGAAAAAAGCAGAGAATAGCCTAATCATAAACACATTAATGCCCCTTACACTGTCATTTAGCCTCAGCTTACCTGTTTGCAGCTCGAAATACCCTGCATTTTTAATTCAGAGCACGTAGCTTCTGATAACAGCCTGGAGGTCAGCAGACCTGAAACTGAATGGGTGCTGCTAACTGCAGAGCCATGATGGCTGAAGACAAATTTGCTGTCTGATGCCTATACTACATACTTGATCCCAGCCTTTAAGAGGTCATATCTCGGCCCTACCTCAAGCAATTTCCCAACTGCCAAACGAGCCCAATTTGTGCAGTTTTGACTATGTTTCTACAGGCAACAACTACCCATTTTGCTTTGTTATCACAGCCTGTACATTAAAAGAACTGGTAACCCAAAGCAATATTAAAACTATAAAAACTCATTAGATGATTTGTACGTCCCCAGTTCAAAGTCTCCAAGGCTATTGATTATTCCAGAAATCATGTTTACACAGGACCTCAAAAGGGCATCCCAGGGTACCATAGCACCCAGTTGAGAATCCACTGTAGTAGCCACCTTGACAGCTGCATGAAGCAAGAGAACTTTAAAACTCAAAGTTAACAGGCTTAAGGCAAGCTTATCATGATTTCATTGAGTGGTTCCTCTTGTAAGTATTTAGAAACTAGATGCCCAATGAAATTGAGTCACGATATCCAAACACTACATATTCACGCAAGGAGAGTTCAAAACCTAGACATGCAAAATAACCTGTGTATGTTCACCCATTGGAACAGGAAAGCAGTCATCTTATCACTTGAAAGATTTAAAGATGCGACTTCCAAATATATTCCAGTTGCATACAGTTACTAAAAGATTATAAAATTGACCCCTCTAGCCTTAATTTTTTTTTTTTTTTTAAAAAGAGGCTGACATGCAAACCAGCTGAAAAAGTCTTACAGTACAGCTTAGTAGGCAGATATTGTTCATAAGGTCTCTTATAGCAGTAAGAAGTGACACTGAACTGATAAGTACAGGGATGAAACTAGCAATCACATGTGAGAAACAAGACCTTAGGGTGGTGAATTATAGTCTAAAAACAGGAGTCAACTTTAAAATTAACATAGCTCAGTCCTAAAGAAGGCTGGAGGGGACAGTCATTACATATTATGCCACTAGAGGGCACATTCTCATACTTATTAAACTAAACCAAAACACAACCCCTTTTTTGTGCATTTGGCAGGCCACATGAAAACAAACAAGCCTCTTCACAGACTGGATTTGAACCACAAACTGTAGACTGCTGACCCCTAGTCTAAAGCGGTCTATGGTTAATGCAGTGGTTACTTTGTACCTTACTATGAAGGCTGGTCTCCACTTCTAAATAGCTAGTCAAAGCCCAAAACTCTGCACTGCATGGTTGCTAAAGCACTCAGCATTATGTGAGGTTCAAAAGGCACATTTAAAAAAAAAAAAAATCAAAAGTGTTATGGGGTTTCCCATTCTATGTTAGGTTTGTTTTACTAAAAGAGGGTGTGCTCAGAGAGAGATTTGCCTTTTCCTTGTAATAGAAATTTTGAAAATTTAAATCATTAGTGTTTTCTGTCCCCATTTTCTTTTGTACTATATGCAGCAAGCAGTGCAACCTGAACAACACAGACAAATTCGTTGCACACCAAGCAAATTTGTTCAGAGGATTTACTGGTAAAGAGAAAAACATCATGGAGTTTTGGTCACTACTACTTCCTTCCCCTTCCAGGCCTTAAGGAATCGGATGATCAGACAGAGCTGATTTCTTAAGAGTTTAGTCAGCATAACACCATTTCAGAGGAATCAGCTACTCAAAAGGCTGTGCATGCTTGTCAGCTATTTTAGGCTTCAGAGTAAAACATCTATATATCCGTTAAATCAATGACTACTTCTTTATGATGGGCACTGTCGGCCAAGGTAGTATTACGTGGACTGAAGTCTTAAGTGTTCAAAGATGCGGGATTTCCAGAAAATTTTGAATTGAAAAATTTTCCAACGCCCTACATAGAGCATGATCTGATTTAGCATGTTTGACTTTTATTTAGTAAACAAAACTAAAATTAAAAGGAGTGCCCCCATGTAAATTATATCCGAATAGCCACAAGTATTTGAACTGAAATATTTGATTAGGCAAAAAATTAAATACAGCACACTTAATATTGTTTAAATGTTATATTCAAACATTTAAAATTCAAAAGTTTTATTTGGAAAGAAATTATTTTTTATTGGGAAACTTGTAAAAACAAAGTCAATACACAATACCATGCACTTCCCTTTCAGTGTTTGTTTACCTTTAAGAAAAAAAACGAAGGCACTGAGAACTGTTGACACTAATTTTAGCACACCAAAGAACTGTGCGTGATATGCCATGCTTTGGTTTTGATTTGACCTGTACAGTCAATTAGTTGAATTCATAACTTGATTTTTGGTTTGGATTGTACAAGTGTATTTACCTTCCTGTTTACAAATCAATAAAACACATGCATTTCTCTCACACACTTCCTAGGGATAAGTCACCTGAAAAATATCAATTACAATTTTGAAACTGCCAAGCTTGCCTAATATATTGGCATCCATTCATTGTTACTAATCAATTTTATGAAAAAAACCATTTTAGAAGCGGAAAAATTCCCAGAAAGATTTTCTGCCCGGCATCTCTGGATGTGTTACACTATTCCTAAAAGCCTGATTCCCTGCATATGCTTAGACTTCACTGGTCATTTTTGGCCTGTTGATTAACTACTTACTGTATGCTAAACAGATTTAAAAAAAAAACAAACAAACTTTGGTGCCTAAATTTAGGTTAATAAAATCTGTTTGGAAATTAAGAAGTGGACCTGATTTCCTGAAGTACCAAGAATATTCATTGATAGCCAGGCCATTTATTTTGATGTCCAGACGCTTAAAACTTCAGGGTCTTAAGCTACAAAGATTCAGAAGCCATTTGTACAAGTGATCAGCTGCATCAGAGCTGCTGCTTGTAGTCACTGGAGTTTATTTTCAGAATACTTAGCGTACAAGACACAAACCCATACTACCTCAGCAACTGCAGCCAGAAGTCTGGATGGACGCTTTTGCCAAATGATGGAAGGGACTTCAGGAGGTCATCTAGTCCAGCCCCCTACTCAAAGCAGAACTATCCCCAATTAGATCACCCCAGATCTTGAAAACCTCCAAGGATGGAGCTTCTACCTTCTCTCTGGGTAGCCCGTTCCAGTGTTTTACAACCCTCCTGGTAAGAAAAGCATTCTTCCTAATATCCAGCCTAAACTTCCCATGCTGCAACTTGCGACCACTGCTCCTTGTTCTCTCATCTGCCACCATGGACAACAGTCCAGCTCCATGACCTTTTAACCCCCACTTCAGGTAATTGAAAGCTACTGTGAAAGCCCCCTTCCCCACATTCTCCTCTCTCCAGACTAAATAAGCCCAGTACCCTCAGTCTTTCCTCATAAGTCATGTTCCCCAACCCCCTCACCATTTTTGTAACCTTCCACTGGACTCTCCAATTTGTCCACATCCTTTCTGTAGTGGGGGGGCCCAAAAATGAACACAAGACTCCACATGTAGCCTCACCAGTGTTGAAGAAGGGAATGATCACTTCCCTTATCTACTGACAACACACCTACCAGTGCAGCCTAGTATATCTTTACCTCTCTTTCAAAGGGCACGCTGCTGGCTCATATTCAGCTTATCGTCCACTGTAACCCCCAGGTCCTTTTCTGCCGAGCTGCTGCCCAGCCAGTCAGCCCCCAGCCTGTACCGGTGCATGGGATTGTTTCATCCTAAGTGCAGGACTTTGCACTCATCCTTCTTGAACCTCATGAGATTTCTTTTGGCCCAATCCTCCAATCTGTCTAGGTCACTTCCCTCTGGCACTTGGCAGCAGAGGGAGAATTGGAGGCAAAAAAAGAACTACCTAGGTCAGGGACAAAGTGAAGCCCAAGTGGTTTCTCCCCTTACTAACATCTTTTAATCCATCAGCTGCTTGTTTCACAACATACTACTTAAGAATTGCTGCAGCAGCTATGACCAAAAGAGTCCATCTGGTCCAGTATCTGACCTGACAGTACCAAGTAACATGCTACTGGAAGAAAAGAAGTATTAGTAAACAGGGAAATGGTCAAGTGATCCAACCCATATCATGGTCTCCACGTCATCAACAGGAAAATTACATCCCTGGTTGTTTTAATAGCTCCTGTCAGACCCATCTTCTCAATGAATGATTCAGTAAGTCTCCCAAAGATGACTTGGGAATAAAAAACATTGATCATGGAGACCGATTCCAAAAGAAGATTAGTTTTAAATTGGTAAGAGTCAACAGGGAAGAACAGAAGCTTACTACTCCGATTGTGCCATCAGTCAGAACAGTATAAACAAGCCATCCATGATTAGTATGTCTAATGCGTTTAACCTGCGTCACATGCCCAAATGTTAGAAAGGGGATAAATTAAACCCTCCCACTCAAAACAGGAGAAACTGGTCTTAAACCAAATGCCAGCAGATCCATGATGCTGATCACCAATATACGAAAAAACACCCCACACAAAAAACCCTGGAACATGTGAAGGTACTGCTGAATACTGATCAGGACTTGTGGTAGAGGTGATCTCTTTTATAAGACCAACTAGATTTTTGCCAAAAAAGAAAAAAATTGTTAATTGCAACCTTTCAGGAACAAATACCCTTCATCAGGAATTGGAGAAGAGATTGGCAAAGTTCTCCTAGGTAGAAACAAAAGTTCACATTCATATGAGAATTGAAGGTGTGGTAATCTTGTTTGGAACAGCAAATGTTATGCGGATTAGGCTCAGAGAAAAGTTGGAATAGTCTGTTTGCCTCAAAGTTGCTTGGTGGCCAGCCCTTATATTGGAGGGTACTACCTCATTTCCCTCCTCTTCCCAGATTATAGATTTCGTGGTTCTGAATTGCATAACAGAAACAGCTTCTTCCTCGTGATCATCAACAAGGACTAATTAATCCCTGGTGTAGTCTAAAACCAGAGAATCCGAACAGGTTATTCATTTTGGCAGTTAAGTGTAAAAAAAATTATAATATCTTATCTTGTAATCTCATGGTTCTAGATATTGCAAGAGCTCTTCTAGATAAATCAGTAAAATTACTGGTACTCAGTCAGGTATCCAGGTTGTAGCTCTACTGGTCTAGAGGCAATATCAAATCAATTAACAGGAGGCCAGATTAAACAGCTTGTCTGAAAACAGGCTGCCACTTGTGACCCAGATACAAATCTTGCTTGCAAGCTTGATCCAGTTCGTGAGCTCTAGCCTGCCAACCCCTGCTCCAATACAGCTCTGCAAACCCACTGGAAAAAGGGGGCAGCAAGTCTGTTTCTTAGTGTCAACAAGGGCAGGAGGTTTTCAGAAAGTTAGGTCTCAAGTTATTTTAACAGTCAATGCTCTTACAGAGCATTTTGAAATAAGGTCTTCAGGTAGAGTTGCTCAAAGAGCAACCAAATGCACTGCAGCTTGTCCTTTTGGATGGGTCCAAACATCCATGGAACTGTCACTGCAAGAGGCTGTGAAATGTCTTGTCCTGCTCTGCTAGAAGTCATCTCTAAACTTTGAGATTAGTTCAAGTATATGCCTCTTACGACAGGCAGTCGTGTCCTGCAAGCACATGCACAGACCCTAACCAGTGTTTCCTGGTGTGTGGAAGACATGCACGTCTGTCCACTGACCTTTCAAGAGGTTATTAGGCAAAAAACAGGAGAAAAGCTTTTTTTTTTTTTTTTTTTTTTTTTAAAAAAAGGTGTCCCAAAAGACTAACTGCAAATGCACTGCATCATTCTTGGTTAAAGCAAGGCTGAAGGAGAACTGGAAGCCTGCCAGGCTGACAAGGCAAGACTTGAAAAATTCTCCCTTGTCTGTCACAAAAGCAGCAGCTACAAATTATGCTTTTTCCTTGTAAGTTTAGTTTTAACTACATAACCTTTGAGCTCTTAGAGACATGAACTGTGTATGGTTTGACTAAAGATGTGGGTAGGCAAAGTTAAAGCATTATGCAGACAGTCAGGCATGTTTATAAAAGAAAAAAGAGAGAGGGGACATTTTCACCTTGGGCAACTGCCAGCAGATCTACAATGCAGACCACTACATAGAAGAATTCCATTTTGGCATATGAAATAATACAAGCTGCACCAAGCCCTTGTCTGTAGACTCACTGCAGCAGTGGTTTTCAACCAGGATTCTGCAGCACCCTGGGGTGTCGCGAGATCCCATTCAATATTAGCACTCAGGGGTGCAAACAATTTCTACCCATTTCACAAGATTAACTATTTGAAACTTCTGGGTTTGTCAAAAACATTCTGACCTGCTGTGCTCTTTGAATTCTTTAGAGTAAATCTACTCTATTATTTTTCTGTAATCAAGCACAAGTGAAAGCTAAGAGCTGATATTTTCTGAGTGGTGTCTTAAGCCCAACAAGGCTGACAGCCACTGAACTAGAGTCAGAAAGCTACATGTTTTTCTTTGACAACAAGTTCATTTTGGAGCCACCAGGAAACAGAAGGGAACAGGAAAAAAATATTTTTCTTCTGATTAACTATCTTGTACAGGAGAACAGTTGTATGCAACTTAAACTCATGTTTGAAATTTTCCATGTTAACAAAAATTAAATTCAGCAGAAACAGGAAGCATCAAAAGAACTCGTCAGCAGTTTCTAAAAGCACAATGGAGGAGGTCAGAGTACTTCCTTTCCCTGAAAATTTGCCACTCCTCTAACCTAAGAAAGCAAACTACTATCAGCTGGTTAGGCAAATAGTACTGTGGCAAAGAGACGGACTTCCAAACTTTACATCCTCCCTCCCGTTATTTCCACGGGAGCAGACGTATGACATTTACTATGCAATAACTTCACACAGTAAATGTAGAGTAGAACAGACATATGGCACACAGTCCTACTACACAGGAGGTCAAATTCAGGGAAAGTTATCCATTCAAGAGTGTGTTGTAGCTTACTATGTGGAAATAGAGATTAAGGTTCCTAACCCCTTGCTAATTATGAGGGCTCACAAACCAGCAAAGGCATAAAGCAAAAGAACTGCTCAATACAATGGGAAATGCAGTCTCAAGTTCAAGCAATGCACCAAGTCACAGGAAAAAAAAAAACCGTATTTTCCTGCAAACACACCTTTCCATCTCAAATCGCACCCCTCCCCTCCCCACACCCCCCCAACTGGGTTAATGTTTTAAGCAGGAAAGTTGTTATCTCTGCTGGAAAAGCACCATTCCTCTCTCTAGACACTGTACTTGCCATGTAGCTGCCAAGATTACCTGGCCAGAGGAAGCTGAATCCTGCATTAGCCCCTCTCTTAGCCATAGCTATTGGCTGAGCATCGTAGCTTGCTACTGCCTGAAGCTGCAAACTGCTGGATGCATGCTGGCAAGGCTCATAGCATGGAAACAACTTAGTTACTGGAGCATACATACACTACTAACAGTAAAGAAATACCAATCTTGCTACTACCCTCACAAGACAATCTAGGGCCTGACTATGCAGAGTTCAGTCCTGCAGGAAACACAAGGTGTCCAGGAAACATGGCATCCAAGGGGAAGAGCCTACCACATCAGTAAGTTCTTGTTGGCCTCACTCTGATTGCCATGCTAGGAGACAGTCCCCAGGAAGCCTCGCTATGACAGTCAGCCATTACTGTATACTGTCTGCAACTGGCTTGGGACACCACAGGTCAAAATGTCTGCTTCTTGCTACAAAGCATTATTGAATAACACTGTCTAATACCAAACAAACCAACCAACCAACCCACCCACCCACCCTACACCTCATCTGCCATTACACAAAAACAGCAGTCATAGTTTCATAGTAGCTAGAGTCGGAAGGGACCTAGGTAGATCATCTAGTCCGACCCCCTGCCTTGGCAGGAAAGAGCATCGGGGTCAGATGACCCCGGCAAGGTGCTCATCTAACTTCCTTTTAAAAATCCCCAGGCTAGGAGCCTGCACCACTTCCCCTGGAAGCTGGTTCCAGGCCCTAGCCGCCCTGACTGTGAAGTAGCGCCTCCTAATATCTAAACTTACCCTCCGTCAGCTTGTGACCGTTATTCCTGGTCACTCCTGGCAGCGCACGGGGGAACAGGGACTCCCCCAATACCTGCTGATCCCCCCTGACCAGTTTGTAGCAGGCCACAAGGTCCCCCCTTAACCTTCTCTTGTGGAGGCTAAACAGGTTCAGGTCCCATAGCCTCTCCTCATAAGGCTTGCCCTGCTGACCCTTGATCATACGAGTGGCCCTCCTCTGAACTCTTTCCATATTGTCCACGTCCCTCTTGAAGTGTGGCGCCCAGAACTGGACGCAGTACTCCAGCTGCAGCCTGACCAGTGCCGCATAGAGGGGGAGGATCACCTCCCTGGACCTGCTTGAGACGCATCTGTGGATGCATGACAGGGTACGGTTGGCCTTCTTGACTGCCTCCCCACACTGCCGGCCCATGTTCATCGTGGAGTCAATGACGACTCCAAGATCCTTTTCCGTCTCCGTGCTGGCAAGAGGGGAGTTCCCCAACCTGTAAGTGTGGTGCCGGTTCTTCCTCCCCATGTGCAACACCTTGCACTTATCAGTGTTAAACCCCATCCTATTCTCATCCGCCCACCGTTGCAACCTGTCAAGGTCAGCTTGTAGCCTATTGCACCCTTCTAGTGCACCCACATCCCCCCACATCTTAGTGTCATCAGCAAACTTGAACAGGGTGCTTTCTACCCCCTCATCCAAGTCACTGATGAAGATGTTGAACAGCGCGGGCCCGAGGACCGAGCCCTGCGGAACCCCACTGCCCACGTCCTTCCAGGTCGAGAAGAACCCATCCACTACCACCCTCTGGGTGCGGCCCTCCAACCAGTTGGCGACCCATTTGACCGTGTGGGCATCGACCCCACAGTCTCCCAGCTTTTTGATGAGGACAGGGTGAGAGACAGTGTCGAAAGCCTTCCGGAAGTCCAGAAAGACTACATCCACAGCAACCCCTGTGTCTAATGATTTGGTGACCTGATTGTAAAAGGCCACCAGGTTGGTCTGACAAGACCTGCTGCTGATGAACCCATGTTGGTTGCCCCTGAGCATGCATTCCCCCGCAAGGCCCTCCTGGATGTGTGCCAGGATAATTTTTTCAAAGAGCTTACCCGGGATTGAGGTAAGACTAACTGGCCTGTAATTTCCCGGGTCCTCTTTTTTTCCCTTTTTGAAGATAGGGACCACATTGGCCCTCTTCCAGTCCTCCGGCACCTCGCCAGAGCACCACGAGTGCTCATAGAGCCGCGCCAGGGGTCCCGCAATGACCTCGGCCAGTTCCTGTAGAACCCTAGGGTGAAGATCGTCCGGACCAGCGGACTTGAACACGTCCAGCCTCTCCAGAAGTACCCTAACTAACTCCTCGCTAACCCCTGGCCCAGGCGTGTTTCTCCCGGGGCCCGAGGGGGGCCCAGCAGGGAGGTGGCTGAACTGGTCCCTACTTAGGAAGACAGAGGCAAAGAAATCGTTAAATATGTTAGCTTTATCATCTGGCGTGATGACTAAGTTGCCCATCGTGTCCTGCAGGGGCCCCACATTACCCGGGACCCTCTTTTTACCCCCTATGTATTTGAAGAAGGACTTCTTATTGTCCCCAATCCGGGAAGCTAGTCCTATCTCCATCTCTGCCTTGGCCCTCCTGACTGCCCCCCTACATCCTCGGGCGACTGTAACATAGTCCTTCTTGGTGATGACCCCATCTCTCCATTGGGTATATGCCTCCCTTTTAGCAAGGAGACATTCCCGGGTGCTCTTAGTGAGCCATGGGGGTTTATGTGCCCTCCTGCTCCCTTTGACCCTTGTTGGGATTACCTCCCTTTGGAGTCATTGTTCTGCCAAGATTTACCTGCATGTATATTGCCAAAATAGACTAGATGATTACTGCAGGTCCAAGCCAGTCCTACTTTTCTATGGATTAACATTATGTTAAATTTAAAATTCTCAAGCATTATTTTCTGTAGACACACATGTAGGAAACACCCACATGGGATTGTTATAATACCCCCCATCCCCCAGCACTAAATACCTATTTTCAGGCTATTTGTGTGTCAAGCTTCCCATCTTCCACTTGACAAACTGATTTTTTTTTTTTTTAATGCAAGATAAAGCAATTCATTCTGCAGTGAAAATAATGCTTTCAGGCAGAAGACATTTTAAGCACACATGGCAAACTAAATAGAGGGAGACTTTCAATAATAAAAATACAAGTCACAAGATTATTTCACAAATTATAGGTAGAATGCACAGTAGTACTTAGTTGCATTTACTTCATTATAGCCATCTGTTCTCAGGCCCTTGATTTCAGGCTAAATTTGTTCATGCTTAGTCACTACTTCAGCACACAATGCTCTGAGGACTTTTGCTCAGACCAAGATGCTTGATGACGCTAAGAAAAAAAGGGTCATGTTTTCTGAACATTTTGACTGGCTTTCAACATCCTGGATTTGATAAAAGGAATGCACTGGGAGGGAAAAGGGGGAAGTATCAGTTAAAGAGAGTGCAAGGCAGACATTTTCCATGCTTTACGGTTGTAGCCATGCTGGTCTAAGGACATAGGCAGGCAAGGTTCTTTGGGTAAATGTGATATCTTTTATTAGGCCAATTCAATAGTTGGAAAAAATTGCTCTTTGCATGCTATTGGGTATAAAAGGAAGGGTGTTCTTACCTAAAAGCTTGCAAAGAACACATTTTTCCAGATATGTGGGGAGATGTGATCTCTTTTATTAGATCAAATAAAGAAACCAGTCAAGCAGACATTTTCCATTTTAGAGTGGATAAAACAGGCTAGAGGTTCCATATGGTCACTTCCAACAGGGCTGATAAACAGAACGCACAGTTATGGGATGTCATATGCAGAGAAAAAATGCATGGTTTCATAGTGTCACATAGGAGAACACCTCTACCAGACTTCCTTGTCAGGAGTCACTTAGACTAAACAGTTGCATTGGGCGTAAACTGTGGGTGCCTGGAGCAGATGCGATGCAACTTAAAATGTACCAAGAACCCAATTCAGAGTGTTATGCACTACCGCATCAGAAGTGATCTGATGGCCACCTATAAGTTTATCAGGGGTGACTACCAGGATCTGGGGGAACGTCTGTTCACCAGAGCACCCCAAGGGATGATGAGGTCGAACGGTCACAAACTCCTGCAAGATCGTTTCAGGCTGGACATAAGGAAGAATTTCTTTACTGTCCGAGCCCCCAAGGTCTGGAACAGTCTGCCAGCGGAGGTGGTTCAAGCACCTACATTGAACACCTTCAAGAGTAAATTGGATGCTTATCTTGCTGGGATCCTATGACCCCAGCTGACTTCCTGCCCTTTGGGCAGGGGGCTGGACTCGATGATCTCCCGAGGTCCCTTCCAGCCCTAATGTCTATGAAATCTATGAAAGTAAGTGTTGCACTATAGACACTCAGCAATAGGGCTGTGCAAAATTTCAGCAGCCGTTTCGTTTTGGCGGTGTTTTGGGTTGTTTCGATTCGGGTTTGGTGTTTTGGGTGCTGAAACAGCAGGCTCCGAAACATTTTTCGGAAACATTCCAGAGAATTTTGGCATTTTGGAGCCGGGCCTGCAGGAAAACAAACTAAGAGGGAGGGAAGAGGGGGAGGACTGCTCCGATAATCGACATCTAGCTGCCAGTTAGTTCCCCGGCTCTGATCACTTCCCCCAGCTCTTCTGGGGGAGGGAAAGCACAGGCCCCCCTGATATGCACGCAGGGTTTCAGCAAGCTGCTGCTGCAGGCTGGGGTCAGCAGCAGCCGCTTGACAGCCTGTGCTGAGTGCCAGGAAGACTGCAGTACTGCCACTGGCCCCACCGTGCAGCAGCTGCCTGCTGAAACCCAGCGCATACATCTATCAAGGGGCCTGCACCCCACAGGAACAGCTGGGAAACTGAATCAGGATCTGGGGAATCCCTGCTGTGCGGCCTGGCTCCACAGGGGTCTCTGGTGCTGGGGTCTCCTATTTTGCCTTGTGAAGCCCATGTTGCCAGGGCAGCATGAGGCAGGTAATGGCAGCAAGAAGACACCTGGTGCAGATCTCTGCTCCCTGTGGAGCAGTTGCACAGCGGGGATCAGCCCCGTGAACACCGTGACAAGGATCATAAATCCACGCAGGGGTCTCCTCCCCTGCACAGAGGGCACCAGCCTTCCCCCTCCCCCAGATGAGCCACCCACGGCCTCGTTCTGCTCCCCGCTGGAACCCTGCAGCCCCCAGCCCCACCTGGCTGGGTAGGGCAGTGCAAAGCTTTACTTGTAGCCCGTTCAAAACAGATTTGGCCAAAATGAAAAACGCTGTCCTCCAAAACTGAATTGAAACACAGCCGTTTTGCACAGCGCTACTCAGCACCTCCAGAAGATCTGGAAGAACGAGAACTGAGAAGGAAGCAGGGCAAGTTCTAGTCACAACAGCTCCACATTTTTATATTGTAGCTTTTAGTAGGCTTGTGTTACGTTTCTACCTCTCCTCCAGTCTAATACAGCTTTTTCTTCACCTAATGACAGTGATCCAGAGGCTCTTGCAGTAGATAGGCTTGCCTCAAACACTGACTTGTATCTGAATTTTAAAAAGGTCCATTGCGAAGGGCTGACCTCAAAAAAGGCAGTTAGCTGTGTTAGTCTGAAGTCAGAAGGTAAGACAGATACGCATCTGATGAAGTGAATGATCTTGAGTTCACAAAAGCTTGTGCTCTGTATCTTTAATCTATAAGAAAAAAGGTACACATCTACCTTGACTTCTGATTTTTCAAAAAGGTCAAGAACCTGGAAAGGGAAGTACTGGGCAACTAGAAATGTCAGGTAAAACTAGGAAAAGTTAACTAGCTGATAGCTAAGAGAAGCCTATTCCAAGATTCAAATAGGAGTTTTTTGCCCAACCTTTAGGTATCATATGGAAAAAAATTTTCCAACTGTCCTACATTTGGAAAGACTCTTAAGGAGAACAAAAGCATAGTGGGGTAGGGAATGGGGATACAGAACAAACCTTGGCTAGTCAATGAAATTAAAAAAAAGCAAATGGATGCCAAGGATGGAGCACAAATTAAGAAAATTATGTTATGTTGTAATATGTTCACCCAAATTTGGGTTAAGGAATACCAAAAAAAGTAATTGGTAATGGGGACAGCAGCTGCTGCTTGACATCGGCACCTGAATGGCATTTAACTTTAACTAGTCACAGTAGTTCAGTTATTTTCAGATTCCAAAGCAATATCCACTAAACCAGTACTCCCCCTTAATTAGGGAGCAAAACACCCATTTTTAGAATTATGATCCAGAACACTAGCCAAAAAAGAAAAGAATCCATGAAGAGTCATTATAGCATAAGAATATAGATCAGGGCAAGCTGAATGCAGTTTTAATAGAGTTTAGTACAAGCAAAAGTCAATTTTTAGAAAGTTATTCTGGTATTCCCCCCAACTCCCAAGAGCTGAACAGAAATAAGAGCAATGGAAGCAGCAACAGCACAGCACAGCACAGCACGCACCCTAATACTATGTTAACAAAAGGGGAAGAGCCACCTGTAAAAGAATATTTTTGTACTTGGCTCTATACCACCACCACCCATGAACTAATAAAAAGTCACGTAGAACTAAATGGCTAAAAATAGCATTTAAAAAAAAAAAATCACTCGAAACTCAACTTCTGCCAATATATTCACTTACTTAAAAGTCAATACTGGTATGCTGGTGCTACTGCTAGCATATTTCTGCTGTACTCAGGGCTCAGAATAGGTGAATAGGTGATCTTTAAGATGCCAAGACTACTTAGCCTACTCTAAAGCACCACCATTACCAACAACATTGAACATGATTTAGAAGACTGGATTCACCCGTACCATAATAAATACTCTTTGGCACAAATCTGGGAAGAGACAAGACATACTAGCACAGGGATGGGCAAAATATGGCCCGTGGGCCATATTCTGCCCACAGAGGGACTCCGCCTGCCCAGAGTGGGTTCCACAGTTCCACCTGACCCAGGCACCATCCAGCCCGTGGCATCCACCGCCCCCAGGCACACAGCAGAGCTGGGGTGACCCTGCAGCTGGACTCCATTTGTAGGCAGTTCAGACAGTGGCAGCAGCTGCCACCACCAGACCCATCCCCATGGAGACTGGTGGGGACCTGCGTGCAGTCCTGGCCCTGGCCCACACCTGCTCTGGACCAATCCGCCCACAATAAGCAGAGGCAGCAGCCAAACAGAAGCTGCTACTGGACACAGGGGGAAAAGCAGCCACCTCCCCCTCACTGCTGCCAAGCTCTTCTTGCCATAGCTGCCCGGAGCCCACATTTGGGCTGCCCCGTGGCTCCTCTCCACCATCACCACTGGTACCAGAGCCAACTCCAGGCCGTCCAGCAAAGCAGTGGGGAGGGGCTGTAGGGCAGCCCAGGTGCAGGCGCTGGGCAGCTGTGGCAAGGGGAAGGTAGCCACTTTTCACCTGCACCCAGTAGCTTTTGCCCAGCTGCTGCCACTGCTCATTATGGGCAGGCTGGTCTGGAACAAGCACAGGACAGACCAGGCTTGGGCCTGTGCACATGGGTCCCAGATGGTCTGAAGCCGGTCTGCTGTGGCTGGGGCAAGTCCAAAGTGTGCACAGGATAAGCCAATGCCAGGGCTGTGCACTCAACTCGATGACAACAAGGGAGTGCAGGCTCCAGGCTGTTGCCGGTGGGGCTGCTGCCCAGCCCATGACAGCTCCCCAAAACTGCCTATGTGGCCTGTGGGCCCAAATAACTGCCCACTCCTGTACCAGCATCAGCATTAAAAGTCCTAGCTAGTTCACAGTGTATAACCTTATGACAGCAAGGTCACTCAAACTACTCTTATAATACATTAGTGAAACCTTTCTTCATTTCATCAAATGCTGCAGAGTAAGGTTACAAGGTAGAGCTGCTCTAGTGAAAAGACGCAGAGAGATACAGAAGCTGCTCAAAGATGTTAAAGCTCAGTTAAATCCATAAGTTATGTTTAAAACAACTCCAGTGGTCAGCACAATACAGATTATTTTCCGTGTTTATTATCTGTTATCATTTACAGTAATTACTGCTGTCTGTTCTAAAAGCCACCTGCAGCACTTCCCTAGATACTGGTAATTAATAGACTTTCTTTGCACAAACAAAGAGTCTGCTTGTTTTTCAATATATTGTGTGAACAAGAGGATTAACATCTAGAGACTGCCTAAGAGTAAACAATTTTGCTGACTCTGGCAATTTAAAAAAAAGAGTGACTATAGCAGTTCTGGCCTCTGACTTGTGACTGCATTGTCTGTAGTTCTGTACTACATGTTTGGTCTAGGATCCCTGCGGATTTTAATTGATGCCTATGGCATATGGAAGCGCTATGCAGAGGTTGGCCCTCAAAAAAAAAAAAAAAAACAACCCCCCCCCCACCCCACAGTACAGATTCCGATCGTTCAGAAATTACATTTCTTAGAGGGTTTACCATGCAGCCTTTTATTAAAAAATAATGTCCCCAACATGACCTGCAAAATGACTAGTCTAGATCACTTGCTATAACTATTACAGCTTTGTACTCAGAAATCAAGCTCATCTTTTCTCAGGCAAGTAAGGCTAAATTTAATGTGATGATATTCTTAAAAAGAGTAAAAATAAAATAAAAAAACCAAAGCTGTAGCCTACAAGAAAGTGGGCTCCAAGCCTATGTGATTTTGGTCAAAAGAATGACTGCTCACCTCTGGAAATGTATATAGGAGGAGAGAGAGGAAACATTCAGATTGCAGATGTCTAAAAATAATTTATGGGCAGGCTGCTCTCGGGCAAAGCTTCAGATCTGCAACCTACCCAACCAAAAAAAAGCTAGTCTGCCTCCCAGCTACTCAACTCCAGCTCAATGCCTTCTGTTTCAGGAAGGAATGACAGTCAGCTGAGTAAAACAGCCATCTGTTAAAAGCTGTTGCCTGACAGCAAAATGTTTTTTTTAATAAAACTTAACAGTGGAAGATCAACTGATACATAATGTCAGATTTTAGCCCTAGGAGAGGAGTCCCCACCCCCTCCCCCAAAATAAGCTTCCATTAGCCAAGGTGGACTTAAAATAAGAATACTATAGTAGAGAAGCCTCATATTCTCAGAGATAAAGCAGCAAAGTAGTCTGATGAGGTGATATTGAAAATAAACCCAAACCAAAAAACAGGCATTCCCCTCATTTTACTTTGTTTTACCCATCAGTCTGGGATTTACCTCTCAGTCCAGGCTGATAAGTGAATGTTGAATGAGGTACTGAAGTCAGAATAAAAGGTTCAAGTACAGGTTATGCCTTCAGAAAGAAACAGAAGTGAAAGACATTTGGACTCTGCTTAGATCTCAGTGTTAGGAACTATTCAACTGTTAGAGCTGAAGAAGACAAACCAATAATGGTTAACCTGTACAGACCAGAAGACAGGTTTCCACATGCTGAAGTGTTTAAGTCTCCAAACACCTATATTGTTTGCAGATGGGATTGTTCCACTAGCATTTAAAAAGCTGAACCCCTCCAAGCCAAGCCTTAGATATACAGATTTATCAGCTTCTCCCAATGTTTTAATGAAAGGACAGTTCTATTCCATAAATTTTCCTTTTTCTACTACCAGATTACTGAACAGCGTTGACACACGTAAAGCAATTACACCAAATTCCCAATAACTTGGCAGCAGACAATATGAAGTTCCCTCCCTTCCTTAAAGCTTGTATTATTACTTAATAATTTTTAGACACAAGTAGGTCCTCAAAATAACTGATATTCTATTTTTGAGGCACCTTAAAGTTCATATTTACTGATTCTTAAAGACTTTGGGAATGGATGCTGTATAAGCTTATCAGACTAGTCTACCCCCTTCAAAACAGAAGGCTTCCATCCCCTACACTTGATTATTTTAAGGAACCTTAACATTGACATCCTAGTTCATTGAAGACTGTGTTAAGTGTTGTCAGAGGCATAAAGTACTCTGATAAACAAGAGGAGCATTAGAGTGCAAACTACAGCCTGTGCTGATAAGCATTACTTAACATGGGGTTTCTTTCTTTAGTCCCTAGGCTTTGAAGATAATGGAGTACACTGTACATGTTGTACATTGGAGGGTAACAGACCTGAGAAACATCCTCCAAGAACTGGATGTCAGAGTGAACAGAACTGAAGAGGTCAGCAGCCTACAGCTTGCTGAGACATTTAATTCGGCCTAGGGGTGGGGAGG
Source organism: Crocodylus siamensis (assembly GCF_052110815.1). Lineage (NCBI taxonomy): Eukaryota > Metazoa > Chordata > Crocodylia > Crocodylidae > Crocodylus > Crocodylus siamensis. Next base: position 178,264,119 of record NC_143396.1, on the reverse strand, counting down.
GAGACAGAAGTGGGAGGGTACTCTGTGGTGTTTCAGTGGCAGGGGGCTTTGTTCATGCGCTGCAAGGGAGCAAGGGAAGCAGCAGCAATGGTACTGCAAGGGGTAGCAGTACCAGGTCCATGGGTCCAGGGGCAGTTGAATAAACTGTACTGGAAGCAACTGGAGCCCAGAGCTAAGTACTGCTAAAAGTGGTCCTTTACTGCAAAACGTTGCCAACTCCTTATAGAGCATATAAAAATCTAGGCAAGAATATTGTTTTCTAGATCCTTTCTGACATTTGATAGCTGGCTGGAGATTACCTGTGACACTGGACAAGCTATTATTCAGTCATACAAGAGGTGTCCTTAAAAAGAAACAGGTTTTTACCTAGGCTTTCCTAGCAAGGAAGCCACTTTTACTTCTAAAAAGTGGATGGCAGGTTGGCACAAAAGACTACGATTGCTAGTTGTTAGGGAATTATTTAGGAATGCTGCAGAGCTAGGTTCAGTTCACTGCTCCATCTCTAGACCATGAAACTTGGCCAGATATCAAGGAATTTACATCAACTACCCTACCTTACAAGACTATTTGTTGTGGGGCTCAATATCAGAATGTCAGCACACCCCTATTTGGGGTTGAAGTGTGTGGTCTTCAGCCATAGGGAGCTATCCTTGGAACCTGCAGAGAAATTGTTGTGTGTGTAGCCTAGTTAAATTTAGCATGTATGGGGAGATGTCTGTGGTCACCAAAAGGAAAGGAAGAAATGGAAAAAACAAAAACAAACCACCACCCTTCCTTCCAAAACACTTACCTCGTGACATTTACATAATTTTTCCTTTTAAGGTTAAAGGCTACAAATACTCCTACATAATACTAGAGTCAGCGATATTTTCAGATGGATATCTATGGTATTAGATTAATCACTATTGTGAAGGCTGCACATTGACAAAGTTCATGGTTGACACAAGTTTGTACCCTTCAGCTGGGGCACTGTTCAACTACAAGGAAGCCCATTGCAACCCGATACTGGGGACATGGAAGCCATCAATTAAGACCTTCATTTTCTTGTGTGTGTTTACTCCATCTCAGGAAAGTCAATTATGGTTTTCTGGTAAAGCCTGAAGAGTAGTACTAAGAGACAAATAGAAACAAGTGTGTGCGTGTGGTGGTGGGGTGGAAAGAGGGCAACGGGACTTACTATACAACTGAATACTTCAGGCTCTCTCTCAAGGTCTTGCTATCACCAGCATGACGCAAAGGTTTTGGTACTAATATTTTAAAACAACTAATGGATCAAGCCTCACCTATACTTGACATTCTCATGCTCTTCTGGGAGCAGACGGCTCACACAATTTATGGAAAAAACATAAAAGCCTAGGGGAAATGAGAATTCAAACATGGAATAAGCTTCTACAAGTGAATTTTAAAAACGTCTCTCTACAATAATTCAGTAGCACCTTCCACTTAAGAGAAAGGCTTTCCATCAGAAGAGTGAAAGGCACAAGTGTGACATCACTTCCTACCCAGAAATCCCCCAAACCTCCCAATCAGTTTTATCCACAAGTACTAGATACACCATCAAGTCCAGTGAAGAACATTATTGCTTTCACTTTTTTTATATATAAAATGCTTGAACACTTTATAAGAGCCCAGATCTGTAATGAATTCCTTCCTTTACATAATCCTGACCCAAGTAGTTTTTTGGATTAATTTCAGATTTATGAAAGATGGTGGTACTTTTAGCTCTGAAAACTACCACTAATATAATAATCTCATAGAATATAGACTTGGATCTACAGCAACTCCTCCTCTCCAGTTTTTCAGTTATAAAACACAACACGATTGAGCTCATTATTCAAAATGGATTCTTTTGTAAAGGAGGTAGCCAGATACACAAATCAGAACATAAGATTTTTGTAGTCCAAGGGCTTATATCTGCTTTTATCCTTTTTCAGGTAACTTCTAACAGCCATATGATCTAAAGTCCTGTTTGCTCTGCTCTATCGCTGTATCTGTAAGACCTGGATGCAGACTTAGATATCATGTGCAGTGGGTAGGGCATTAGGAAAGTGTGCCCTCCTAAAATACAAGACATTTCACTTCAAGTAATATATATTTTTTTGTTAATTGTAAAAAAAAAAAAAGCCTTTAAAATTTATACCTCTAAGTTGAGTTCACTTCACTGGCTCAGATCCAATTTATCCCAGTGAGCCAATTTTTTTCATTAAAAAAGACTTTCAAGTTTGCCAGCTTCAAGTCAGGATAACATCCATGTTGACAGCTCAGGGGAAGTGGATACAGTTAAGTTTGAAGGAGGTAGAGCTTACAGTTACAGAGCTAAGCAAGTTTTATAAGCAATCTATCATTCATTACCAGAAAGACTCTACTACTCTGCCCTACTCTGAAGAGACAGTGCACTAACAGTTAATCATGTATTGTAACATGACCGTTCCGGTAGGTGCTTGTACACATCATAGGGTTTAATCCTCATTAAATTAAATAGGCTTATAACCTTTAAAAGTGTGTTTCTTTTGGAGCATCACATTAGTGTTTGCACATAGTAGGTTTTCAGAATAATTCAGCCCAGTCCCTGGCCAGCTCTGCAGGAGAACAGGATGGTCCTACCCCACCCCAGAACCCCACACCACTGGCCATGCCATGCAGCCATGGGAGTAGGAAGCCGGCACACAGCACTTGGAAAAAAAAAAAAAAAAAAAAGCAGCAGCAATTCAAAGGGATGAACTACAAAAAGTCACCACACCACCTGGTGAACAAAGAGGCTCGTTACACATCTGAGTGCCTTTGTGTTTGCATGCAACAAATCCACGGATTTCATAGACATCAGGGCTGGAAGGGACCTCGGGAGATCAGAGTCCAGCCCCCTGCCCAAAGGGCAGGAAGTCAACTGGGGTCATAGGATCCCAGGAGGATAAGCATCCAATTTGCTCTTGAAGGTGTTCAATGTAGGCGCTTGAACCACCTCCGCTGGCACTGTTCCAGACCTTGGGGGCTCGGACAGTAAAGAAATTCTTCCTTATGTCCAGCCTGAAACCGTCTTGCAGGAGTTTATGACCGTTCGACCTAGTCATCCCTTGGGGCGCTGTGGTGAGCAAACATTCCCCCAGATCCTGGTGGTCACCCCTGATAAACTTATAGGTGGCCATCAGATCACCCCTGAGCCTATGCTCTTCCAGGCTAAAGAGTCCCATGTCTCTCAGCCTATCATTGTAAGATCTGTTTTCCTGACCTCTGATCATGCGCGTGGCTCTCCTCTGGACTCTCTCAAGCTTCTCCACATCCTTTTTGAATTGCGGAGCCCAAAACTGGACGTAGTACTCCAGCTGTGGCCTCACCAAGGCCGAGTACAAGGGGAGAATGACGTCCCGGGATTTGCTTGAGAAGCATCTATCGATGCAAGCCAGCGTTTTGGTCGCTTTACTAGCCGCAGCATCGCATCGCAGGCTTATGTTCATCTTGTGGTCAATGATGACCCCCAAGTCTCTTTCTTCTGTAGTGCTATCCAACGTAGCACTGCCAAGCCTATAAGGATGCTGCAGGTTTTTCCTCCCAAGGTGGAGAACCTTGCATTTTTCGGTGTTAAACACCATCAGGTTCTCATCTGCCCATTTGCTGAGCTTGTCCAGGTCAGCCTGGATCACCCGCCTATCTTCTGGCATGGATGCTTTGCCCCAAAGTTTGGCGTCATCGGCAAACTTGGCCAGTCCACTCCTGACTCCAATGTCCACATCATTAAATGAAGATGTTGAACAGTATGGGTCCAAGGACAGAGCCTTGAGGGACCCCACTGGTCACAGGGATGTGACACTAATTCCTGGCAAGCCAAACTATACTACATTTGAGGAGTTTTAGTTTAAATGCACCAGAAAGACTTGTAAGGTGTCCTGAAATGCCACTCATGCAAAACAGTTACGCTGTTGCAGCGCAAGAGAGGGGAAAAAACATGGTGTGTACAAAACACCCAGCTAGACTAGGACCAAAAGTTGCATTTGTCCTCAACAGAACCCGCCCCCCGACTGGCATGTATGCACATCACCCTTCCAATCAGGATTTAATGGGTAGCTGAATTCAGTGCTGCTTTTCTCCCACCAATTCAATGGTGAAGTCCCAACTGCTCAGACATAACAGGGAACATCCCAGGACAAATTGCTGGCATTTTTTATCCCATGAACCTTTAGAAAAAAAGTCCTGGGACAATGTACATCTGAACAACTGTACTTTGTCCTGCAATAAAATAGTTTTTCCCCAGAGGAAAGAATGTAACATTTGCCAGTTGCCCCTGATAACTAGTAAAGTCGTACCCAACTTCCTCACCACTATATGGAGATCATAGTACAGTTTTAGCTCCTTCCCTTAGGAAGACTACGGCAAGTTTTCTACTGCTTCGATTTTACCTTTGGAAAAAAGGCACGTCTCAGAAGGTACTTCCCTAGTCATTTCTTTTGAATTTCCATTGCATGCAAGATACATGCCCATGTTGCACAAAAGAACCTTGAGTTGGGGTGGGGAGACAAAGAAAACACATTATACACAAATGAGGAAGTTCAAACACTAATTACCATAAACATCAATTAGTTTAAGAGGCCAACCAGTTCTGCATGCAGAATTGTTTTCAAGCTTCAGCTGCATAACCCTCAAGACATGGTTTTTTTGGAATAGCGTTTAAAATCTCCAATTAAAAGTTTGGTTTTAAAAATAAAACAAACATTTCACAGAACTCCCTTTTTTCTAATAAGAGATTTTTAAAAAAAAAAGAGTGTTTTTCCCCTGGGCAAAGGAAAAAAAGTGTGGCAACCAAATCTGTTGTTAGGCTTGAACAATCCAGCAGCTTTTCAGAAACCAATGACATGCTTGCAAACACACTTCAGAGCCAATATTAAGAATAAGACAAGGTAACACTTCAGGTTTCTAATTTAAGTAACAGTCACTTGTTCCATTTAGAACCAGGACCCTATGAAGGGGAAGACATTGTTAGAGTAACAGCTGACAGAAAGATTGTACCAAACAACATCCACCCTGTTACACATCATCTAGTCATGAACAGCCAGCCTCAGAGCAACTTGGTTTTGTTTTTGTTTTTTACTCAAACACCACAGCTACCATTAGAAACTCCCCAAAATACAAGGCACCATGTTTATACTACAAAAAAATTGAGATGCAGAACAGTTATTTCCAGGACTCCCACTGACAATTAAATATCATCTGCTACTTAAAACCCAAGACAAACTGCCTTATATTGAAAATAATATTACAAGCCACGTTAAAAAAGAGATATGGTACACTCAGTTTAAAGGCATTACACCAAGTTTTCTTCTTGAAACCGCTACGTTACTTAGATAACCCAAAAAGGATATCCTCTACAGAAATATGCTGCTAGTTTAGTGGTTATATACAGCCACATATCAATCCGAGATTTAGGATTACTTGTTAGATGATCGAGCAACTGCAATCCATAATGACAAAAGGGAGCCTAGCATTCAAGTTACAGTAGATAAAATGCAAGATGAATTATCATAGTCTAGAAGAGCAATTCTCAGCCAGGGTGCTGCAAGCTGGATGCTATTGGGGCCAGGTTAAAATGCCCCACAGCTCCTGAGAAGCAGATGGAGCTGGAGCCCATGCTTTTCTGCAGCCCTTCCTAGTCCAATCCTACATGCTCCATCTGGGAACAGGCATACCAGGCAAGTGGGACTGTCCCATATCCCTCTTTCCAGGAGCACGAGGGGTCAGACTGGGAAGGGCTCTGGCAGGAATAAAGCACTGGCTTGCAGGCATTTGCAGTGTCTGGCAGAAAGAGCTAGGTGCAGGGATGCCCAGGGTAGTAAGACTACCCTTATTTCCCTACCTACCCCCTTCCTCCCTTCTGCCACCCCCAAACAAATTCAGGGGCACAGGGCAGTTCCGCCCACAGCACAACTCATTAGTTACACCTCTGCTCCTACATGCTTTCAGTCAATCAGAAAAACCCAATACAAGCAGGAACATGCAACACTGCCCTCGTTGAGAACCACTGGAGGCAAGACAAGACAGTATAACAGTGGCTCTCAGGCGGGGATGCCGAAGTCAAGGCACCCCTCTACAGCTATTATAACTAAAGAGGGTGAAAACCACTGATTTAAAGATGGCCACACAGAAAAAATAATTAAGCCCAGAGTTGATTTCAAGGTGGAGTTGATACTGGCACAAACACACTTACCTTTAAATTTTGACCGAATGTTTGCCAGTTCTTTGTTTATTCTCTTTATCTCTGCTTCTTTGCTTTTGCCTGAAAAAGAGCAGAAACACTAGATCAAGGCCTGGCATTTCAAACAGCTCCCTAATTTATTCCACCATGTTCCCCTGCTCCCTACCCCCCACTAATCATCCATCTAGAGGGTACAAGCAGCAGATGTTTCCACATGTCACGGAACAAAAACAAAATGTCACGTTATACAAAATGTGAAAATTTTATACAGGAACTGCATTATCCTTAAAGAACCTATGCTGAAATGGTTCCAAGGGCACTTATCACAAAACTTATTTCAAAATCTCCAGACATGTGGAAGCTTACCTCTTCCATTTGTTTCAGTTTTGATTTATATTCCTTAGAACGTATTAGTTTCTCCATTTTTTTGTGAAAGCCAACAAGAACATTGGGTCCTTGACAGAACATACATACTTAGGCTGCAAGTTAAAACAGAAATCCTTGACATCCTTGACCAACTGCAACTTGTAGCAGGAATGGGTCAGAGCATTTAGGCAGGCAAGGTTCTTTGAGTGGATGTGATATCTTTTATTAGACCAAATGAGTAGCTGAAAAAAAAGAGTTCTTAGCAGCTTTTGGGCACAAGTCACCCTTCTTTAGACACAGAGAACCCCTGCTGGTCTGAGACTCCAAGGAATGAGAGAAGCTAGAAGTGTAGAGTCTCAGACCAGCAGAGACTCCCTATGCTTAAAGAAGGGTGACTGCACCCAAAAACTGACTAAACTTTGTTCTAACTACTCAGGTGGTCTAATAAAAAAAAGTTATCACATCCACTCAAAGAACCTTGCCTGCCTATGTCCTAAGACCAACACGGCTACAACCAAAAACTCAGAGACATTTTAACAGATTAAAAACCTAAAAAAAAAAAAAAAAAAAAAAAAAAAGAAGTCACCAACATAGGACTGTGGCTTTTCTTTTTAGTTTTTCCATTTAGTCAGACTGGCATTACCCTCAAAAAAAGGTCCCTGAGGAATTCTGTTATGCCATTGCAAAAGACCTCCTACAATTAAAGTCCTTAATACACAGACAGCTTTCATATTGATTATCCGTTAGTGGATGGGCAATATTAGCAGCCTTTGAGAGCCTGACCTTAGAGCTATTGCAAAGTGGTATGAACATAGAGCAGAAAAAATTCTGTACATAAACCCAATAAATGAAGAACAAGGCTCTAGCACAGCGCAAAAAAGGACAGTTACAAGCCAACAGAACGTTTGCATGAAAGAATATAAAAGTACTGCTGTAGAAGGATTAAGTTCACACCATATTAATAGGAAACTGCCTTACCAGCACAATTTGTACTTCACAGCATTTGTTTTCCAAGAATAGACATACAAATATTTTCTGCTTAACAGGGAAGAAAGCCACCCATAGTTATTCATAAAGACTGGTTGTATTTTGCCACTAAAATGATGCAACTTTTTCCTAGCTACACAAAACTATTCAAGCTTCATAAACATGCAATACACAAATCGGCATTATACCAGTTGTTGACCTTGTTACCCTGCTGGAAAATTAGCTGCCACTTCATTTTTAGACAGAAGCAGTGAAGGCTAGTTTCCCTTACCTCTATTTGGAACAGTAAGGCTGCAAGACACCTCAGGTCATTTAGTCCAACCATGGCTCAAAGCAGGATCATCCCTGACTACACTATCCCATTAAAGCATTTGTCTGAACTGCTTTTAGAGACGTTGAAGGATGAAGACACCGCAACCTTTGTGGGTAGCCTGGTCCAAGCTTTCACCACCCTCAATCAGGAAGTCTTTTGTTACTCAAAACTAAGCATTTTCCTTGTTGCAATACAAGGCCAAAACTCCTTTCCTGTCCCCTGCATCAACACAGACTAGTCCAGGAGTCAGCAACATTTCTGGGCAGTGCCAAACACTCACAACCCCAACTTGTAAGCTGTTGGCATACCAAGGGCAGATGGCAAGGGACCCAATCTCTGGTTGTGGCAGCACAGCCCTGGCCCCTTCCTCGAGGTGCAAGTGCCAAGCAAGATGCCTTTGCATGCCACGGTCTGGCACATGTGCCAGGGGGTGCCTATCCCTGACCTAGTCTATCACCATCTTTATAGCCACCTGTGACAGACTAGGGTTTTATTATAATATTTCAGTTTTAAAATCTGTTCATAGATTGATTTGTGTTGTATTCACTTTTCATACCTCAGTTTGACCAGTTGATGCAAGGGAAAATGAAGGGTTAGAGTCTCTAAGTCTCACAGCAGCCCTAGTGCGGGAGGAGACCATATGGACCTCCAGCATGGGACATTTTAAAGGCTTTGTTAATGCAACAAGGTGGGGGATAGGAGGGCAGTTTGGGGCTTGTGAACTTCCAAGAGCTAACTTGGGGGAGCTCTGGACTGAGGGTTGGACTGGGGACAGAGGGGCTGCTTAACCCTCTGGAGGGGGCAGAGAACAGCAGACTGGGTGTTTTTGCTCCAATAAGAACCTTTATTAATGAGGAGCTGTTTGTCTGCTTGGAACTTTGGCGCATGCTTTTCCCTATCAAGAGACAAGTCAAGCTTCCCCACAACAATTCAAAAAGGATGTGGAGAAACTTGAGAGAGAGTCCAGAGAAGAGCCACGCGCATGATCAGAGGGCAGGAAAACAGATCTTACGATGATGGGCTGAGAGACATGGGACTCTTTAGCCTGGAAGAGCATAGGATCAGGGGTGATCTGATGGCCACCTATAAGTTTATCAGGGGTGACTACCAGGATCTGGGGAAGCGTTTGCTCACCAGAGAGCCCCAAGGGATGACGAGGTCGAATGGTCACAAACTCCTGCAAGATCGTTTCAGGCGGGACATAAGGAAGAATTTCTTTACTGTCCGAGCCCCCAAGGTCTGGAACAGTCTGCCAGCGGAGGTGGTTCAAGCACCTACATTGAACACCTTCAAGAGTAAATTGGATGCTTATCTTGCTGGGATCCTATTACCCCAGTTGACTTCCTGCCCTTTGGGCAGGGGGCTGGACTCAATGATCTCCCAAGGTCCCTTCCAGCCCTGATGTCTATGAAAGTCCAGAAAGGAAGCTCCCAGGAGGCAAGGCCACAGAACTAGAGGGTCAGGAGCCAAATGGCCAGGGTCTCAGGAGCTGGAAGGACTCGGAACTCTCCCCCTACTCTGGAATCAAAGCCTAGGCTGGCTTCAGGGGGCACTCAGACACCAAACAGAACTGGAGAGGTCCCAAGCAAGCACCCACTGGGGGAGCAGAAGAAGGTATCTGTAACACCACCCTTCCAGCATTTGAAGACTTCAAAGATTCTACCCAAACCCCAGTCTTCTCTCTTCCGAACTAAATAAACTCTAGTTCTTCCAGTCTGTCCTGAGAAGGCATGTTTCTCACACCTCTAAATCACTTTGTTCTCTGCTGGACTTTCTGATCTGCCCACATCTTTCTTGATGAGACCCAAAAAGTGGACACTATTCCAGGTGAGGCCTCACTAGTACCTAATAGAGCAAGATAAAATTACTTCCCTTAATTTGCAAGTGCACCTCCTATTAGTACAGCTCAGTACCATATTGGCCTTTCACAAGATAAGTACAACCTTCTGACAAAACGCACCTATCAATGGCTCAGTGCCTCCCACCCCAAAACCAGCCACCATTTAAAGCAATCATGGTGCTGTATGAGCAGGTCGTACAGTAAATCAATTTCCAAATTCAATGATCCACATGGGTCTAGCAGCCTGCAACAGGAAGAGAGGCAGCGACAAGCAATAAGACAACATTATTTGCCTGAAAACTCAAGGAAGGAGCCTTCAACAAGAACTGACTGGGTAGATCAACGCAAGAGGCTGGAAAACACATAAAATAATATCACCGTTACTTTTAAGTTGGGGGGGGCAGGTTTGGGGTTGAATTAGATGGGCAGGTAGCTTTAAAAAGAAGAACTGAAGCTGTGCACTTTATTTAGCTTAAGCAGATACCTCTGCCAGAATGATTAACAGAAATAAGTGGGTATCAATACACAGCTCTGCATCAACAATACACACATTGCTGCTTTGGCACTGGCTCTTTACCACCTATTGTTGTAAATATTTATTTGTTTCGACCTGTCCCACAATTGAGTCTATTACCCTATCTGCACATCAATAGCTGTCCATTACTGTATATTTAAGTGAGGCTTTCTATTCTGTAATTTCCCCCCAGAGCTTTACAGAGAGCATTACTTAAGCAGACAAGTCTTGGCAAAGAATGCATGAAACATCATAGCTACAAACATTTTAGACTAACACTGTCACCACACAGCCAAGGCAACATCTTGAACATCCTGACCTAGCCACCTAGGTCTTTAAGAAATCCACACACACTGGAAAAAAGTTGTTAGGATTTAAAATAACCCAGTTCCCAAGTGCATTTCAATCTTCATACTTTAGTCCAAAGAGTGTATTTAGCAAGCTTATTTTGCAAAGTTTTTACTCAGAAATGTGTTCCCTCCCAGGCTGAAATTCAAGTTGTCAAAGCACACAAACCAGCATCTTAGCAGTGGTGAGAATGCCTCAAATCACTCTTAGAACTGGGACAGCAGTGAGTAAATTCAGTTACTTCTGCCAGTTCTATGACCCTCCATAGCATATCAAAGTTAGATTCACCATCTTGAGATTTCAGTACCATTGCTTTGATATTGGTCCCTTTTGGGAAGATCTTTTAAATCCTTAGCTAGTATCAGAAGGCTAGTTTACATGCCCATTTGATTTGAATGTCTACTACCTATACTTTTTATTTGTGCATACATTAAAATCCAGCTAAGAACTATTTAAGTTACACTACTCAGCATTTCTCAAAACTCTGTAGTCACCACTAAGGTGACCATGAGTTCAAGAACAAGAGGGGTGAATTAGGAACATTATGAATGTCAATAAAATATAAGAAATTAAAATGCAGTTCCCATTAAAAGTTGCAATATATTTTTTCTCTTGCTCATAAAAGTTTAGCAGCATTTCAGTGTCTGGGCTCCAACACCATGTTAGTGGAGCACTATTAGTTCTGCCTTCAGGCTGAGAAGAGATAAAGAGCTTTGCAGAGAAATGGGTTGGGAAGAAAAACAGGGTGGGGGAGAACAACCAACCCCCATGCACTTGAGTTTTCTTTTGTTGCTAACAATAAGACTAAGCAACACCTTTGACAATTTTGTGAGATCTGTGTAGAGGCAATAGACAGCATGCTAGCTATTAAAAAAGAAGTCAGCAGCACCTATTCTTATAAGACTGTTTGTATTATAACAATACATGTTACAACCTCCTGTAATGCAAGCTTAACTGTGGACTAAATTTCAGCATGAGTTCAATTCAAGATCAGAACAGGGACGGATCAAGAGCAAGGTGTTCTCCGAATATGGGGTTACAATTATGGCTAATTATTATAAATAATACTGTTTGTCCATTTCGGCACTGAAGTTTCCCTACCAATAAACCCCCTTAAAAGTTTATCTGTAGGTCAGTCCTATTTTCAGCTATAGGGCCTGTTTCCATGTTTTTCCACTTTTCTGGTCACAAAAAGGTATCAGTAACTAGTAACACAAGGTAGAAGACAGTAGATTTGCACCATATCAAAACTGAATCAGGGATGCACAAGCTTTTCATAAGGAGCAGCTTACTCCATCAGATAGAATTTGATGGAATAAGCCACTACTTACAAAAGCTTATAGACAGACTAAATCTCATGCACAGCATAAAGGTGGATAACCACCATGCCTTCTGCCCGATTTCAGACTAACACAGCTAACTACCTCTCAAAAACAAAGCAACCCTCCCTACCCACACCTTATGCCATTTTACTAGAACACTGACCTTTAAAATGCGAATCACCGAATGAAGACATTTTACTTCCTTTGAAAAAATGCGTTTAGATGGCTAGGCACCACAGAACACTGAACTGTGTGCAAGATCACTATTCTGTTCCATATTTTATTTGGCAGTAACTTTAAAATGTTACTATGAGAAGCAGCACATAGAGCACCCATTAGAGAGAAACCTTGCTTTTATAAAAGTGTAAAATTTAGACCAAAAATTTGAGATGCAAAAAGTGCTTGGGTCCATCGATAAAGTTAGGACTGTTGTGAATACAGCTTCCATAGTTTTCAAATTAAGAATTTTGCCACACTTCAGCTCACTGCTTTTTAAACCAACATTGCACAATAGAACTTTTAACCAGGTAAAAGAAACAGACAATTAGTTACTTGGTCTCTTTCTCAGTCCGAGAACCAGTCAGGCCTTAAGTTCTGTGCTTTAACCACAAAATTATTCTCCTTCCTTAAAGAATGTTTCAAGAAGAAATTTCTGCCCTTTAGATTCATGTTTAGAAACTGGGTTCTTTGTTTCCCTAGTAAATCAACTGCTACAAGTATTTTAATACAACCACCCTTCTACTTAGGAATGTGTGATGTCAGCACCTTTAAGGGAGGACAGATTACAGTCTCAGATGAGAGAAACTACTTCTTTCAGCTTAAGCTTTTTAAACCGTTTAATGCAATTGCTCCAAATCCTTGAAGCTTTACAAATGTATAGCAAGAGCCAGAAGCAAGTGTGGTCCCTCTTACACTTTTTAAAAGTTTTTGTATCTTCATACAAGTCTGTGGCCATACACTAGTGAGAATCAGCCTTCTGGCTCCCTGTGCCTGGATCAGCCCTGCACCACCCCCACATGCTGGGACTGGGCCCCACACTATCCTTGTGCATCCAACCTAATATAGGGTCATGGCCCGTGAGACCCTACCACAAATATGCCAGCTGGATGACAAAGCACCAGAGCCTGAGGGTTAAGCACCAAAGCCATACACCTGTATAAAAACTTATATGAAAATGTTGGTCTCAGCCATAAATTAACGTGGCATCTGAAATAATTCTGCACCATATTGTTAATGAGCTGCTGAACTATTTACTCTATCCCATGAGTCAGACTCATGACTTCTCCAAGTCATCTGCTGCTCAATACACTGACGATTCCAATTAAAATTAGTGGGTTTTTTTAATAAAGGCATTCCTTTAATGTCTTACTGGTTTTGTACAAGTTTACTGAACACTAGTGTATGGTAAGTTCACTTATTTCTTAAGGATAAAAAGAACAGGAAACTGTTTTGCAATTCTACCAGCTATTTAGTAACTGCCCAGAAAGTCATCTTCAGCTGAGAGAACTCTGCCAACGTTAGTATGAAGATGGGTTTTGCCATCTAAAACTTCTTTGCATGTTGAAAGTACACAGATTAAAAAAGTCTCCTTAAGCATAACAGGAAAAAATTATTTGAATGGATGAATGAGATTCCTGGTATACATCTGACAGTTCTTAATATGCAGTTTTCAGGCTGCTAGTTCAGTACAGAGTACAAATCAAAGGAAAAAAGCAGTAGATTCCCTTACACTATAGGAGCAGGGGTGGGCAACATACAGCCTGGAGGCCAAATCCAGCCCACCAAGAGGTTCTGCCCAGCCTGTGGTGGGTCCCTCAATCCCGCCCAGCCCAGTCACAGAGGCAGTCTGGGCCATGGTATGTGCAGCCGGTCCTGCCACCACTAGACCCAACCCAGCTGACCAAGCAGCCAGGACTGTCTGCTCCACATCCACCACTGGGGGTGGGACCTATACAAGCAAGGCACATGGCCAGGCAGATGGGATGGGGCAATGAGCAGACAGGGAGCTGTGCTCAGGAGCAGGACAGGCAGTTGAACCTGGGTTCACAAGGTGATGGCACAGAGCTGACACCCAGGCTAGAGCTGCAATCCACTTCCTATACTGCCTTGTGACAGGCGCCAGTTCTGCAGGCAGTGGCATGCAGGGAGCAGACTGCAGTTCTGCCCCAGGCCTTGGCTCCACGTTGTCACCGCCCCGAGTTCCCAGAGCTACACCCAGATGCAGCTCCGCCTGCCTACAGCCCCATCCTGTCCACCTGCCCACACTCCCTGTCTGCATAGTTCCCAGACAGTCTCTACAGCAGGGGCAGGCAGTTATTTTGGGCAGAGGGCTGCTAACTGAGTTTTGGCAAACCATCAAGGGCCACATGACAGGCAGATAAAAATATTAATTTTCTAAATGTTTTAGGGGCCCTGCAGGCCAGACATGCCACACCCAGCCCCCCAGGCCACATTTTGCGCCCCCCCTCCTCTACAGAGACCCCAGGATCCTTGGGCAGCAGGGCAGTCATGGGCCGCTCCTCCCACGCCTCTGCCTGCAGAACCAGTCCCCGTCATGGCAACATACAGGCAGCAGATCACAGTTCTGCCCTGGCCCTGCACCTCACCACCCCATGATCCCAGCCAAGTTTTGGTGAGCAATTGTGGAGGGGGTGGGAATACGGATCCAGTCCACAACAGCTCACCAGAACTCAACCATGTGGCCCTCAGTCCCAAATAAATGCTCACCCCTGCTACAGAGAGTATACCAAATCTGCCCAACGCTAAAGTAGTAGTACAAGTATAAAAAAGAAAAACAAACAGTGTCAACTCCTGCTGAGAACAGCCACAGGACCAAATATATTCTGCTGTAGTTTGGCACACTCAAGGGAGAAAGTTGCAATAACTTTTAGGAGGTTAAAACACCCAACACACAACATTTGAATTGCATCAGCTGCTAATACAAAGTTCAGAAAAATTAAAATTGACAAAAAGCAAAAGAAAAGGCAGAATCTTTCAACTTGCCCAGACCAGGTATTTACACCTTCTTAGCATTCTGATCACTTCTGCCTGGGACATGGGCAAAGAGTACAACGCAACATACCCTTTCAGTTTTGTGCCCTTCAATTCTTAGTGAGCAAGGTCTTGTGCCCCACTGAGGTTAGACAGACTAGGAGTAGAGCCCATGTTTATGATAACAGACCTAGCCACCATACATCTACCACTAATACATTTAGCCTCAAAGAAATTCTGTTAGATCTAAAAATTATGCTACCGTAACATGCATATTTAAAACCCGTATTTTAGCATATACACATCCACCTATGGCCGTTCGAGTCAGAAGTAGCCTGCTCTGCATGCCATTTAAATTTTGCTCTCAAGTTCCAGTAGAACAGATTGTGCTGCAATACTGAAGGGCGAAGGTTCACTTCCAACCAATAAAAAGTGTTTGATCATATGATGTAAACCAATCACTTACAAGAACTGTATTAGGAGTTACAATACTAAAAGCATTCAAGTTAAAATTGCTGAATGAAGGCTACAGTGGCTTTGCAGATACTAATGTGTAGAAAAATAAGGTTTGCTCAAAGCAAACCAGATCATAGGAAAGTCGGTGCGTGCGTCAGTGCAAACATCCTACCACTACTTGAACCATTTCACTCCTACGCACAAGATTGATGGGAGGGAGGTAATTAGTCATGCTATTCTGAAGTCAGGCAGAGTGGCACCTAAGACAGGTGTACTCCATAGGCTGGGCAAAGTACAAGCGTACCATGGTCTAATTCACTGCCACATCATTTAAAAACTATAACAAAAGAAATGGTGGAGGTAGAACAAGTGCCCTAACTAAAGAGGTTAAAAACCACTGACCTAAAGGAAAAGTTACAATTCAGCCACCTATCACCACCACAAAAAAAAATGTAAAATTTAAGTCTTTGGGGACCAGTTGTTTCACTGGACCACACACTGTGCAACTGCACTTTTTAGAAGTCGAAAATGTTTTAAAAACAATACATCTTAACAACATCCAAGAGAATTAGCACTATGTGACCATACACCAACAAACCTGCCAAAGAACATTTAGTTCCTTTAAACTATCAAAATCAGTCGTTTGTATTTGGCAGCTGACAAGGATTCTAGTTTAAGCTTTCTACTTGCAGACTCAGGGCACAAGATGGGTGGTATGCTGTATTATTAGATTTGATTACAACCTAAACTGAACTATAGACCAACTAAAAAGCTCTAGATGCTGAAGGTCAAGAACTGTGCTTTGGGGAATCCATGCATTAAACACACATACTTTATTTTCAAGTAATTAAAAGCCCACTTGCCTAATACTAAACTGAGTTTGTAGGAATCATAATCTCATCTACATGTACTGTACTACAAACCAGCAAAAGGACCACTGAGCAAGACAGGAGGCAAGAGTTGCAGGAAAAGTTTTAAATCTCCATTTTGGATGCTCAGTCCAACTAAACAACTTTGATATAAGCCTGGCAAAAAGTAGGCTGCCAAAAATCAAAGTGACTGTTTCCCCGTGTTGGAATTCGCTAGCTCGTCACCTTCCATTAACCACTTTGTATAGCTGCAAGTGGCCACATGCATTTCATTTGCCTTTGCTAAACTTCAAATTAAAATGAGATGCACATGCAGATCTTTCAACTACTCAAGATTTCATAGCCACTGATCCTGAAATAGCACAGTCACCCTTACAATGAAGAAAGCTGAAGGACAGCTCTCCTTTAAATGCTTTCTTTAATGTCACCTCCAGGGAAGTACAACAGGAATGGCACCTGCTACTTAAATCTAATGAGTTATGAAACTGCAGAGTCAAGCTATAAAATCGTCTCAGTGTTTCACTTTTGCTAAGATAGCGTTTGTTTCCATTTGTACACAATAGATACTGTAGAAAGTGAACTCTGTGGACCACAACTGGTCACAAAAGGAAAATATGGGAAGTTTAGGCCAGTAGTTCTCACCCAAGGCATGCCAAGGCATGAGGGCCTCAACTGTGGCTACCATAGATAGATGAAGATAGCCCAAGTGCTTTGTGCAGAGACAAATCAGGAAGTGTCTGCAGCAAAAGCAGGTTCCTAACAAGTTTCAACCCCTTCCGTTTTCAGAGACATTTGGGCTGGAAGGATCAGAGTCCAGCCCCAGGGGCAGGAAGTCAGCATTTTTTTTCTCTTCTATGTATCTAGTTGTTCACTTTCCACCACTGAGCCTTGAGTTTCCCTCCTCCACTCCTTAAATCCTGAAAGATTTTAGTACAACCAATGAAATGCAGGGAAGAGAGGGATATCATGCAGGACTGTCCAATTGAAGTGCGTCTGGTGCAAATTAAAAGAAAAAAAAACAAACTCTACTTAAGTTTACATGCTGTCTTTGGTTTTGTGTTTGTTTTTTTAAGAATACAGCAATAGTGCACCACAATCTACTTTCTACACACCAAAGAATTTTGTTTCACTGAAACCAATGTTCTCGTATGCAATGTTAGTGTGTGTACAACTTCTAAGAAGGAAGAGAAACCATGATAATTTTAGAGCTCCCCCCCACCCAAGACAGCTTCATGAAGTACCCCACGGAAACAAAAAGGTGTGCAAACTTTTGTACTTAAGCAGTATCAATTAAGTTCCCCCCCCACTAGACAAGTCACTTGAAAATGTGTGAACACATTCAATTAAGCAATGTTGTAAAGGAGCATGGAAGTATTTCAACTGCTTCTATATTTCTTTTGTATTACTATAGTACCAAGACTGCTTTTCCTAGGCTTAGCTTGACTTGCCTACACAGGCTTCTACCTATGGCCACTAAGATGCTTCATATCAAAGAGGCTTTCTAAGAACTAAAAGCAATTTCATGTGTTATTAAAACAAACAGCCAACCCTGTAACAACCTAGGCATTGGATACCAGGGCCCAGGTTTTAACCCACCAGACCTGGTATTTTCAAGCCAGTAGATGAAAGCGGTAAAATTTATTCCTACAGAACTGCTTTCTTAGTGTGCATTGGGCTAGCGATCCTTAGGGTCAGAATTAGCAGAGATTGTGTGCTTTCCCCTAATCCCATCTACTCCTTCTCTAGCCACTCCTCAGACTGCACCTCTGCCCTTCCCAGCATCTTTACTCCACTTATAACCTTGTTTTTTCTTATTTTTTGTGCTAACCATTTCATGCCACACACAAATAGTAGGTGGCAACAGGGGGCATCCCTCATCTCACTCCTGTATGGACTTTAAGAGGCCTGCTTAGATGGCCATTATTTTGAACTTGAATCTCTGCTTCTCTATACAATAGCTTTATGCAACAAATTTCTGGGAACCCCATTTTTGGAACCCCCACTTCAAACATGTAATCATGATCCATTCTGTCATATGCATTTTCTAAATTTGGGTTTGCTATAACTGTGGCTTGTTTTACCCTCTCAGATGTGGGACAGGATCTCCGGTCACTCCGATTGCTTTGAAGATCCCTTTACCCAGTACTGGTCTTCATACATTATCTTCTGAAGGTTTTTCCTCATCCTCCAAGTCAGCATCTTGGCTATTAACTTGAAACTCTTGAAAAACTAGAGACCAGTTACACTCCTTAATGCAGATTTTTTCTCCCTTTTCTTGAAGAGGGAGAACACAACACCCCTTGTAAAATCTTTCCCTGCCTCCAGTTTCCACTCTTTCCTCAGAAACATGCTCCATATCCTTCCCCTACCTATGCTCAAAACTTCTTGTAAAATTCCATATGCAGTCTGTCTGCTCCTGGCAATTTCCCTCTTTTAAAAGGTTTTTAAGCACTGCACTTATTTAAGCTCCTCTTTCCCCCCCACCCCTGCCATCTTCTTTGCTTCCTCCTCCTCCTCTACTTTTTCTTCAATCTCTTCCAGCAAAGCCTTCATCTTCTTTTTGACTGTTTCCTTCTTTTGATATAGCCCTTCATAAAAAACAAAACAAAACAAAACAAAAAAAAATCTTCTCATTGCCTCTAACAACTCCTGGGTACCACCTTCTTCACACTGCTTTTAGCTCTCCTTTCACCATCTTCACTCTAGCCAAAAAGTAGCAGGACCACTTATTTTCCCCCACCGAGGGTGCTTGCACTAGGAACATTCTCTCTCTCATCTTCCTTTTAAAGACAGTCTTGTACCTCTTGCTGTGTTTATTCTAGCTCTTCATGTACGGTCTTCCTTCTGTGGCTTCCTTTAGCAGCTCCTGCTTCTTTCTCTGCAGCAACCTTAGCTCTTTCTTTATTTTCCCTGTGCATCTTTGGCCTTCCTGCCTGAAGAACTCTCCTGCCCTCTTCATCCCCATCAGCCACCGTTCTCCAGTACTCTTAAAATATTTCTTCAGTGTCTACTCCTCATTCTGTTTTGTGTACGCTTGACAAAATGTGCAACTTCTACAAGATAAGAAGATCAACTTCCACACTGCACTTCTTACGGGGCTTTTAAGAGCAATTAATTCTGCCTTCAGTAGCAAGTGATCACTAAATGCCACAACTGTGGTTTCTTCCTTCCTAATCTCTTTCTTCCCATACAAAACACAGAGTTAATTCTTGACCGTTTCTTTCCACTGGGGTCAGTTCTAGTGAAAACTTCTCCTGTTCTGTCATGCACTTCTTTTATGCATCTGAAGTCCCCTGCTATTATCCAGTCTCCCTCCAACCACATGAACTGCTAGCTTTCGAAGCAGAGCCTTTCCCCCTACCGCTCTGGTAGAGCATATTCATTGAAAACATCCTATTCTGCTCCCCCACCTCATGGTATTACTCACTGCAGTCTGCCACTGATCATCTTCCACCTGCTTTGCTTTCAGTTCTGGATTTTTGAATAGCATTGCCACTCTAGCTGCTTTGTCTTCACTTGTCCCCAGTCGCCAGGATGGTTCCCATCTCTACCTTTTCTCAAAACCCTTATAATAGCTTTCCCCTGGTATCTCACATTCTTGTAGGCAGATTATATCTGCCCTTAATTGTTTTAACACTGGTTTGCTCTTTTCCTTGTTAGCATGTTCCTGATATTAATAGATCCTGTGAGTGCTATCGTGCTTTAAAAAATAAAGTTTGCATATCCCTTTAAGGTTTGCTAGCCTTGTTGCTTGCCATAGTTGACTCCTCCCTCTCTCATGCCTGTCACTTTTGCAACCCACCAGACCATATTTGCATTCAGGAAGGCTTACGTTTTCCAGCCTCTCCACCACTTCCCACCTCTAGCTTGCTACTCCATGCTGGAGCTCAGGAGAGTTAGTGACAGGAAGCTGCTCTCTGGCTCCAACTCCAGCTCATTCCCCTTGTTTTCAGGTTGCTTTTTCCCCAAATTTTTTTCCCCTCCATTTTCTTTTTCCCCTCTTCAACTCCAATATCCATTTCTTCAGCTTGTTAGGTTTCTTCTTTCCCTGCCTCCTCTACCTCCATGCCCAGGCTCTCAACTGCTCCTCCCTCTCTTTCTCTTGTTTCTGCTTGAGCTGTCTCAGTTACAAGTAATATACGCCACCCTTTCTCCTTTCCTCCCTCCTGTGGGGTCTTGTCCACCAGTTCTACTCCACATTTACCCTCTTCTTCCCCACTGTCCCTTTGTTTCATGCTGTTCTTTTGGGGATCTGACCTTGCTTGTCCAGGCTTGGGACACCTGCCCTTTCTCCTCCAGTTAGTGCGTGTTAGGGACTCCTGGCATTCTGCAGCTCTATGCCCCTTCCCTTCATATCTGTAACAAGCTATGAGGGGACAATATAGGGACAGGTGCCTCTCTTTGCCACATCTGTTGCGCTGCTTTGGCTGCCCATGGGATATTGTAAAACTCCAGTGGGGTCCCAGCTGGGAGGTGCTGCAGCCTACCTGGGTGCCACTTGTTTGCTCTCAACTCATGTCCTCTGCGACCCCATCCAAATACCATATTTGTCCCAGGGATGTACTTTGTGTTGGTCTAAATTTTACCTGATCTACGCATCAAAAAGGTACTCAGCACAGCTCAAAAAGACTCTCACAGGACCCAAGGGGACAGCTTTCCATCTTCCGCTCCCTCTGTGAAAAATTAAGTTTATTTCCTACCTATGGGGATTTTTTTTAATATCATATATACTGTTCCCAGAGCCTGACAGAGGGACTTTGATCCTGAAAGCTTGCAGAAGATGACAATTTTCCTGTGATTGATACCTTGTCATTAGACCAGCTGGGAATTTTGGAAACAAGAGTTCTAGTTTTCTGAACATTTGTCCCACACCTTCTCTACATGCATTCCTCTTTGCATATGCAACTCCATCCACCTTTCCATCTTCTGCCTCCAATAAATCCATATACATTCTTACTATAATCACTCATTCCCTTAACTTCCCCTGCTATAAACTTCATCCCACTCAATTCCTTCCTCCCACATTCCTGTGCATGTTTCTTCCAAAAATATTCATGCCTTTCACTGTTCCAGTAAACTCTTTCTGTTTTGGAAAGTAGTCAGGCTAGTGAGATATTCAACCTTGCACCTCCAGTATCCTAAACTGTATCTTTCTTACAAACTCAAGTTAGTCAATCCTGTCTGCATCCCATGACCAGTTAATATTGCTTTTATCTGCATTCTCTTACCCTCCCCACCATCTCTTGGTGCATCTTCCATGTCTTCCTGCTGTGCCACTCCCAGCAGGCTGGCATTTCATCATGCTCCCGCCACTTTGCCTCTAGCCTGACACACCTTCTCCTGTTCTCCCCCATTTTCCTATACACATCTTTCCTCTGGCCTTGTTCTCCCCGTCACATTTTCAGCCGCCGCTTCTGTTGCTACATCCACTGTTGCTCCTATCTTTGTCATCTTTTTTCTCCACCTTTGTCTCTAGACTTTCTTTTTTGCTCTTCATTTCACTTTCCATCACTGAGCCTTGAGTTTCCCTCCTCCACTCCTTAAATCCTGACACCACCAATTCCCCATCTCTGTCCTTAAAAGGTACTGATCACTGGATCAGGCTTTCAGCTGGTCACTTGATCCAAGCGCAAGAGGCCAAAAAACAAACAAAAAAGCTGACAGGAACCTACTTTAAAAAAAAGAAAAAATAAGAAGTTTCATGCTCCAAGCCATATCAGCCAAATCAAGTCCAAACCCATGAATCAGTCCAGAACCATAAAAGTGGCCCTATTACTGGTAAACATCTTCCACCCCCACCAAGGGCTTCTGATATGTCCAAAGTCTTTTGGCAGGCATCCTATGTGCAGGCCCAAGCCCAGAGGCTTGGGGTTCAGATGCCCCCAGAAGCAAACAGTTCCCCATAGTCAGGGCCCTATTCACAGCTTTCTCTTGGGCACATACAGTAAGCCCTGCAGCAGCCAGCCCTGCACCAACACCACAATCAGAAAGTAGCACAGTTAACTGATAGAATAAGCACACATGAGAGTAGGCGTTAAGTTTTCTTGAGCTTAGAAACTCATCTGGGAACCTTGAGGATCTGTCTGAACATGGTAACAGGACTAGGAATTGGTTGGCTGGAACAATGCATGAAAAAAAATCCAGCAGAGTGTAATAGGGCAATTCCATTTCAAGTTTAGGTTTAATGACTGGACAGCTGACAAGTGGACTTAGGAGTACAGCCTGCATTATGTCACATTCTAAAGATCAATGCTATTAAAAAAAGGAGTAATTGACACCACGTACAAAACAAATTCAAGTTACACTAAAATCTGAAAAAGACAAACCAGCTCTCTGGAAACAGCTATGTATAGTTTCATGGTAGCTAGGGTAACAGATTATCTAGCCTGACCCCCTGCCACAGGCAGGAATGAATGCTGGGTTCACAGGACCCCAGACAGGTGATCATCTCTAACCTCTTTTTGAGTTTGCCCAAGATAGGGGCAAGGACCACTTCCCTAGGAAGTTGGTTCCAGATTCTGGCCACCCTAACTGTAAAAATATTGCCTTCTGATCTTTAACCTAAACCTTTTCTCCATCAGCTTATTACCACTGTTCCTCGTCACCCCAGGTGGTGCTGGGGAGAAAAGGGCTCTACCTATTTGCTGTTGATCTCCCCTGATGAGTTTGTAGGCAGCCACCAGGTTCCCCCCTCAGCCTCCTCTTGCTGAGGCTGAATAGGTTCAGGTCCCTCAGTCTCTCCTCATGGGGCCTGTCCTGCTGACCTCTCACCAAGCGGGTGGCCCTCCTCCAAACCCTCTCCAGGCTGGCCACATCCCTTTTGAAGTGTGACACCCAGTACTGGACACAGTACTCCAATTGTGGCCTGACCAAAGTCACACAGAGGGGAAGTATCACCTCTCTGGACCGGCTTGTGATGCACTTCTGGATGCATGACAAGGTACAGTTGACCTTGCTGGCTGCAGTCTGGCACTGGCGGCTCATCTTCATCTTGGAGTCAATAATGACTCCAAGATCCCTTTCCACCTCTGTGCTTTCAAGAGGGAACTCCCCAGCCTATATGTATGCTGTGGATTCCTTCTCCCAAGGTGAAGCGCCCTGCATTTATCTACGTCAAACCCCATCCTATTCTTGTCTGCCCAAATCTATTTGTAGCCTCTCTCCCCCTTCAAGTGTGTCCACCTTGCCCCACTTCTTAGTGTCATCAACAAACTTGGACAGGATGCTTTCCACCCCCTCATCTTACTGTACCAGAGACCTACTCAAATTGCAGTTGTGCAGAAATAACGTAAATAAATAAATGAAAATAAAATCAGGCAATCTCTGCTAGGAGAAGGGAAGTACAGGACTTCATAGAAAAAATTAAGTGCTGGCTCCCTAGTGGGAGCCAACAGTCCTCCTGGCCATGCAGCCCAGCATGAACGTGAGCAAGCAAGATGGCTGCTGCCCCTGCCCCCGATTGGCTGAGGCCACATGACAGACAGCCCCTCAGCCAATCAGCAGCAAGAGGCAGGGCTCACTATGATACACCCATGAAAGTGGCAGCTAGCTCCATGATTTTTCATAGACATTCAGCCTGGAAGGGACTTCAGAAGATCATCGAGTCCAACCCCCTGCCCCAGAGGCAGGAAGTCAGCAGGGGTCATAGGATCCCAACAAGATAAACGTTCAAATTTCTCCTGAAGGTGTTCAACGTAGGTGCTCAAACCACCTCTGGTGGCAGTCTGTTCCAAACCTTGGGGGCTTGGACAGTAAAGAAGTTCTTCCTTATGGATCTGGCTAACTATAGGCCCATCAGCCTGACTTCTATCCCAAGGAAGATCTTAGAAAAAAGTTTATTAAAGAGCTCATCGTTAATGGACTGGCCGACGCCAACATCCTAAGGTATAGCCAGCATGGGTTTGTTGCAGGCAGGTCTTGCTTGACCAATCTCATTTCCTTTTATGACCAGGTGACCTATCGCCTGGACAAGGGAGAAGAGATTGATGTCATATATATCTTGACTTCAAAAAAGCTTTCGATCTGGTATCCCATAATCACCTCTTGGCGAAACTGGCCAACTGTGGCCTTGGGTCCACCAAGATACATTGGCTGGAAAATTGCCTCTGTAGTCAGACCCAGAGGGTAGTAATTGATGGCAGTCACTCATCATGGTGCCCTGTGACCAGTGGGGTTCCCCCAAGGCTCTGTCCTTGGACCCATATTCTTCAACATCTTCATTAATCATGTGGACATTGGAGTCAGAAGCCAGGTGGCCAAGTTTGCTGATGACACCAAACTTTGGGGCAAAGTATCCACACCAGAGGACAGGCAGGTGATCCAGGCTGACCTGGACAGGCTAAGCAAATTGGCAGATGAGAACCTGATGGTGTTTAACACTGAAAAATGCAAGGTTCTCCACCTTGGGAAGAAAAACCTGCAGCATCCTTATAGGCTCGGCAGTGCTACACTGGCTAGCACTACAGAAGAAAGAGACTTGGGGGTCATCACTGACCGCAAGACAAACATGAGCCTTCAATGTGATGCTGCGGCTACTAAAGCGACCAAAACGTTGGCTTGCATCCATAGATGCTTCTCAAGCAAATCCCAGGACGTCATTCTCCTCTTGTACTTGGCCTTGGTGAGGCTGCAACTGGAGTACTGCATCCAGTTTCAGGCTCCACAATTCAAAAAGGATGTGGAGAAGCTCGAGAGAGTCCAGAGAAGAGCCACACGCCTGATCAGAAGTCAGGAAAACAGACCTTACGATGACAGGCTGAGAGCCATTGGGCTCTTTAGCTGGAAAAGCGCAGGCTCAGGGGTGATCTGATGGCCACCTGTAAGTTTATTGGGGTGACCACCAGTATCTGGGGGAATGTTTGTTCACCAGAGCGCCCCAAGGGATGATGTGGTCGAACAATCATAAACTACTGTGAGACCATTTCAGGCTGGACACAAGGAAGAATTTCTTTACTGTCCAAGTCCCCAAGGTCTAGAACAGCCTGCCATTGGAGGTGGTTCAAGCACTTACACTCAACACCTTCAAGAGCAAACTGTACGTTTTTCTTGCTGGGATCCTATGACCCCAGCTGACTTCCTGCCCTTTGGGTGGTGTGCTGGACTCAATCATCTTCCAAGGTCCCTTCCAGCCCAAATGTCTAGGAAATCTATGAAGTCTATGAAATAGTATGTCCAGCCTGAATTGGAGTTTGTCACCGTTCAACCTTGTCATCCTTTGGGGCGCTCTGGTGAACAGATGTTCCCTCAGATCCTGGTAAACATCCCTGATGAACTTATTGGTGGCCATCAGATCGCCCCCGAGCCTGTACTTTTCCAGGCTGAAGCATCCCATAGCTCTCAGCCTCTCATCATAAAGTCTGTTTTCCTGACCTCTGATCATGCGCATGGCTCTCCTCTGCACCCTCTCAAGCTTCTCCACATCTTCTGAACTGTGGAACCCAAAACTGGATGCAGTACTCCAGCTGCAGCCTCACCAAGGCCGAGTAAAAGGGGAGAATGATGTCCTGGGATTTGCTTGAGAAGCATCTATGGATGCAAGCCAGGGTTTTGCTCACTTTACTAGCCGCAACATCACATTGAAGACTCACGTTCATCCTGTGGTCAGTCTGGACCCCCACGTCCCTCTCGTCCGTAGTACTAACCAGCGTAGCACTGCTGAGCCTATAGACATGCTGCGGGTTTTTCCTCCCAAGGTGGAGAGCCTTTCATTTTTCAGTGTTAAACACCATCAGGTTCTCATCTGCCCATTTTTTTGAGCCTGTCAAGATCTGCCTGGACCACCCTCCTGTCCTCATGTGTGGATGCTTTACCCCAGAGTTTGGCATCGTCAGCAAAATGTGGCCAGCCTGCTTCTGACACTAATGTCTACATCATTGATGAAGATGATCTGCCTGCAAAACTGGCTGGCTACCTCCTTGAGCTGAGTAGACCCAGTGATGGAAAAGTAATAGTCTGTTTCATTTAAGCAAAACTACCACCTAAGCTAGACACAGGACACCTAGCTCAAAATGTAGCTTTACCCCAATATTACCCTGGGCAACTCCACACTAGATCTAAGAGTTGCACATTCCTACACTGCTGTGTCTTCCTGTCCCACTTCCTTTCACATCAGTGCAACTGTCTGATGTGTCCACAACCTTAGTCTTAAATTGTTTGAAGACCAAATCCTGGTTCTTCGGGTAAATTTGGCATTTTTCAAGTTCTTAACTAAAGGGCAATTATGTCAGCAACATTAAGAAGTTCCCTAAAAATTGTGGTTAGCAATTTGTAGGTCAAGAAGCCAGTGACCGCGAATTCACTGCTTCATCCTCCACCTTATTTGTCGTGTTCTCTTCCTGGGCAAGGATCACAAAGTACTCAGCCTCCCAAGTTTCGTTCATTAATATCTATGCCTGTCAGGTCAAACTGAAAGGCCACGTGAGAATTCTGTATGCTCCAGCTACTCACAGAAGTTAAGATACTGCCGCCAAGAATACAATTATAAACAGCCATGAAGAGCAGAGTCCATTACAGACAGATGACACTGTGCAAACAATGGGAGAGCACTATGGGTGATAAGATAGTTACTGTTACTTTGAGGCATTCAATTGGATTATACACATGTTGGGGGGGGGAGTTGCTTAAGAAGAGAAGCTGCTTAAATAGTGCAAGGTTCAACACTCACTGGGAAAATACTGCTTATTGGTAATGCAGGTCCTGATGCCTGTTTAAAGGGGTTTTCACTTGTGAAGGACAAGCTACTAAACAAAACAAACAAACAAACAAAAAACCCACCTGTCAGATGTATCCTCTAGCATCTCCAAACTAATGATGGAGACCACAGAGAATAATGAGCAAAGGACAGAACAACTCTAGATCAGGTGTGCTCAGCAAGGGTGCTGGGGCACCCCGGAATACCAAGAGATCCATTGAAAGGTGCCACAGGAAGCGTGAGGAGATAAGTAGGCAGGGGCAGGCTCAGGCTCTAGGTTTGAGATAGCCTGATAAGGGTCATCCTTGCCTGGCTGCTCTGCTGTCCCCACTGCGAGGAGCCAAGCACTATAATGAATTAATTTTTTAAATTGGGTGTTACACAATTCATAATTAAGGGGTGCTCTCATCTAAAAAGGTTGAGAACCACTGGTCTAAAATATACTAGGTTCAGTGCTCTCCCTTCACACTTCCCCTCTTCACCCCTACCTTAGGGAGGCAGGATGGTGCAGCAAAACACATCCTTTGGTGCCAGGGAGTCTACAGCTCACAGTGCCCAAGTAGCATGGTGCAGCAGGAACCACCAGCTAGGAAGCCAAGGGTGCCTGGGCATGCAGTACAGCAAGGCATCCTGCATGCAGTGCAGTGGCATAGGTGCCCAAGTACAAGGTGAAGCAAGGTGAGATCTCAAAGTATAAATGGGGGGGTACCGAGGTGTGTTGTGAACCTGAGAGGGTAGGAGGAGAGGCCATGGCAGCAGTGGCATCCAGACTTCAGGGCCCATGGCCCCTGCTAACATGTGTGGCCCGGCTGTGCTCCAAGGCATCAATTCCTGCCATTGCTGGCAACAGGATGTTGGTCTAGACCAGGGGTCGGCAACCACCTGCCACTTGTGCCAAGCATAGCACGCGAGGCCATTTTCCTCCACACGTGGTGAGGCAAGGAGGCAGCAGCTTTTTGCAGCGCCCCCAGCTACAGCCGGCCCCAGCTCTGGGCTGCTCCCACCAGCCAGGAGGCTACAAGCCCTGCTGGGAGCAGCCCAGGCTCTGTGGCTATCAGCGACTGCCCAGAGCCTGGGCTGGCTGCAGCTGGGAGCCTGCAAAAAAGCTGCTGTGGCCCCGGCCCCAACTCGTGTAGTACCGGCACCTGCTGCCTTCCCACAGCCCTGGGGCAGGGAGACAGCTGAGGCCAGGGCCAGGGTGGGAGGGCGGCAGCTGTTTGTAGCCTCCTGGCTGCAGCTGGCCCAGGCTCTGGGCAGCTGCTGACAGCCATGGAGCCCAGGCTGCTTGCAGCAGGGCTTCCATCCTCCTGCAAGCAGCCCAGGCTCTGTGGCCATCAACAGCTACCCAGAACCTGGGCCAGCTGCAAACATCTTCTGTCTCTGCCCCAGTCCCAGCTCCAGTTGCCTCTGGGCAGGCAGCAGATACCAGCAATGCTCCCCGCTGTGCTGCCCTCACTGCTGCTTCTTCAGAGCAGCGTTTGAACCTGGTGTGGCAGGGCACAGCGGGGGACACAGGAAACTGCCTCCCGCTCCGAGCTCCCCACTGCCCTAACCACACTTCTCCTGCAGGCAAAGGCAGCAGCGAGGGGCATACCCCTGCGTACTGTCATGCTGGTCCCGTGCACACAGGGGAAGTGTGACCCAGGCAGAACGGAGCTTGCAGCTGCCCTGTGCGGCCTCTCTCTGTACTGCCGCTCTGGGTCGCATATGCTATGCTCCTGGCCCTGCTGCCTTCCCCTTGACCCTCCGGAGCAGTATGTGGAACCCAGAGCAGCAGCGCACAATGGGGCCACACAGGGGATCTGCCTGCTGCTGCAAGCTCCGCACTGCCCAAGTCATACTTCCCGTGTGCAAAAGGGCATCAGCACAGGGTTGTGTCCCTCACTGCTGCCCCCACCTGCAGGGGAAGTGTGGCCAGGGCACTGGGGAGCTCGGAACAGGCAGCTTTCTGCACCCCGCACTGTGCCCTGCCATGCTGGGTCCCAACACTGCTCCACAAAAGCAGCACTGAAGGCAGCACAGCAGGGAGCACTGCCAGTATTCGCTGCCTCCCCGGAGCCTGGAGGCTCTTAGGGTACCTTTAAATTTGCCATACTGTATACCTGCAAACCTTTTTTCAAAACTAAATCTGGGTTCTTGATCTAGCCCCAGTAATCTTATTGGAAAACAGTTTGTGATTATCAAATCTCTTGTATGCTTTGTCTGTCTGTTCCAAGTTCCACCATCACAGGTGTATTTTCTTCTTTCTGGTGCATTCAGCCAAACCAGTTTAAAAGAAAACTACTGCTGTAGCCTTCAACGTGTGGTCCAGAGACCCCCTGGAGGTCCCCACACTATGTCTAAGGAGTCCAAGAAAAGGTGACTATGATCAAAAGTAAACGAATACTCACACCTGCAATTCAAAGTGCTTCACACCTCTACTCAAAATACTCAAAGGGGTCTGCAAATGGAAAAAAAAGGTTGAGAGCCACTGGGTTACCGTGTAACCCACTTGCCTGTATACCTGCTAGGAATTTGTGTTAGGCAGACAAGGTGCTTTGGGTAAACCTGATATCTTTTATTAAACCAACTCATGTAGTTGGAAAAATCTCTTTGCAAGCTTTCAGGTACACATACCTTTTGCTGGCCCACATGCAAGAAAGCCAGGTTAGTGAAGATGTAAATATGATGATTTAAGTTAAGCCATTAAGCAAGTGCCAGTCAAAACGTAACAGGAAATAAATTGTGAGATTCAACTCTGGTTATTTGCATAACATATTTCAGCCTCTACGTAATTACTTGACTTTCCTCCAGTTAACTGCACTCTAAACTGGACCAGTCTTCCTAACCAATAATATTTCATTTAACAGCAACCGTTTGACAGCTGCTTCCTCTTCACTATCAGAAGCCGGGGGTTGGGGGGGGGGGTGGGGGGTGTCTAACCGGTTTCAGAGCCATTAATGCCACAGCACTGTGAACTTAAGGAGCATTGTTTGTATTAAATTTGGATAGACATCCTCCTTGTAAGTGTATAAACTTGTTCTAGTTCTGAAGCCTTGCATTTAAAGGGAGTATACTATACATGTGCACAAGAATGCAAGCTGTCACAAAGAACAAAATAGGTAGCTGTTGGTCAGCTCCCTGAAGACGATCACTGCTAAACAGCAGGTGGCAAGGACAAGTTTGAAGCCAGAGCTCCCAAACCTCGCAAAAAGCTGAAAATTTTGCAACAGTGAACTTAATATGTAGTTGAGCCAAGCAGTAAGTTAAAGTACACCTATGGCTTGGGGGCTAGGGTGACACCAGTGCTAAGGCAAATGGTTGACAGCCCAGATGTCACAAATTCAAAACCACGGCAGATGCACTGACAGCTTGACCTTGGATTCCAATGAAACTGAATTTTGCTAAAAGCCTTGTCACAAGGACACAGGAAGGAAGGAAGCAAGCAAGCATATGGCTTACTTCCAAGAAGTCTATACGTCTCTGTAACCACATTCAAAAGTATACAGAGACTTGATCATACTTGTGAACAGAGATTAAATCAGTCTCACTTTACAAGTAGGGAAGAAAGGCAGAGATTACAGGTCATCCATACAGCAGTGCTGGTAACTGGAACTGGGGGCAAATCTTCTTTCCAAGAGAAAAATGCCTTAACCCAGTGGGTCACACCCTTTTTAGATTCAACACACCCCTCAGAAAAGTGCCAGCTCTTAGTTTTCACTTATTTAACTATAGAAGAAAAAAAAGAGTGATAAAAAAGTAGTTTCTGTTGCAAAGAACCAAGACAACAGATAGCAATTCACTGCATTTAAAAAAAATACCCCGACTTGAAGTCTCTGGGTTTAATCTTGTGAATCACTTTTTCACACCTAGCAGTGCTAATGTTGTAAGGTGCCCTGCAGCACCCTTGAAGGGATATCAAGGCACCCTCGTTGAGAACTACTGCCCTAACCAAATCTTTCTTTATTTTACTTCCAAGCTAGAGACCCAGGAAGACACCATCATATAGTAGTTCTGGTTCAGAGTCAACACAGCTTGAATTGAAGTGTTGGCAACAAGTCTTCTGATAGGAAACCTTTTTTTTACATTCAAGCCCCGTGTCGGCTGCTTGAAGTTCCCAGTTCTCCATTTTTACAAGAAGGTGGCACTTATTACAGGCAAGAAAACCTATTCTCCAAGCAAGTGATACTTCAGTTAATATATAGCATTAATGCAACCCTTAAGCTTGCAGATATATACAAACCTGTATTTGTAACCATTGATCCCTAACATTTCATCCATTTCACTAAGCCCAGTGAGTGTAATTCCTGCTACGTTTAGCACATACCACAGCTCTTTACATACTGCCATATACCATTAGATCAGACATGCTGTTAGCTTAATATTACTTCATCTGAGCCCACCAGTTCAGTATCACATGAACCTGCAGTACTCAATTATAAGCAGAAAGTCCTCTTTACATAAAAATTCTCGTGGAAACAGTCAAATAAATAAACTTCAGTACCAATGCATTTCCAAGCAGCCTAACTATAAGATAAGGTTTGATACAGTAGTATCTTTTTAAACCGAGGCCAAGATCCTTTGCTATATCTTCTTGGACCAATTCTATAGTTGGGAAGGACTGCTGGATAAGCTTTCAGGCACCAATTGCCTTTCTTCTGGTTGCTTTCTAAAGAAAAATTTCAGGCGTTCAGTTCCTGTTGAAGATCAGGCAGCTTCTAGTTCAGCACCAAAGATTTAGGCTTCTAGGGTACATAAGCAATTTGGTTTTTGATCACTGAATGAGCTCAATGATCATCTAGGACAGAATCCCACAGTAAGAAATAGTAAATTTAAGTCTGTTCCCTACTCTATTCCCTGATAAAAAAGATCTTTAAAACCAAAATCCTAAACAGAAAGCCACACCCCCACTATGGTACTAGAACAAGCCACAAACTTCTACACTAGTTACATCAGAGGCACACTAACAGAACCTAAAAAATGAAGTTGTAATGGTTCTTTAAACATCCTAGAATCATAGAAAATGAGGGTTGGAAGGGACCTCAGGAGGCCATCTAGTCCAACCCCCTGCTCAAAGAAGGACCATCTCAACTGGATCATCCCACTCAAGAAGTGACCATCTTTGCCTTAGGATGCCTCAAGAGACAACTGCCAGAGGAAGATTAGGAACACTGTCACCCATGTAGCAGCAAATTAACATGGGGGCATTCAAACATCTAAACCATTTCAAGTTTAGCTACATACAGAAGTTCCCCAAACATCAGTTAGCTGGTTTCCAACTCATTTTAATTAACGATAAATTTCCTTGCTGTATCTGCAATTCCCAAATCATTCTAACAATAAGGTATTCTAACAGATTTGAGTGCCCATATAAGGGACTGTGCCAGTTTAGAAGTAATTTTCGGTTTATCTGTACGTTTTGTGCAACAAAGCCGTTAGAGCCGTGACCTTACTATTCTGGTTTCCAAGATAAGCAGGCCCTGTATGCATTTTAAAGACAAGTTTAAGCAGACAACACTGGGAAGTTGCGTCACAACCAGTGCCATCTTAGTCCTTCTCAGCCAACCCCAGAAGCTTCCCATCACTTTATGCAGCCAAGACACTTGTGGTCAATCCAATTCTAAAAGCCATATAAAAGTATCCCAAGTAATTAAGCTTCTCATTCAGGAGATGTACACCTTCTTCCACTCTGCCCTATCGTACACAAAAGAACGCACATTGGCCTTTATCATAAAGGGTCACCCCTCCCTTTCCAGCACCCTTCAGTGTACGGTTTTTCTTTTAAAAAAAAAAACTTTTTGCCTCACTCAGTTGAGCCAAATGCCTTCTCCATACATAAGGTAGACTAGTCTGAGAGAGGTTTTTACTTCCATTTTAAAAATATACAAACCCTTGTATGGGTGTTTTACCTGGTCTACAAAAAAAAAGTTAGCTTAAATTCAGCAACCTTCTAAACTAAAAAGACTTTAAAACAGGTTTAATGCCAGCTCTACAAAGATTGGCACTAGTTTGAAAGATTACAGTTACACTGCTGTAACACTTACTTGAAACTCAAAGAGGTTCTCCCACAAATACACAGTCACACAATACACCCCTGTATAGGCCAAGTGGCAACTGAAGTGTCAGGCTACTGCTGACACACTATTACCCCCAAGGAATTCACTTAAGATTTTAGCTTAGAACAAGGTTAAAAAGCTCTAGGAACATGTTACAATCATAGAAGTTACTACAGGGCTTGGTAGAACTGGGAAACAATACCAGATCCTCCCTTACGCACATGTAGATTAACAACATTAAGACAGGCTGTTGCATAGCCTATGTTAGCCCTGGGTGGAGTAATTAGAAAGTTTTGAGTCTACTATGGGAAGGAGACAGGACCCTGTGCCTGGCAACCACATCAATACAGGTTACAACAGGGCAGAGCAGATATGATCCACCGTTTCCAACAACAGCACCCACAGCAGGCTCCCTTATGCTGCCACATCCCTTGAAGGGAGGATGGAGGCAGTCAAGAAAGCCAGGAAAATACAGCTGGAGTGGAGCAGTGGGCCACCCACACAGCAGAGTGAACAGACCCACACACAAACCCTAGGCTAATGGTTCACGGCTTCTTCGACTCAAGGCTCCCTGTGGAAAAAGCTGGCGATTAGTTTTCACATGGGTTTTTTTGACTATAGAAACACACTAGAGCAACTCTTCAGTTGCAAAGAATGTAGATATCCAGACTGGTCAGGGTCCATTTTCAACACTCTGGATTCTTATTAGAAAGCTCTGGGTTTATCGTGTGAATCATGTTTGTGCACCCTTGAAAGGATCGCAGGGCACCCCAGGGTGCCACATTACCCAGGCTAGGAATCAGTCCTATGCTATGGTTGCTTGACCTGGCACAACCTCCTCTACTCACCCTGCACCTATGTCAGGCCCTACACCAGGTCCTCACCACTGCACGCCACTCTGGGGGAAGCCCACAGCCCCATTCCAACTCAACTGTCAGCCCCTTCAAGCCAGAAAGCAGATGTAGCCCAGAAGCAAGAGAGCCCAGGGTGGGGGGAAACTGATGCTTACACAGAGAGGCAACCAAACCAGCCTCCCCCCTGGCCCCATACATATTCCCTGCATCCCAGGGGCCCTCCAAGCAGAAACAGGCACCAGCCAGGCACCCCATACACACACCCTCCCTTGCACACATCCCCATTACACCCCCCCCCAGCTCCCCCTTGCACGTAACCCTGCTTTACATCCTCCCTTCCACACTGCCCAGGTGCAGCCCAGACTCCCTCCTTGCACACACAACCCCACCCTTACATGCCCCGTTTTACACCCTCCCTTGCACACTGTCCCTCTCACAGGCTCCCCCCTCGCACACTGCCTACTTACACGGTCCCCTACTTTGCATGCACACACACCCCTCCCTTGCACCCCCTCTGCTTTACACCCTCCCTTGCACACTTACACACCCCTCCCTTGCACACCCCCTGCTTTACACCCTCCCTTGCACACTTACACACCCCTCCCTTGCACACCCCCTGCTTTACACCCTCCCTTGCATACAAGTCCTCTCCCAGGCTCCTCCCTTGCACAATGCCTACTTGCACGCCCCCCCCGCTTTGCACCCTCCCTTGCACGCACCCCCCACTGCCTCCTCGCGCACCGCCCCGGCCGCCTGCGCGCGCACACGTCCCCGCCAGCCCGGAGCGGAGGGGCCCAGCCGCACTTACAGTTTCTGATATCGGAGATAAAGACCGCCAGGCCCCGCATCCCGTCCCCCTTCGACACCGCCGGCATCGCGACCCCCGCCCGCAGCCTCCCACTGCTACTACTGCTGCTGCTGCTGCTACTACAACTACTGCCACGGCCACTGCCACTGCCGCCGCCTCTTGAGTGCGCAGGCGCAGCGCCGGCCCAATGCCCCGCGGGAGGTGGGGAGGAGCGGGCGCCTGTAGCGCCACCTGGCGCCCGCGGGGGGAGCGCGCCCCGAGCCGGGCCAGGCAGCCCCGGATCAGGCGCTGGGGGTGCGTGAGCCGCAGGGACTCGGGGAAGGAGGCAGGGCGCCCCGAGAGCCATGCAGAGAGGTCAGGGCTGCAGGGACCAGAGTCCCTTCACGCTTGCCTTTCCTTGTTGCCCAGAAGGCTGAGGGCAGACTGGGCTGCGTCGCCACGGGGGTGACCAGCAGGGCGAGGGAAGTGATTACTCCCTCTGTTCAGCACTGGAGCACTGTGTCCTGTGTTTTGGGCATCCCACTACAGAAAGGATGTGGACAAATTGGAGAGTTCAGCGAAGGGCAGTGAAAACGGTTGGGGGGGGGCTGGGGCACACGACTTCTGAGGAGGAGAGATGACAGAGGGGATTTAATAGCAGCCTTCAACTACCTGAAGGGGGGTTGGAAAGAGAGTGGCTGGACTGTTGTTAGTGATGACAGAGCAAGGAGCAGTGGTCTCAAGTTGCAGCAAGGGAGGTGTAGTTGGGACAGTAGGAAAAACTTTCTCCCATGGAGGGCAGTAAAACACTGATACAGGTTACAGAGAGGTGGTGGAAGCTCCAGCCTTGCGAGGTTTTAAGACCTGTCTAGATATAGCTTTGGCTGGGATGCTCTAGTTGGGGCTGGTCCTGCTTTGAGCAGGGGGTTGGACTAGGCAACCTCCCAAGGTCCCTTCCAACCCTCATTTTCGGTGATAACCCCCAGCCCCTCCTGGAGTGGAGGTGTCAGCCTCAGGCCCGCACTCGAGGCACCTCTGTCTGCTCCCAAGCAAGGCTAGCGAGCCTCCCGAGGGCCAATATCTTTGTGAAGTGCCACCACCTGCTTCTGTGTTACACCACTCACCCAGGAAAGGAGAAGACATGATGTACACCTTGCTGGGGTCATTTGACCCCGTACTCTTTCCTGCCATAGCAGGGGGTCGGACTAGATGATCTACTCAGGTTCCTTCCGACCCTAGAAACTATGAAACTGAATCTTCTGACTCAAAGGCCCTCAGTAATTAGGGGCCACTGCCCAGCAAGAGACAATGGCTTCCAGCTAAACCCAGCTGGGAACCAGGCTTGAACCCAGGACCTTGGCCACAAGAGACCAACAACATTGAACTTGGCTACCACCACCTCCCCTTTAGGATGCCACGTGCTCAGCCTGGCAGCCTTCTGGGGATGAGCACTTCAGCTCAGGTGTTGTTCAGCACTGAAGCAAGGTTCGGCCCTGCTGCTGCCCACAGGTAAGAATGAACAACCATGACAGAAGCCTTGGGGTATGTCCTGCCCGCAGCCCAGCCAGGCCCTGGGGTGCTGGTCTCAGAAGAAGAAGTAGTGTAACTGGGGAGGAGGGGAGCTCTAAAGCAACCAGCTTCAGGGAGCACAAAAATAGCAGCTGCCACAGCCACTGTGTTATGCCTTTGACAAGAGGCATGACCTAACTTTGAAACCTTGCCTTCTTCTCTGCACCTTGTCGGAGGGAGGGGCAACCCCAGCTCCCACGCGTGCCCAAAGCCATCACCCTGTGGTATCATGCTCTTTTCTTTTGGCAGCACAAATAGTCCAGCATTTTGGTTCAAACAAGGCTCTGGAATCCAGGGCCTGGCTTTGGATTAAAGACCCCACCAAGGAGGTTTGGCATGGAAAGCCAGACTGCTACTTTACACCCCAGAGCCATGCTACTGGTCAGATGGGCTCAGAAGTTGGTCTAACCTATGCTTGAGTCTGGTGAAAAAAGTAAGTCTGCAGTCTCATGGCAAGGCTTCTTAAGAGCAGGGAAGGCCATCTGCCTAGCAAAAATGAAGGACTGCAGCCTTTACCTCACGTCTTCCCCACTCCCATGGCCAAATGCCAGCCCCGAGTTACAGAGTACCAAACCTGCATAACTTTGTGTCCCAGCCTTGTTATGTGTTACTCTTCAAAGGCAAAACACTCTTTCTTCTGCAAAAGGCAGACATAATTCTTGAACTAAACACCTTGATTTTGACAAGCTAGCAGACCAACTACTGAGCTACAACTACAGCCTTTTCTCACTAGGCCTTTCTCCTATTCTGTCCTGTCTTGGACTAACAACCTGTCAGGTAAAAGGGCAAGGCCTCAGCCATCTTTCAACCCGACTTTGGCCAGATCCAGCCACTGATAGACATAGATACACAAACAGACACTTAGCTGGAAGCAAGACCGAGAATCTTGGGGCATCGCTCTTCCTTCCAAACTTCCTAAGACAGTAGTGCTCTATCTTCTGGCCCTGTGGGACACAAGTGGCATGGGGCTGGTCTGTGGGCTGTATTGGACCCTACATCCCAGGACCTGGATGGCATCACCTCCATGAGGCCCCACACACCAGGATCAGGGCCCCAAGATCCCACACCACCTCTGCCCGGTCCTGCATGTGGGGATCTAGTTCTAGGGCCCCATATCACCTCCTCATGACCATGTGTACCAGAACCAGGTCCTGTGTGCCAGATCTACTGCATTGGGCTTTCCCCTCAAAACCGCCCACCCACCCACAGAGGACAGTATAAGGCTTCCAGAAAGGCCTTCTGTTATAGTCCCAGCCTCTGACTCCACAGTGCACACAGAGACCAAGGGAGAAACCCAACCAGCTGGACTGTTTGTTAACCCTGGGGCTGGGTGTTGCTGCTGGGGGACAGAAAGTCCTGAGCTCAGGCCTGCCCCTGGTTCCCTCTGCTTGGGCAAAAGGCCCAATCATGTGTCCTAAACTTCCTTTTTTTTAAAAAATTGGGCCACCATGACACTTAATTTATACCACATATGAACTTGGAGAGAGCCACAGAACCAGGCTGTAGCTGTAGCTACACAAGGGTATGCAGGTTTGGTACTCTGTAACTCAGGGCTGGCATTTGGCCATGGGAGTGGAAAAGATGCGAGGTAAAGGCTGCAGTCCTTCATTTTTGCTAGGCCGATGGCCTTCTCTGCTCTTAAGAAGCCTTGCCACGAGACTGCAGACTTACTCTTTTCACCAGACTCAAGCATAACTTAGACCAACTTCTGAGCCCATCTGACCAGGTGTAGCTCTCAGGTTGTGCATTGCAGCCACTAGATAGCAAGTTTAGTTTCAGGTTTAAGTTTAGGTTTAGGTCTCACTCAGCTGTCTCAAACTAGCAGAGATGCCTGCTGGCCAAGGCTTTGTTTCCTAGCTGCCTCTGACCCAAAACCCCTGAGTCCATACTACACAAGGCAGAGGGATAAGGATGCCTAGCTGAACTGTTCACTGGGTCCACAGCTGGGTATGGCAGCCTAGGAGTGAAAGATTGTGAGTTTAGGCCTGTCTGTGGCCTTCTCTTATTTGGCAAAAACTTCTGGTGCCTACACAAGCATAGCTCAGTGGCTTCAGAGCCACCTCAACAGGGAGGGAGTTCAGGCTTTACTTCTGTGACTGCTGAAAATAGCAGAGCTCTGATGGACCCCTGAAACCACCTGAGCAGTGGCAGGGCTCCAGGGCAAAAAGCAGGATTGACATGTCTGAACAACCCCCTGGTTCCAGCCTGTACTTCTTTCTGAGCATGGATGAGGATTGAAGCTTACTCCTGTAGCCCACTGATTAACTTTCTAGTCTCCTAAACCCAAGGACAAGATTCAAGATCCTTGCTTCTCCTTACCCGCACACTCTTGACTGAATGGGCATCTTCCTTTTTTCTTTTATGGTATTTTGACAGTGGAGGCAGAGATGCCTGGGTCCATAATGCAAAAGGAAGCTGAGTGAGAGACCCTGGCAGCTTGGAAGTTGAGGCTCTGGGCCCTGCAAGACTACACATGCACCAAGGGTGGATATCAGCAGGCCTTTAGGAGCACCTCCTGCACAGCACCATGGTTGTGTTGCCTGCTTTCCGTACTCAAGATTCAAGACTCCTAGTTGCTGTCAAGTATCCAATCCCATTACTGTGGGTCAGTGCAGCCCAGACCCCTGCTTCCATTTGGTACAAAGAAATGGTGGGAGGAAACCAGGCAGGCAAGCTTTTTTGTAACTCTAGACAGGGACCCTGTGGCTATGGGGAGCAAGCTGATGCATTCACACCTTCCTTTGGATTTCTTGCTTTGGCCAGGGGGCCTGCCTGGACAAAGACAAACAGTTCAAGTCTGAAACTTTTGGGTCTCAACAACCCCTCAGCCCATACCTATATGGAGTCATGAGGAGCCACCAAACAGTGGGTCTTTGTATGTCTGGAACTGGGAATTGTGGCTGCCAAACAACAGGCCTGGAGCTCAAAGCTGCCTGCAAACTCCCTGCTGGAGCAGAGGTCTCTGCCTGTGGGTGACCAAGGCTTTTTTTTTCCCTACCTCAACCCCAACTCCTGAGCCCAGCTAGCCAGTGACAGGGCTCTAGGATGCCTATTTGTAAGACTTCACTGGCTATGCTGTGGGCCAGAAGGCTAATCAGCCATGAGGGGGTCAGGTGTAAAGTATAATTAACACCTATTAACACTTGTTTCAAGGGCTCCTGAGCTCACCTGTGCAGTGGCAGAGCTCTGTTACAGAAAGCAGCACAGGTCAGGACATATAGCCAACCTCTCCCCCAACCCCTGCCATGCAATTCCAGCCTATGCATCATCCTCATCAGACTGGCAGTGACAATGAGGAAGAGGCCACCAGAAGCACTCTACATCAGTGGATTCCCAAACCCAAGCTCCTGACAATGAGATTAGTGGCTTCCTTGATGTCCTTGTCCCCAGCGTTAACAAACAGGCCAGCTGGTTGGGTTTCTCCTTTGTTCTCTGTGTGCACTGCGGAGTCAGGGGTTGGGGCCATGATGGAAGGCCTTTTTGGAAGCCTTATGCTGTCCTCTGTTGACAGGTGGTTAGCTTTGAGGGGAAAGCCCAGTGCACTAGATCCAGCACACAGGACCTGGTTCTGGTTCTGGTCATGAGGCAGCAATATGGATCTGGTTCTGGTCATGAGGCAGCAATATGGGGCCCCAGAACAAGATCCCCACAGGCAGGACCAGATGGAGGTGGTGTAGGGTCTTGGGGTTCTGAAGACCAAACACCCTTCTTCCCTTTCTTTTCAGAACAGCAGTGGCCAAGATGCCTAACATCCATCCCACATAAGGAGGCTGAGCCAGAAGGCTGCCCAGCCAATTTGCTCTGTGTCTAGGGAAGCATATTGTACACACAAAGAAAGAGACCCAGAATGAAGAGCTGCCCATGGCTGAGCAGAGATAACCATTATAGAAGGGCTAAGGACTCCCCCCCACCACACCAGGCTGCACATTGCCAAATACATGTAGCTCAGGCAGGTTCTTCAGCCCACTGGACCAGCAGCCAGGCTGTGGGGTGCAAAGTTGCAGGGCATAGCTGGCCATGTCATAAGCACCCAGGCCTGAAAGAGGGAAAATACCAGATGTATACCATATGGCCTTATTACTGCACTTGAATTAGCCTCAATGGATGTTAAGAGTTGAAGCTTTTCTTCCCACTCATATAATGAAAGGATAGTCCCCAAGCCAAGTGGGGGAGTAACAGGGCTTGGGTTGAAAAGTTCAAGTCCCATGCATACTGGGTAATGCATTCCTGTTCAAGTGCAATTCCAAGCATTGGGAATGTCAATGAAGATGGGTCTCAGTAAGCTGGCTGGGGCATGGAAGAACACCCAAGGCCTGGTCCCATTCTCCTGCAAAATTGCTGGCCATCAAGAAGAATAAGATAGTATAACAAGTGAGGCACCTGGGGTTGTTATGGCTCTCACCCTTGCCCCCATTTCCTCACCTGCCACAGCTTGTT
The DNA here is from genome assembly GCF_052110815.1 of Crocodylus siamensis. Taxonomy (NCBI): domain Eukaryota; kingdom Metazoa; phylum Chordata; order Crocodylia; family Crocodylidae; genus Crocodylus; species Crocodylus siamensis. Next base: position 178,223,560 of record NC_143396.1, on the reverse strand, counting down.
ACTGAAAGATATGGGGTGGCTGTCTTTAGAGGCAGACAGGCTTAGGTATCCTTCCTCCTTGCCTTAGTCTCTTGTTACCTCTGGCCCCATTTGCCTTAAGGGCTAGAGTCATGGTCTCCTTTCCCCTTTCCCTTCTGCAGCCATACCCATAACTTGGGGATGTTATTCTGTCCCTTGTAGAGGCTTCAGCCCTCTTAACTTTAGCTTCCTTTTCTTCTGCCTGCAGACCTCTAGCCTTGGCCTACTGATTGGGTGCAGCTTTCTTGGTTTCAGTCCTGTCTGTTCTCTGGGTTGCTTACTCTGGGCCAGCCCTTAGCCCCCAGGGTGCCAGATCTCAGGCTGGGGTACTATCACTATCTCCATCCTCAGACCTCTGGTTCCTTCCCTTGGAGTGGACTGCCTGCTTATCCAATCCTTAGCCCTCTGGGCCTTGACCAGATCCAGGCTGCTTACCTCTCCAGCACTTAGATCCTTGACCCTGGGTAGCCTGCCTAATACTAAGCACCTCCTTGACTTCCCCTATAATTACAACCTAGCCCTCCAGTATAAAGCTAAAGTTACAACATAAATATCAGACACTACTCCCAACTAAAAGCCTACCAAGCTGTAAGTTGTTGTCCTGCTCAGACCATCAGCTTCTCTTAGCTCCCCCAAGGCAACTGCAGGGAACAGTTTATGCTCCTGTTACTTCATTTGCTACAGGCATCCCTCCCAAGAGCTCTTCACCCCTCAATATACTAAGGCTGACTGCTTGCTCTGGTTCAGGCCCTGGGTTTATATACCTGGAAGCCACACCCACTTCAGTCATGTGCCTTCTCCACCTCTGCACAGGGTTTCCCAGGTCAATCAAGGGCCAGCCTGCCCTCCTGCAGCTGTGGCCCCTCAGCCTCTGCTGCATTTAAAGAGGTAGGAGCCTCCTGGCTTCTTGCCCTAGTTACCACTTTCCTTTATACCCAAGTAATAGGGTCTAGGTTCCTCTGTTACAGGGTCATCCAAGAAGGCTACCTCCTGTGGCTAAATAACTCAGGTGTTAGCCCCACAAGCACAAGCTTCTGTTTCCAAAACCTTTGGCTACTTGGTCCTTGTGGAACATACCCATTTTTTTTTCTTTTATTCTTTGCAGCAAAACAAAAGCCACAGCTTATGAAGTGATAGAATCTGCTCTGGCTGGACTGAGGCACCTTTCTAAAGGGGCTGTGGCATGTTTCTTATTGCAAAGTAGACATAGCTCAGGCAGGCTCCTCAGCACACTGAGCCAGTAACATAGCTCTGGGGTGCAATGTGGTGGGGCTCACCAGGCCATGTCATAGGAGCCAAGGCCTAAAATAGGAAACATATTATTAAGGTGTAACTAACGCCTATTAATGCATATTACTGTGAGTGAATTAACTGTAATGCAGGGTGTGAGTTGAGGATTTTCTTTCAAGCCATGATAATGCAAGCATGGTTCCTGAGCCTATCGGATGAGTGGCTGTGCTTTGGGCTGGAGAATTGAAGGGCCAGGTGTGTTGGGTCATGAATTCCAGGCCCTACTTCATACTGAGCATTGGGATAAGAATATGTCTTGGCATATTGGCAAACTGTGGCCAGGGCATGGAGTAGCCCCTGACACCGTTCCACAGTGATGCTGCCAGCTACAAAGGGAAGATGTGGATGCCTTAAACATTGCCTGCTTCTGTGTCTGAATGCCTTTGGGTGCTGATCTTTAAAGGTAAAGGTTCTGCATTCCAGCTGTGGGGCACTCCTAATCTGCTGGCACTCATGAAGTGAGCCCACTATTTGAGGGTGCAAGTTGAAACTCTTCTTTCAAGCCTCAGTGACACAAGCATCAGTCCTCAGCCCATTGGATGAGTGGCAGGGCTTTGGGCTGGCAAGCTGAATTGGCAGGTATGTTGGATCATGAATTCTGGCTCATGCTTCATGGCAAGCATAGGGAAGGTGGATGAGGATGGGTCTCAGCAAACTATGTAATGCAGTGGTCTCCAACCTTTTTAAGTAGAAGGTCACCTCTGGCATTTAAAAGCAACCCAAAATGTACCATGTGCTGCCACCACCCTCTTCCCTCCCCCCCTCCAGCTTAGCAGGTTAATCTGTGGGGAGGTAGGAGGGGGTGCAAATGGAGAAAAAATTATTTGGGGGTGCACCTCCCTAGCAGGTAAGTTCCACCCAGCCAGGGCCCCACTCAGTTTATCCCTGTTCCTGCCTCTGGCACTGTCCCTCACCACAGGGGCCTCGATCTAGCCCCTGCCCCTTCTTTCCCCCAAAGACTGAACTGCTGGGCTGGGGCATGTGCGAGTGTGCATGCATGCGGGCACTCAGCCTCCCACCCCAGGTTTGGATCAACTCCAAGATCTGGTCCAGACTGTGCATGGGGGATGGAGCCTGGTTGCAGGCCTCCATGCTGTCCTATCGCACCCTGTTCTGCCCTCAGGGCCCCTGGAAGCTGTGGGGTCAGCTGTGTGTGTGTGGCCATGTGGAGAGGTGGTGTGGAGACACAGGCTGCAGGGTGGGGGCTGCCTAGCTATATTCCTGCTGCTGAGCTGGGGTGGGAGTGGGGGAGATTAATCAGTGGAGCTACTGCTGCTTGCTGGGCTCCTACCTCCAGCAAGGCAGGAGAGGTGGCTACTGTGGACCAAGCTGTACATCACTGAAGAAGGGAGAGAGTTGGTGGTGGTGGCTGGAGAGGGGTTGCACAGGCTGCTACTGCTCCAAGCAGGTGGGAGGGAAATTGGCGGATCCCCTGGTGCCAGCAGCATGTCCCTTCCCCTGGCAGGACAGGAAGATGCCTGAGCTACAATCCTGTTAAGGGAGGAAAGGAGGGAGGCAGGCAGCAGTGTGGAGGGTGCCTGTCTCAGATTTACCTAAAATTAGTGTGGCTACCCTACTTAGACCCTTCAGGTCTAAAATGCTGCTGAAGACTGCCTAGCCAGGCCTTTTGGTGGTTCCAGGAAGTGGTGTTGCAGCTGTAAGACGCGAAGGCCTGAGGTCATGGCTGCCCAAGTCTTCCTGTGGCTGGGCAGGGGCCTCTCTCAGGCGCAGCCGTATCTTTTAATTTGCGGGCCACCATCACCCCTCGCCTATATCACATGTGGAGTCAGAGGTGGAAGCCCTCTCTGTAGTTGGGGTGCTTGATGGTGCTGGCGTCATACACATCGCCTCTGTGACCCTTCAGTGCTGCTTGGCAGCCTTTTCTGGCCGCTGAGGCACCAGCTCTTGAGGGACAGGCGCCTTGTTTTCTCCTGCCGGCTTGCTGGGACACAAACACAGTGGAACTGGGCCGCACTTGCTCTCCAGCAAGGCCCTGGGGTCCTGCGCTACCTTCCCTCATTTCCATCCTCTTCCCTCAGGTCCCGAAGCACGTGGCAGGAGAGGTGGGGAGGCGGCTACAGTTGCTCTGCTGGCATCAAGCTGTGCCTTGTCTCCCGCCAAGCAAACCAGGGCGCAGCTTCGCCAGTGCCCCCCTCCACACCAGAGCATGGAGGAGCCCGGCTGGCAGCGAGCAAGGGGCAGCAGTGTGGCAGGCGAGCTGGTGCCAGCGGCTAGCCGGCTCTCCCCTGCCCAGCGAGGCGGTGGACCCCCCCACCCGCGGCCCCTTTTAAAGACGAGCGCCTGGCCCCGCCTGCCCTGCACTTCCGAGCGGGGCTGGCGCGCGGCGGCGGCGGCGGCCGAGGGTAACCGGGGCGGGCTGCAGGGCGGGGGCCGCCATCGGCTCCGACTCCCCGCGGGGCTGGCGGGAGGGGCGCGGGCTGCGGGGGCGGCTTCAGCCAGCCTCTCTCCCGAGGGGGCGGCCGCGGCGGGGCTGAGCAGAGCTCCCCGGCTCCGCCCGCCCGCGCAGCCGCTCCGCAGCCTCCACGTGCCCGGGGTCGGCGTGGGGGGGCTGATCGGGTCCCTGCGGATCCTGCTTCTTGCCTGCTGCTGTCTCAGGAGCGGCTTGAGGGGAAAGCAGGTGTCTCTTTTTCTTTCTCTTTGCGGGGGTTGACATCTGGCAGTAGCCCCTGGACGGGGACAGGCCTTGCCTGGGATTCATCGGCTGGAAGGGACCTCTGAAGATCATGGGGTGCAGCCCCCTGCACCAGGCAGGAGAACTGACAGGTGGGGTCAGGCGACCCCAGCAAGATCACCGGCCAGCCGGTCCTAGACTAGAGGACTAGGTCAGAGGTTCTCGACCTTTATTTTTGGACCGGGACCCACTTGTAAATATTGATGACCGATCCCCAGCCCCTGGCCCCCCAGGGTGCGGGGCATTGGAGGGTGGGCCAAGCAACCCCTGGCAGGCTGGAGCTCTGCCAGCCTGCAAGGGGGAAGCTACCGTTTCCCACGTTTTTCTCCTCTTAAGAGAGAATCCAGTTTTGAAGTCCAATCCATTTTTTTTTAAGTTTGTTTGCAACCCTTTCATATATTCCTTGCGACCCACTTTTGTGTCATGACCCACGGGTTGAGAAATGACAGTGGATGACTTCTTGAGGTCATTTCCAGCCCTGTGGAATAAGCTCCCTCCAGAGGTGGTGCAATCACCTAACCTGGAAATCTTTAAAAGGAGACTAAACAGTCACCTTGCTGTCTTCACCAGACCCCCAGTTATCTTTGCTGCCTGGTGCAGGGGGCTGGACCTGGTGATCTTCCAAGGTCCCTTCCAGCTTTACAGTCTATGAATTGAATTGTCTGTGATTCTGTATTCTCTGGGTACTGCAAGGGGCTCCTATGTTCAAGGTGCATGCCTGTATGGACAACCATTCAACAGAGAATCAAGCACTTAACATTTACTTGTGGGAGGGGGAGCCCCCAAACAAAAACCCACAGGGTGTAACCCTGTGAATGCGCACATGCATTTCCACCTCCCTCCCCCCCACTCCTCCCACCCCATCTCTTCCCCATTTGACTTGTTTAAACTTCAGTTTGTAGTTGGGCTTCAGTGAAATGCATGCTCCTGTAAATGTTTGGTTGCAAGGCTATGATGTGAGGTCTCTTCCCACCCCACTTTCTTAACATCCCTGTGATGTCTTGGAGACCTGTTAGATGCCGGAGTAGAAATGAAACCAGTGGTTCCTGAATATCAGATGGTTTTGGAAATAAGGTCCCTTCTCAGTAGCATTAGAAACAAATCTCCCTTTCTGCCACACAGGGGAAGACCGAAATGAAAGAAACAGCATTGCTTGTGCTAGGCAAAGTAACTGGATTTTGTGTGTGTGGAATGTTTCTATTTTTTTGGTAAAGAAGCAATCCCAGTCACTAGCTGTGATTCCCCACCCCCACCTTACTTTCTTTTAATAAGATAAGAACTGTACTAACAGCATGCTTTTAGTGTCTGGTCTGCTGGTCTGGCTGGTCGGATTGTCCTGTAGCAGGGGTATGGTAGAATCCTAGAAGATCCAGGGCGGAAGGGACTTCAGGAGGTCACATCTAGTCCAACCCTGTGTTCAAAGCAGGACCATCCCCAACTAGATCATCCCAGATAAGGCTTTTGCCCCTGCAGGTCTTAAAAACCTCTAGGGATGAGATTCCACACTGTCTCTGGGTAACCTGGTCTAGTGCTTGATTACCCTTCTAGTGAGAGTTTTTTGTAATATCTAATCTAAACTCCCTTACTACAACTTGAGACTGAGGGGCTTCTAGGATAGTGGCTGGAACCTGCTTTCGCCTTCAAAGCTGAGGTAGTCTTTGAGTGTTTGGGAACTAGATAATTTTTTTTTTTTTTTAATTACCATTTCCTTGGGGCATAACTGACCTTTGAGGCCTTGTCCATATCCAGAATTGTATTTATTAGCAACATGTAATACTGTTTTATGGGGGTTTTTCCTTTATCTTGTCTAGATGTTTTTAAATTCAGTTAAACTTAACCAGCATTAGACCAAGTTTAGCTTGGATTTAAGTGGAATGAACTTTCTAGCTGCATAGCTACTTCAGTTAAAGTCTGTGAAGTCTGTTCTATGTAGTTGGTGGAGCTGTGAAAATAGACAAAGGCTGAGGTGTGATATTGGATGTTGCTTGGTTACTGCAGTGGCATGCAATATCCATACCTGAGTGCTGGGTTTAGTTTGAGGGTCTCAGCTTCTAGTCCTTCTCAAGCTGCATTAAAGCTGAAGTTTTAGATGAAAAGTTTGCTGCAGGCAGAAACTTGACTGATGTGGCCCTCTACAAGGAGGTAAGCACTGTAATATCATACTTACTCAGTCCTAAGACAGGGTTCCCCCCCACCCCAGTTTCACATGCATGGGATGGAGGGGGAGCCCCTCATCTTGGTATCAAGTATGAGGGTGGTGGGGCGGGGTAGGTGCCTGCTGTGGCTTGGGCTCCAGTCCTTTCTTGGGGTCAGGTTTATAGCTGCAGCTGCTGCCTCTGCTCACCCCACCATCTTCCCTCCTCATCTTTTCCTCTTCATTTCCACCCCCACATAGCCTCTGCTCTGCCACATACCCCTTTCCTCCCCTGTCCTTTTACCTTTGCGCCACACCAGCAGGCTCCGCACATGCTACAGCCTGGGGCACTGAGCACAACCCCAGCCCAGCCTTGTGCTGCTTGCACCGCTTATACAGGATCTGAGCTGGGTCCATGCCCCAGGCTAGAATAGGGATGGAGCCTGGCAGTGCAGGGCAAGAATAAGGGTGAGGAGAGGAGCAAAGGCTGTGGTGGGGGCAGGTACAACCAGATGGTAAACTGCTTGATCCTCCCCCCGCACCGCTGCAGGGAGGGCAGGTGCTACAGAGAGATGCATATCCTCCAATAATTAGATTCTATGTGTGGAATACTATAGCAAATTTATAATTTTTTCATGTATAGAATCCAATTATTGGCAATTCTGGGTTGTCTTAGATTTAAGTAAATGTCATGTATTGCAATAGGCACTTCCATCTGTTTGTCATTTAAGCTGTCTGTAGGAGAATAGTTGTCAACCTTTTTGGACTCAAGGCACCCCACATTGGACTTGAACTACCCCTCCATGACTTCTGTGAGCTGAGTGGCATTCAATTTCAAAAACTAACTCTCTCATTAAATTAGAATGAAAGAGGATAGGAATAACTGATTTTTTTTTTCCCTGTGTAGTTTCTCTTGTTCTTACCAAACGGTTAAGGGACGAAGAATAATATTCAAACATTAACTGCACTGAGGGAGTGGGAGGAGAAAGGTAAATTGAGCTATGTATGAGTGATCATTTTGGAACACTAAAAGACTATTAAACAGGATACCACAAAAAATCTCAGTTATGATAAGTGTCTGATTAGAGCAGTTCCACTGCAAGTTTCTCTCTAAAACCGAAGGAACTAGAAAAGTCAATTTTTTTACAAACTATTTGCAGTCTTATATTGTCACAATCTACATTTTGTATAGTTCTGAAAGGAGGTTTAAAACTGCATGTAATACAGTTCTGCATTAATTTTGAACATTTGCTGGATCAGACCTCCAAGAGTACCATGCCTCTGAATGTCAAGATTGTTTTGTTGACCTTGCTGAGAAGTTTGGTGTTTGAGAATTGTATCGGCATCTAGTAAAACAAATATAGCATACACATTGCTATGCCAGAAAGAAGCCTGGCAAAGTGTCAAGAGGTTGAAAAGTAGAGGTTATAGCTGTGTTGGTCTAGGGACATGGACAGACAAGGTTCTTTGGGTAAATCTGATATCTTTTTCTTAGACCAACTCAAATAGTTGGAAAAATTCATCTTTGCAAGCTTTTGGGTATAACTGCCCTTTGTCAGGCTGAGGAACCATCTGGAGTTGGTGTGTGTTCTTCCTGAGGTTCAAAAAGGAGATAGAAGGTCAAAAAAAAAGTTAGCTCCTTGCTTAGAAGAGAGAACCAATTACAAACAATTTAAATAATGACTACTTCAATTGTCATCAAATGAGGATGCTTCTTCCTCTGCCCCTACTTCCATTTTTATATTGACCAGAAAAGGTCCACTCACTTATGAATGCTAGGGCATTACCTACCTGTGCTTTCTTAAGAGTTGGAGCATACAAAAATATTTGTATACTTAGTGTCACTGGAGGCAAGATTTCTTCATTCTCTATCCTTACATTTCCATACATTTGCAGCTATGGCCCAAGCCAGTCATACTCATTTACAGGTTAAGAGAGATTCATAGTTAAGGTGTTCTATAACTAGCTCCAGGCTGTGTTTCTGTAGTTCCTGGAGTCTGGCAGGAGTGGATTACATGGTATTAATTATGCCATTGCTATTGCAATAGCACCCCAAGACTTTCCTTTGACAACTAAAGTCATTTCCTGCAAGGAGGTAAGCACAGTAATGTGGGTGTGTGCCCCTGGTTTAAAATTGTGTGTGTCCTGGCTGATGTGACTTGCTGGCTAAGTTCACCAGAAAAGGAAACTTGAATTCACATAACATTTTCTCATGCTGTTACAGGAAACCTAGACTGGCAAGCTTGCATTGTAAAGGTTTTGTGGCAGTGTTTTGGCGCTCTGGTTAGGTCCCAGACTCTTACCTATCTTCCAGTTGTTTGCTTTTTGAAATAACCTTTTTCAAACTAAACTCAGCAGGTGTCCTTTTCTTTCAGCTCAAGGGTGAGCACTTTCCTGATCGCAGGCACTCTTGTATAATTATTTTAAAGCATGGTTGAAAAACACATCTCCATTTTGTATTGGGTTTTTTCCCATTTTCTTTCTGTCTGGTAATTTCTGCCTAGGAATAAGTCAGGGCAAGGTGGTGAACCTACAACATGTGTGTCAAGTGGCACAGGCATATGGCAGATCAGGGACCAGACAAGCAGCAGGGAGCAGAAAGTAGAGCAGAAGATCTGGCAAGTGAAGGGTATCAGGGTGATAGCTGGGGAGGGTGTGGGGCTTACCTTACGGCATGACTGCCAAAAAGGTCCTCTTCCCCTTGCTGCCTACATTTCATTTGGTCATTTTTTGTTCTGATATCCATTTAATTATATCAGTGGAAGTTACATTACGTCTGACTAGTTGACAGCCTGTGGTCTACCTGCTGCCTGTGAGGGATTGAGTTGCAGCTCTCAGCTTTCACCCTTTGCTGTTCCTCCCTGTCACTTGGGCTGCATGAGCAGCTAGAGCCTCTGGGCTCCCCCTCCATCTTCTGGCTGCTATTTCCTACCCTCACCCCAGGGGGTGGGACAGAGTGGCACAGCATGGAGAGCTGAAGGTGAGTCTTGGCCTCATGTGGAGCGGGCTGGAGTTTGCGCCTTGCACGTGTACTGAGGGGTCCCCATGAGGATGCATGTTGCAGGTGGGGCTGGGAGTGAGGTGGCATTGTGCCTGCATAGTGCAGCAGAGCGGGGAGTGACCCCAGGAGTGGGGAGCAGTTTGGGCGTGGTAGTTTCCACATGGCTTAAAGACATGTCTGTGGTGTGGCCCTTGGGGTACTTAAGTTGGACTGCCATTGTGCATTATAATATAATCCATATATGCCTGTCATAACTGCTTAATTTACTGAACTGTAAAACATGATGCCAGTCCTTATCTGTTACCTACTGCTTAAGTGCATAATGTCTTTCACCCTCAATGTCTCTTCTGTAATTGCATTGTACTCTGTTTAATTGCATGCTAATTGCACTCTGTTCAGCTGTGCCAGTGGCATTTAAGCTGAAGCAGGTGTCACACAGCAGCTATTAGAAGCCTTGTGGGTGGGAGCTAGTCATCCCTTTCCAAGGCTGCCAATACTGCAGCACTCTGAACACTGTTTCTGAACAGTCGTAGTATTGGCAGCCCTAAAACTGACTAGTCCCCTTCATCTTGAAAGTTTTTAACCAGGTTTGGGGCTACTATTAGCCTTGAAAATGAGGGGAGCTAGTTTTATTTTTAGGCCTTTTTATTTAGGGAGCATTTATTAAGTACATAGCACTCTTCTTTCTTTTTCTGCCCTTAATCCCAAACCTACATGCTTTAAACAGGCTGGTTTGTTCTAACTTTCTCTTGTAAGCCTGATACCTTTACGTCATCCTTTAAAATGGTATGAATTGGTCCCTAAATGTAAATCTTTATTTGCTTAATTATAAATGCCTGGATTGGTTTTTGGACTATTCTTGGGTTCTAAATCTCTTCCTGTACTCCTAGCTGGGTACCCATGCTGCCACAGAATGCCACTCATGTCTGCCTGACATCTGATAATGCTGCTGTTTTCTTTTTAATTGCATCTTGCTGGGCAGTGTAATTGATGTAGAGACATGTTCTGACTTCTACATGATTGAAACTTGAAAAAAAATATTTGGGTTCTTAATACAGTGCAGCTTATTGAGAACTAGCTTACTGTCTGCGTGTTAGTACTTGAGGGAGAGGGCATAGATGTAGAGGAGACAAAGGAGGATCCCAGGCTCTCCATGCTAAGTTTGATGCTGCTAAGGGTCCTCTCTCTTAGGCAAATGAAAGTTATTTTCCAAAGGGGTGTTCAAGGAGATTTGGTTTCAATATATATACTCTAAGCCAAAACTTGTCACTTCTGAATAGGTTTGAAAAATATTGCATCATATATGACTACTGCCTAGTATATAAGGGGACAAATACAGCTGGATACCAGGTGTAGAATATCTGTAGCGTCTGTCTTGATTACATACCTTAATGTGAGGATTCCATTTACAAATGGCATAAGAAGATTTAAACAATTAGTAGATGTTGGGATAGTTACAAGGACACTGCTAGAAGGTGTTAGAGCTCAGGTACAGTTATACGTGCGGTCTGCTGACCCTCTGGGACTGACAGATTCACAGAAGTTTAGGGCTGGAAGGGACCTTGTGAAATCATTGGGTCCAGCCCCCTGCTCTGGCCAGGAAAAGACAGCTGGGGTCAAATCACCCCAGCAAGGTATGCATCCACTCTCCTTTTTGAAGATCTCCAGGGTAGGTGCCTGCACCACCTCTACTGGTTTATTCCAGAGTCTGGTTGCACAAACCATGAAGAAGTTTTTCCTTGCATTGTATTCCTTATAGTCTATATATTTTCCTTTATAATATACTCCTTATTTCAAAAACTTCAGATCAAAAGTGCTAGAGAGAGAGCAAAAACATACCCTTGAGAGACGCTTTGAAAGGTGTTTTATAGTCCGTAGTCTCAGTCGACTCTGTAACAATGGAATAATTGTTCATTTAATGTACTGGATACAAAAAATCATGGACTAAATGCAGTAAAAGTCGTGTTATCCAGCACTTTACAAGCCGGCATGCCGGCTTGTAAGGTAAAGGCAAAACTGGAAGTGCCGACTGTGGCACTTCCAGTTTTGCCAAGCCCCTATGGCCTGGGACAAAGCAGCCTATGCTGCCGAGCCCGCACAATAACAGTTCTTTTTCCCTTTTGCCCCCCTCCCTGTCACTTGTGGTGGGAGGGGTGGTGGCACACTGGACATGGCAGGAGAGGTGGCCTCCCGGGTAACCGGCATATTTTATTACTCGGCACCCCTGATTTTCCCCATGGGTGCTGGATAACAAAGCTTTTATCCAGCACCCATGGGTAGACATTGGATTTATGACACCTTTATAACGTGCCTAACATCTGACTCCCTACATTAAACCCTCCATTTTTAACCAGCTATGCTCATTCCTTCACCCCTCCCCCCTCCCCCTATACATTGACTACAACTACATTCATTCTCCCCCCACCTGTGTCTCATCTACTGACCACCTCAATTTTAACTGACTGACTTCCTTGGATATGTGCTGCCCTCTGGCTGCTTTACCACTCCATCTAGGAAGAGCACAGGCCATCTGCATGCACTTCCTCAGCCTGATGAAGGCTATTTGTACCTGTCCTGAAAGCTTGCAAAGAATGTTTCCAGCTATTTGAGTTGGTTTAATAAATATACTGGATTTAGCTAAAGAACCTTGTCTGCCATTCATTTAAAACATTTATGCATGTAAACAAGCTACACATGGAACTTCTCCTGTTCTTTCTGAGATTGTTTGTGATGGGTATTTAGCAGAATTGCAGATTTGTTAGAATCCAGCAGGGCCACGACATGAGCACTTCTGCTATGGCCATTGGAACTTATATTTATCATTCATATGATACTTATTGCATGAAGTGAATTAGATAGGTGTAGCTTCGACAGTGTAGCACGGGAGTTGAAGTCTAACATTGCTGGTATCTTAAAAAGCAGGTAGATGTGATGGAACAATATTGGAATGTAGGCTGAGAGTAGCTGTGCAGGGCTTGAAGTAATGATGTAAATGTTACATTGATACAGCGGGTGGGGCAGTTGGTGTTTTATATGATTGTGAGCAGCCTGGAGAAGAGAAGACTTCTAGGTGTGGTACCTTGGTTGGGGGAGTGAAGAACTGAAGTATGTGGATATTGGAGATGACCAGCTCTCTGGCTAGAAAGTAGAGGTGCACTGATACATTGGTCAGATATTAGATTGGCACCAATATAATGAAAATTGACTATATCAGAAATTGGCCTGAACTGGCCAGTATTTTGCCGATAAATGCCTGTGTGTGCATGCAGCCAGAGCGCAGCATGCAGGCTGCGAGGAGCACAGCCCAGCTGTGTGAAGATGATGCGTACAGCTGGTAAGCCTGTTGTTGTGGAGGGGAGGGGGAAGAAAGGGGCATGGGGGGACAGATCAACGCCCTCCCCCCGATTTGAGGGAGTGGGGCTGAAGTAAGCACTGCCCAGCCAGGGTGAGGTAGGCATGGGATGGAGCCACGGCCCATCCGTGGGGCGAGAGGGGAAGGAAGGGTGGCTCCTGCCTCTGTGTGCCTCTCATCTAGTGGTTCATCTGGTGGCTCTTGCTGCTGCCGCCGCCGCCACTCATCTGAGAGGGCATGGTGGGGTGGGTAGCCCTAGATCTGTGTGAGGTGGGCAGGGAAGCCTGCAGATGTGGGCTGGGGCTGATGGCCACACTGTTTGGGGCAGGCAGCGGCAGTGCTGGGAGGGGGTTATGATGGGAGGGGAGGGGGTGCTGGGAGGGGGCCATGATGAAGTTTGGGGTGGCTACAGGCTCCCCCCCTTGCTCCAGTGGCTCCTTCTCCCAGTGCTGTCGCTGCCTGCTCCAAGTGCAGCGTGGCACCTGGCAGCAGCCCAGAACTGTAGCCTGTCCTGCCTCATCTTGCACCCCCCCACCCAAACCGTGCCGCAGGAGCTGCCCCCCTGTGCGCACCCCCCAGGTGAGCTGAGGCTCGGTCCCAAGCCTGTCCCCCCCCCCCCCCCCCCCCCCCCCCCCCCAAACTGTGCCGCGGGAGCTGCCCCCCTGTGCGCACCCCCCAGGTGAGCTGAGGCTCAGTCCCAAGCCTGCCTCACCCTAGCTAGGCCACTAACCCAATCCTAGCCCCACTTCCTCTTTCACTATGGGGGGGGATGATCCAGTCCCACCATGCCCCTTCACTCCCCACTCCCCTTTCACCACAACAGACGTACTAGCTGGACGCAGCTGTATCAGAATTTGGATCGGTATTGGCCGATATGCCTCCTTAAAAATTGGCTATTGGCCTTGCCCCACAATCTCTCTCGGTGTACCCCTAATAGGAAGATGTTTCATTCTCAAATGTTTTGATGTGGAGAGTTCAGCTATTAAATAAGTCACCAAGGCTTATCTGTGACATTAAGGGTACGTTTTGCTTTCTAGCTGTCCTATTGACTTTAATGGGAATGTTCCATGTGCAGCAGACAGCTGCATTAGGCCTGTTTAAATACTCTGTTTTTCACTTGCATATAATGATTACTTTTCTTTGTTTTGTTATTAATAACATATAATGCTGGAATTGAATTGGTATGACTTGAAGAATGGCCTTTGGGAAACTGACTGTTCACAATTTTCATCACAAATTGGGCACATCACTGTTTGTACAGGCAACTTTCACAACCACAGTGGGTTGCTTTCTGTGCACTTCTGAAGGACTCCTAGAAAGCCTTCTCATCAAATACTCTTTTAAAAATAGTATAGTATCAATATCTATTCGTTTTGAATAGCGTGCAACTATTTTCCATAGTTAGTTTGCATTACTGGGGTTCTACCTAGTGGAGGTTTTAGGTAAGACATAACCTTATAACAGGCTGCAGGGTTGCAGCCTGGGTCAGTTAGCTAGCTGTTAACAAACTGTGTGCCTAAGGGGACTCAGCTGGCTCAAGCAATTAGCCAGTAATGAGGGGAAGTTGACTGGCTGACTGGGAAGAAAGGGACAGGGAGAAAGTATGGGAAGGAGGACCTGGAGAGGTTTTTGATCTTGGAGAGAGAGAGAAACAGGATTCTTTTAAGGAAGAAGGAAGGCTACAGGGTGAGAACTAAACCCATGCTGGTAGGGACTCATTTTGGATTGTTTTATATTTTTCTGCTGGGCTCTGTGGTGCAGATCAACCCAGGGCTTTAAAACTTGTGTTGCTGGGTCCAGGCTAAGGATGTGTTTATTTTTGGCTGCTTATACCTTTGGCTGAGCCCTGTGGAGCAGAAAACCCAGGGCAATAAAACCCTGTGTTTAGGGGCCCAGAGAAGACTGGGTTGCTGGGACCAGATTAAAGGAATTGTGGGGGAGGTTCAAGGGTTGATGTGAGCCTGACAGAGCCGGGCTAACCCAAACCCCACTTCAAGCTTCTTTCACTTTTATAGCATACTGGTTTTTTTAGAAAATGTGACGGTGTGAGATTCTAGTGGGCAAAACATGTTATGAACTTCCAGATTCATTTAGCAAATCAAAGTCTTTAAGTAAGAGACACTGAGTCCTATTAAACTATTGTTTGTCTTAACAGAGGAGAAAGCAGAAGAATGGCTTTCCTTGACTGGAAACTATGGACCATTAAACTTCTTTGTGTTGCACTTGCTTTTGGTTTGGCTTGCCATCTGGTTACTGCTACATTGTCAAAGACGGATGCCAAGAAAAGTGCTTCAAAAGCACTGGAGGAAAAGGTAGGAGGACTAGTTACTTGAAGTAACTCATACTTCAGGTGATTTAGCAAGTCTTGGCAGATACTGAAAGGATTTTCTACTTGCATTTTCTTAACACCTTAGTAAGAAATGGCCAACATCAATAACCATAAGCTTACAAGGAACAGCCTTACCCCTTCCTACTTAAACTGATAGCTTCAAAGTTAAGTAATGTTCTGACCCAGGCTGGGCCATTCTAGCCCACCACGTGAAAAGGCTGCCAGCAGCTGTTCTGTTGTACTGGTTGTTTTGCAATTAAACCAACGGTAGTTCAATACCTGTGAAAGACTGGTGGTTTGTGCAGACCTGTGAACAACAGGATCAGATATGCTTCAGCTAATTCTTGCCCCTTGTGCATGTTACTAGTTTGTGCTTGTTTAAATTTTCACCATTCCCTCTGCTTAAAGAGCCTGGAACAGTCATGTATGCCATGAGTGAAATAGATTGGCAAGGTACAGCTAAGTGTTCAAAGTAAACATGTGGAAACTTGATCTTCATTTTCTGTCTTCCTTAATGTGAATACTTAAGCTTTAAAAGTTCCACTTTTACTTTTGATCTTAAGTTTATTGTGGCACTGGATGTTGCACTGAATTTTGATTAAGGGGTGACATGGATGGAATAAACTGATTGTTGAGGCTGTTGTGGCCTCAGATTCAAAACTTATTAAACACATAAGCAATGCTAAGACAAAATGTCCAGCTAACGGCAATAGTTATGTCAAGACTTCAAAATGGTGTTGGTCATGTCAAGGCCTACATGGGGAGGCCTAGATTTGGACCAGAACTCCATTGTCCTGGGAGCTACCTTTTAGGCTTCTAGCTATCGAACAGTGCCTGTCTTGCATTTGGATTTGTTAACTCAAGTTACCATGTGAACTGTGTTGAACCACATGGTAGGTAAGCATATTGGCATACCAGCAGTTTAAGCTCTTTTGGTAGGTGATGAGTATTTTAAGGAGTTATTTGGAAGAGTGTAATGAAGTAGCTGTGTGCATGTGTAAAAGGTGGTCCTACCTATGAGGAGTAGCATAGAAGTGAGCACAAAGTTATGGTTCACCAGTACTTCAAGTGGATGAGACCCTGATACTGTAGGACCTATGAGAATCCCTGTGTGACTCTGTGATGTGACAGCTGAAGATACCTGGGTGCTACAGGCCTGAGCCCCAGGCATGAAGAAGTAGTCTTTTCCATGTAAGAAAGAAGTAGAAGGGCTTTGTGGATAGAGAAGAGTTTAGAAATTTCTAGTCTTAACCCTTTTGAGCTTGAGCTAGTAGTGAATATTGGTGAAGAAATCTTATGGGCTTGGATTTTAGAGTAGACAGAGGGGAGGTGGGGGAGAGAGGTAGGTCTATAGTGGTCTTGGGA
This sequence comes from Crocodylus siamensis, assembly GCF_052110815.1. NCBI lineage: Eukaryota > Metazoa > Chordata > Crocodylia > Crocodylidae > Crocodylus > Crocodylus siamensis. The sequence goes on along the minus strand of NC_143396.1, from coordinate 178,207,379 downwards.
TATGAAGGGCAGAAATACCTGCTGGTGGAAGGTAGAGGAGGAAATTGGAAGAGCGGGACTGCAGACAGTGATTGTGAACAGCACCTACAATGGAGCTTAGAAATGACAGGGAAATAGAGCAAAGGGAAGTTGAAAAGATAAGTGGGCAAAGAGACTACATTGTGCTGGCAGTACAAGGGGAGAGAACAACATGGGTGAAGTTGGGATGGGGTTGAGCTTCAGGGGGATATGATGGCACTGCCAAGGCAAGTAAAGGAGTTGAGGGAGGCGAACAGGTAATGACTCTGGATCTGGGGCAAAGCAGCTTCGGACTTTTGTCTTGGATGCTATTACGAGAGGTTCCTAATGTTACCTACCCTCCCCTGTGCAGACTAGTGGGGGCAGGATGCTCAAAGGTAACAAAAAAGGACCCTTGGAATTCAGGATATGACATGCAGTGAAAATGGAGAAGCAGAATTATTTAAGTGGGGAGATGGCAGAACTGAAGGAGAAGAGTACTGTAACTTGTAGTGGGGGAAGTCAGCCCAGGCAAGGGCTTTCTTGTACTGCAAAGCATAGCCATTGCTGTTGTCTGGCAAGGTAGGTCTTGCCAAAGAGAAGGGCAAATGAGTGGAAAGGTTCAGAGATGAGAATTGACACTATGAAATGGAAGTGAGGGGGGAGAACAGCTGAGAAGTCATCCACATTGAGACACTGAGTCATCCACATGGGACACCCCAGGGGCTGGTGGGGGGAGCAGTAGCATGCTGAGTGAGGGTAAGGCCGAAATCATTTAGTCTGTTACTATAACATCCAAAACCAATATGGCTCCATACAGGAAAGACAGTCCCTAACCCAAAGAATTCACGATTCCTTTTTTCTTTAAAGCAAATGTTGTTCAGCTTCCAGTTGTTGTACTGGAAGAAGCTAACCACTGCTGTGCAAGATGTCTGAACTTTGGTCAGAAAGATGTGACAAGGCTAACCTAAAATAGTGGATGTTAGTGTAGACATGCATTTGAGTTGGTCACAGGCCTCGCTGCTTTAGAATTGATTGATTATTTTTAATTTTTTCCTTGCTTCCTATACCTCTGGCATAACTTAGCATATGAAGATCCCCCCTGCCCCACTTTAAAATCTCCTGAAGCTTATCTATGAGGGGTGTGCAAAACAGGCTGTATTCTATTTGGATTCAGTCCAAATTGGGGACAATGATCAATTTGTTGATTCAGATCGCTGTCCCCAATTCAATTCGGCTGAATCCGAAACTGAAGATTTGGTGTTGATTTGGAGAATCAGCAATTTGGCTGTAGACATAGCTTTGAGTGTTTTTTCTACATACCTCTAGGTACCAGGCAGCTCATGAATGTTGGGGCACATGGAGTGTCCCACAGAAGCATGGGGGGCTCCCCAGTGCACTTGGCAGCAGACCTGGAAGTGGACCAGAAGCACTTAGGGGCCATTTCCAGGTCCACCAGGGAATTCACTGGGGGCCCCCCCACCCCGCTCAGTGACTGTTGGTTCTTGGGTCAGGTGGAGGGGGCACCTGGGGTCGATTTGCTGAGCCGGGGAGCGTGGGGGGGCTCAGTGAAAGTGGACCAGAAGTACTTCCATTTCTGGGTTCACCGCTGAGCACATGGAGGGCCCACCCGCACTCCTGTAGGATGCTCCATCCACCCCAGCATCACAGTGTTCACAAGCCACACTGGTACCTCAAAGCATGTAGCAAAAAACATTTAAAGCCGTGTCTATGTCTGAATCGCTGGTTCTCCCAATAGGAGATTCAGATTCAGCCAAAGTGAATTGGGGACAGTGATCCGAATCAACAAATCGAATCACTGTCCCTGATTCAGGTCAAATCTGAATCAAATAGGGCCTGCTTCTCACACCCCTAATAATCGTGTGTAGTGGCTTGGCTTTCCTCCTTTCTGGAGCCTGTTGATGTGGATGTATGTGTGTTCAGTTGTTGGTTTTGTTTATAGGGGGAAGCCATACAACATAAGTGTTATTGATGTTGACAAAGCATTTCCAGGTGCTTTTCTGCTTGTTTGTTTGTTTGTTTGTTTGTGTTAAACTATGCAGAGCAGCAATATTTATAAGGAATGTTCAAAGCTTTAATGATGCAATTAAAGTATTTACATTCATTTTTTAAAGACTTTTACTTTCCTTAACTGACTTCATAGAAGTGTTTATGTTTTGGTTTCCCCTTAGACAGTGCATCCAGACAAAACAGTACAGGACCGGGGTCTGGTAACAACTGATCCGAAGGCAAAAGATATTGTATTGGAACACAAAAGTTACTGTGCCAAGAAAGTGAAGGAGAGACACTTCTCAGGAGATGTTCTGGGATATATCACCCCTGTAAGTAGTTTAAAATCCCAAAACCCAGAACATGCCAGACACTTGGCCTTGGACCTGTGTGCACTGAGTGGAAGCCCAGTAGGCTAATAAGTTGCTAACCATTTTTGTTTTTTCGTTTTTTCTCTTCAGTTTTGATGCATAGATTTAGCCCAACCTCATTGGGTGCAAAATTGCATCTATTACTTGAATTCGCTTATAGTGCTGTGGCTATTTCTAATAGTTGGCCAGATTGTCTCTCTCCACTGGCAGACTGAAGAAACAAGCTTAAGACAAAAAAAAAGGTCATGAAAAGTCTTGTGGTAGAAAAGAGACTTGAAGCCAGGTCCCAATCCCAGAATGCAGCTATGGGTGGTGGGGAGGAGGGAAGCAAACTGTTGTCCCATGGTAGTAATATGAGATTGCAGTATGCTTGCGTTCTGTAATAATGTGTAGCTGTAGAATGCAACTAATATTTTTACACAATTTGTTCTGCTACTATTAGCTAGCCCCCTACTTCTGTTGTGTTAGTTCATTAGTATTCTAGGCAGCTTATATAAATCCTTCTGGAATAATTTCTGACACTTCATATGGAGGTTAACTTGCCTGTCTGACTTTGTCATTTACAGGAGAAGTAGACGTCTCTTTGAATTCCACTTGACTTCCCTTGGACATTGGAAATGTATAATCTATTAATATGATGCTCCCCATGTGTCTTAAATTAAGTAAAAGTTGTAGTTATGATAGGTGAATGTTCAAGCCTCTGCTGAAATGATCCCACTCATACAAATTGCAGGCAATTTCTGATGCGCATTCCTTAACTGATATAGAGTAACTGAAACTCTTCAGACATCCCAGAGGGCTTACTGAAAATCCCACAGACCATCCTGCAGGAATCCTTCAAACACTTTTATTTGCATTATGTGGAAGAACTTAAATCTGGTGAGTAGTGAAGTCTGCTGTAGATCGTATTGTAATGTCCCTTTTTCCCTTTTTTTTGCAAGTGGAACAGCCATGGATATGACATTGCTAAAATGTTTGGAAACAAGTTTACATCCATCTCGCCAGTCTGGCTCCAAGTGAAAAGAAAGGGCAAGGAACGGTTCCAGTTCAGTGGGCTTCATGATGCTGACCAAGGTTATCTTAGTCTTGCTTTATATATTATTTATAGATGGCATGCTAGTATTGCTCTAGGCTGAATGGAAAATATTAACTTATGAAGCTTGGCAATATACTGATATGGACTTGTCTTTGCTTTTGAGGTAGGATTTTATTTGACCATTTAAAAAAAAAAGCAGGTGTGGGGGGGAGAGTGGGGTATTTTATCAAAGAATAAATTGTCCTGTTTGCCCATAGAATCAGTGGAAGGGTAAGGAATACTAAATACCTAGTTAAAGGAGGCACAGTGTAGAGGTGGGAAGGGGAGACGGGGAGAGGTAGTAGTGCATGTCAGCGTTTTTCATTCAGTCCATTTTTATCTGTTTTTTGGGGGTTGTATCATGTAATTATATATTCCATATTTCCTTTCCTTGGAGACCTCTCCTCACCTAACTGAAGTATTTTGGAGTAGCTTGTACAAAAGATGGCTCTCTTCTAGTGTATTGAATTTCTTCATGGAAGAAGCCAGTCTAGAAATTCCAGAGAATGAGGAATGAACAGGGGGAAATGAGAAATCTCTTCCTAGCTGGATTTTCAGGGTTTATGCTATTTGAATTTATTTTTGGTAATGGCTTGGCTGCCAGCAAACATAATGGAGCAAAGTTATCCCTAAAGAAAAGCTACCTCTGGAGACTAATTCTGATCATGGCCTGCCCAACTTACCACGTCAGTGAAATAATCCTGATGAAGCCAGCACAGAGTTTCAAGTATCATTTTACTTAAAATTTTCTATCTGAGGATGCTTCATGTTTGCAAAAATGTCAGAGCCTTAGGATACTGCAATATCATGGCATAATAAATGAGTTAAAAAAATCTTAGTCCGTCAGCAGTAGACAAATGTTGAAGTTTATAGTTATAGTGTTGATTTAAATAATGCTTCATGGACTCAAGACTCTAATGCTGTCCTCTTGATGCCAGAAAAGTTGCACTTCCAATAGCATGATGCAAAATAACAACCCTGCTGTTTTTTGAAAGGTGTGGATGTCTCAGATATAGTTTTAACTCAACTGTTTGACTTCATTTTGACAGGCTGGATAAAGGATGTCAGAAAAAATGCCAAAAACATCAAAATAGGTAAGTCTCCATCAAAGGGGGGTGGGGGGGGAGAGATGTGCCATTCTTCTGTCATCTGAAAATTGCCATAGAAAGGAAACCTTTTTGTTTACACAGGCAGGGGTGTGAGTGTGGGAGAAGGGGATGCAGCAGGGGTTGGCTTATGGGGATTTCAAGGCAAAAGGCTGAAAGGGATCAAAGCAACAACCATTAACTCAGTAATTCAGTGGCTGTGCCTTTTTGGGGTGTTGAGGTTTCACCCAACCTGCTGCCCCCTTGGCTTATATTTCTTCTATCTTCACTCCTGGCAGCCACATTCTCCTCTGGAGAAGTTTTGTGTGGCATCTGTACTCCTAAGCTTGACTTGCTTAGAGACTATAGCAATGCCGTAGCTGGAATCTTGTGCAGGATGACACAGAATATTGAGCAGAAGAAAAAAGTGGCAAAACGTGGTCTCTGCAATACTTCCTGTTTTTAGAGATGTTGTGAAGCATTGCTATAAGGACTAGAATATGTTAAACTCCTTACCTTGTTCTGTGAGTCTGTGGTAACTTACCACTTTTGTATAAAAATGAGTATGAGTTGCTGGTAGTGAAAATAAGTGGATTGGAGGAACATTTTCATAGATTCATAGATGTTAGGGTCAGAAGAGACCTCCATATGTCAATGAGTCCGATCCCCCTGCCCTGGGTAGGAAAGAGTGCTGGGGTCAGATGACCCCAGCTAGGTGCTTATCCAGTCCCTTCTTGAAGACCTCCAAGGTAAGGGAGAGCACCACCTCCCTTGGATGCCCGTTCCACATTCTGGCAACTCTTACTGTGAGGTGCTTTCTAATATCCAACATAAATCTGCTGTTTGTCGATTTTGTGGCCATTGTTTCTAGTTTCTCCAGGGGGTGCCCTAGTAAATTGAGCATCTGCTATTCCCTGATGCCCTTCCCTGATGAATTAATAGGCAGCCACAAGATCACCTCTCAGCCTTCTCTTGTGAAAGTTGAAGAGATGTAGGTCCTTCAGTCTGTCCTTGTAGAGCATGCTTGCAGGCCTCTGACCATATGAGTGGCCTCCTCTGAACGTTCTCAAGACTTTCCGCATCCCTCTTGAGGTGTGGTGCCCAAAACCGGATTTAGTATTCCAACTGGGGCCTGACCAGTGCTGCAGAGAAGGGCAGCATCACCTTCCTGCACCTGTTTGTCATGCATCTGTGTCTGTCTACGCAGACTAAGAGAGATCCATACATCAACACTCTAAGAAAAGAACAGCGATACCTAAGGGTAGTCATTTTAATTTGTAATAACTGGATTAGGGAAGTAAAGAATCACGGCAGATCTCTGAGTATGTGGGTGCTGCCTCCCCTCCCCTTTAAGAATAGTTTTAACATAATTGAAGTAACTGTAATTAAGCAAATAATTCAAATGTTTGATTTCAGTGCCTCGAATCTTGTTTGATGGCTGGTCTTATCATGACTTTGAAAGTGTTTTTGCCAGTGAAGATGAGATAGAAGAGCTCTCTGAGGTCATGGTTCAGCTAGCTAAGGTAAAATGACTCTTGGTGTACTAGTATGATCTTCTTCATTGATTCCTGTTTTGTAAAACATTTGGTAAAGAATCGGGAAAGTGTTTGCAGCCCTGTTAGATGTGAAGATTTCTAATGCAGCAGTAAGTAGGGAGGATGTTAAAGTATCTGCTAACACTTTAAACTTGCTTAATCTGAGAGACTAGGTAATATTAGAACTCTTGGATGCATAACAGTAGATTTAAAAAAAAAAAAAACTATCCAAAATTTTAAAATCTGTGGAAAGCTTCCCTTGCAGCGAGATGAAAAGGCTCTGTTTCACTTGGTTTAGATGTGATTTGATCAATAACTAGATCAATCTAAATCTATGTGCTAATTTGGTAAAAGGATAAAAAACTGAATGGGTAGAAGCTGAAGTGAGACACATTTGCACTAGTAAAAGGTGGAAAATTTGAAAAGTGAGGGTAGCTAAGCATGTTTTTTCAGTCTTAGGATTATGCAAGGCATACTTCAGTTGGTCTCCTCCAAATGAAGTTTTACACTGAGTTCTAAAATAGTATAGCTGAACCAGAAATTGGTGCATAGGATCAATGCAGGAATCTTCTTACTCTTCTTTTACTTCCTGCCCCCAGCCTCCCCTTTGCAGATCTTGTGCCTTGCTAACGTCTCTCCACTCCCGTCCTAGCTTCAGGTGATCCAACTTACAGTTGCTGCAACTGATGCTTTGTTGTGGTAGTTGAGGATCACATTTAGCTTTTGAGAACCAACACTCTTTCCACAAAATAATGACTGCTATATGCACATCTTAAACAGATGGCAGCAACTAGAATCTTAAAATGGAAAGATCTCTGACTTCTAGTCACATGTTGTCATGGATCTTATTGAGAGAACAGTGGATGGGGGCCTGGGGCTAGCTCCTTATGCACACCGCTCCTTAGATATATGCATACATGCATGTATTTATTTTTGGGAAAGCTACATTAACTGATGTTTCTTTCTTTTTCTTTCCCCCAAGCTCTTTAATTCTAGCAACTGTCCACTCTCTAAATACTCACTGACCTAATGACTGATTAGGATGCCTTTAAATTCATGAATGGTTAATTTTGAAACATCTTAAGAAGAGTTGATCTTCAGAGCGTGTTGAGTAACTACTCTCTCTGAATATTACTTTTTATTGATAGGATCTGAGTTTAGCTGCTTTTGAACCAAGGCACCTTAAGTTGCTGACTTTATGAAAATATAGGCCATAGTTTAGTAGCTAAGCTTGTGGTAAGGCTTTAATTGCATAAGCAGCTATACCGTGCACTTATACCATTTTTAGTTGCATCTGAACAGTTTGGCTATACACCAGATAGCAGAAGAATGGATCTGGCAGCAAGCAGAACTTGACTGCTATTATCACTTCCTCAGTAAAACAAGGGTTGGAAGGATATAAATACAGGTGCACTGATAAAGATTATTTTGGGCCAGCCATATTGGCCAGTACTGAGCCAACTGCTGATATGCAGCCCAGCAGCTTGGAGAGCAGCGTCAGACTGCTAAGTCTGAGGGGCAGGAGGGAGGCAGACCGAGGCCCTCATGGTGAGGAAGAGTGTGGGGCTGGAGCAGGTGCTGCACAGCTGGGGTGGGGTGAGGCTGCACCTGCCCCAGCCCCACTTGGGTGTAGCCCGTGGCCCTGAGTGCACAGCAGGCAGCCTGTCCTTGCCCTGGGCACATGCCTGCCATGCCTATCCTGGCATGTGCGCAGTGGTGGGAGCAACCCATGCCTATTGGACAAGATGTCTCTGTCCTGCACCTCTCCCTCACTGCAGGGGTCTCCATCTGGCTTCCTCCTTTCCCCCGACTTACCAGCCAGACGCTGCTCTCCAAGCTGCTGGGTTGCACTCCTGGCCGTGTGCATGCTGCAGCTGCACACATTCACGTGGCATGTATCGGTGATATTATCAGCCACATAGGCCAAAAAACCCCTGATTGCTGATTTTAATGTCAGTTTCCCTTTTATCCATGTGGATATGATATGGACTGATTTATATTGGTGCACTTCTAAAAATTAAATCATTAAAGTTTTCCGGACAGTAACACAACTCTGATCAACTAATAGAATGGACTTTACTCAGAAAATATCTAGTCATGATTACAGGTTTTTGGAGTCTAGTGAATATACTAAGTATATGAGAAAATTAAAATTGACATGTACACGATCAGCAATTGGTGGGCTGCCTTTTATTAAGGAGGCTTCCCAGTATTGTTAACACTGTTCATACCAATTCATTGAGCAAAAAGTCTCTCTTTCAGCCTTTCTTAATGTAGGCAAAGCCATCACCTATCAAATAATGTCTCTTGGGAAGAGGTAGAAATGTTGGTTAAGCTATTGAGAAAAAGAAAATATTGGAAAAGTGAAAGAGTTTCTAGCATATCAATTCTAGAATCTTCTAGAAATAGTAATTGTCCTTTTATTGCCCAAAGAAACCTTTAAGGAATAGAACTTCACTGCTTATTGTTAGGTCAAGGTAATGTAGCAAAAAATCCTCCATAGCAAAGGAATTTCATGTAGTCCTTGGTTGTCTGTTTAGTAATCTCTTCTCTTTCTTTACATATCCTAATATTTATAGATTTTGGTTTATCATGTAGCCTCCGTTTATTCAAACTAATTGAGGACGAAACCTTTTCCTAAAATCAAACCATTTTGTTAATGGAATGCTTATTAAATATATTCCAATGCGGTAAGCCAAAAGTTTCATAACAGAATCAGTAAAATGGAAAATGGTGCATACTTTTATTTATTTCCCCCCTCACTGAGCAGCTCTTTCTTAGTTGCCATTGCTGTGATTTCTATTACACACAACATCAGTTGGTAATATGCCATGCATTTGGATAAACAGGGTTTGGATAAATGACTCTTGTATTTTTAAGCACTTTTATCTTTAATAAATCAAGACTGCTTTTTCCTGACTTTACTGTATACATTTTGGTTGTTGATAGCTCACCAATTTTTTCAAAAAAATTGAAAGAAACCATTTTATTTCCATATGTCCAAATACTTGTGCAGTAAAAGTTGCTTTTGCTGCTAAGTGAGGTAATCTCTTGGATGGAAATCTCATTCATAGTGTTTAAAATGTGGAAAATAATTTTGTCTGTCACACTTTCACAAATACCTTTCTTCATATTGTCCAGTATCATATGTTTAGTGTAGTATGCTACATGGACATTACATATATGCTGTTTCCTGCTTATACCATGGGGAAAAAAAACTTGAAACAAACGGCCATGAAGCTTCCATGGAACTAGTGTGTGGAGTATGGGCTAGTAAGATGACCACTGAAGCAGCCTTGTTTATGTTGTACTTTTTGTCAATTCATTTCAGAATGAAAACTTTGATGGCTTTGTAGTTGAAGTCTGGAGTCAGCTGGGAAATCAAAAGCAAAAGTATGTATGACTCTTTGGGGTGAAGAGCTTGAAACAGTTTCTAAACAGAATCTTAAATTCAGGTTGGATTTTAATTCCTTACTTGCAGTAAGGAGGAAGGTTGGTTTGTATTTATAGTGCAGTTGGGGAGGACTCTTTCTTAAAATGTTAATTACCTTTAAGATTATGAAAAGGCAAAGAGCACCCTCCCACCTCCTCCTGTAAACTCTTAAATTTGAGCCAAGTATTTCCTCATAATGGAACTGTTGAATGGTAATGAAATTGCTATCATATGTAACAGTATTGTCTTTTAAAGAATGCTATGCCTTCCTGCCATTCCTTCACATAGCACTAACTTTTTAAAATACTTTTTCAGTTCAACAAAAAAACACTGTGCTTCAATTTCATTATACAGCAGGGAAGCATAAGCTTTTGTACCTGCAAACAGGTCTGAATTTTGGGGGCATAATTTGGGAGAGCCTCAAATGTTCAGAGAGGTTAAGACTTGAGAAGAATTTGTAAAGACTTCCTGTGTGAAGTTGCCCAATTGTTTCTACAATTGCTTAAGCTCAGTTATTTGTCTGATTTGTTTTTTGTGGGGTGGGGTTTGGTGCCATGTTTGAGTACTTGACTGAAACTAGGCTTTCGGACCTGTAAAGTACAATATAACCTGAACAAAGGGTTTATCAGTAGATTCACAATATAGGCATTGCCAGTGGAAGAACAACTTCCTGGGGCCTGAAACATTTATGCAAAGAAGACCTACCTTCTGACTGGAAGCATGCTGGGTAACCAATCATGTTAATGCCTGACTTGACCTCACTCGGATGCTCTAATTGAGACAGTCCCTAAAAGGGATTTAATGACCCTTCTGATCCAGAGTTGGGAGCTGTATATTAACTTGGCCACTGCTCAAATAGCAATGCCGAGATTTCCCAAGGGAAAAACAAGTCCCTCCTGGTTTATAAGGGTGGATTCTTGAAGAGAATTAGCAGTTCAGGCTTTTTTCTAATGAGTGACCAAATGTGTAGCCCCTCACTTAGCAAGCCTCTTCCTGAAATGAGAAAAAACCCTGACAAACAACTGCCAGACTAGTCCTCAAGACTAGAACTCCACAGGTAGGATGCAGAATCTTGTTGCTCAAGGGTAAATTGTTTTCTTATTTGTAATATATACCTATTCTACTTTAATCTGGATTGAATTGTAATAATTGTTGTGTGTGGACACTGACTTTGTGGAACTGAATAAAACTGGCAATAGAAGAGATGGTAGCTAATGGGAAGCTTATTTGATAGGGTGAAGTAAAGGCAGAGAACCAAACCAGGGCAACTCCTATAGGATTAAGTTTGTGGGATGAGGGGAAATTTCATATTCTGGCCCTAACAGAGTTGAGAGTCTTCCTATTACACAATCATAACAATGTGCTACCATGAAAAGTAAGACTAACTTAAGGCTCTCAATTAAAAAAAAATGCTAACAGCAACTAAAAACCAATTTTAAATGTAAATAATACACTCAAAGTCTAACTTGCAAATCACCCAGAATGACATGGCATAAGGGAGTTTCTTGACTAAATTACAGGGAGAGTTTACTTCATTTGCTCTGTTTCCAGGGCTGGATGCAATTGCTTGATTTTTGTGCATTGGCAGGATTTTGGGGTGACTTTATGAACAGTTGAGTTTCTTTCAGAATCTGCTTTCTCTCTGCCAAATGATTCTGTTTGGACCACAACTGTTCCTCTGAAGGAGAATTGTATCTGGCCCACAGCTGCCCTGGCTTTCAGCGCCTCTTGCCCTTCTCCCTTCCCCTTACCATAGCCAACTGCAGCAGCAGCTCCGACTCCAGTGGCCAGGCAGCCACTATCCTCCCCAGCCTGGCCTGCCCTGCTGTGCTCCCCCAGACAGCCTGAACCCCAGTGAAAAGTCAAAGCTCAGGCATGGCTCTCTCCACTGGTGGGGGAAGAGGGTCATGACCTCAGGTTGGCTGGGCTGGACCAGACCAGGCCAGGGTCTGGTAAGGGTGCAGGTGCCACTAACACAATGCCATGCTGTGTTCCTCTGCTACTTGCATATAGCTGGCATGGCTCCTGCTGGAACCTGGCACAGCTTCTGCCTAACCCAGAATCCCCATGGCATGCAGCGGGGTAAGCCAGAAGCCGCACGCAAAGTGGCATGCAGGAATATAGTGTGGCAATGGCTCAGCTTGGCTGCATGCTGGCAACCTGGGGTGGGGCAGCAGATGCAGGGAGAAGTAGGGAACGCATCTGGGTCTGGCTGGGCTGGTGTTGTATTAACTTGCAGCTTTTGGCCCTCTTCTCCCTACATCCCCTTCCCTGCCCCAAGTTCCTGACATGTAGCTGGGCTGGTGCTCTACTGTGTTGCTGTGTGCCACTTAAGGTCGTAAGGGTGCAGCTGCCTGATCTGGCCCTATGGTGGGGACTTGGGGAGGGGAGGTGTGCATGTGCAGCCTTCAACAGCTCAACAAAACTCATTAAGTGGCCCTCAAGCCCAAATGATTGCCCACCCCTGGTCTCGCCCTACAGTGCTGTGGCATTTCTTTCAACAAGCTTGCCCCTGCTGTAACCACTGTACTTGTAAGTTTACTCCTATCTTTGTATTCGTAGCAGACTGTCTTTCCACTCTTCTTGGGGCAGGTAAACATTCAGCAGTTTAAAGCACCAATTTATCTGATTAGCTTGTGCAAATGAGCTAACTTACTGCTCAAGCAAGGTGGTTCTTGTCTTTTGCTTTAGTACATGGGGTGAAATTAGAAGACTAGGTTTTCGTCAGTGGCATAGAGTGGGTCTCCAGCACCCAGGGGTCAATGCTTACATTTGCAGTCCCCCAGCGGCTGATTTCGAGCCCGGCCATGCCGGCGGCAAAACCAGAAGTGCTACCAGGGGACCAAGTACCCCTTCGAGGGCCTGGCTGGTGCCCCACCCAGGCCAGCATCTGGGGGCATGTCCCCTGCCACCTCCCTGTCGCTACAGCAGTCGTTTTCATGCATACTTTCCGTGGATAAGCATTAATGGATTTCTGCTGCTCACCAGAAAAAATAATAAAGGTATGAGACTGTCTGTCTTCAGTCAAACCACATGGTGGCAGTATTGTAATATAATTGCTACATTGCACAAACTAGTATCCAACAGATTGTATTTTAAAAGTAAAATCTTTCACTTCTGATGCCAAGAACAAAACATCAGAAGGTAGGAGAAGATGAAGCTGGATAGCGGCATAAGAAGGAACTCCTATACCTGTAAGCGAGTAGGACCTTTGACAGAACAGTGATTTATGCATACTTGCATATAGAATATTGGTTTTTGTTGTTGGATTGTTCAAAAAGATCCTATGAATCTTTCATCTGAACAGGTGAGGCTGTCCTTTTTTGGAATCTGACCTCAAAGAATCTGTAAGATCGTAGTGGAACTCCCATGAATCTCTGAAAGCAGAAAACAGCCAAATTCTTAAACTGTGGTGGCAAGCCAACAAAGAAACGTGTCTTACTGATATGAGAGAACAGTCGCATCTGTGACCTGTTTTATAGGCTGTAGAAATGAGCTGGCCTGTAGCCATTAAGTCCACATCCCTGTTTGGTTTTACCAACCAACAGCTGAGTACCAGGAATTGTAACAGATTGTGATGTGCCCATTCATTGGTTGTTCGATTAGTGTTGGTGCAACCTATGTATAAACAAGCAAACACAATATTTCTTGCCCCTGTGATTTTTTTTTTTTCTTTGAACCAGCGTTGGCATTGTGCAGATGTACGTGAAAATAAGTTCTAGAGCTGTTGGAATGGTTACATACTTAAATGGCACTCCGGTTAAAAGTGCTATCTCCTTGAAATCCATTGGAAGGATCAAAATGACAAGGTGGCTGCTTAGACTCTGGTTAAAAGTAGCTCGGAAACAACTTCTTCAAAATACTTTGTTTTATGCATTCAAGCAGAGGTACAAAACATGGAGAGAGAAGAGCAAAGAAAGCCAAAATGAACAATAAGCATCTCTATACACACTTCTGTTCTACTCTTTAACCTTTCTTCACAATAATTTGTTAGCTCCCTGGCACCCAGCTCATCTCTAACTGGTCGGGAGAATTTGAGCGTCTCAAGTGGGCATATGCAGCTTGCCAACCTGTACATTCTTGGTCTAAGCTTCTCTATGCAATCTAGCTCACTAAAATGTCTTCTTTTTCTTTTTTTTTCTTAACCTAGGTCTAATAATGACTTTTATTTCTTGCTTAAGCAAAACTGCTATGACACCAAACTAGGGGCATTCATTATGGCTATCAATCCAGTTATTCTATTTGGCTGTTCCTTGTACAGACACCTGTTGTGTTTTTTTTTTTTGTTTTGTTTTTTGCTTGCTTCCCCTAACACTACCTTCTGATCTAACTTTTGTAACAAAAACCTCCATTATAATTAGTGACATAGAATATAACTGGCTGATTAAGCATCCTTCTAGATGCTTTCCAGTTCATTATACATATGTCTGCTTATATAGGAATGTTTAAAGGGAAGGGGCTTACTACTTAAACAAAACAAAAATACCCTTTCTTGGTAAGGCATCTAGTTGAGTTAAATCTTTGTATTCATTTCTGCCTGCTGGGCCAAAATGTGTGCTGTCTCTTTCACTTCTTCAGCTAGTTTTTTTTTTTTTTTTAGTGCAGGTGTACTACATTGGGATTTGAAATTCTGACCTGCCCAGATTCCCCTTCTTCTTTACCCTTTTGTGAAGGGGAACCAGTATGGGCCTCTCATCATGTTTTCAAGAGCAAAAAGTTTTGTATTGCCAGCATTCCAGTTCTGGCTGATGCTGAACCTGTTTGCTGGAGCTCCGTCTCTTCTTGTCCTATTAAAATTCATTCCATCTCTCCTCTGTATCCTTTTTTTGACCTTTTGTATACAAAGTGCCAAGACTACTGGTTTTTAATATACCCTGAACTTTATTTAATCTGAAACTGCCTTAACTCTATAGAAAAGGAAAAAAGGCAAGGATTTTTTTTATGGGTAATTTTATCCTTTACTAGACCAGCGCTATAGTTGGGAAGGACTAGATGAGCTTTGGGGTATCACTGTATCCTTCGTCTGTTCTCAGGCATGGAGGCAAGAGATCCAAGGAAGGGTACAGCTATATCTGAAAGCTTGTTTTATATCCTTCCCAGCTATATAGTTGTTCCAGTAAGGGGTATCACCTGCAGAAATCCTTGCCTGTTGCATTTTTTGTGGACCATCACAGCCACATAGTCAATCCAACACTATAGAAAAGAATTGAAGCACTTCTTAATTTAAACTTGGGGTGGGGACGGACATGCTCATTGAACACGGCATCACTGGATTTGTCCACTTCTCAGTTCAGAGGTAACCCGTGTGACTCACTCTTTCAACAACTGCCTGATTTTGACATTCGATTTGTTCTTTCTACAGCCTGTTCCTCTTTACCCTTTGCTGCTTGCTTGTGAGAAGAATTTTCTTCCCCTTGGTTTCAGTTATGTATTCTTTAGGTGAGATCCACTCCCATGCCTGTGCTAAGAACCATTGAAAGTAATGGGTGAGGACAAATTTCATCGTCTCTCCATTTCAGACTTCTGCACAGGAAGTCGATCTCTATTTTTGTTGCTGGGTGGTGTCTTGATTGAATTTAGTCTTTCATATGAAATAGTCCATTTCAAATAATTTCTTGCTTTTTTGTGTTGAGGGGAGTGAATGACTGCAGAGTTGAGGGAGGGAGGAGTTTTTCAGAACTGCAGAAAAGTTGCATGCTTTCCAATAATTCTTAATCGTAAATTGTCTGTATGTAACTCATCTAAAAGTTGCTTGGCAGATTTGGGAATAAAATGCCACATTTTTCATCCCTGTGACATTAATGTTTGGGAAATATAACAAGCTAGGAATATTAAGAGGGCAAGGTAATGCTGTTTATTTTCAGGTGGCTTGTTAGTTGCTGGAGACTTCAGGGCACATGTCACTTTTTCACGAGTCTCATGCCTAAATTCACTGCATCGTTTATTGTTTCTTTCCCCCAAATCCAAGATAAATTTGCAGTTACGTGCATATAATTTATTGCTCACTAGAAACTTTTATGCAGGTTATTCCTGTGACTTTAGCAAGTGTTTGCTGACAGGTGGCGCCACCATCCCTTAGATGCTGCCTGGAAAAAAGTGCTTTTTCTCACCATGTGCTGCAGGGACTTAGCATCCTGCAGAAGATGACCTTCAGGCACCTTAATGGTGGTAGGAGTGAAGGAACAGAAACCTCTGTTGGCAGTTCTGCCCTTCATATGGATTCCTGAAATTAATTGATTAATTAAAGATTTGCCATAATTCACTCCCATTTCCTGGTATTAACTAGACATTGAAATGGCACCCATGGGCAATTTCTTTTTGGAAGTAGACAGCTTTATACTGTCTGACTTTTTTTTTTTCTGACAAGTCATTAATTTTTAGGAAGTATCAACTACCAAACTTACTTAAATATGCCTAGAATTAGAAATTTGCTGAATTTCAAAAGGTCACATAGCTGCAGAGAAGGATGTGAAAGGCTTCCAATAACATGCCACTTGCTAGCCTTGTCAAATAGGCTGAAGACCCAATGCTGTGCATTAAGGCAAACTGCATACCAAGGTCAATATCATCATAAACTGAAGCAATGTGCCAAAATAACTATATTTAAAAAACAAAACAATTTTCTCTTCTCCTACCTGGACTAAAGATTCCAAAAGTGCATGGATGGATACTTAAACTATATAGGAGGCAAAACAAGAGTGAGATTGTTGGTGTTTAAAAGATTGACCTTGATTGTAGAGCGGATAATGGAAGCCCTGGCAAAGTGGGAAAGTGGTAAATCTTAATTATTTCAAGGTAGATTCTAATTTGTGGATACTTCAGAGGCTTCTCTGAAGCATTTGACAATGGTGGAACATATAGTAAATATTTAATGAAACCTTTGCATGAAGACTGATTCTACTCCCACGGTGCGGTACTTCATTATAATTTTTAAAATGTCAGTCAGTAGTTTTTCTTTCAAAACTGCTAGTGGTAGTATGCGAAAATGTTGTCTTAAAGGCTAAAGAGCACTGTTGGGACCCAGTAAAGTGTTAATTTATAGCAAGCTGTAAATGAGCATTCAGCTATTACTGTTTGGGGAAGATGGGAGAGTGCACACTTGATTTTCATAATCTATCTTGGTTGACAAATGGGAGTGTGACTAAGCTGAGTCTTTAAGTACTAGTCATTAATCCTATCTGATTCAGCATAGAGCTCTCATGGGCCAGAGAGGTGGATTGGCAGGTTGGTGGACCAGTTTGTAATTTTAGTTTTCATGCAAGAAGCTGCAGCTTTCTTCCTGTTGTTTTTTCCTCCTTATTTTCATAAGCTAAATAGGATATCATTGCATTTAGGCCCAATTGACTTGAGTTATAAAATGCTAGCACAGGATGGAGCCTACTAAAGGCTACAATAAGAGAGCAGAGGGGAGGACTAAATCTTGTAGTCTAACACTTTCCTGGTCCACCTTCCCAAAGAAGGGATTTTAACATGCTGAGAGAACCTGCAACAATATTATCCAGATTTTTCTAGGGGGGGGTAAATAGCTCTAAATTCTAATCTTGTCACTGCCAGGGATCCTGCATGTGAAAGAGAAAAGAAAACCTCTCTGTGCAGTAAAATGTCTCTTCCTGTCCCCCTCAAAGTTACTAATAAGTAAAATTGTTGGTGGCTTGAAAATTAATATGCATCAAACAGCTTTTAATAAATGTTATCAAAAGATGCTCTGCAGTTGAATCAGGTGGGGATCTTTTGACTAGATGTCTTTTTTCCAGGGGAAAAAAAGCCAATTTGTCAAAACTGAGTCTTGTGGAAACCTGCCAGTTTCAGTGACAACTTCATTGGAATGATTTCTCCGCTCTGGGATGGAATGCCTTATCAGCAAAAGAGCAGATTTCCATACATACATGGAATAACTGATCACCTTCTTATTGGGGCACGCACCTTAGTTCCAAGAGGCACAAATTCATGCAGGGAGGAGGGGGCATATTCTTAGTGCCCTATTTGCATAGCGCAGATGTTTATAATGATGCTCTAACCAGTAGTGGATGAGAGGCCAGATACATCAGCACTCTTCATCTGTTTTTTGTTTTTCTTTAGTGATGCAAAGCTGTAAGCCACTTTAGGTGGTGTGCTGTGAGTGTTTCAGTGTTCTGGTCAATCTGCTCCCAAAAGTGAAAAAGAAGAACAAAAGAGAAGATTTAGTGTTGATATTATGGGGAATGATCTTCAGATTGTAGAAATATCAAGTTAGCATTCTTTTTTTGGGTTACTTATGTATAGTATTGTATTCTTGTATCAGGGTTTTTTAAAATTCTTACACTTAAGAAAGCCCCCAGATACAATTTTCAGTTTTAAGGTAAAATTATCTGAAACTCAGAGGAATGGAGGCAAGAGCTTGTGAAGAAACGGTGGGGTGAAAGAAAATTGACACATTGTTCCTCAAACATTTTTTGAAGACTTGTATATTATGCTATGAAAGCAGCTTCACATTTCCTAACCTTGGATTCACTAGTACAATGATGATCTGAATCCATTTGACTGTTCCCTGTTCTTGAACAGTGTTCAATTCTGTTGCTTTGGCTCATCTCTCACTGAACATGACCATAAGGGAGAACCTGTTCTGATTAGAATACATTTGAGATACACTACAACGTTTCTGTGTTGCCAGTGGTGCTCCTGGGGGAAATTCTAAACTCTTTGTGCTGTTTGAGACCATTTTGCATGCTAAAAAGGCAGAGAGAAACTAAACTAAATTTTTATAACTTGCCAAACTTTATCCCCAGTCTAGTAACCTATTAGAGGTATTTGTATACCATTTATAACTGTGCACTAATCCTAGTGCCTTGACTCATTTGCCTGGACTGTGTTTATAGACATGTTTCAGGAGGCAGGGGTGTAGGGTTGGTACTTTAATTAATGCAGCTCTGAGAGCCATGCTAGTGCCCATCGTGTGTATTGGAGTCCCCATGGTGAATAATGGCAGCAGGGTGCTTAAAATTAAAGCTCATCAAACGAGCGCTTTAGTTTAAAGTGCCCTCAGGGTAGAGGGTACCATTTTTCAGGGTATATGCTGATACACACGATGATGGAGTCTGCTGGAGCGCAGTAATTGCCACCCTCCAGTAGACTTGATTTTAATTGAATCTGTTCCTTGCAGCACATCAAAGCAGCCTCCTTGTACATGTATAGGATCCCCAACTTGTTAGAAATGTTCAATAGAAGTGCCTTGCTTGTTGCATCCCTTCAGTTGTTGTTTGTAGTCTTATTTTGTTAAATTACTAGTCTAGCATGATATATACTGTCTAGAGCCCTAACAATGTGTTTTATATTGCAGGGAACTAATTCATCTACTCACTCACCTCTCTGAAGCAATGCATAAGGCACGACTTAAGCTAACACTGGTCATTCCCCCTGCTGTCTCACCAGGGTGAGTACTGTGTTTGCAGGAGGGAGTCCAGATGAAAACGGACTTGTTCTCTCATCAGCCATAAACACTACGTTTTTGTCTAATGTGTGGTTTGAAAGAATGGGAACTTACTGTGGTAAGATGGCTGTGATTGCATAGTTATGCTTCTAATGGCTAGTTCCATTTGTGGCTTTTTTCCAGCATAGCTTGGAATAAGACCTCATACAGCTCATCAGTCCAAAATGTCAGGTCAAACCTGCCTGCAGAACAAAAGCAGAGATGATTGTGCAGCTTTGATTCATCCTGAAGGAGTAGGATGTGTAGTTGGTGAAATGCTTTCAGGCCTATAGGTACACTTTCAACTGTAATAAATGATTCCTTAAGCAGAAAAGGCCAGAGTCTGAGAAAAGAGTGAAATCTATACTAAGGTTTTCTTGGTGTTTCACTTTAGCATTTCATCCACATTTGACGTAGAAAGAAATTAAGTATTTGCAAAAGAGTGGGTGTTGGAGAACGGAGGGCGTTCTGGTCACTGTAACCTCTGGGTAGTAATCATCAAATATTGGGCCAGAACAATCCCTGCTATAGGCTGCGAAATAGTTGTGTTGTGTCTTTGTTACTGTGGTGTTCTTACTGGTATAGCTGCTATTGTATTTATAGTGTTGTGCTGGCAGAAGTATATGGGTTTTATTGCCTATGGTGACAGCGTTGGTTTAATTTTGCCAGCAAAATTTCAGATTTTTGTTGGTAGAACTCATTTTAATATGGATGTATGCAAGACTTCCATGCTGATGGAAGGAGAGGTATGGCATGGTGCTTTTGGCTTGCTTTTTTTGTGGTTAAACTTTCCAATGTACACAAAGCCCCCAGTAACTGTACATTACTTTGGGCAATAAACAGTGGCTACATGAAACAAAGTTTGTAGCTTCTAGTAAGGCAGAAATGAATTAAAAAAAAAACAAAAAACCCCACATGCCTTTCATTCATCGGTTTCTATGCTAAACCATAAGATTAAAACCTGTATAAATTACAGACCAAGAAGCCATGTCCTGAAGATCCTATTTCTAATTTGTCATACACTTCCTCTGTCACTAAATTATTTACCCTCTGTGAGCTTGCTTCTTTCCACCTATGAAGGGAGAAGAGTGGTTCCTTATGGAAATAGTGAAGCACACTTAAAGTGCTTTTAGCTCTTCCCTTTCTGGTTAAATAAAGAATAGTGACAAGAACCCCAGCTTTTCACTCCAGTCTGTAGCTTCCTTCCAATATGTTACACTTAAGAGGAAATTCCCTTCTGTTCTCTCTCAGCCACATTTTCAACCCATTTGGAAAGCAAGACAAGTTTTGGTTTTTTTTGGGGGGGGAGTAAATGTGTTATTAGACCAACTCAGTACTAGAGTTGGAAAAATTGTTCTTAGCAGGCTTTCGGGCACAAATGCCCCTCTTCAGGCACTGGGGGGAGTTTGCTGTTTTGTGTTCTCCTAGATGCAATTAAAAGCCAATATGCAAAATGCAGGTCTCTTGTTTTGTTTTCTTCTGGACAGAGACCTGCATTTTGCATATTGGCTTCTATTCCATCTAGGAGAACACAAAACAGCAAACTCTCCCAATGCGTGAAGAAGAGCAATTTTTCCAACTACAGTATTGAGTTGATCTAAAAAAAAAAAGATATCACCTTTACCCCAAAAAACCTTGTCTGCCTATGTCCTTAGACCAACACTGCTACAACTAACACCTTTAGAAAGCAATGTTCTTTTGCCAGTTGCAGTCCATTTACAGATGGAGCAAAGGAGGAACACTTAAAACATTTATGTAGCTCTCTTCTAAAAAGACTTATCAGTCATTTCGTTACAGAAATGCTTTTCATAAAGCTTAATGCATGCTCTTGAAGATATTAAGTAAATTCCAGCAAACAGTAGTGATTGTAAAGTGTATTCACTCCTTTCTGTAGCAAGTAGAAGACAGAGAATCATACTGTGGTTTCTGTTCATTTTGGCAGTCTAGATGGACACCAGTCTAGTGAATTTATATCCACATGCTCTGTGCATCGAAACCAGTGGTTCTCAGCCACAGTGCCTTGAGATCCTTTCAGAGATGCTGCCAGGGTGCCATGCAGCACTTTCACTGTTAGGTGTGCAAGCATGATTCAGAAGAGAAATCCAGAGTGTTGGTTTTTTTTTTTTTTTTTTTTTTTAAACAGGAATCTGTAGTGTTAAAAACATTCTGACCTGTTGAGGTCTTAGAGCAATTTTTTCTGTTGCAAAGAACTCAATAATTTTCTGTAGCCAAGAAAAACAAAACCTTAAGAGCTGGCACTTTCTCCTGTGGGGTGCTTTGAGTTTGAGTTTAATGAGAGGTGCCTCATCCAAAAGAATTGAGAACCACTGTTGTAAACTGACTGATCACTGAATTGATTTGGGCCTCTTCAATGCATTCTTGGGTACAGATCTGTCTGTGACAGCTTTCTTAAGCAATTGGATCCTACAGTCTGGTCATCTAGACCCTGGAACAAGAACTCCAGCCTTTAAAAGCCCTTCTGTAGTTTAGGCAATCCTCCCCTATTAGAAATTGCTTGTTTGGTTTCTCTTTCTCTTCCCCCGATACCATGGTAGTAAAGCAAGGAGATATAGGCATGATAAAGGAGTTACTAATAAGATGTTCTTTGGGTTGGGTTTTTTTTTTTTTTTTTTTTTTTTTTTTTTAAAGAAAAACAAATCCCAGATTTATGGGGAGAAGTGCATTGGCCCCATTCTATTTTAATCTCATTATCTCTTAAGTCCTGAGTTTGGTCTGAGCCCTTCAAACAAGTAGCCTTTCCAGCCTTCTTGACCCGGATTTTTTGGCTCATAGAGTAGAATGGTTTCCTTTTAGGCCATGAACAGATGTGTGTTTTTGAAGTGCTCCAAATGCTACTCTGATTTGGACTATTTCTGCTCCTCCCAGCACTTGCCCACCTCTGCTGGAGCACTTTTTTAAAATTGTCACATGGTATGCAGTGGCAGTGCTTTCCAGCCAGGAGACATTCCGTGGGGTTACCCAGTCTTCTAACGTTCCCCAGTACACTGTTCTCCTCCAGCTCACCGCCCCCCCCCCATGAGACCAGCACAGCCCATATGTGCTTTACAGTCCTTGTGCCTCCACAGGCTGACACATGCAAGGAACCTCCTTCTCCAGCCAAAAAGCTCCTAAAGATGTTGCTTCCCCTCCCACTTTCCCCCTAGGATCACTTTTGAAGAGCTGCACACATCTGTATTCTTGCTGTCTGGAGCATGCAAAAGATGTGTTGAACACTTGAAACAAAATACCTGTTCAAGGTCATAGACAAGCTTCCTTCTGCCCCCTGTGAGGTCCTCCTACAAGCTTGGGAGGTCCAGCTTCGTGGCTTCTGTATAGAGAAACATTTACAATCCATTACCCAACCAGTAGAAAACCTCCCTGTAGAAAAGAGGTGTTTTAGTATCGATGACCCTTGATTTGTTTTTGTCAGTTTCTTGAGCTTAGTCTGTGCATTAATGTCAAGCCTTTGCATCAGAAAGGTTGCTGTCTTCTGCAATGAAGGTTACAATAATAAATAGTGTTTTGAAAACAAAACAGTGTTTAGGACATGATGCAGCTGTATCCCCCAGACTGTCACACTAATGTACTTATCAGAGCTTTGAAATAATTACTATAGTCCCAGCAAATATTAAACCTGTTTCCCTGCTATCCGTAACAGGGAAAATAGGAATGGAACAGATCAGAGCAGCAGTCCATTGGTTGACTATTTTGGCCTAATAGACCAGGACAAGTTATTTTGGGAGACAGAAAGAGAAACCCTTTAATGGACAATTAGGGAATAAATGGTCTTATGAGAAGGTTTTTCCTAAGCTCCTCTAGTCAGTGCTGGCTTATGCTGAGAAATAAAAGGGTTTCTATCACTTATTGAAGATGCATAGATTCAGGAATGGAGGTATCTTCCAGCCCTACTCCTTCAGGAGTCATTTAGTCCAGGGGTGCTCAGTGTTCAGCCTATGGGTTACGTTAGACTCATGGGGCTACCCCAGGGTCTGGAAATTTGGCAGTTGGGGAGCAGTTTGCTTACTGCAAAACATCCAGACCCATGGGGTGCCCCTGACCCTGTGCACTGGGTCAGGTGCTCCACCCTAGCACACAGGGCTGGGTGGGGATGGTGCCAGTACCCCCATGTCTCAGTCCTGGTGTACAGGGCTCCATCTGGTTTATGGATACAATCCCAGGCCACTCCTCTGGCATATTGGGCCAAAAGGTTGAGCACCACTGATCTAGTCCAACCCCTTGTCTGCGGCAGGAGTATCTCTGTCCAAATCAGCATATGTAAAACCATTGCCTAACTACTTAGCAAAACTGTAGTCAACTGTGACACAAAATGATACCCTAACCTGCTACAGGTAAAGCAGGGGGAACGTGGTGGCCAATATTCTGCTGCTGTGGAAGTTGCTTATATGCTCAAGAGATCCCAGGAAGGAAACTACACACCCACTACAGGGGAAGGCAAAACTGCCTAGAGATCATACCAATCTGACCAGAGCCTGTACTGACCAGTAAAATTCTTCTCCTGGGTGGAGGGGCAAGACTTTCTGGCCAGACACTCTAGCTTTAAGTCTGAGCAGGAGTATTGGCATACCCCAGTCAAAATCCCCGGTCTTGGCTGCAGCCAGCACTCAATACCTCTGAGGAAGGCTGAAAAAAACCCCTTTATACATGTAACGACAAGGGAGGGGGATTCCTTCTCAGCCCAATGCAGCAACCAGCAAACCCAGAAGCATGGAAAATACCCATAATATAGCAGGCATAGCTATGCCTAGATCATCTGTGGCCAACGGCTGTCCAGCCTCTTCTTGAACACCTCCAGTGATTAGAGAATCCACAATTTCCCTAGACAGTTTACTTCACTGCTTCACTGTTCTAAGAGTGAAGAAATTTTTCCTGATCCCCAGTCTAAACCTACTTTGCTGCAACTTAGAGCCATTGGTCTGTAGCCTCCACTGTGCAGCAAGAGGAGGGGGAAAGGTGCTTTCTCTCTTCATGGTAGCCCTTCAAGTATTTGAACACTTCTATCACGTCCCTGCTTAAGCACCTTTTCCACAAGCTGAACTTGCCTAGCTCCTTCAGCTTCTTATAAGTCCTTCCAAGCCCTTTATCATTGTTGTCACCTGCCTCTGGGTTCTCTGTAACTTCTCCACTTCCTTTTTAAAATGTGGACCCCAAAAATGCACACGGTATTCCAGATAAGGCCTAACAAGTGTCCTACACCTAATGCTTGTATTGATGCATCTCAAAACCGCATTCACTTCTTGTGCAAGTGCAACACATTGCAGACTCATATTGGGTCTGTGATCTACCAAGACTCCCAGATCCTTCTCCATGGCAATGGCGTCAAGCTAAGTGTCACTTATTTTGTATTTGTATCTTTGATCCTTCTTCCCAAGGTGTAGCACCTGGCATTTGTAAGCACTGATAGCTCCATCTGAGCCTTCCAATCTGTCAAAGTCCTTTTGAAGTGTGCTTCTGCCCTCCAACCTGTTCACAATCCTTCCTGGTTTTATGTTGCCTGCACACTTGTTCAAGAAGCTTTCCATGCCAGCATCCAAATCATTAATGAACATGTTGAAGAGCACTGGGCCTAGGATGGACACCCTATGGGAATTCCTTCAAGTCCTTCTTACATGGATCTGTTTAATAATTACCCTTTGCTTATGGCTGTTGAACCAGTTGTCTACTATCTTGTAGTAGCTTTGTCCAGCTCACATTTCTCCAGTTTGCTTGAAGTCAGCACGACTTTCTCAAAAACCTTGATGCCATCCATTATATTGTTTATGTTCTGATAAAATGTGAGAGCTTTTTGGATCTTTATAATGCTCTCTTTCTTGGTATCTGACAGTGCATTTCAGCTAACTGCATTTTAATAACCCCACCCCACCAACCCTTCATACGTTTTAAATGGTATTGCTTGTAATCTGTCACCACCTAATGAGGTTTCTGAAATATTGTGGCATATTGGTCTTACTAAGACATTTTGTAGGGTCAGATTTGCCATGACTTGAAGGCAGTGCTGACTGTATGTTGCTCAGGCTGTATTGGTGTGTACGCATAGCGGTTTCAGTGAGGACTTTGCCTTCGATTGAAGGGATGCCTTGAGGCTTACCAGAAAAAAGGCTTGCTAGCTTAGCTAGTTACTGAACTATTTAACCACTTAAAATTTTGGTTCCTGATGAAGGCCTAGTCTGATGGAAGTTAAGGTTCTTCATGTATTGTTAGTTATGGCATCTGCAAGTGAACTTTTATTTAGTTTTTTTATTTCTTACTCCTGAATTCCCCAAAGGCCTAGTTTCCTTGCTAGAACAGACCCTCCTAAAAGTTTAACCATATTAGCCAGGCAAAGAAACTGCCACCTTCCTGTTCATCCAATCTTCTCTTTTTTTTCCCAAGATAGGGTTGTCTAGTGGCAGAAAGAGAATTGCATTATGTGGTGATACATCAATTTACTTCTCCTCGTTCTGTTTTTAAAAGTCAGCTTAACGCACTTTACAGCTGGTTTTGTGATCCCATATTAAGTGAATCAAAAACATATGTCACTGCAGGGCAAAGCTATGATTGTTTGGATGCCTTTAAGTGTGTACTTTCATGCTTGGAGCTATTAAGATTTAAGTTTAATCCTTAGTCTGAATTTCCTGGATTTGTTATGCTTGTTTTTGTAATAACTGAAAATGTCAGTAAGGATAGAAGTGTTAAAAGCTTAACTCCATCTTGGCTTACCATACTTTTCACATATTGCATGTCCCCAAATAAGGCACTTGCCTTACTTTGGAAAGGCAGAATGAAGAAGATAAGATTTCTCGAATTACGACTGAATGCTACCTGCACACATCTGGGATAGAGTCTATTCTTCAGTGCCACTTGCCCTACTCAAGTGCTGGTGACCCAAAAGCGAGAGGTTTAATACTGTCACAGTTGCTGTCAAATTTGGCAACAGCTGTTGACTGCCTGCTCCATGCTGCCAGAGGAAAGTACAGCCCCCAACAGCCTTCCTAGCATCCCCATGCATCCATTCTGGCATTGAAATCGGGTTTCCCTCTTAAAATGCACACACCAATTTTGAATGGTTACTTTTTGGGGGAACAGGTGTGTATGCAAGTAAATGTGGTAAGTTTTATTTTTCCTTAAAATACATACTTTATCTTTTCACTTATTTATATTAAGTGTCAGATATTGGCTTCCCCTCCCCTCAAAATTTAATTTAACATGTTTGTGATTTGGTTAGCTAATTTTAGAGAACTACATTCTTCTGCATAGAGACCAAGAATGTAGACTAGTTCTATTGAAGCTTCTCACTTTACTATATCGTACTTATTTAATGGCTTTCTTATTTGTTTCAGAGGTCTCTGGACTCTGTCTTCTGTTAGCAAACTGCCTGTTTGTAATTTTGCATGGCTTTTACAAGATGCATGGTGTTTGAATTATTGATTGACCTTTTTTTTAGACTAGAATACTTAAATTGGACTTGCAGAGTACAGGAATACAATATGTATATAATATCTGAAAGACCTTTTTGAGTGCAAGGTAGTCTTGTGACTTAACAGTAAGAGAGGAATTTAATCACTTGTTTAGTTGTACTCCTAAGTGTAAGTGTGACCTATGCTAAATGGAAAAGATCGTCATTTACTGAACAGCTGAAAAATTACTATTTGGTGTTTAACATTTAAAACTTGCAGAACACTTAGAATAACACACAGCACTATAATGGCAACAGCAGGTTTCTAGTTCCTGATCATTTAATACTTAAACTATTTAAAGATGTACCTTAGATATAAAAAAGTGAAAAATTCTCAATTAAATAATCCATGAGAGCAAAATGAAGGAGCATGAAGATGTGCCAGAAGTCCAAGAACACTGAAGATTTCCTGTTTAATTTTACTAGCAAAGACATAGAAAGTGGGACTTCTTGCTGTAGTTTGCCCGAGTACAGTAATTTATTGCTAGACAAATTGTTTAGTGGTGACTATAGCTTGGTCTCCAAAGTATGTAGTATGTGGAAGAACTGAGGTTGTGTGAATAAGAGTTGGTTTCACCATGTAAAGTATCTAGGTTCTAGTCTTAGCTTGGCCAGAAGTTTCAGTGATACAAGTTCAAATGTTGAAGAGTGGGCTTCCTATTTCTGTTGTTGGTATTGAGGGAAGAGTTTACTTAATGGCTGATGCCTGCAAATGGACAGGGATAGCCCATGGATTTACTGTTCTAATAATAATGTGGTTGCTGTTGATGGGATTTTTGATCTGGCATTTTGCATTAGAAATGAAATGCAGCTCCCAGCCTGAAATTAGTCTTATGCTGGCTTGTAATATGCAAAATAAGGAGGATTATAATTGTACCAAGGTAAGCGTGGTCAATAGTAAGGATATTGAATATTTCATGTGCTCTGAAATATGAGTAGTATTTTCCCAGTGTTATACAAATGTATCTAAAAGGGCCTTGGCTATTTCTGTATAACCTGATATTGTCTCTTCACTCATTCCCACAAACCCTGGGATTTATTCATAAAGCTTGTGTGCCCACAAAAATGGGTTAAGCTCAGATATTATTGAATTGGTGCTTTTAAGCAACATACTTGTCCATGTTCTCTCATATAGCTATATTAACTAAAAAGCAGAATGTTTCAAAGACCTCATGGAACAGAGTGGGTGGTCTAAAGCAGGGATTGACACCCTACAACCTGTGGTCTGATCTAGCCTGCCAAGCCTGGATATCTTTGATCTGGTGGCAGGGGATGCTGTGACAGTTCTGCAGGACATCAGCACCATGGAAACGGGGGCAGTGGCAGCTAGTTCAGTGGCAGTCCACATTTTGGAGCTACCTTCAGTGAAGTGTCCCACTGATCCAAAAGGCTGCCAATGCCTGATATGAAGTAGGACTTTTCCACAACTTGTGAACACACACTTTGCACAATTCAAAAGTACATTAGAACTTCAATATTAGATGGAATGAGTTGTACAAGCAGAAACATTCAATTGCATTCCTTTCTCACTTTCCTTGCATATATGACCATGTAGTACTTGATGATTCAGAGTTACAGGATAATGGGGTGTCTGCTAAAAACTGTTTCACATTGGCATATTAAATGACCCTCGTTATCAAATTCATTGCATCCTGAAGATCAAGCTGAGTTCTAATATTTATGGACGATGGAAAGTGTGCTTAAATGCACTGTATACCCTTTATCTGAACCACTGTAGACTAATCAAAAATACATCAAAAGGCATAAGAATAAATATCATAAAGAATCGAATAGTATTTTAGAGTTTAGTAGCTGGCAAAAGACTGATAAAAGAAACATGAGCTGTTTGCCAAATACTCCTCTGAGTTGGGCCGTTGGGGCCAAAACATTGTTCTCTTTGTGTTTTTTAGCTTGATTTTAAAATTTAAAGGGAGAGCACATTTAAATACAAGTAGTTTATTTAGGGTTTTGTAATTTATACCTCTTTGGCATGCATGGAGATCAAAGCGTTCTAACAGAGAATACTATCCAAAAAAAGATGCTTTTAAGAACGAAATATACCAAAAATCTTTTGCGGGGGAGTGGGTGGAAATCAGTCTACAAAATGCAAAGCTTTGATATCAAAATATCATACATTGGATCTTATGCAGTAATATGGAAAACCACTAAAACCAGTTGGCCCTTGAAACTTGCATGCAACTTTGTGCAAGACCTCAAGCTAGGTGAGTTTGGTGCAACAGCTGAAACCTTGTAATCATTAAATCTTCCTGTGATAACTTTTTATTTTTAGCCTACTTACCTGTACTAACTTCTCTTGGCAATTGCATCCTGTTATGACAAGATGAGCTTTTATATTCGACCTTATGGTGAAATAAGGAAGTATAACAGTGTCCATGTGAATACTTAAAAGGCAGTCATGCAAAGCAGGGGTCAGTAACCTATGGCTAGCCTGTGAAGATCCAGCCGAGCCCAAAGCAGCACATGGGCTGGCATTGTGCTGTACCATGATGCCCATCCCCTCTGGAGTGCTCCCCTCTTGGCATCCCACCTTGTTGTGCTCTCATACCTGTGTTTACACTTGCTGCAGATGGGTCAGAGATTAACAGCAAGGGTAAAGGCAGGCTCTCTGGGTGCTTCAAGAAGCAGAGTTGCAGTCTGTGGCAGGGGCTGGGTCATGTGCTATCGTGGTAAACAGCCACAGTGGCAAAAGGTTGCCAACTCGTGATGTAAAGCATGAAGTTAGATTTTACAGGTAAGAAGCTGTGACAACTCCCAAGATGTTATTCCCAGCAGTAAAGTGAAACACCTGGAATCCAGATCTAAACATCTTGTACCGTGTTCTGCTCCTCTGTGGCCAATGTTTCTAAACATGGGACTGAAGTGTTGACACAGACACAGCTGAGCTGCTCCTAAGAGAAGATGAAGCATGTTTGTATTTTATTAATTGCGCACACATAGTAGCTTGTTTGTTTGTTTTTTTTAATATATATTAAAAAGACATGCAGTTGCAGTCAGCACTAGACAAAAGGTGAGCACATGCCTTGCCTCTAATCTCTCTAATCATTGACGGGAATCAGATCCTGATGAAGAGTTTTGTCGTCATCCCAGCTGGGGAGAAAAATGGGGCTGACCTCACATGAATTTTCTGTTAGGTCCGTGTGAAACGGCTGTCTTGTTTCGGTTTCTGATTTGGCTGTTTTGGAGGACAGTGATTCGTTTTGGTGTTTCAGATCACTGCTCTGTTTTGATTTGGCTGAATCTGTTTCAGAGTTTCAATGCTGTTTCTGTGATTTTTGGATTGGCCTGGGAAAGGCGGGCACAGCTGGGTGACTCCTCCAGCTGTGCCTGCCTCTCAAAAAATACTCTGTCTAGACTAATAAATCTTATTGTTTAGAAAGCCTGAATAACCAGGGTAGTGTCACTGATGGGCGTGAACTAGCTGTAGGATCTCCCCATGGCATTGAACTGTGCTAAGAAAACATGCCTAGCATAGGTTTTGCTTATATGGGGCTGTATTGTACTATATGAATAACCTTTTAAAAGATGTCACAATTTTTGTTTGTTTGTTACCATGAATGTGTCTGCCAGAACAGACGGGCACAGCAGGCTTCCAACATATCTGTTTAGCAAACCTTCTCGAAGTGCTAGAAATGGTACATATGTACATATAAGCTATGTGAACATAACTGGTGAAAGCAAAGGATTTGGAGCCAGGAATGTCTGAAGTTTGCATCTAATTAGTCTCTAAATCCTGGGGGACTGAGACTGACTGACTAAAAAAAGCACTGGAAGAACTGGTGGGGCAAACTGGAAAACCGAATCAGAAACGAGATCAAGCTGGAAAATAGCATGGAAGAGTGATTGCTTTAGATTTGGGAGAAGGCCTGGCTTTGAATGAAATTTTCTTGTTTTGTACTGAAATAAATATACTCATCACACTAAACTTTTTATGAGTGTAAATATTATTTATGCCAGTAGTTATCCTTCTTCCTGAGTGGGGAATAGGCATACCAATATGAAGAGCCTTTATGCTTTATTTTCTCATTGAGTGGGAAAGAAAGGTTATCATATCAGGTGCAGCTTTTTAATATAGACAAGCCCTTGAAAAGGCCAAAGAAGTTATGCAGCTTGTACAGATGACACACTCTGAAGGAAGTATCATTTTTAGAAATAATGTATGAGGAAGAAGCGGGGAAGGTGGAAGACTAGAGGAGAACTGAAAAGCGAGATGGGGAAAGAAGGCTAGACTTTTTAAATCTTTATTGCATATATCTTCCTGAAACTATCATAGAATCCTGGAAAGTAGGAAGGGACCTCTGGAGCCCCTCTGGTCCAGGGATGGCCAACTTGCAGTATGAGGTGCCACAAGTGGCATAGGCAGAAGTGTGTGCAGAGCATCAGATCAAGCAGGGGGCAGAGAGCTGTCCTGCAATAAATCCTAAAAGCTTCTTGGATAAGAGGTAATAATAGGTTATCCCATGATATGGCAAAGTGTACCTGTATAGGTATTCTAGGACTGCATCATTAAATCAGTGGCAGAAAAAAGGTACTGCATTCAGCCACTTATTAAGCCCTGATTCAGAAGGGTGATGTGTTTACATATCAACTGTGGGATTTTTTTTTCTAGGACAGACACAGGCACAATTTACCCAGGGACCAATACAATGTCTGTTTCTAGACTTTGTCTAACCTATGTCTAAAACTATACCTGTGGGGGCCAACTTTTGTCAGAAATTAAGCCCTGACCCCTCCCTAGGTGTCACTCTGATCCCCTTCTCTCAACAAGAAAGTGAGATTGATTCATATTTCTGCTTCCCCTGGATAAATGAGATATTTAAGTCCTTTCATTTGCCTCACTCCATTTGGCATGACTTGGATGTCAAATAGGATAGATTTTTTTTTTTTCTAGCTGTAATTATGGAGGTAGCTTTGCCCCCAGAATTCATGTAAATAATCTTTTTGGCTGATTCTTGTAGCAAATGAGAGAACCCTCCAGTTTAGCAAGATTCTGCTATGGGGTAGTCTACTGATCCATCTTCCCAACAGGCCTGACCTCAAGTTGCATTGTCCTACCTTTCTTTGAAAACATGCGTTTTGAGTGGCAACTCTTGGCCAAGGTAGGTACTCTTCCAAGATGATAGATGCATTGTCTTGCACAATGTAGGGAAGCAGATATACTGCTTCACTGGACTCTTTGCTATTGTTGCAAAAGATTGCGGTCCGTTTCTTGGAGGCCACCAAAATTATAGACACGCACTCATTAGCAGCACAAAAGGTGTATTTGCAAATAGGGTCAGAGCAGAGTCAAAGACTCAGATTACTCCGAACCCCTAAGGAATTTTTGCAGGCTGTATTTATCTTTCTTCCTCCTGGGCACGTGTGCAGAAACAGGAACTCTTACAGCTTATTTTCGTTTCGTACAAACATATGTGGTTACATCACTATATCCATCGCATGTACATTATAATTAACTACTTGAGTATGCAGGGCGGAGAAGTAAATATGCATCAGCTAATTGCGCATGCTCAGAAACTTCTTTAGGTCACCAAGAGTTTAATCCCCCCCCCCCCCCTTTCAAGGACGCAGTCAGTTGAATTCCAGCTTCTGTAATCTGCATGAGAAAAGCTAGGGGGAGGCTGGGGGAGAGTCTGTGATTTAGTATAAGAAGAACTGTGGCAAGGCTGGCCAAAAAAAAAAGTCCTTGGCAGTGTTTTTTTCTTATCAGGTGCGAGATGCAAACTGTGCATTTCTAACAATACTTCATTTCTAACAATATTCCCCCCTCAAGATGCTTTTTGCTCCCCATTTTCATTTAGGCAGATCAAGATAATTATGAGGAATTTTTCTGAGTACCATGACTTTTGCTGCAGTCTGCGCTTTGAGGGGGACTGCTGCAACTTGCATCCCTTTAACTGTGGTGGTTATCAATCTAGTGAGACAGGGAGTAAGGCAAGGAATAAAAATCAAACCAGTCAGAGCACACAAAAATATAAATCCTACTTTTTTCCACCAGGGTCCTCTAAGTAGATTAGACCACCAGTCTTTATCCCATGTGTTTTCCCACGTTTGTATTGGTACATGGGCTATTTTCCTAATCTCTTTGGCAATCTCTAAGACTGCTTTTTTGTTATTATCTATTTGGAGACAACAATTAGAAAGGTTGAACTTTTCGCAGACTCCACCATCTTCTGCGAGTAAATAGTTTAAGGCCATTCAATTTTGGTATATGGCTTCTCTTATCTGGGAACTTTGTTGGGTCAGTAACTCGAGAGCAGTGGCAGTTTGGTTAGTAATTATTTCCAAGACTGCCTGCAACCTGATGATTCTATTTAGCATGTATATTGGTGTCTGGTATCCCCAACTTCCATCATTAGCCCATGTAGCTGGTCCATAATATTCAATAATCCTTTGAGGGGGCCACTCATCCTCCTTCCACTTTTGGGAGCCACTCTGTGTCAAACTTACATTAATACTTCTCTTGGTTCTTTTTCAATTATCATACAAAGAGACTCCCAACTTATTTTTAACCTCAGATGGTAGCAAAAAGAAAGCTGGTACAATTATCCCAATATAGCAGGTTCCTGTCCACCTTTGTGGCAGTATCGTATAGGCTCGCCTTCCGCAAATCTAATAATGTTCTTTTAAGGCCTTATTCTCCCCTTCCAAGGCCAGGGGGTCATGGTTCCACCAGAAAAGAGGGGGATAGTATTTGTTGTCCCTATGCCCTAAAGGGCCGGTGTAATAGTCACTCGGTTTAAGCTGACATCTCCATACGCCATCTTTATCCCTATACTCGCACTTGGTTATTTCATTTGTGTCATTTGAGGCACTCCAATATCTGTTAAACCACGCCATCGTGTCATTCGGGTGCGCCCATTGCCAATTATAGAAGTAAGGTATGAATCGTTCACTTCGGGTCTCATTATATGCCTGACATTTTGTAATGTTAGGATCGAAACGTGATACTCTTGCCCTTCTGACCTTTTTGAAGCAGGTGTCTTCATCATGTGGGGATGATTGTGGAGTGGATGGGTTACATTTCATCCACGTGGAGTCTGGGAGCTTAACAGCAGTAGAATTCTATTGACCTGCATACTTGCTGCAATTAAGGGCATAACAGGTAGTGCATGTTTGGACCCATTTTAATGTTCATGTACACTGGCTATGTTTCAAACTTCTCCCTGTACCATTATTGCTAATACAGTATTTTTCTAATGCCACTTGGGAAAGATCCCAGCTGCGGTTCTCATCTCATTCTTGACCAGTACTCTTAACATCTGCCTTATCACTTACCAACCATTTTGGGGCCAAAGGAAAAGCCCTCCAAGGCCACTGTTCTCCGGGCTCTCGGAGTCCCCCACAGGCCCAGCAGTTGGTAAGATTGAAGGTACCTGCAATTTTTTCCATCATGTCAACATACAAATTTGTCCCTGGGGGAGCAACTGGGGGAAGCGGGGATATAGGCTGGCGGCTAGGGCTGCTTAATCTTGCTTTTCTTACTACATAGATAACAACAAGGCATATTAAGATTCCCACCATATTTTCCCTTTCTTGAGATCAAATACAGCCTAAACTTTTCCCTTTTTACTTTCTTGTCTAATTTTTTGAACTTTGATTAAGCCATCTCAGGCGCACTTGGAGATCACTAGTAGGTTCACAGCTCCACTTGCTGGCTTCTTGTTTCGAAGACGACTCAGCTTCTGGAGTGAGTTTGCCTTGGGAGTTGGTGTCTTCTGACGCTCGTGGATGTCGTTTCACATGGGTATGGTGTATCCAACGGTCATGGCCAGCAATCTTTACAGCGGTGTGGGTTGTTAGAAGTACCTGGAAAGGGCTACTCCACCTCTCAGTCAAAGGTTCCTTTTTCCACTCCTGCACCAAGACCCAGTCTCCCGGGCAGAAGTCATGTGCCGGTACGTCTAAAGGCAGATGCTGAAAGGAGGCTGCATATCTGTGAAGAGAAGACAAGATAGACTGCAAAGCAATAATGTACATATGAAGCTTGCTATTACCTAATTCAAAAGTTGCATTTTCTTGCATCCCAGGGGGTAAGACTCAAGGGGGTTTGCCAAACATAATTTCATATGGGGTTAATTTAAGGCCCCCATGATCTCTTGAACTCCTGTAGCCTAATTCCAGCTTCTATCTTTGTTTGGTAGGGTTGTAATTGCAGATGCAACCAGGTGTAGGTAGCTAGTTTCTTCTGACACTTCACTCTTCATCCCTAAAACAAAGAAGGGTTCACATGCTGGACATTACTTCTTGAAATTTATACTTCAGGAAAATGGCCCAGTTTAGGAAAACATCTTTGCTTTCTTTTGGATAAGGTCTGCAACTGAAGGCCTCCAATGTTTCTGTAGTTGGATGACTTGAGCATTGCACTACAGTTTATACAGTTGCAGCTAAGTCTTTCCCTCTGATCCACTGAGCTTGTATCTATGATGCATACCACTTTCTTGCACCCAAACAGTATCTGCTTCTTTAGGGAAAATAAGGAAAGCTGCCACCTCATTATAGACTATTAAAGGCCTGACCTGCCTTCCGTTGTGGAAGCATCCTTTAACAAGGCTTTGTTTCAAACATTGCTTCTAAGAGTGTGACACTGGACTCTTATTTTAAATGCAATAAAATCCTCTGCTTGTGTGAAGACTTTATTGGTTGCCCCCTGTACCTGGGCCAGGTGGGACTGAGGGATCCGCTGCAGGCCGAATAAAATCACTTGGCAGGCCAGATGCAGCCCATGAGCTATATTTTGCCTCCCCTTGTTGTAAGTTCTTTTGGAGACTGTTGTGTTGTGTGTTATTTTTTTGCGGGGGGAGTGTTGCTTGTATTTATAATGCTTGGCACAATGGAATCCTGTTACATGATTAGAATCAGATGGGTGGGAGGTGCAAAAGGTCATCTGGTCCAATTCCCTCTTCCCCTCCCCCA
The DNA here is from genome assembly GCF_052110815.1 of Crocodylus siamensis. Taxonomy (NCBI): domain Eukaryota; kingdom Metazoa; phylum Chordata; order Crocodylia; family Crocodylidae; genus Crocodylus; species Crocodylus siamensis. The sequence goes on along the minus strand of NC_143396.1, from coordinate 178,172,044 downwards.
GTGAATGCATGGATGATGATGCTCCTGAATCATTCCTGTCCAGTGCTTATCCAATCTCATTTTGAAAGCTTCCAATGAAATGTATTTCACAGCTTCCCTGGGCTCTCTACCATTGCCTCGTTTCTAACAGTAACAAAGTTTTCCCTGATATTTAATATAAGTTTTACTTTGCTGCTCTTTGAAGCCACTGGTCTATGTCCTGTCCTCTGCTGTAAGGGAGAAAACTTGCTCTCCTTTATGGCAGCCTTTTAGATATTTGAAAGCCATCATTAGTGTAACTAGAGGTGGGCAAGTAGGGCTCCCACCCTGGGTGCAAATTTAGAGCAGGCACCAGAATGGTGGACCCTGGGTAGTTTAGGTTGTAGGGGATTCTGCAGCTTGTGTGTAGGGAGTTGGTGCTGCTGTAGCAGCCCCAATTCCCTGCCACACTGGCTGCTTCAATCAGGGTCCAATGATCCTGGGATCTTTTGAATCTTGAATCCCTCCTTACCCCTCTACCCCCTTCCCCACCTAGGCCACCACTATGATGTTCTCCTTTAATCACCTTTTTTTGCAAGCTAAACCAAGGTGGTTGATGCTATGGTAATATACCAATAAATGTGCATATCAAGATACTCTAGAATGTGGAGATCTATCTGGAGTGGAAAATTTCTTCCCTGACTTTTATCTTTCTCAGACTAAATTTCCTCTGGTCCACAACACCTAGCTCTTGAGGTGTTTCTGAGATTAACACTACTCTGTTTAATACTGATGGAATGCTAAGCTTCTCCAAGGGTATAACAACAGAGAACAGTTATTGTAAAGTAAGATGAGGTGTAAACTTGGTGTCAGCTACTCATCAGTAATTATGTGCAAGTGCTCTCATCTGGTAAACACAAGGAACTTTGTCTTCAAGGAAAGTGACAAAATTTTCTTACTTGCTCCTATCTATGTAAGAGTTTCCATGTGGGCAGTTCCTGGAGTAGCTGACACTGGGGGAAAATCCAGTGTGGGGAGTCCACTTGTACCCCTTTTTTGTTCCTGGTCCACCCTAAGTTTAAAACCAGCTAGCTGCCTGGCAGTGGCAGCAGCACTTCTATTCAGGCAACAGTGAGGAGGTCAGTTGAATTCATGGCTTGTTAAAATGACCTGATTCCTTTTTAAACTCTTCATTCCATAGGTGTTAATGACATGCTTTCCTTTCATTGCCCTCCACTGGACTCTTCAACTTGTCCATGTCCTTTCTGTAGTGGGAGTCCCGAAACTAGACACAGTACTCCAGATGTGGCATCACTAGTGCCAAAAAGAGGGGAAGAAATACTTTGCTTGATAGGCTGGCAATACTTGCACTAATACAGCCCAGTATGCCGTTATCCTTCTTTGCTACACAGCATACTGTTGGCTGATATTCTGCTTATTGTCCACTGCAACCCCCAGGTCCTTTTCTGCAGAGCGGCTACTTAGCTAGTTGGCCCCCATCTGTACCAATGCATGGCTTTGTTTTGTCCCAAGTGCAGGACTTTGCACTTGTCTTTATTGAGTCTCATGAGATTTCTTTTGGTCCAATCCTTCAATTTGTTGAGGTATCTCTGAATCCTAGCCTTTCCGTCCATTGTGTCTGCTATTCCCCCCAGCTTGGTGTCACCCACAGACTTATTGAGGGTATACTCCATCCCATCTTTCAGGTCTTTGAAGATATTGAACAAAACCAACTCCAGGACTTATCCCTGGGGCACTCCACTTGATACCAGCTGCCAAATAGACATCAAGCCTTTGATTACTACTCTTTGAGCCCAACAATGCAGCCAACATTGTAACCACCTTTTTAAAGTTTATTCATCCACCCTGTACTTCCTTAGCTTGCTTGAGAGAATGTTGTGGGAGATTTGGTATTAAAAGTCTCGCTAAAGTCCAGGTGTATCTTGTCCATTACTGTCCCCACAACCACAGAACCAGTCATCTCGTGATAGAAGGCAATCAGGTTGGTCAGGCATGACTTGTCATTGGTGAATCCATGCTGACTGTTCCTAATATCCTTTTCCTCCAGGTGATTAGAAATGGATTCTTTGAAATGGATTTTTCCAGGAACTGAGGTATAGTTCCCCTGATCCTCCTTCCCTTTCTTAAAGGTGGGTACTATATTTGTCCAATAGACTAGGACCTCTCCCAGTTGCTGCAGGCTTTCAATTTTGATGGCCAGCAGCTCTACAGTCACATCAGCCAGCTCCCTCAGCAAACTTAAGTGCATTGTGTCCAGCACCATGGACTTGTATATGTCCAAGTTTTCTAAATAGTCCCTAACCTGTCTTTCACCACTGAGGGCTTGTCACCTGCCCAAACTGCTGCCAGGTACTGTAGTCTGGTAGCTGACCATATTACTTGTGAAGACAAGGTAAAAAAGACATTGATTGTCATCCTTTTCCTCATCTGGCACTAGGTTGTCTTCCCCATTCAGTAAGGGATCCACAGTTTCCCTGATATTTCTCTTGTTGCTGACATACTTGTAGAAACTCTTCTTGTTACCCTTCACAGCCCTTGCTAGCTGCAACTCAATTGTACTTTTTTGCCTTCCTGATTTCATTTCTGCATGCCTGAGCAATACTTATATACTACTCCCTAATTTTTTGTCCAAGCTTCTATTTCTTGTAAGCTTCCTTTTTGTGTTTTAGCTCATTGAAGAATTTCTTGCTAAGCCAAACAATTCTTCTGCCATATGTCCTAGTTGTCATGTGCATTGGGTTGGCTTGTTCCTGCACCCTTAGCAAGGTGTCTTTAAAGTACAACCAGTTCTCCTAGATTTCTCTCCTCCTGCTCAGACTGGTCTCCCAGGGGCTCCTACTCATCAGTTCCCTGAATGAGTTGAGTTGAAGTCACCTTTTCTGAAGCCCAGGGTCTTTACTCTGCTACTCTTCATCATTCCTTTCCTAAGAATCCTGAACTTAACCATCTCATGCTTGCTGCTGCCCAAGTTGCCATCCACTTCTACGTTCCCCACCAATTCTTCCCTGTTTGTAAGCAGCAGATCAAGGTCTCTCCAGCACTTGTAACAGGAAGTTGTCCCCAACAGTCTCAAAACTTCCTGGATTGCCTGTGCACTGATGTATTGTCCCCCCAGCAGGTGTCAGGGTGATTGAAGTCTCCCCATGAGAACCAGGGCCTATGATATGAAACTCTCAGTAGCTGTTTGAAAAAAGCCTCCACCTTCTGGTCTGGTGATCAATAGCACCACAGCATCACCTTTGTTGCTCTTCCCTACAACCATAACACAATGGGCAGTGCATGCTTTCTGTCCTCAGTTTCCCTTAATTACAAAGGGGCAAGGACTCAAGCAGGCAGGAATAGAAGTTGCCAAGGGCAAAAATCATATTTTCTAGCTCTTGAGTGTTCAAACTGCAATCTAAATAACATACATTGACTGCATTAAACGTATTCTGCTGTTGTTTTACTTTTTTCTTTCCTGTAAAAGAACTAGCAGTAAGAGTATTTCTGTCATGCATAATCAGCAGGATGTGAACCTTAAAATTAAAGCATTGCACTACAGACTTCTGCCTCTTGAGCTACTGACCTGGCTGTAATAGCTGGCAGCAGGCTCTACTTTCTGCCTCCCTTGGGATGAGACACAGCTGGGTCCTGGGTAGAAGGCCAGGTTTGGATTAGCTCTCTTCTCTTTCCTCCCCCACCCTCCTCCCTGCACGACCTGAGTGAGCTTAGACCTCTATATTTCTGGGTTGTGGGCTGAGGCTCAGATGGTTGTATTTATTGGGGAAGAGCTCAGCTCAATTCTTGTTCCAGCTGGTAACCATAAAAGAAAGGGGCACATGGTAGGTCTGGCAAGAGAAGCTGCACTTCGCTGTTGGCTTTTTCCTCTCCTTCAGAGCATGGGTGGGAGGGGACAGCTGCCCTTGTCCAACTTCTAAGGGTGCTTGCAGGTGTGTGTCAGTGTTGAAACCCATCCTGTTCTCATCCGCCCACCGCTGTAACCTGTCTTGGTCCGGTTTGCAGCCTAATCCTCTCTCCGGTGTGCCCACATCCCCCCACATCTTAGTGTCATCTGTGAATTTGAACAGGGTGCTTTTTACCCCCTCGTCCAAGTCACTGATGAAGATGTTGAACAGTGCAGGCCCAAGGATTGAGCCCTGGGGGACCCCACTGCCCACATCCCTCCAGGTTGAAAATGACCCATCCACTATCACACTCTGGGTACAGCGCTCCAGCCAGTTAGCGACCCATTTGACTGTGTAGGTGTCGATGTCGCAGTCCCCCAGTTTTTTGGTTTTTTTTTTAATGAGAACAGGGTGAGAGACCGTGTCGAAGGCCTTCCTAAAGTCCAGAAACACTACGTCCACTGCTACCCCTGCGTCTAAGGATTTTGTGACCTGGTGATAGACCAACCTGGTGGCCTTCTGACGGGACCTGCTGCTAATGAACCCGTGTTGGTTGCCCCTAAGCATAATCTCCCCTGATGCTCCCTCATGGACATGTGGCAGGATAATTCTCTCAAAAAGCTTCCCCAGGATCGAGGTAAGACTAAGTGGCCTATAGTTTCCTGGGTCCTCCTTCCTCCCTTTTTTGAAAATGGCCCTTGGCCCTTTTCCAGTCCTCTGGCACCACAACAGAGCACCATGTGTGCTCATAAAGCCATGCCAGGGGTCCCGCAATGACATCTGCTAATTCCCTAAGCACTCAGGGGTGGAGAGCGTTAGGACCAGCTGATTTAAATACATCCAGTCCCTCCAGAAGTTCCCTGACTAGATCCTCACTCACCCTAGGCCTGGGCGCACCTCCTCTGGGGCCTGGGGAGAAGGGGGGGACCTGGTCCCTGCTCAGGAAAATGGAGACAAAGAAGTTGTTAAATAGGTTAGCTTTGTTGTCTAGTGCAATGACCAGTTTTCCTAGCGTGTCTTGCAGGGGCCCTATGTTACCCGGAACCTTCTTTTTGCCCCCTATGTATTTACAAAAGGACTTCTTGTTGTCCTTAATCTGGGAAGCTAGTCCCAGTTCCATCTCCACCTTGGCCTTCCTGACTGCCCCCTGCATCCCCTAGCAACCGCAGTATAGTCATCCCTGGTGATGGCCCCTCCCTTCCATTGGGTGTAAGCCTCCCTTTTATCTAGGAGATGTTCCCCTATACTTTTGGTGAGCCATGGGGGCTTTTGTGCCCTCCTGTTCCCTTTTGATTCGTGTTGGGATTACCTCCCTTTGGGCTTGGAGAATCGGCTTCTTAAGGAACGTCCACTCTTCTTGGACACCCAACTCCCCTCCCCCTCTGGGACCTCAGTGCTCCCCTGACTATTCTCATTAGCTCATTGAAGTCCACTCTCCTGAAGTCCAGGGCTGCTGCCTTGCTGCAGGCCTTTGCCACCTTGCGCTGGATGGTGAATTCCAGCAGGTGGGATGCAGGACCTTGCACTTGTCAGTGTTGAATCTGGGGAGGAAGAACCGGCAGCATAGCTACAGGCTGGGGAACTCCCTTCTTGTCAGTGCAGAGGCAGAAAAGGATCTTGGAGTCGTCATTGATGCCAAGATGAACATGAGCCGGCAGTGTGGGGATGCAGTCAGGAAGGCCAACTGCACCTTGTCGTGCATCCACAGATGCATCTCAGGCAGGTCCAAGGAGGTGATCCTCCCCCTCTATGTGGCACTGGTCAGGCCGCAGCTAGAGTACTGTGTCCAGTTCTGGGCGCCGCACTTCAGGAGGGATGTGGACAGCATGGAGAGGGTCCAGAGGAGGGCCACTTGCATGATCAGGGGGGCAGCAGGGCAGACCCTACGAGGAGAGGCTAAGGGACCTGAACCTGTTCAGTGTCTGCAAGAGAAGGCTGAGGGGGGATCTAGTGGCCTGTTACAAACTAGTCAGGGGGGACCAGCAGGCACTGGGGGAGTCCCTGTTGCCCCAAGCACTACCAGGAGTGACCAGGAATAATGGTCACAAGCTGGCGGAGGGCAGATTTAGACTAGACATCAGGAGGCGCTACTTTGCTGTCAGGGCGGCTAGGATCTGGAACCAACTTCCAAGCGAAGTGGTGCTGGCTCCTACCCTGGGGGTCTTTAAGAGGAGGCTAGACAAACACCTTCCTGTGGTCATTTGACCCCAGTAGTCTTTCCTGCTATGGCAGGGGGTTGGACTTGATGATCTGTTCAGGTCCCTTCCGACCCTACAAACTATGAAACTCTCACCCAGGTGATCGAGCACCCACAGCCCCCTCACCAGGTCATTGCTCATGGCCAGGTCCAGGTCCAACAAGGCATCTCCCGTGGTAGAGCTGTGCACCTCCTGGGTTACATGGAGGTCCTGTATCTCAGCTAGGAACCTATGTGAGCGGTCAGACCTGACTGCTCTTCCCAGCAGATGTCTGGAAAGTTCAGGTCACCCATGATGACTGCGTCCTTTGACCTAACTACCTCCATTAGCTGCCTTAAGAATTCCCGGTCTAGCTCTTCCTTGGTTGGGTGGTCTCTAGTAGACCCCCACCGTTGTCTCTTTCCTTTCGACTGCCTTTTATTCCAACCCAGAGCACTTCAGTATGCCCCTCCTCTGACCTTATGCTACTCATTGAGGATGTGTATTCCTCCTTGATGTAGAGCCACACCCCCACCTTTCCTCCTTTTCCTATTCCTCCCATACAGCTTATAGCTGCTTTGGACAGCCCTGCTTTGGACCATGAACTTCTCAAGTCTTTGTTGGCTGTTGCTGCTTTGCCAGTGGTAGCATCAGCCTTGTTTTCAGATTTTGTGTGGTCACTTATCTTTATCATGCTGTGACGTATGTCCTGAGGAATGTAAATGAGTTCATAGCTTGGCAAAAAAAAAATAAAAAAGCTGAATTTCACGGGGAAAAAGAAGAGGCATTTATAATCTGATGGTATTTTCTCTGCTGGGTTGCAAAAGGTTGCTGCAGAGGGCTGTGCAAGTTTTGCAAGGAAATGCTTGCAGAAATAATAACAGAATGTATTAGGGTAGCTAAAATAAAGGGATTGGTACCACCTTCCGCTGGAGCTTCTGCCAGGGTGCAGCAGTACCCAGGGCTCGGCTAGGGAGCGGCAAGAGAATTGCTATTGGGTCCTGCATTGCTCTCTGGCTTGGTGCTAATGCTCTCACCACGCTGCTCCTTGGCTTTCTGCTGAGCCAGGAAACAGTGAGGCAATTAGTGCGGAGCCAGAGACTGGCATGGGACCTAGTGCTGCCTGCAGGTGCTGCGTTTTGACTTAATACCCAATTCTAAGATGAGGATTTGTTTTCCCTATATTGAATGGAGGAAAAACCTCATCATGGAACTGAGTAAGTGAGGTCTGTCCCTATGTGAAATCTTGGACACTAAGTAGAAACTAAAAAAGCACCCCTTAATATTGTCCTGGGTTTTGGGGTGTCACTTTTTTCTACTACCATTTGCTGCTTTCATGGGACATGACTTGAAATTTGAATTCTAAAGGCAATGTATTTGAATTGTTCTACATTGCAGTTTGTCCTACCAAGTCAAAAAGTGGGGATGTATGTGTGATTTATAACAGTTATTAGACACATGGCAGAACTGTGTGGAGGATTGGCTTCCTGTACAGCATGAGTATTAAAAACTTGTTTGTTTGTGGTTTTTTAAACGTACAGCTAAATAACCTCCTATTTGAAGATGGGTTGTCAGTGGTTGCTTTACAGGCACTTTTGTTGGCACCGAAAGCAGAAATCCCTTCACAAAGTAGTAATAAAGCAATGACATTTGCTGTGTCACTGAGTTTATAATCTAACCCCACGCTTTTTACTTGATTGTTGTTTGTCAGAATGTGTACTGAGGTGTTACGCCTTCCAGAGTGAACCTCTATCCTTGTGCAACATCTGTCTTGAGGATAACAGGAAGGTGACTGGGGGGGGGGGGAGGGAGGAATCTCTAGATTTTAATTTGGTATAGCTGAAGAAACTCATCTCTTTATGAAAGAACACATGTAAATTGTGAATAACTTCTGATTTATACACCGTAACAATTTGATAGAACCACAAAAGGTACCAGTAATTTATTTCCATTAAGAATGTTTCAGTTTGAGAGGGAGAGTTGAGCAGAATAATAGTGTTGTGCCTCCAAAAGAGTTTCTTAAGGCCTCAAGAAGTTTGGAGGCTTATCTACATTGAGCATAAACAATTAAAATGGTCTAGAGTAAAGTAGATTTTTAAAATACCTTTCAGTTCCAGTAATCCAAGAAGGTATTAGTAGCACAAGTAAGGATTTATGGGGTTTTACACTTCATTAATTTATAACAAATCTAGCGTGAGAATATTGGATGTGTATGAAAAGGCTTGATCCTCAGTATAAGTCAGTCAGCACAAAAATATTAGCTATTACCTATACCACAATAACATGCTTCCTAGGAAAAAGCAGAAATCATCAAACAGTATGTTTTCATTTGCCTTATGGGACTCGGTATTCAAGATTATAGCCAAGTTGTAAATAAATCAGAAGACGCTGCTATTTCCTTCTGAGAATTCTCTGTAAGTGTTATTTTAAGTAGGTTGGATATAGTTAGGAAGTGAACAACAGTCTCCAGAACGTCTTGAGACGCTGTGGCAGAACACTGGCCACTGGTCTGTCAAAGTTGTAGTTGACTTGGAAACCAAATTTCTTGTTCATATGATAATTACCTTGTTTTAGAATAGGGATGGCAAACTCATCCAGCCCCATGGGCTGAATGAGGCTTGCTGGGCTAGACCGGGACCGACTTCCTGGGTCTCTAGCCTGTGACACTGGGTGCAGCTCACGTGCCCACATAGTACCATGCTCTGGCCCCCAGGCTGACATGGGGTACGTGCTGTCAGCAGTATAGTAGGTCAGTCCAGGTGCATGTGCAGTCCATGCTCGAGAACAGCTGTGCTGTGCCCTGCAATGTCTGGCCAATGCTCTGGAGGCAGTGCACGCCCTGTGCAGCTCTGCATGATTCGTGCACTGTGAGTCTTGGGACCAATGTATACTGCATGCGGTGATCAGTCCAGTTCTGCCCACACGTGCAGCATGTACTGTTTCCCTGGACAAGCCCTTAGTACCGGCTCCAGGGCAGCCTGATCTGGACCAGCTCTAAAGCCAATGTGCTGTATGCAGCATGTGTCCCAGCCTGACCCTCTGTGCTGTGTGCAGAGTGCATGGTGCTGGGTCTAGCTTATGTGCTGCGTGCAACATGCAGGGCCAAGGCTGCCATATGAGGTTCAGTCTAATGAACCTTGGGTTGGATCATGTTGCTTCATTGGTCAGATCTAGCTCCCAGGTCATATTTTTGACACCCTGTTTTAGAAGCTGGGAAGTTGTCATAATTTGAACAAAATAGGGATCCCCAGAAAGGACTGGTTAGTTAGATATGCCTTTTGATTTGCCCTGACATTCTTTCTACATGAAATCACTGTAAAGTGGTAGCTGAAAAAGTGCTCTGGAAGAGTTGGTATCAGTTGCCAAAGTGGGAGGCATTTCTAGGGCTCCTGTTATATTCAGTATTTTCTAGGGTTTAAATTGGGTTTTAGGAAAACCCTGATTAACTGCTGGGGTAGTGAAAGACAGAACAATCTACCGAGGGAGGTCATGGAAACTCTTTCCTTGGCAGTTTTTTAGAATACATTTCAGAGACATGTTCTAGGGATCTAAAACAGGCTGTCTAACTTCTGTTGAGTGGGGGTGGGGGGCGCACACTGCCTTCCACTGCAGGAGCAGCTTCCCCCCCACACTCTCTGCACTGCACTGGCAGTGTGCAGCCTCCCTCTGGGCTCTCACCCATTGTGTGACTGGAGAGGCAGCTGCAGGGGCCTGCAAACCATGGGTTAACTGCTTGTGGGCCTCTGGTTGGACAGCCCTGGTCTAGAAATGCTTTATTCTGCCTTGGTGCAGATTTATTGAACTTAGACGGTTTGCTGAGGTCAGTTCAGTCCTACAGTTTCTAATACTTCTCCATAAGCAGTAAAAAACTATTACCATTTAAAATAAATACTTAAAATCAGATAACATTAGGGGTGCACCGATAGAGATTTTGGGGCCAATACCGATATCCGATTTTTAGGGAGGTATATCAGCCAATACTGATCCGATTTCTGATACAGTGTGGAGAGCTGCATGCAGCTGGTAAGTCTGTTGTGCTGGAAGGGAAGCGGGGAGGGAAGGGAAGGGATGTGGGGGACAGAACAAGGCCCTGCAGTGAGGGAGGAATGGGGCTGGGGCAAGCGCTGCTGGGGCGGGGTAGGTGCGGGATGGAGCCGCAGCTCATCTAGGGGGCGGCTCCCACCGCTGTGTGCACCCTGGGAGGACATGGGGGGCATGTGCCCATGGATCTGTGTGGGGTGTGGGCGGGGTGAGCTGAAGCTGCGGGCTGGGGTCGGGGCTGCGCTGGGAGAGGGGCTATGGGGGGGTTGCAGCCCCCAACGTTTGCCGTAAAATTCCCCACCCCAAATTCCTAAAACTCCCCCCCCCCCCCCCCCGCTGGGAAGAGCCCAGCGCAGCCTTGTCCCCAGCCCAAAGCTGCAGTCTCCGTGCTGTGTTGTGGCTGCATGCGTACAGTGGCATTTATTGGCCACGTCAAGCCGATTTTCTGATGCACTCAATTTTCTTTATATCAGTACCAATCAGGTATCGGACCAGTGTGTTGGTGCACCTCCAGATAACATATCTGGGCTGTAATCCATCCCTAGTCTTGTGCTGATGTGCAAAAGGAGAAGGGGAGAGAACAAGATCAGTCTTCATTTCCTTGTGTGGTAGTAGTAATGCTCCCCAAATTCCAGTGCTTGTGAAAGAGTGCAGGCTAGTGGATCTGACTCAACAAAGTGGGGGAGAGGGTGGGGGAATAGGAGGGGGAATAGGCTCAATCCTGTAAAGGACTGGGGTAACTATCTCTTCCCCCCACCCCCCCGCTGTTTAGGAGCAAGGGAAGAAATTGTGGCTGAATTCTTTCAAAGTTTCGGTGGAATTGCTACAGCTGTTTGCTTCCCTTTTCATGGGGTTCAAAGCTATGGTTTTTCCAACATGAGATTCTTATGGTGGTAGTTTTCCAACTGCTTATTTAGTAAGGCTTTCTGCAAAAGTTTGAAGTGAGCAACAAACCTCAAGATGCTTCACTTTAGCTGCCTGTTAGGTAATTAAAATAAAAAATGGTTGCAGTTATTTTAACGAAATTTGGAAATATACTACTCCACTGCAAACTTGCAGGCTTGCTTTCAGCCCGAGCAAATTAAAGCAGCTGAGCAAAACCTTTCCAAAATGAGATTTAAAACGCTAAACAAGCTCATACTGTTAAATTTTATAATGTGATGTGAATTTTCATGAGCTGTCTGAGACTGGAAAACGCGTCTCTGACAAAACATTGTCTAGTAAATGTTACACTGGTTTTCTTTCCTCTTTTTTTTTGTTTGTCCTGAGCAGCTTGTCATAGCTGTGTGTTTAAGCACAAAATTTCAAAGTGTCTTTCTTCTTCCCATCCATTCCCAGCTAAGTGCAGTTATGTCCCAGCCATCATTTTAACTGTGTTCCTTACTGAGGATGATTTCTTATTTGATGGAAAAAAGTTGAAAGTAAAAGCACTTTCTACATTTCAAACAACCTGATGTCTTAAAATTTGATTTCTAACTTGTTTGTGGTATGCCGAGACTAAGTATTCTTGACACTTTTTTAAAGCAGTAAAAAATTGCTGGCAGGGGATTTTTTTTATTTACATATGCATTATGAGACAGGCCCTTTTAGGGGAACAGGAAATATCTCACTAGTCATTACTATAGTATCCTTCACAGAACAGATGATAGAGCCTAATATTGGTGACAGTTATTCAGCACTTTTTTCTCTTTCCTGCTCTGAAGTGCCTTTCATTTAGACCATCAAAGAGAATACATTATAAATTCAAATTCCATTTAGCATTATTTTTATAATTTTCAGTGTTGTACAACAGCTCTAGCACTTGGAATTGTTGACCTTCCTGAGCATTCCAGTAAGGAGGATATTCTATAGCTCTTTATTTTATTTGCATGGGGAGAGGTAAGAGGAGAAGGAGGGAGGAAGGCAAAGGAAGGGAAAGCGGTCTTTTATGTATTTTTATTTTTTATTTATTTATTTATTTTTATCCTGAAAGACTTATCTTGTTTCCAGTAGCTCTGAAAATGTGCTTTATTAGTTGAACAGTGAGTCTTCCCATTGGTCTAGTACGAGGTGGCAAAGGTGTGTGTATATATATATATACCATGAGTCAGGCTGGAGATCACACTGATATGAAGGGAGATGAACATCTTTTCAGAAGAATGAAAAGATCATCTTCCCTTTAATAAAACAAAATTTGAGTACATACTTAGGAATCCTAATTCGCCTTGTATTCCCAGTGAATCAGAAATTTTGTTTTTGTATCCATTCAACTCTGCTGGAGTGCTCTGTTGGATGAGTGCTTCTTAAATTAATATACAAATGTTTTGTAGTAGATGAATGCATTCTGTGCCTCAGAATGGCATCTATTAAACATCTCTGTGACATTTTGTGTCTTTAATACTTTGTTAATCTAAGAAATGCTTTTCACTTAAATTAAAGCAATTTATGGATACTTGATGCCTGGCATCTTCATTGTTCTTAAAATATAGAAAAGACTACTAGGTTTGACCTTGAATGTAGCTGATGCACAGCAGGAGCTGAAATTAATATCTTCTGTGTTTATGCAGGTTGTTTTATTTGAAAGTCACCAACTGATCTGTTTAATTCATAATTTCTATTGTAACACAGATGAATATTGCTACCCATGGATGCTCATGATTAGTGTCTCAGAACATCTGCCTTTCGAAATCAGAGATATTAAATTAACACTTTATCAGAGTTGTATCTTAATCTAGTATTCTACATGGCTTGGTGGGTTTTTTTAACACACATTTCAGTGTAGTCTGATTCCATGTAATGCTTTTGCAAGTGGCCAAATTAACCCAAGATCAGTATCCTTGGTGTTTTTGTGCTTTTCATTAACCTATGATACCTGTAAATAGGAACCTGTAGAATGCTTCCATTATTGGCTATGGAGTAGGGGTTGGCAACCTACAGCCCACAAGCCATATCTGGCCTGCAAAGAGATATGATCTATCCCACAACAGCATTTGGTGGTAATCTAGGTGGGAGGGAATTAATGGCAGTGAGAGCTGGTGGTGTTTGGCAGCACCTGGTGGCAGAGGAAATCTCTGGCAAGGGAAGTGGTGGTAGATGGGTTATGAGCAACAGCCTGCCTTAGGGCTGGGCTCTGTTACTTTAGATTATCATTGGTAGCAGGTTGCTGACCCCTGAGTGCACAGGCTCTACCAAAATTTTATTTGGAACTAAGCATTTGATCCGCAATATTTGCTGACCTGGTGGGCACCCTTAGACCCCTGCTCTTGCTGCAGCTGTGGTGAAATGAGGAAGTGTCCTGATTAAAACTAGTTATTTCATTGGAAGAGAAACACTGAAGAGAAGAACAATGGGTGAAGACGAGTATGCTCATTCTTTGTGTTCCTTGTATGTAAAGAGTTTCTCATGTGGTAAAACCATATCGTGGTTATTTTTCAGATCATTTCTTAGAGCTCTTCTTTGCCAAGATGCAGCAAAAATCTTGATCATGATTAAGCAGCTGGTTTGCTGAGACTACTTGCCCACCTATATTATCCTGTTGTTTCTTTGTGCGCCCACTGTTTGTTTTATCCACCTGTTATCTCTTCCCTTATAGTAATACATTCCTTGCATCAGGAATCATCATGTTTTATACATTAGCACAGCATGACTCAGGACTATGACTGGGCTTTCAGGGATTTGTTACCTGAAGAAGTCAAATGTCTTCTGGAGATCCCAATCTCCAGAATGTGAGACAGGGAAAAAATGCTGTCTACTAAAGCATTCCTGGTTGAGAAAAGCCTTTTCCCAGAAGTTTTTGGTTGCAAAGGAATCTTGTTTCTGAAATGTAATGAATTAAATTTTATCCTACCCTGTTTCCTATAATGATAGTTGTAAGTTTGAAGTGGTCTGGATGTCCATAGGGCAGTTAAAATACAAACGAAATATGCTAAATTTAAATACATTTTTTCAAAATTAATGTTAAATTGTAATATTAAACAGCTTATTGCAACCTTCTTCAAGGCATATGCATAGGGTAATCATTTATAATCATTCAGAGAAAAGGAAAAATGTTTGCTAATCAGTTTTAAAGAAGTCCAAAGAAATCAGCTGGAAGTCGCTAGTTAAGCACCAGGAGCTAGAGCTGTCTAGAAATTGGGATTTCCAGTTTGTTTAGCATGCAGAACATTTTTAAAAATTCCTCCAAATGTTTGTTTTAGAAACACTGACACATGGTGTTTTCAAAACTAAATATGCTCCCAGCGGCCCTAAAAGCCTGGTACAGCTGATAAGAATGTCAGTAACAGCCAGGAGCTGGATTTCAGAATCTGTCACATAACCATGCAGACAGTCCCAGGGCTCCACTAATCTTGGTCCAGCAGTCTCCTTGTGGGTGCCTGACCAGAAGTGGTACAGTAGTCTTGGGACTGTGTACCCTGGATGCCTGTTTCAGGACTACAAAATAGGGAGCTTAAACTGTCTGAGCCTTTATTTATTGGTGGCTCTACCGGGCTCCTAACTTTGCAGTAAGAAACCCAGAACCCCTGTGGTCCTCAAGGATTTCCAGGATTCCAGGTTTGTAATAAAGAGCTTTGAAGCCCCATGGAACTGGCATGAGAGCTTAGATTCACATATTATCTGTACTGCATCCTTGCCTTTGCCCACATACTCATTCTTCATGTGCACCAACCATGGGAATAAACTGGTTAAGTCAACCTTGGTAGCACCCCTTTGCTGCCGCTTTCAAGTATACTGAAGACAGCAGAACAGGAGTGGATGGGCACTGCCATGCTTCCCAGTGGTGCACTCAATAGTGCACTGGAAATGGTATAGGCATATTCATCAGGAGGTTGAGCAGTCCAGATTACACCCTACCAAGAAAATGGACAAAATTCAACTATGTCAAAAGTAAGATTTTTCACCAAAACATTTCCTATTCTATGGATCAGCAATTTCAGATGTATACATTTCACCTATAGCCAGAATCAGAATTTGTTGAAGTGATAAAACCAGTTTTTGAGATTAGTAGTTCCTTCTTCATATGCAGTGAGGAATATTTCCTTCATTTCAGTTTATTCAACTAGTTCAGTTCCTGGCTTACTCATTCAAAGCTGAGAAATGGATTGAAAGAAGAAAATAAATGTTCCTTCTTTTAAAATTCTGAATCTATGAATAAAAATGGGTATGGGAGGGATGAACTATGCTACTAGAAGTGATAGGAATGGAGACTATAGATGGTCCACAAACTAGAGGTAAATGTTTTCAATCCCAGCCTTCAATAGACCTGATTTATTAAAAATGTACTTCCCGCCCCCCCTTTCATCTATCTACCACAGCTATTAAAATGCTGCCTTCCTACATAGTCATTTAATTCCCATTTCCATCCAAATTTACCTTGACACATCTGAGGTGTAAAAATCTAGTAAATTAAAAAAATCATTATTTACCATTTTCTAACCATAAAAACAAGATGAGGAATTTAAATAAATGCATATTAACCTCCATAATTACCTAAATAATTTGTATGTGGCTGTGCTGTGTATTTGACTAGTTAGCAAAACAAAATGCAACAAAAACCAAAACAACTTCCTCGCCTCTTCTTTCCTCCATGAAACTATAGCACTTTGTACAAACCAAGATTTCTTTTGGAAAATAAGCAAAAGTAAAAACACGAAACAAAATCTTTGTACTTACAGTTTTGTATTTGGTATATTTTCATATACTTGCATGTTCACACAGTAACCATAACAAGTAGATCTTTTCTCACTAGATCACACTTTTAGTGCCTGCCCTTAGTGTTTGCTTCCTTAAAGCATTTATAGGATACTTATCTACTAAGTAGGTTTTGCCCACACTTGCTACTTGCTAAAAGGGCAAGCTCAGTTAAATTTGTATATGAGAGCCTGTCTGTCTTTAATTTTTAAAATCCCAGACTTTGAAGGAAACCCATTAAAACTGCTTCAGCCCATAATCCTTATCAGATACCTAGCTTTTTATTGGCTTCATGAGACGTACTGCTTGCTTAATTTGAAAGTCAGATGAGCAAGAAACATGCTTCTCCTCAAATATTTGAACTGAATCTATGCTCCTCACAGACAGTATCTTAAGGCAGTGTTTCTCAACCTTTTTGGACCTGAGGCACCCCTCTAACTTTTGTGAATTGAATGGTACCCCATTTCAGAAAACTAATTTATTACAGTTCTTTCACCCTCCCAGAGAGAGTGGGCATTGGAAGACAGGTAAGTGGCCAGGCAGGGAAGAGCTTGAGATTGCACTTATTTCTTCAAACCTGTGTCTCCTGTGCTTATCTCCTCATACTCTTAAAGGATCTGGTGGTACCCCAAGGTACCACAGCACACCAGTTGAGAAACACTGCTTTAAAGACTAGGTCCTACTCTGTCTATTTAGGTACCTAAATGTGATCCCATTCTACCTCTTTCAAGTCCATGAACAACTATTAATACAAAAGCTAAGGTGGGACCTCCTCCTCTGCTTTTTTTTTTTTAAAGCTAAGATGGTGGCATATTACAAAAATAGATGCATGAATGGATATTTAGAGATTTGAACAGTGGAATAGGATTGCCCTTGGCACTTAATAGGTGGAGAAAGATCTGTCTGTGGGTATCCAGAGCTGTGGATGTTCATGTTTTGATGTGTAAGGCTCAAAAGTCTACCCTCTCCCTACAGGTAATTTTTCTTTACCAAGTGGTAACAGTTTCTGCAGAATCTTTCTTTTTTTTAAAATTACCCTCTGAGTTTACAGGTTTCCCTCGCTTTATGCAGGTTCTATATGTGCAAACCTGCTCTTATGCAGTGACCCTTTTTATTAGGCCTGTGCAAAGCGGCTAGTATTCAATTCAGATTTGGCTGATTCAGGGGACAGTGACTTGACTGTCCCGAATTAATTTGGCAGAATTAGTCAGGCCCAAGCTATGCCTGCCCCAGCTCTCCGCTTTTTGGGGGAAAAAAAGCCCTGACTCACTGGGTGCTGCCAGGCTGGGGGGGGGGGGGGAGGGGAATTTCCTGCTGTCCCCCACTGCCCCGCACTGAATGGGAGGCTCTGCATGAGCCCCCTGGCCTGCTCCCCCAGCCCCCCCCACAGGTGCCATGGCCGGGCCAGCTCCATCCCTTTAAGAAAAAAGCAAAACAAGAAAAGCCGGGTACTCACCATTCCTGCTGGTGGGAGAGTGATCCCCACTGCTGTTCTGAGCCATGTAAGGGGCTCTGCATGAGGCCACTGCAGGAGCGGTAAATCCTGGGGCTTTTCTCTTTTTTCTTAAAGGGCCAGAGCTGGATCAGGCAGGGCACCCATGTGGGGGCATCGGGGGGCTTGTGCAAAGCCCTCCACACAGTGTGGGGCAGTGGGGGGCAGCACAGACCATGCCCCACTCCCAGTAGCACCTGGTGAGTACTGGGGCTTTTCTTTAAAGTGCTGGGAGCTGAGGGGGGTGGGGGGAGTGGGGGCTGGCAGGGATCCCCCCATAGTTCCCTTCCCCACATCCCCCTTCCCCACTCCTAGTACTTACCAGCTTGGAGTTAGCTGAAGCTCCCTGCTGTAGCCACCAGGGACTGCCTGAATCGCCAAAGCTCTCCGAATTTTTTCCAAGGATTCGGGGAGCTTTGAGTCGATTCGGACCTTTTAATTGGTCCCCTGATTTGATTCGGATTCAGAGTTTCTGCCACCGAATTGGGCAGAATCTCTTCCAAATCAAATCGCCACCTGAAGCTTTGCACAGCCCTACTTTTTATACCCCGAGTTCGTTATATGCGAGGTAAATTTACTCTTATTTGATGGGTGTGGTGGAAGCCCGCAGTCAGCTGCTTTGTGCGGTGCATTGTGGGAGTGACGCACACCAAAATATAGTCTCCTCTGTGGAGCCGTGCTCCTTGCTCAGTGTTTGTGACATGTTTCTGTAGTTGCTATCCCCATTATGGCTTCCAAGCGTCCTGTTAGCTCATCTCCTACCCCTCTCCCTGGTCCACCAGTGATGTGGAATCTGACACTGAAGACCTTTCACCACCCCCCTCTTCACACTAACTGAACGCTCACCACCACCCTGTGCTTGTGTGTACTGTCTGCTTTTGGTGAGTACCAAAATTGTCTTGTAAAAGTGGTAGAAATGGGTACAGTTGAGGTCTTGGGACGTATCCCCATTTGTTACATTATAAAGTGGGTTCCCTCTATGTGAATTCAAGTTATGTGCTCTTTTTGAGGAATGCATGTACAGGATAAAGCGAGGGAAACATGTATTCTTTTTTTGGCTTGAAAGAACCTTGTCAGTATAAAGGACCAATCTTTGGTCTTCTCAGAATCTCTGCTCTTTCTTTTTAAAGCTGTGTCGCAGTGGAAAGAGGTAAGAACCTTCTCAGTTCGTTACTGCTGTTCAAAAACATGTGGATAGAAGTGTGGAAATCAGATTAGTTTTATTCAGTGCATTTTAGGACACTTATTGGCAACAGGAACAAGAGGCATAGTCTTCCTTGGGACAGACAGAAAGAGTATAGTAATGGGGAACTCGAGTCTCCTCTGAATTGGGAGGGGAAAATGAGGCTTGTTAGTGGACTCAGGTTGAAGAGGTGTGCACAGTTTCCTGGGACTGGCCGCTGCAGTAGTAGAGGCTGATCTTAAATTGCCACAGCTGTGCTTCATATGGATTTAGAGATTAAACCTATGCTAGGATAACCTTTCCTCTACAGCTACACCTCTCAAATCTTTTCCTGGTGTAAATTCTCAAAAAAGGGTAGTCATCACTAATCTTCCCTAAGAGAAATTAAGTAGATAAAACATCTTTATTCTTTCTTGGTAAAGAATCTTTTTCACACTTCAAAGCATTCTTGTGATTCTCTGCTGAACACTTGAAAATTTGTTTTCACCCTTTGTGGAGTATGAACAACAGAAGTGGATACAGTATTCCAGCAGTGGTCTTAATGCTGCAGGCAGCAGTAATGCAGTGGCCTTACTTCCACTCTACATTACTCTGCCTGTATGTTCAAGATTCGTGCTTACTCCCTTGGTAGGCACATCAAACCGGGGCATTTATGTTCAGTTGATTATCCATCCTGACCCTTGCATTCTCTTTAGAGCTACTGCTTTCCAAAATACATTCTGCAAACGTGCCTTTTTTTTTTGGTTTTGTTCCTAAAGATGGCATTTCACAAGTCTCTTAAATATATGCATTTTCACCTGCAGTTAGCTTACTTAACATCCCATGCTTCTTTACCACTCTGCTTGGCTTCATTTGCAAGCTTTAGCAGGAATTCTTTGCATGCTGTGATAAATATATAATAGAGCACTGGAACAACCCATTAAATTCCCAAATTACAATTGCATTGAGATCTGCTGATTAGGATTTTGGTTTTTTGTTGGGGGGGCCTGTGATATGTGTTATCTTTATTTATTTATTTTTGGATATTACTAACATTTGAAATGGAAATTTTTAAGGTACTAAGTAAGATGTTGATTTAAAAAAACCCCTTTCAACAGTTAGCTTGGTTAACCAAACTTGATCTTTTAAAAAAAACCCATGAGCTGGCTTGATAAGACTCGCAAGGTTTAGTATGCTAAATATTAAATGTTGAATTGTGGCATTGGGTGAGGGAAATCAGATAATTAGGGAAGGTCATGCTGGATAGTGTCCACCCCAAGGTAGTTTTGCTAAAAGCAAACAAGCTCTTCCATATTCCCCATCACCTAGTAATGAAGCACAGCTGCACAGGATAGCTGCACATCTGTCCATTCCTAACTCAGTATCAAATTTTGCATTGGTGTACAAAATTGGTGTAAATTACACATGGGTATGTGTGCATCTGTCCAGGAGCTGGGTTGAGCTTATTTTTAAAAGGAAAGTCCCAGTGGTTTACTTCTTTTAAAAAGGCATATGTATTCTTCTTCCTGACTAGAAGGCTTTAGGCTTGTAGATGTCTAATACATTTTTCAAGCTTTTTGATGGGCGTGCAGCCCAGAAGAGGTCCCAATACTAGCAAAGCACTATTAATTAAATTATTTCTGTACTTCAAGAAATAAAGATCAAAGCTGGACCAAACTTAGCAAGGGTTAAGGAAAATCCCATGGTTTGATGGATTAGGTGGTTGGGAAATGAGCGCTCTGAAACACTCTAGCTTCCATTCATGTTAGTGAGACTTGAGAGTGTCAGCTTCACCATTAGTCAGGCCTTTTTCTGTCTTTTTATCATCAGTAACTATTCAACCCTAAGGTACTGTTGCAAGTGATGCAAAGCAAAGTAGTACTTGCTGGACTAAGATTATAAAGGGCTTGAACATAAAGTGAATGATCTGTGTCCAGGAGATGAGCAGGACTTGTTCTTCTGATAATGATTTCCCTCCAGGGCAGCTAATCCTATCACTTTTGTGTAGGCAAACACTCACATGTGAGAAAACAAAAGTGATTTTAATAGGGCCTATTGCTCTGTGCTTGTTGAGCCTTCAGAGGATTGGGCCTATAATTTAAATGGTCAGAAGTTGTATGCTTGCTGCTGCAATGGCTTCCAAAGCTGTCATAAAACTGGATGGTAGCTTTGTCAGCCTCAGTCAATGGCTCATGACATCACCTTGTGCTTCATGCCTGCTACCTGATGTTTTTATCTAGTACAAGTGTTTGCAGCAGTTTCTGCCAAAGATCAGTAGAGCCACAAATGGCAATATGTCAGAGTAACACTATTATGCCAGAACTTTTCTGTGCTTTTACTTTGCTCCATCCGAACTTCCAAAAATTGTTTTCATAATATCATTCACAGAGGGATGCTGGGATAAAACTGGCAGTAAGTGGCAATATGTTAAAAGAAAAAACCATATATTGCTATTGATAAAGTAATATACTTTGTTTTTCTATCGATTGACTATAGTAAAATGTAAGTGCTCTCCCCATTTCTCAATTTTGTTCTGCTTTCACTTTAATCAAGATTATTAGGTTTGTATATTGCTGTTTAGAAATCACACTTGGATATAGTGCCATGAACATATTACTGTGGAGGTAAACAAGAGTCTGAATTAAGAACATGTCAGCTCCTCAGTGGATGCTGCCTGTCTGCAGGGTTTTATCCTACAGCAAGTGCTAGGTAGATTATTCCACCGTCATTTGGGGTAAACTACGTTTTCATTTCCCTTCTACCTTTATCCCCTGTGGTTGAAGGTTCAGTTTCCAGGCCCCATTATGCCTAGTATTAGAAGGGCAGAACGCACAACACCTCCAGTATTGGTCTTCTATAAATCAAAGTTTATGCTAGTTGCGCTACTCAGAGTGCCATTGACAGCCTGTGTTTGCATACATGATGAAGAAGTTGCACTTTCCTAAAAGCTGATTATAAATGATAATTAGAATTATTAAAGTAACTTGAGTGTTTTCTCAAGATGTTCAGCTTTTTTCCTATGTAAAGCTTTGTGACGAGTATAACTGCCTGCCTGTGTAACTCCCTATAAATATGCAGGTGTTCTTGAGTGATTTTTATACCAGCATATGTACCACTTCATTTACAGGCATGTATAGCAAGAAGTAATTTCGAAGCAGAAAACATGGGCAAAAAACACAAGATAAGCATTATGGTAATATGTGGCCTGCAAATTATATTAAATCATGAAATAAACATTTTCTGAGATGTCCTTGTTTTTGAATGAAATGAAACCAACGCTTTGGTTGTTCTCAACCACAACTGAAACCAACCAAGTCTGGTTTCATCTCTGGAACTTGGATAAGTATAGAATGTAAGGTATTCTAACAGCAGGGGAGGCTCGTGCTTGTTTCAAATGATGTTTTAAAACAGCAGGTTTTGTTAAACACCACAACACAAATATATGAAGAAAATAACTTTAAAGAGTAGTAGCTATTAAACGCAGTATTGCTTTACCAATATTTATAGGCAAATGGTGTAAAAGCTTGTTCTGCTTATAACAGACTGGGGTGCGTTAAAGTAATTTTGTTAACAGTACTAGTAACTCTTGTGTACTCTTTTGACTTTCTCAGGTAGCAAATTTTCTTTCCTGTTTTCCTTCCATTTGAAGTATGAAATTACAGGTGGGCAAGTAGCTCTAAAACAATTTGTATGCATACGTTGTATACTTTAGATAGCACATATCTAGAGTATATTCCATCATTTATTTTGTTTCTAAGGAGAAATAGGTTACAGGAAAGCTAGTTATTGGGCCAGCAATTATCTGCCAAAACAAATAACAGGTTAAAGGTGGGAAAAAGGATAGCATCAAATTGTGGCAATCTTGTGCAATTATATGAAACTGGTTTTAAGGGCACTTCAGGCAGCTTAAAGTTATGCTGCTCCAGAGCAGTTCATCTCTGATCTGTGTTACCTAGCTTGTGTTCCATTACTGTGTAGCCACTCCTCACAGATGAGCCGCCCAAGTTACAGTCATCCATCATACCAGGACACACTGTCCCTTTCCTCTGTGCAAAGAGCCTGTAGAGCACTTGCCATGGATGCGTTTGGGAGTGGGGTCTAGGAGGAGTGGGGAGACTGAAGCGAGGGACTGGTTCAGGTCCCCATGAGCTGGGGTTTTCTTCTTGGGACAGGGGCAGTAGGACTCTCAAAAGCACATTACCTCATCAGTCCCAGCTTCCAGCCACTCTGGGAAGCACAACCAGCACCCCACCTATCCCAATCCATCAAAACACGAGACCTTCTTTAATTTACTTCCAATTTATTTATTTTTACTTCTTTTTTAGTTCTTATTTTATCCTTTAGTGGCTGACTTCCTTCATTTCACCTCTCATCCCCATATCTTTTCCACCTCCCATTTCATTACTCACCCCCATTACATTATCTTTCCACCTCCCAGCTTCATGTTCCTGCCCCTCAACCCATCTCTCCACTATGCCTGGACCTAGAGCAGGGACAGAAGCCTATCCTGGCTCACCAGCTCTCTACTGAAAGCTCACAGCTATAGGTCCAGTCTGGATCCCGCTCACCAGCCTTCTAATGGCAAGTCAGGGACAGTCAGAGGTTTTTGGCCTTAAGGTGTGATTGCTCCAAACTCAAGTTAGCACCAACACTGATCAATATTTGAGTATCCTCAAGTGTAAAGTGCAACAAGGCCCTAGTTCTGCTTGGCAGTTATGTCAGCCCACCTTTCAGTCTGTCTTCTAGTTGTGGAGTTTCCCATCGAAAAGTGGGTCCTTCAGGATGTGGCGGGTAAAAGTATTTTTCAAGAGGTTGTGAGAATAGACTTCTTTCATGCTTTACAGATCAACATAGATGAAGAAATGAAAATGGCTGTGATAAGCGAGCAGTCAGGCCTAGCCTAATTGGCAAATCTGGAATAATTCTAGTCCAGTTCTGGTATCCATAATTCAAGAAGGATGCTGAAAAATTGGAGAAGGTTCAGAAGAGAGCCACATGAATGATTTCAGGATCAGAAAATGTACTTTACACTGAAAAACTTTAGGGGCTAAATCTATAAATTCATTAAAGATTAGAAATCTCATAATACAGAATACAGCTTTCATAATATTTACTCTAGCAGATCCAGGTATAACATGATCCAAGTGACTAGCAGTTGAAGGTAGATGAATTCAGAGTAGCAATAAGACAGTAATTTTAGCAGTGAAGTTAATGGGGCAGCTTAGCTAGGGTTGATGGAGTCTCTGTTCTTGGACAGCTTTAAATCAAGACTGGTTATTTTTCTAGAAAATAGGCACACTGCTTTGTTAAGACAATGTTCAGCCACAGATTTTGGACCTGAAGTTGGGGAAGGAATTCATCTGGTCTGACCTATGTT
The DNA here is from genome assembly GCF_052110815.1 of Crocodylus siamensis. NCBI lineage: Eukaryota > Metazoa > Chordata > Crocodylia > Crocodylidae > Crocodylus > Crocodylus siamensis. The sequence goes on along the minus strand of NC_143396.1, from coordinate 178,148,265 downwards.
ATGTCAGATTGGATGATTACAGTGGTGCCTTCATGACTTCAGATCTGTACAGAAGAATGGATAACTGGGGAGGGCCAGAGTTGTGAGGGGCCTTCAAGGATGGGAAGAAACTTGATTGTAATGAAGGAGGAACTTCAGTGAAGGGGTTCAGAGTACATAGGTGATATATTTGGAACAGTAAGAAAGTAAATCCTCTTTGTGAGCTGCCAGCTAACTAGTAGAATTTAAACACTGGTTCTGACTTGTGATCCCTGTAAATCAAATCCCTGTCTGGTGTACTGTGTGTTTATGTTGGTGTCTTATGTTGGTCTTTTGATTTGAGTATTGTTGCATTTTAAATTCATGATTATCAGTCACTAATGCATAAATAGTTAAAAGTTAAATGAATACTACTAGTGACAGACTGGACATAGACAACTAAAACCTGTTCTGCCTTCATAATCATATTCTGTTTATGCACAGGCAAGATGACACATGAAGGATAGATCTGAGTAAGATAAGACCTAAGGGAAAAAAGGTAGTGAAGCTACTTGCTTCTTGTTTTGTATTTGATACTAACCTTTAACAGTTCTGTTTTAAAATAAGCAATTTTTTATATTTCACTTTGAGCTGCCAAAGGTTACATTTGTGGTGAGGAGAGTTGAAAAATAGGTGGGTCATGACTCCAGTAATTGCTTCTGAGCATCTGACATTGGCAACTGTTTAATAACCTTTTCAAATAATGCTAATGTAACTGAGTCACAAACACTTTATTATGTGCATTTGATTCCCCATCCTTATAAAAAAAAAAACACAGTCTAGACCCACTAATCTGACTTGTTCCTTGATAACCTTATTCTAATGGTTTCAGTACTTAACAAAGGTGCTAAGATTCTTCTGTGATCAAGCCACTGACTTTCCTTTATTTGCAGCTGTTTGTTGTGCTGCCAACTCAGTGCAGTATGGGTGTGCCTTCAGCCACAGGAGATGCAATTTTTGTATAGATTCAGTAGGGGACTCATGAAGCAATTCTTTTCTTAGAGAGAAATGATTTTTTAAAAGCTTTGCCTTGCTGCATAAATGAATACAGCTATTATCGGGATTGCACTCCCAAATACTAAAGCTGATGTAAATGTCAGAATTCGAACCCCCAGGAGGTAGGAGCTCACTGCTTTGTTGTTAAGACAATGTGAGCAAATCTGTATGTCAAGCAACTAGAGAGAGACTTGAGATCTGACATGTATGCCTTCCCAGGTCTAATATTTGCATGGCTACAGATTCTGAACCCATCCGTGTAGAGGAATTATACATTTGGTCATGATACTGGACATTTCTGCTAAAAAAAAAAAAAAAAAAAAAAAAAAAGACTCTCTGATCTTTAAGAAGAGTAAATGTTATATTTGGCATGTTAGTGTTTTCAAATCAGGCTCGTATGCTTGGCTTATATGCTTAGGATTATAAATTCAGCCTGCATGATGCTCTGTTTCTGGAGCTTAGATTGTTTGGCCATTTAGCCCTGGCATCATGGGTGCTGCAATGGCTAGACAAGTAGGAGAAACTACTGGTAGAGCAGTGAGTGTTCCATAGTGCAAAGTTCTGCTTAATTGACTTCTCTAAAGAGAGAGAAGTGAACTGAAGAAATCTCAATTAAGCAAAGCTGCTTGATTTCCCCTAAAATGGGTTACATAAATATGGCAAGGAGTGAAGAAAGCAACTTTTTCTTCACTTTTCATGTTGTCTTTCCCTGAGTTGTGAGCATATATACTGGGTTAACAGCTTCATTACAAATTCTTAAATTATGCACAGAAATGCAGCCCTGGCAATGGCAGTGCAGACTGTCCTAGCAAGATACCTTAATCCTGACCTGGATTACTCTCCTTAACTAGGGAGAGAGGACAGCATTTTTCAGGCACATTCATCCCTTGGCATTTGCTGAGATTGCCAACACTTACATGTCCTGAATAAAAAGTAGACAAATTCCCTACTTTTCAACTTCTGTTTCTGGTTTAGACCAGATGGCCCACAGGTAATGAGTTTGGCTTCTGGAAAATCATGTAAACTGCTCTATAGCCAGAACAGATCACATGCTTATCTCTATGTAGAGAGCAAGTACTGCAAAGGCAACAGCTGGGATGAGGTTGTATATCAAAGAAGTGCCAGCCATCAATGCTCTGCATAAATTTAGTTTGGTACATACGTGTCCAAATCAAAATTCACTGTCTTCACTTGTCAACTAGTCATCAGTTATGATTCCCCAATGATCTGAAGCGCTCTTATCTTATAAAGTATCCTTTCACAGCACTCTTCTTACCTTGTGATTCTGCAGCCCTCATGTGTGACACACCTGATGGGTTAGATTTTTTTTTTTTAATTGGGGAACTATTCTATTTCCAGAAATTGGTCCAAGAGGTTCAGTTGCAAATAGTTGAGTAAATTACAAAGAACTAGAATGTTAATTCTCAGCAGATGGGGAATATTAGGAATGTATCTTAGGGTGTATGCTACATTTAACAGTATGCATTTTGATATTGTGAACTGTGACATCCAAGGAGCAGTAGAGAAATAGCATTCAGTGTTTTGAACACATCTGATTATTAAATTTCCAGTCATGTAGCTATGGCTGAAGCAGTTGAAGATGATGAAACAGTGGTGCTAGAACCTCAGGGTATTTTGCTTTTGTTTTTGCCTCTGAATTTAAACTGCTGTCACTTTGAGCCGTTAGTTGGTCTGAATGTCAAAGAATAAGAACTTTACCTTTTGCTGGTGCATCAGTATGCTCTTGTTTTAGCAGAGATCATCTCTGCCCTAAAGGGCTTATAGCCCACTGGCAGTATTCCAGATAATGGCCTTGTGATCCTAATTTGAGACCTGTAGGTGCTACCATAAATGTTTACTACTACCTATAGGACAAATTAATTAGTGTCTGTGAGCCAAAGGCCTTTTTCAGCCCTCTAGTATTGTATGCTGGGTGAACAATTCTCATTTTTGTATCTCTATGTAATATTAAGTCCATTCTTTAAGCCAGGGGTTAGCAACCTTTAATAACAGAGCCTGTAGCTGGTGACACAGGCCACTAATTCCACCTCCCACACCTCACAATCATGTGATCCATGCCATTCCCCTCTACCCCACATGGTGCTGACAGAGGCAGTGTGGGAGTCGCATCCCAGTAGCCCTGGTGCTTTCATCAGCCCCCCTCTCCCTGTGAGAGAGATGCTGCTAGTGCATAAGGAGGCTCAGTTGTAGGAACCATATGATGCTCCCATACTACAGCTGATGCCATTTGTGGTTGAAATCAGCAGTCAGGAAAGCTAACTGCTGGCAAAAATTGCAGTGGCTGCAGTGCAGGGACTGTTAGGCCCCTGATTACTGGCCACACTGACACCTTCTCCTATAGCAGTGGCATTTCTGAGGCTCACAGGCCATTTACTTTGCTCCGTATATATAAGATAAATGCATAGCAGTGCACATGTACTTAAAAATATATAACAAGCTACAACAAATTCTCAGTCCCAGGAAAACATGTGGTAGAGATGGTAGAAAAACATGTGGTAGATATCAACTTATTGTCTAATTCACTGTTGGAAGTTGCTCAGGTATTATGATGGTGAGCATGGTAAAAGTGTCTCTTTGGAATCAAGTAAGCAGTCGGACAAGGACTGGGTTGGCTTAGTCTTTAAGGATATCTCCATTCAGTATGCTTTTGGTCCTAAATAGGATCATAGGAAAATAGGGCTGAAAAGGACCTCACATGGTCATGTAATGTAGTCCTCTGTTTAAGACAGGATCATCCCTGACTAAACCATCCCAGCCAAGTGTCTGTCCAACATGCTATTGAAAACTTCCAAGGATGTAAATTACACGATTTCTTTAGGTAGCCTGGTCTCTTGATAACCATCTTCATAGTCAGAAAGTTCCTTGTCTCCAGCCTAAATTTCTCCTGCTGAAGCTTGAGGCCAGAGTCCTGTCCACTGCAGCCATGGTGGAAAAATCAATCCGTCTTTTCTGTAATTGCCCTTCAGGTATTTGAAGACTGGTGTCAAATCCCCTCATCTGTCATCTTTTCTTCAGACTAAATAACCCCAGTTCATTCAGCCTTTCCTTGTGAGGCTTGTAACACTTTTGTTGTTCTGTGCTGGACCCTTTCCAAACTGTCCTTGAAATATGAGGCCCAAAACTAGATACAGTGCTCCAGGTGAAGCTTCACGAGTGCTGAATAGAGCAGGAAAATCACTTTGGTTTGCAGGTGACACGTCTATTAATACAGCCCAGTATGCTGTTGCCTTTTGTTACAAAAAAAAAAAAAAAAAAAGAGCAAACCAATGGCCCACATTGAGCTTATAGTCTACTGTAACCACCAGGTCTTTCTCAGGAGTACTGTAACCTAGCTAGTCATTTCCCCTGCTGTATTAGTGTATGCAATAATTCTGTTCCAAGTGTGGGACTTTGCACTTGTTCTGGCTGAATCTAATCTGATTGATTGTGGACTATTTGTCCACTCTGTTCAGATCATTCTGAATCCTAGCCATACTCTCAAGAGTATCTGCAGTTCCACCCAACCTGGTGTAAATTTGCCAAGCTTGTACTTGATCTCATCTTTCAAATCATGAATTAAAGTGTTAAACAATACTGGACCCATGACAGATTCCTGAGGAATCTCGTTCAACACCTCCTTCAAACTAGACATCGAGTCATGGATGACTACTCATTGAGTATGATGATCCAGCCAGTTATCTATCTACTTCACAGTACTTTCATGTAGTCTGTATTTCCTTAGATTGTTAAGGACAATATTGTGAGAGACAGTGTCAAAAGCCTTGCTAAAGTCGAGGTATATCACATCCACTGCTCTCTTTACATCCACAGAGCTTTTCACCTTATCATCGAAGGATTTCAGGTTGGTCAGGCAAAACTTGCTCTTGGTGAATACAGGCTGGCTGTTCCTGTTCACCTTGTTCTCCTCTAGATGCTTAATAAAGGATTTCTCGAGGACCTGCTCCGTGACATTTCCGGATATGAAGGTCAGCCTAATGATTACAGATGATGCAGAGAAGGGTGAAGTATTTAATGATCATTAAATTATTTCACCCTCTGCATCATCTATAATCAGATTTTCTTCTACTTTCTGTAAGGGACCTATGGTTTCTTTGGTCGTCTTCTCTTGGCATAGAATCCCTTTTTATTACCTTTTTATGTTCGTTGCCAGCTGCGTCTCAAATTCTGCCTTGGCTTTCGTGATTGTCTCCCTGCATGCCTGTGCAATAGTCTTTTCTCTTTCACAGTATTATGACCGAGTTTCCACTTTTTATAGGATTCCTTTTTGAGTTTCAACTCATTGAAGAGATTGGTGTTTAGACAAGCTGGTCACGTGTTGCATTTCCCGTTCTTCCATCATAATGGGATAGATTGCTCCTTTGCCCTTACATGGGCCTTCTTAAAGTACAGACAGCTTTCCAGGCCTCCTTTTTAGGGTTGTGGGAAGCTTCAGTAGCCAATTCAGTTTGGAGGAGATTTGGCGGCTGAATCCGAATAGAATCGGGAGACCCATTAAAAGGTCTGAATCAAATCAGAAGCCTCCAAATCTGTTCATAGATTTGGAAGGCTTTCAGGAAACAGAAACTGAGAAAAGGGAAGGGGGGGTAGGATGTTCTTCAATATATGGAAAAGACTCGGCGGCGGGGGGGAAGACTGGACTGATATTGACATCTGTAGCTGGCCAGTGACTGTGATCTTACCCTGAGTTCCCTTCCAATCACAGTGCTTGGGGGGGAGGGATGTAGAAACAACATGTCAGCTTGTGTCTGAAATGATCTGTGCCTCTTGTGAGCTGTGTCTGTCTTGAAGCAGCAGTGTCTGAAAGGCTCTGGCTTGTTATCTAGTCTCTTGCTAGCTAGTCTCTCTTCTTGTAAGTTGTATCCATTCCTTTCCTACTCATCCTTGCCTACAATCCCTATTGTTATCCCTATCCAGTCCTTTCTACTTTTTCTTCTCCCCATGTTCTCTTAAGACAGACTAACAAGAACAAATAAGTTTTTTTCCCTCCACAAAAAGTAATCTGTGTTTTCCCTGACTGTGTGTCATTACTGTGCAGGAAAGCACAACCCCTCTCTCTCTCTCACACACACGTTTTGCAGCACACCAAACATTATGAAGCATGCAAAGGCAGGTGCCAGGTCTTCTGGCAGGGGAGGGAGAGGGGACAGAAGGAAGCTGCAAGTTCCCCCGCCCCAAACATAGACGCACACTCTTTCCTGGCAGCAGTGAGTCTTCTGCTGCTAGTGGGAGCAAGGAGGTGGTAGCAGTGCCTGCACCTGCACCATCATCACCACTAACAAGCAGCAGCATGACATTCTCCACCCCAATTTCAGTTTTCAGTGCGAGTCTTCCAGTGCCAGAGGAGGAGCTGAATCTGGAAGCAGGGGAGCTGAGGGCCATAGCAAAGGAAATTCTGGGGATGGAGGGGAAATCTGAGTTTGTACTCCACACTCCTCAGAGTTCCCCTAGAAGCAGGTCTCCTTCTCTGGGAGGCACTTGGAGGAGGTTGTGGGGGCTGGTGGCTCAGCTCCTCCTGTTGTTGTGCCGCTGCCCAGTGAGGAGGGGGATAAGGCAGGATCCCCACCCTCAGACCAGAAGCAGGTGGGTAGTGTAGTGTGGGATCACTTTGAGGTGGCAGATGATTCCAGGTATGCTACTTGCCAGCACTGCTGAAGGGAGATCAGCAAGGAGGTTAAACACTTTCCCACTCAGCGATGCTGCTGCATCTCAGGAGTTGGCACCCCCTCGCCCTTGTTCCTTCTCAACCGGGGACTAGTGGGAGCGTCCACAAAAAGAAACCCCTCTTGCTCCAAAGCCCCCATTCCCAAGAGCAGAGGTAGACCACCCTGGGCCAGTGGGGAAAAGGCAGAGACAATGTGGGGCATGTTCCGAAGGTGAGCAAGGTCATCCAGAGCTTTGGGGAGATGCTTGCTCTGGGTGGTTAGCCCTTCTCCTTTGTTGAGTGTCCAAGGGTCAGGCGGCTTATGGTACTCATGGCCCCATTGTACCAAGTGCCTGCACATACCACCTTTAGCAGGACAGTGGTGCCCTCCCTGTATGAGGCATTCAGGGAGTACTTGAGGGAGGAGCTGGAGAAGGCAAGTCCACAGGTGGAATTACATTCCCCTCAGACATCTGGAGTAGTCAGGGTGGAGATCATGCCTACTTCTCCCTCACAGGGCACTGGTGCAATCAGTCAGGGCTTTGGTGGGCTCTCCTTCAAGTGGATGTGATGGATGGGTCCCACCTGGCAAGGGAGTTAATGGTGGCCATGAACTGCGTGGTGCAGGAGTGGCTTGTTGGGCAGGGGGAGCTCACCCATGGGTTCGTGGTCATCAAGAAAAGGGCCAATATGGTCAAGGCAGTGCATGATGTCAACTTTGTTGGCATCCGCTGTGTGGTATACAAGTTGCACATCATAGTAAGGGATGCCTTGGCAGGGGACAGGGCTCCTGGTGACAGCGCCATCACTGCCAGCCAGCTTATTTCAAAATGCAGGAAGGTGGTGAGCTACTTCCACCAGAGCATCAAGTGGGGCAAGATGCTGCAGGACAGGCAGGCAGAGCTGAGCATCCTGCAGCACAGAATCATGCAGGATCTCGAGACTCAGTAGGACTCCACATACCTGATGCTGGAAAGGCTAGTCGAGCAACATAAGGCCATCCATGACATGGCCTTGGTTGGGGAGGTTGGGGTCAGTGGTTCCCTTAACAAAACAGAGTGAGATACCATCTCCCAGATATTAGTAGTCCTCAAGCTGTTCATCGAGGCCACTGAGAGCCTCAGTGCTGGCAATGCCCTCCTTAGCCAGGTGATCCCTGTAGTGAAGGAGCTTGAGAATGAAATGGAGAAGTTCCAGGTGGTTGATATTCCTGGCTGGAGCAAGCCGCTTTCACCAGAGGTGCAGGCACCGGTGAAGCAGCTGAAGGAGGACATCAAAAAATGGCTGGATCCATTGCAGACCAGTATGGTCCATGTACGGGCTGCCCATGTGACCTGAGAGTGAAGTGGAGCATCTACAGCAGCAAAACCGTCAATCACTGGACAGAGGTGCTGGTGAATAGAGTCAGGGAGGCAGAAGGGCAGAGGTAGGGGGATGTGGAAGAGGGGGATCCACTTTCCTGTGCCAGCACTCCCAACCACAAGCCAATCTCCTCCACCACAGCTGTTGCCAGTGTAGGTCAAGGGCATGGCTTCAGTGTTGGGATCCAGAGGCACCAGACCCCACCACTGGGCAGGTAGCTTGGAGACCTCGGTGGCTACCTATCTCGCCGAGGACGTGGAGTCACTGCATTGTGACCCTTTGATGTATTTGACAACTTGCAACCAGTTGTGGCAGGATCTGGCTATGGTTGCCCAGGAACACCTGTCCTTTCCATTGACCAGTGTTCCAAGTGAGAGGGTGTTCAGCATTGCTGGTGATGTTGTGACACCCCACCACACCTCACTGGATCCTGGTTTGGTGGAGCAGCTGGTGTTCCTGAAGGGGACCCTCCTGCTACTGGGGTTCCCCAAGCTCTACGTGCAGACAGAGTGAGTGCCACCCTCCTCGCTCTGCACCTGTTTGCTTTCAGAGCCTTAAGGTGCATTTTCACAGTAACCCCTGCACCACTCTGCCTGAAATCTGGCAGGCCTCATGCCTACATGAGGGGTTACCATCCCTGCTGCATTCATCCCACTCTGCCATGACGCACACAAGTGATATGAGTTTTACTTGCAACAGTTTGAGATGCACTTTCACAGACACCCCTGCACCCATCTCCTTGAAACTTGGCAGGCTTCATGACCTCCGAAGGGGCTACCATCCCAGCTGTTTTCATTGAAATCTGCAAAAAAAATGACAAAGTTATAGGTATTTTAGTGATTCTGCATTATAATCTATGGCTGTATCTCCGAATAGGCGCCGAATCTCTGAATCCGAACTGGCTGAATTGAATCAAGACAGTGATTCGAATCACTGTTCCTCCAAAACTGCCGAATCCAAATCAAATACTTTCTGCTTCACACAGGCTTACTTCTTTTCCCCTCAAACTTGCCTCCCAGGGGATACTACCCACCACTTCCCTGAGTTTGTTAGGGTTGGCTTTTCTGAAGTCCACCGTCCTTATTCCACCGCTCTTATTCCATTCCTTAGGCTCTTGAACTCTATCATTTTGGTAGTCACTGTCACCCAACTTGTCTTCCATGTTCACTTTCTCAATCACTTTCTGCTTGTTTGTGAGCAGTAAGTCAAGAAGAATGTCCCCTCTAGTTGACTTATCTACTGTCTGTATTAGAAAGTTATCCTGAATACACTCCAGGAATTTGCTGGACTGCTTGTTCACTGTTAGGTTTCCCTTCCAGCAAATATCCCAATAATTGAAGTTCACCATTAGAGCGAAGTCTGGTGATTTGGAAGCTTCCGCCGTTCTTTAAAGAAGGCTTTGTTCACCCACCATGACATACTCCCTGTTGCTGTCTCCTCTGGTCTGTACCCAGCAAATTTCAACAGGCCTACTTTTCACTTCATACTGCACCTTCGTGCATTGAGTCAAGGAAAGCCTCATGCTCATGGATACTTTTGAGCCTATCCACTTCCTCCTGCAGCTCCCTTACCTAATTCCTGAGAGTATTCATCAGAAGGCATCTCTCCCAGCACAAGCACTCCCCCACATGGCTGTCCCCGGTAGGGATGTGCAGGCCACAGTCCCTGTAAATCCAGTCCAAAACCTGGGTGGAAGCCTTGGTGGTCAGTGGCTGTGCCTGGACAGAACCCACACAAATACAGGCAAAAAAATGGCAACTATATAAATAAATTTCTAAATATGAAACTTACAAAACCTTCTCTTTCATCAAATCATAGAGAAGTAGGACTGGAGGGGACCTCCAGAGGTCATCTAGTCCAGCCCCTTGCCTGAGGCAGGATTATCCCTGCCTAAACCATCCTATACAAATCCATAATCTAAACTCTTCATAAAACTACCATCAACCCTGACACAAGACAAGACGTTAACACCCTAACCTGCTTCAGGTAAAGCAGGAGGACTATGGCAGCCAAAGTCCGGCTTCTGGAAAGGTTGTTAACATATGCTCAAGAGATCCCTGGTAGAGGGCCGTGCCCATGCCACAGAGAAAGACAAAACAGGCTAGACATTTTCCAAAATCTTACTAGTACTTAAACTTCCAGTCAGGTTGTGGTTTATCCATTCCCAGGCTCATCATCTGTACAGCCTCTGATGACTGATCTACCCTTATGCTCTTTCAAAAAGAGAGCAATTCTTAGATTTCAGCCAAAAATTCTGACTTCCATTTCAAGTCTATTTCTTTGTCTGGTCTCTTCCCAAATTACTTACATTTTAGAGAGGACATACTGTCTAAATTAAAACTTAAATCCTGTTGAGAGAGAGGATGGGAACCAAAGTGGTTATGATGTTAGGTAAGTAATCTCTTGCTTGCTGCTTTTTTTTTTTTTTTTTTTAATGAATTTAAAAGCACAGAAGGTTACGTTTTTTGGCAGTAGATAAAATGAGTACCTGTTACAAAGGCCAATGAATAGGTGTATTGAGTATATGTGAATGTACAGATTGGAGTATCTTAATTATTATGTAATTTGTGAAATGGAGGACTTGGAACCTCACAAGGTGTTTTGGCATGACTCTCTGCTTTGAGGCAGAATAAGTATACTTAGACAACCCATGAGAGATGTTTTTCTAATGAGTTTTTCAGACTTCTAATGGCATGGATTCCCAACCTGGCTGCAAATTAAGCCCATTACTAATTTCTCTACCATCAGTGGCCTTTAAGAACAATGGATCAGCTCTTTTTAATAATCTTCTAGATATATGAAGACTTTTATCATGGCCCCCTCGGTCTCCTATTTGTTAGACTAAACACGCTCAGTTGTTTCAACCTTTCCTCAGCAGTCATGTTTGCCATACTGCTTAATCTCTTTGCTCTACACATTTCTTGCAGTAAGGTGTCCCCAGCTGTGCACCAATCTGAGGCCTCAGATCTGTCTATTTATTTAATTATGTTTATATATCTTTATGTTAACCACTGTTAGCTATCTGTAAGTATTCATTCATGTATTTGTAGAGCTTTCCTTCTGCTTATATTTAGTTGTAGGAACATAAACTGTATTTCTAGAATGCTTTGCACTCATGCTAAACTCTCTTCTGGAATTTTACTAATAGTTGAACTTTTGAAACCTCCTTCACCTCTAAACCAGTTATGGTGTTTTGAACTTTGACAGCCACTGCAAGATGTACCAAAAAGACAGAAGGAAGATGTATAGGTATTAGTGAAGGTTGTCCAATATAAGATAAAGATATGTATATGTTCTCACATTCTGCATTCACATTCACCTCCTGTATTTGGAATACTAATTAAGAAAAAGAAAGAAATATGTAGAATCCCAGGTAATGAACAGAAGTCCTTTATGTTATAAACAAATGGGGTATAAATATTGGTTAGTTAAAACAGGGGTTGAACATGCTGCAGACATTGCACCAGAGCTTTTCTACTGATGATGCATAATTGGATATCTTGTTGATTTGGTGGTGATCTCTATAGTTTTAATGTGTACACTAAATAAATGTGGTTTGCTTTGTCTTTTGAGTCCATACAAGGATTCATTCCTATTAGAGACAACAAATAGCTTTATGGCACTCCTCTTATTGCATTCCAAAATTACATTCACCTTTTTGCAGTAGCATCACATTGTTCAGTTGTATTTTGGTTTCTCGTCTATCAAAATCCTCAGGCAATTTTCTGAAGCATTATTGTATTGCCAGTTATTTATTTTGAATTTGTGCATTTGCTTTTTCCTTTCTAAATGATTAAGTTTGGTAGTGCTATGAGTCATCTGGCATTACTGTGAGAAAGTAAATATGCATCTAAAACGCATGTAAATCTGTATTCTTTTGTTCTGTGTTTTGAAGATGTAACACTTATATGCCCCATGACTCGCAAGGTAAGATTCCGGGTCTAAAGGACAGTGTACACTTGACAATGTTCCCACTGCCTTTTAAAGGAAATGAACTGATTGCTTAAAAGGAGGGGCTCAGTGATTTGAACAATAGGACACCAAATCCTTGTTACACAGCCTTCTTACTCAGTCATTGAGTGCATCTACATGAGATGCTTACTGTGCGGTAGCCTAATAAATGTGCAGTAGCAAGTCGGTCAAAAACCATGCTAATAATCTACTGCACAGTGTTATTAAGCTACTGTGGAGTAACCATCACAAAACAAATGTGCGCCAGCACTACTGTGCAGTAAATATAGTTACTGTGCATTCAGTTAGTACTTCATTAAGGAAATACTAAACTAAATGCACAGTAACTACAGTGCATTAATTAATGTGTAGCTGTGCCCACTGGATAGGGAGTTGCAGGAGTAAGAGAACTTCTGTAAACACTGTATATCATGGCATAGTTATGCTTCACAAATTTAGAAGAAACTTCTAATTCAAATGATAGTGCATATAAATGCCAAATTTAAGCATTCTTTTTATAATCAACATTATTTTTTAATTTACATATTTAGTTATAATGGCTTTTCAACAGACAGTAAGTTGCAAAAAATTACATTTTGGGTATTAAAATATATGCTTGCCAAAGGTTTTTATTTCACTCAAAAATAAGGGAAGAAGATGGTCTAAGTATATATACCCTTGATTCATTGCTTGTGCTTTCTTTATTTATTGGCAAGTGTCACTTCTGCTTCTGTATTTTCAGATATTAGTTTCTCGACACCACAGATCCAACTCTCTATAGGTGTTATTGCACATCTTCTGTTGAGATCCCATAAATCCCAACTCTCCCTCCATCTTCAGCTAATACAGTCAGCATGTATCCTGTGCTCTGTTCTCTGATTGAATAACCCCAGGGTTTTCAATCTGTTCCTACTCGTTATAACTAAACCTGTTTTATATTTCCATTATAATTCTCTATTTTCAATAGTTCACTCTTCCAAAACTTTTCTCTCTTGGGATGAAGTTCTCTAGAGCTGCTGTCTTAACACAAGTATTCATTTTCATTTGTTTTCTTAGGGCTGGAAGGGACCTCGGAAGATCACTGAGTCCAGCCCCCTGCCCAAAGGGCAGGAAGTCAGCTGGGGTCATAGGATCCCAGCAAGATAGACCTCCAAATGTCTCTTGAAGGTATTCAAAGTAGGTGCTTGAACTGCCTCCGGAGGCGGTCTATTCCAAACCTTGGGGGCTCAGACAATAAAGAAATTCTTCCTTATGTCCAGCCTGAAATGGTTACGGAGGAGTTTGTGACTGTTCAATCTTGTCATCCCTTGGGGCACTCTGGTTCCCCCAGATCCTGATGAGCACTACTGATAAACTTATAGGTGGACACCAGATCACCCCTGAGCTTGCGCTTTTCCAGGCTGAAGAGTCCCATAGCTCTCAGCCTCTCATCATAAGGTCTGTTTTCCTGACTTCTGATCACATACGTGGCTCTTCTCTGGTCTCTCTCAAGCTTCTCCGTGTCCTTTTTGAATAGTGGTGCCCAAAGCTGGACATAGTACTCCAGCTGCGGCCTCACCAAAGCCGAGTACAAGGGGAGAATGATGTCCTGGGATTTGCTTGAGAAGCATCTATGGATGCAAGCCAGCGTTTTGCTTGCTTTACTAGCTGCAGCATCATATTGAAGGCTCGTGTTCATCTTGTGGTCAGTCATGACCCCCAAGTCCCTTTCGTCTGAAGCGCTAGCCAGTGCATGCCTGTAAGCATGCTGCAGGTTTTTCCTCCCAAGGTGGGGAACCTTGCATTTTTCGGTGTTAAATGCCGTCAGGTTCTCATCTGCCCATTTCTTGAGCCTGTCAGGGTCAGCCTGGATTGCCCTCCTGTCCTCAGGTGTGGATGCTTTACCCCAACGTTTGGTGTCGTTGGGGAACTTGGCTAGTCCGCTTCTAACACCAGTCCCACCCGTGACAAACGCATGCTGGCTATCCCTCAGGATTTTGTCATCGGCTAGTCTGTTAAGAATGGTGTCTTTGATAATCTTTTCTAGGCTCTTCCCTGGGATAGAGGTCAGGCGGATGGCCTGTAGTTTGCTGGATCCACTTCCCTCCTTTCTTGAAGATAGGCACCACATTGGCCTTCTTCCAGTGTTCAGGCACTTCACCAGAGCACCAGGAGCTCTTGTAGATCCATGCCGGGGCTGGGCCTTGATGCTAGCCAGCTCCTTGAGTACCCTGGGGTGTAAGCTGTCAGGGCCGGATGACTTGAAGGGGTCCAGCCTCTCAAGGTGTTCCTTCATGAGGTCAGCATTGGAGGGTAAGGAATCTCCCTCACCCAGGCCTTCCCGTCTTGTAATGGGCAGAGGTGTCCCATGGGACTAGTGAAAGACCAACACAAAGTACCCATTTAGCAAGTTGGCTTTTTCATGGGCATTAGTTGTCAGCTGTCCCATCTGGTTTAGCAGGGGTCCAATGTTGCCCTTGCTTTTCCTTTGGCTCCCCACTATCTGAAAAAGGACAGTTTATTGTCCTTGATACTTGTAGCCAGTTGGAGTTCAGTTTTTCAGGCAATTTTGCAGGCAGAAAACAGGCCCCCCATGGCACCAATAGGCTGTAAGGGCAGCCTGTCATATGGCCCACCATCAGCGGTGAGAGGCAGGGTCATATGACAAGCAGCCTTGACTTTCCTGGTTTGGTCTCTGCAGATCTGGACCAGTGCAGAATATCCCTCCTTGGAGGTGGATCCTGTCCTCCATCCTTTGTAGGTCTTTCTTTTTAGACGCAGGAGGTTCACTAATTCCCTGCAGAGCCATGAGGGCTGCTGTGCCCTTTTGCTGCCTTTCCTCTGAGATGGGATAGACTTTGCTTGTGCTTTGAGGATCGCTCCCTTGATCGCTGCCTTTTCCTGAACTCCCCTCCCCTTTGGGCTGAGGCCCTTTAGTGCCTCACTGACAAGCCTCCTGAGCTTGTCTAAGTCAGCTTTCCTGAAGTCAAGGACTTCTGTATTGCTGACCGATTTGCCAGCTTTACGGCAAATGGTGAAGACGATCAACTCATGGTCACTGTCACCCAGCATCCCTTCTATTGTTAGGTCACTGATAAGGTCATCCCCCATTAATAGTACCAGGTGCTTTACCTCTCGTCGGCCTGTAGACTTCTTGTGTCAGATAGAGGTCATTCACGCACGTGAGAACTTTATGACAGTTCAGATTTGGCAAGTATTCTTTATCATTGCTTGAGTAGACTTGATAATAAAAATTGCACTGATGGAAGTCTGAGAAAAGCAACAGCCCTAGTGTAAAAGGAGTAGTGTGCTATGAAGTTGGAGGTTCAGCAGTAGCAGGAGCTGTGCAGTGGTGGCAGAATCTCTAGAGCTGTCTGGTTTCAAATGGTCTCTGGTTTAAGTTGAACAGAACTAAAGTAATAATGGTAATTTATACTAACATATCCTTAGCATTGGTGATTTATTTTTGTGTATCAAAAAACTGACCTGCTGTAACACCCCAAAACTATTGCTAAGATAGCAATTCCCTGCATGCAACTTCTGAATTCTAGCATAGTTCTTAATACTTGCCAGTGATATGAACAAAAGAAGAAAGTATTCCAAATGCATGCCAACTTATCTATTAAGCATGCATGTTTTCAGAAGTTCCCACTGAAGGCAAGGTTGCTGCTGGCCTGTGTACATCTAGGCAGGAAGGGGATGGCAAAAACCTTTCCCCTTCTGTCCCTGCAGGGTAGGGTGAACAACATTCAGTCCTTGTGCATGTATGGATGACATGACTATACAGCTTAACAGGCATGGCAAGGAAGGGCCTTATACCATTTAATACTGGCCAGCAAAGTTAGAGATTTATGCTGTTCTTTTTTAAGGTCCTCCTCCAGCTGTATGAAGCTTGTCTCTCTCTCTGTGTTAAGCTTTCTTTCATCTCTCTGGAATCCTTTCCCTTCTGCACTCTCCTTCAGCGTGTCCACATGCCTTTCTGACAGCAAGGACCATGTCAGTAATTATTGTTCATGACTGAACAGCAGAATCCTGTCAAGGCCTTAGTATTGACCTGGCTGCTACATCCAATATTAGTGCAAGCGTGGATTATTTCCATTTTTAAACGTTGCTTCACTCTGACAACTGCTTCAGGGAGCTGTCATCCTCTCCTTGAGCCAGAATATGGCATTCCTACTTATCACTGCAGCTTCAGCTACCAATCTGCTGCTGCCACCAAAAGTCTTTCTTGGAAGGAAAATATTTGAGCCACTCTGTGGTATATGTATTTGGCTAGCTCATTAGCCATGTCGGATCCAAAAGGTATAAAGTTCAAATAGAGATGCCGTCCTTTCTCTTCTTCCTGTAGGAATAAAAGGAGAGCTTGGAACCAGTGCTCATCAACAATTTGAATTTACTGTTCCAAAGTGAAAAGTACAAAACTATTCAATTTTAAGAAAGCTAATTTTGCCATAAAAGTGGGGAAATCAAACAAGAACACAGTTTAAACTTTCAGAGGAAAACAGAATTGGTGCTTGAGTTGCTGAACTGTTTTTCTTTCTTAATATTTCAATTAGAAATATAAAACGGCTGGCTAAAAATTGGAAAACTTTTGGAAAAACTTATCAGTAAAGCACTAATAGGGAATTTTGGGGTATCTTGAAAATAAACTGTTTAGAACAGTGGTGCTCAATCTTTTTCGCCAGTGGGCTGGATGGACAGTGCCTGGTTCCTCTGTGGGCTGGATGTTGCCCATGGCCCTCATCCAGTGCCTAAAGTTTGCACAGCAAGGTCCCATCCAACCACGTAGAGGGGGCAGCCTGGCCCCGATTCAGCAACATGGGGAAGGGGCATGGCATGGCCCTGATTCAGCCAAGTGGGGAAAAAGGGGTCCAGCCCAACCCCATCTGGTTGTGTGGAGGGAGGAGATATGGAAATTTTGCAGCCAGGGAGGGTGGCAGTATTTCATAGATTTTATAGATATTAGGGCTGGAAAGGACCTTGCGAGACCATAGGGTCTAGCCCCCTGCCCAAGGGGCAGGAAGTCAGTTGGGGTCAGATCGCCCCAGCAGGATAAACGTCTAACCATTTCTTAAAGGTATCCAGAGTAGGTGGTTGCACCACTCCTGTGGGGAGTCTATTCCAGACTTGGACAATAAAGACGTTTTTCATTATGTCCAGTCTAAAACGGTCTGCCAGCAGTTTGTGACATTTAGACCTTGTCTTCCCTCAGGGTGCCCTGGTTTCCCCAGTTCCTGATGTACACCTGTTATATACTTGTAGGCTGCTACGAAGTCACCCCTGAGCCTTTGCTTCTCCAGGCTGAAGAGTCCCAAGCCTCTCAGCCTCTCCTCATAATGCCTGCTCTCTTGACATCTATTCATGTGTGTGGCTCTCCTCTGGAGTGTCTCAAGCTTTTCCACATCCTTTCTAAAGTGTGGAGCCCAGAATTGGATGCAGTACACCAGCTGTGGCCTCATCAAGGCTGAGTGGATGAGAGAGGATAACTTCTTGGGTCTTGCTCGAGGTGCATCTGTAGATGCAAGCCAGAGTTTTATTTGCTTTGATGGCTGCGGCGTTGCACTGGTGGCTTATGTTCATCTTGTGGTCAGTCATGATCCCCAAGTCTCTTTCAGTTCTGGTGCTAGTGAGTGGAGCACTGCTGAGCCTATAAGTATGATACAGGCTTTTTCTCCTGAGATAGAGCACCTTGTATTGCTCTGTGTTACATATCATCAGGTTTTGACCCGCTTACCTTGTGAGCCTGTCCAAGTCAGCCTGCATTGCCAGCCTGTCCTCCAGCATGACTGCACTTTCCCATAATGTGGTGTTGTCTGCAAACTTAGCCAGTCTGCTTCTGATGCCTGAATCCAGATTCTTTATGAATATATTAAGGAGTACTGGTCCAACTACTGAGCCCTGGGTGATGCAACTGGTCACTATGTGCCATGTTGACTTGGTTCCATCAACTGTCACTCTCTGAGTCCAACCACGGAGCCAGTTCCCCAGCCATCAGACCATAAGGTTGTAGAGGCCCCAATTTTACCATGAGAACATCATGGGAGACCAAGTCAAAGGCGTTTTTGAAATCTGAATATATGAAATCAACCTCTTCTCCTTTGTCCAGGTGATGTGTCACCTGGTCATAGAATGAAATGAGGTTGGTCAGGCAAGATCTACCTGCAGCGAAGCCATGTTGGTTATTTTTCAGAATGTTGTCTGCCTGTTGTTGATGGTTTCTTTTTTTCCAAAATCTTCCCAGGGATTGAGGTCAAACTGATCAGCCTGTAGTTCCCTAGATCTTCCTTCCTTTCTTGAAGATAGGGACCACACTGGCCCTTCTCCAATCCTCAGGAACCTCTCCTGAGTGCCACAAGTTCTCAGATATCCTTGCCATTGGTCATGCTATGATGTCGGCCAACTCTTTTAGCACTCTTGGATGCATTCCATGTGGGCCAGCTGACTTGTGGATGTCCAGCCTCTCAAGCTGTTCCCTCAAGATCTTCACCAATTATATTACTAATGACTACTGCTCCTCTGCCACCAAATTTCCTGACTTGTGGGGAGCCCCATGGGTCAGGTGCCATGGCTCCGCAGGGCACGTTTGGCTTGCAGGCAAAAAGTTGAACACGCCTTGTTTAGAAGTTCCAGATGACTTGCTTTGTAGGCTGTTGAATAAATGGCTGTAGCAATACCCTACCTTTGTCAATTAGTTGTGAAGTGACATGGAGAACTGGGAAGCAACTGGGTATTGGACAAAACTGCATTCATGACTGATCTTTGTACAAGTAATACTGATAATAGCTATTCTGTAAGGATTCTAGTGAAGTAACAAATTGAGAAAACTCTGAAATATTCAGGTTACTAGAAACATGAACAAGAAGTAGTAGGCAATTAAAGAATAACATTAACAAACTTGCTTTTGGAAGAAAAAAGTAGTGGGGTGAGCAGTAAATGCATTTTAATTGAAGCTTAGAAGGATTTTGACTTTGCCAACACATTATGCTCGTTCTTCATACTGAATTGGATACAACTGCTGATCTCTGTCACGAACAAAGTTATGATAAATTGCAGGATAACAGGTTGCTAGTACTAGCTTATGGAGTTATGCGAAAGTCCTGAGTTCAGATGTTCAACATTAAATCTGTCCATAGTAGAAAACATAGGTTAATTTGCTGATTATGATAAGTGGGGAGCAGTTTATTATTCAATTGAAGGCAGAAATTAAGCTGTTTTAGTGTGCAGGAGAGACCTTGAAATCAGTCATGCTAAAGAGTTTTCTGTATTTTGAAATCAAGCTCAGTTTAGGAGAGTGGGAGACAGGAAGAACAGGCAGTAAAGTTTTGACCTTCATATGCAGATAAATCTTGATTTTCTTCTGTAGGCTTGTGGTGTGATCACACTTGGAATGTGTGTCAGTTCTGGATACATTATCCAAAAGATAATGAGATATTGGAGGGAGTTTCTAGGAACAAGAAATGTGGTTGGAGCTTTTAAGGGAATAACTGTTGTCTTTTTCTACGCTTTCCTAAACAATAACCAAGTGGGAAGAAAAATCTACAGAGTGCAAAGCATGAATTCAGCAAGTGAAAAGAACTGTTTAGCCAAGTAAAAAGTGATGTCATTAGGGGTGTGATGAAATGGATGAGGATATGAAGGAAAGCAAAATAATAGCATAACGTTTCCTGGTAGGAAAACCTATTGTTTAATCTGGGAAGTATACTTCCCAAAAGCAAGGGATGGAAGCCGTATTGCATTATCCACCTAAAATTAGGCTGAAAAAACCCCTTGATGTAGAGTGCAGGGATTGGTCTTCTCTGCAGGGAAAGAGACTAACTGACTGTACTACCCATTTAGAATGTTTCCTTCTTCAGATACCATAGTCAAGAAACAGTTGTCTTTCTCTTATACTCAGTGTTTCTCCATTTAATGATTCTCTCATGCTTCATTTTGGATAAAATCTGTGTCTTGGTGTGGGTTAAATCCAGACTAGATTCCAGAGGAATAATATAATGTGTTTGTGGATTTCAGAATCCTCTAGTGCAGTTGAGCTAGATGCCATGAATGCCATCACTTGGATGAATTTCCATTTACAAAATGACTTCTGCAGTGCACATGCATGCAAATTAGATTTAGATTGGATGGCTGTTTCCAAAACTGAATGCCTAGAATTTTTCATTGTTGGTTAGGTTTTAGAGTTAATTACATTGAACAATTGATTTCTTGTAAGAAGCAAGTGGGACTACTCAAATGTGTCTGAGCAAAATATTAAGAAAACGAAACCTCATTTGTCAGGTGGGGGAAGAGAATGGAGAAAATGACAGATGCACTTCACATGATAATCACCTGCTTCTTAGAACAGAAACAAGGTTTAATTAACATGGAAAAGGAACACTTTTTTTTACTTTTTTGTTATTTTCCCTTAAAGCTTAATATTTATAGCAGATATTGCATAACTTCAATAGATCGGAAGACTGTTAAGAACCAATTTCTTAATTCTTCCTTATAAATGTCATATTTCTCATAACTTCATCACACTTTTTTTAAAAAGTACCTTATGTTGGGACTCAGGTGATGTAATTATGCTCTCTTTCAACAAATTTGAGGCAAATTCAAAGTGTATGTAAATGCTGTACTTTAGAGGTCAAGGTTAATGCTATGCAAAGAGCTTTGTGCAATATAGTTATGTTAAATAATCTACTACTTATATTATAGTGCTTTCACACCTGATTTTTGCCCCTGAAGATCACACTTTATCAAATCACCAACATTTTAAGTCAGGTTACCATTTAATGGCAAGCTTTTTACGCGTGTTATATGCTGCTGTTGAATGGCTGTGGGAGTCACTGCAACTGCATTAACCATTATTTCTGGAAAATAATTTGAAGTCTGGAGGAAGGAAAAACTTTGGGGTAAGGCATGGGACTTTTATTATCATGGACTTATGAAGTGCTTTCAATGAAGTCTTTTGACTCTGTTTCAATGTTCTCAAATGTGCACTGTGTGAAATATTTGCCTTGCAGTTGAATTTAGGATTAGCTTAAACTTTGAAGTGTCTTGATGAAAGGCATGGTAGCTGTGCAAAACTCTTTAGATTTGTTTTTATCTTTAGGTATCAATTCTTGGAGAGAAAATCCTTCTGGAAGGCTTTGGGCCAATTAGATTTTTTTTTTTTCCCCTTTTGGCTAAGGGCTCCTCAAAGTGCTTGAGCAAAATTGACTGGTGCTATTGAGTTGGAATTGTCAGCATTTGCTTTCGAGGGAGGGTTAGTGGTTTATTCTCTCCTCCGTGAATTGAGAAGGCTTCTGTAATGTTGTTAGAGTTGGTCTGAATTAAACATTTAGTCTTTGTTCCTGGCTAATCATCCTTTCTTATTTGAAATACTTCAGTCACAATCCCCCCTAGGTGCGAGTAGATGACCATATTTTACATGGTTTGTATTTGGATTTCTCCTCTTCAAAAAGAAGTTTGTTTAGAAACAGAAGGTAGGGGTGCGAGTTGCATTTCTGAGTTTCATTAAAATGTTGTCCTGCTTAATCTATAAAATGATACAACACACTCTAAAATCTAGTGCACATTATAATTACTTTTTATGCTTTTTTCCTTATGAGTAAGCAAAATCAATTTATTGAAAATTCATTTTGCTGGTGTTGGGAGAGCAAAAATGTTTTGCATACAAATATTTAGGTTATCATGACACAATATCAAAGATGCCGTTCATTTTATTTATTCTTGCAGAACATTTGCAATTTAAATTTGTGAAGTGAGACAGGCAGGCAACCAGTGAGAAATCTGAGGTGTACTCATGAGATTCCCCCCCCCACCCCAAAAAAAAATGTAATTTGTTTTTTGAAATCCTGGGGGTGAAGTAGTAGCTGCTTAGTGAGGCAAGCAAAGCATACAGCAAGAAAGACATTCACCAATACATTAATCCATATTGGTGGTAAATAATTTAATTCTACTGTATCTTCTACCAGGTTCGTTGACCTGACTTGCAAATGTTATTAAGTTTCAACTCTTACACCAATGAGTTATAAGTAAAATGATTATGCCACACCACTTCATAGCCTCTACTTTGTTAACTTCTTTGTCAACATGATAATTAAAATGTCTCCCTTAAAGATTCTTTGAAAATTTGCTGTCAATGCTGTTGCACTCTTTTAATCTGTTGGATCAGCTGATATGATTTATCATAGGATTCATACACTGCTTTGTTTAATAGAGTTCAAAATAAGTGTTTTCCCTCTCTTTTTTTTTTTTAATGGTAGATTCGTTAAACAGCTCTCCTTCTCCTCCTCCTCCTCCTCCTTCTCCTATTATTATAAATAAGATGTAATTAAGTGTATTTGTAGTCTTCCTAGATAGCTGTCGAGTAATATATTTTCATAAAGTCACAAAAATGCTAGACTCTGCAGTCTTTCTCCCTCCTTCCTTCCATGGATGTCACATAAAACTCATTCTGTCTCGCATTTTGAGAGGATTGAGCTATTTATCTGGGTCCCTGTTTGTGAGGACTTGCATGCTCCTAGTGATTTCTCTTACCCTTGTAATGATGCCCCATCTTAGCCTTGACAGAAAGGTGATGTGGTCCTTGGGCAGAGAAATGGGAAGGGGATATCTGTTGCTCTTTCTCTTGCAATCCTATCATTTTATGATTTTATGGCTATGGGTATTTGAAGTAGCTTTTGAGCTTTCAAGCCACTTGGACCCAGGAAACTAGAATTCCAGTAACCTTGCAGGAAACAGGCTTCTCCTCTTAGTTCATCTTTCCCCCCTTTCTGTCATCTCCAAAGTTCTGTAAAGTCTCCATTATCCTTCATATGGTATCAAAAAATATTGCTTAAAGTTGGTTTTCATAGGAAGTGACCAAATTTAATAAGGAAATGCATTTTTCCTCTTGCACAGTCAGGTTCAAAAAGGTATTAGCATTGAAGAGATGAACAGGTAATTGGATCTCAATGCTATACATCTTGTTCAATGCTCTGAAACTACTTGAACTCATAAGTCAATCGTCAAAACTAAGTAATAATAACTCCTACCCAGAATTGCATCATTACTTAGTCAGAAACCCACACAGGCAGGACTGATTTGTAGTTCTGTGGGGTGTTATTTATAGATATTTTACTAATTAGTTTTACCAGTGTGGTGTTTGGTCTCTATTTGTAGTTAATATTAGGCTGTGTTCAGTTTTATCATTTTCATGTTTGTATGAACCCTGATATTTAATGTGAATGTAATTTTGTATTTTGTAATATGACTGATATTAGCTAGTCGAGTAATTGCTGATTAGGTGTCTAGACAACTACAGGCTATTCACACCTCAAAGAACCGATGCCTGGCTGGAAGGAAGGTAACCTTTGAGAATTGCCATTTGAGATGTCTGTGCATGTAGGTCAGATAAGAGGGTGTGAGGTGTGTATGAGCTGAGTTCCATTCACAGTCAAATTTGGCTTACGTTTCAGAGAGGGAAGCCATAAACTGGAAAGAGACTGGTATAAATAGAATAAGAGGAAATCTATATCTCCCTTCAATAACTGATAGGTAAGGATATTGGATTATAGGTTCATATATTTGGAAGCATTGTAAATGCATCTTAGATGTAAATTGGAAACACTTGGCCTGACCGACAGATGCGTAACTGGTGGGAAGAAGTTATGTGCCTAATATAGTCATATTCCCTGAAAATTGAGTGGAATTATGTAGATGAACAGATAAGGTAAACTGTTTAAAGGTTGCCATGATAGTAGGCTTTGATTTAAACCTCTCTAGGCCAGCAGTTCTCAACCTTGTTAGACATGAGGCCCTACTCAGAAAATGCCAGCTCTTAGGCTTCACTTGTTTCTTGACTGTTTAAAACCCCCCCCTGCATTTTCTCTAATGTAAGACCACTCTGAATATAAGATAGCTCCCCAATAATTAGATTATGCATATGAAAAATTTATAAATTTGTTACAATTTTCCAGGTATAGAATCTAATTATTGCAGGCTTGCCCTGAATTTGTCCCCCTCCCACTGCTGCAGCAGAAAGATAAGCCTGGGGGGGTCAAATAGTCCCCTTGCCCTCTGCCCCACAACTTCTTTCCCCTGCAGCCTCTTCCCCCGTCCTTACATTAGATCCTGCCTTGTCTGAGAACATGGAACTAAGGAGCATATTTAAAAACACTGATCTTGAAATAAGCAGTGCTGTAGTAATTTCCATATAGTACCCATAGACTTAATTCATTCAGAATTGATGCATATTACTTTTTTTAGAAACTACTGCAAGTTTTAGCACAGGTACTCCATACACACACTTTTAAGCAGCACTTCTGTACCTACTTGTATAGCATATACACTTATGCATTATATTAGTCCAAAACCAAAAGGCTCATGATTTATCATATATTTCATTGGGCTGGACCGCATCTGGGTCAACAGCATTTCAAGCCATGGTGACCTCACAGCTCAGCACTTCTCAGAACATGTGTATACTCCAGATCCAGCCTCCCTTCCTCCTACGCCCAAAGGCTTCATGTGCTAATTAGCCTCCCATTCATGACTGGAACAGAGTGTTCTTGTCACAAGTCCTGGGATGCTCCAAACGTTTATATGCATATGAGGCATAGTGCAACTTGGTTGAATTCTACCTCATGGAGGCTAGGACCACACTAATCATATGCAACAGAGAAATTCTGAGTCAGCTGTTTTCGGGGACCTGCTTGCTGGTGTTTGCAAGACATTTAAGGCTGATGAAGAAATAGGTAAACTTGGAAATAGGGAAGAAAGGTGCTGCTGGAGTGAAGAGGAAGTAAAAATATATGTCATGTAGTGGCTCTCTATGACTTGGAAAAGAGTTGGCACTGAGGGGGACTGAGCATGTTGGGCACTGTCATTTATCTCATTCAGATGGGCTGCACTAATCTATCCTTGTGGTACGTTCCTATCAGCATCTCAGTTTTTGGCTAAGATCAAATGTAGCAGCATTTTAGCACCACAGGGAGGGTGTCAGGGTTGCTTCTGGCTGCCCTAGTATTGCAGTAATTTTAAGTCTGGTGCCAGTTTCCTGTGGAGGTAACACTTGCCTATGTGGGGAGTTTTTTTGTTTGTTTTCTAAGGCCTAAGCAAAGAAACAAACAAAAGGTCTACATCAGCATTTTTAGCATCAGGGGAGGGTGTCAGAGCTTGCTCTGGCCTCTGCAAGTGCTGGCCTGGTATTACAGTCCCTCCAGACATGGCACATGTTCCATCCTGAGGAAGTAACTGCCCTTTTATGGGAGTCACTCACTCCAGTATGTTTACCCAAATATGGGTCATGTTTTTTTTTTATGGTCAGGTCCAGTGTTGGCTGTATTTATTCAACTTGATACTTGGTTTGAATTACTGAGCACATGCTGCTTTTGGCAGCAATTGAGTGATAGACAAGGTATTTAATGAGGTTGTCTTGTATGCAATTATAAGATGATGGCTTTCCCCCCATGCTGACTGGGGGGGGTTGGGCAGGGGACTCATCTTGTATATGAGTAAATATGGCAATAGAGCAATTCTTCTGTGGCAGAGAACATGCAGAAATCACAGTAGATCGGAATTTTTTTTTTATTTTTGTGGATTCCTACTGTTTGATTGTTTGCTACATTCCCATGGGCAATACATCAGTATTCAGTATATTTACATAAGCATTTATTTTCATTTTGGTTTCTTGGCTTTTTTTACTAGTTGAGGTTGAACCCTGAACCTGAAGAACTAGGGTATTCCTCTTAATTTGGTCTCTACCCCTCAACCTCTTTGGCACAGGTGAACCTGTTGGTAGCTATGCCATGATACTGGCAACATAACTCTTGACGGAGACATGCAAACCATTCCACTATATCGAAGTGGAAATACCTTTGGTGTATTGTGAGAACTGATGTTTTTGGAATCTGCGGTATAAAGAATTAGCCCTCAAGGCAGAACAAGGTAACGATAGGAATGTAACGGGAAATATGATCTGGAAGAGATAGACAAAGATTTGACAAGGTAGAGAGAGATTGCACAAGATAGGAGGAGACCGGAGGCAGTTGTTAAGGTGACTATAGGCCCTTGAAATCTATGAAATGAGAGAGAAACATTTATTTTGCAAACTTCACCAAGTTGTCTCAACGTAATTTCAAAATGGAAGTTTGTAATTTTTATGTGATCAAACAAACTGAATTAAATTCTTCAAATGGGAAAGAGAGAAAGTTAAAGTGTATCATTTCTGTCTCATTTGTTTTTAAAGGAGTAACCAGTTGGGGATGTTCACAAAAAAAGAATTTGATCAATTGGCCCCAATAGTGGACAGTTTCAGTCTCATGACCTATGACTATTCAGCCCCACAACGGTAAGGCTACAAAGATGAAAACAGGTAACCTTATAACTTGATACCCGTTTTTGTACCTGTGAAATACATAAGGGTTGATTTACAATAAGGGTGGTTAGTTTGCTTGAACAAATGTAAGATTTTTGGGTTAGGGGATAGGATTATGAATGAAAACTCGGATTTCAAAGCTGTGCAATAGTTGGATGCTCAATACCTATGAACTTTAATGGACATTAAGTGCCCCAGGTTCCCAAAAGGTTCTGATCCTCCACGTAAGGTTCTTTTCACTTTGATTTTAGATCTTTGTAGGTGCAGAACCATATAGGGTGATGCATGAGTGAAGGTATTTTCATATGTGCATCTTTGGCATAACTGGACACATCTGATGAGCATCACATGAGATGCTTTACTGCACAGTAAAATTAATTACTGCATAGTAAGAATCACGATCTACACATGCTGACCCTTACTGCACAGTAATTTCCTCTACTTGGCCATTAATTTGCTACCTGCAAATGCAAATGGCAAATTAACTATTGAGTAATTACTGCTCAATATGGCAAGTGTAGACAGCAAATTTCCTCCTGGTTAGTTGAGCATCAGGGGGCGGGAGATTGCTCCCTGTCCCTGGGAACTGCCTTTTGCTGGAGTGGGCTCCACTGCTGGAGCCCATGCGAGGACAATGTCCTTCTGCAGCAGGGAGCTTTCAGCCCTTGCTTTGCGATTGCAGAGTTGGGGGTGGGAGCTTCCATGCATGGCTGTTCAGACCTGTGGAAACCCTAGCCAGCTACCTCTTTACCCTTATAAACTGGAAGCACTTCCCAGATGAGTAGGGCTGGAGGGCTTTGCGTGCCCATGCATGGCACCAGGTCATGTGCCATATCCATCCAGGGTTACCTTAAAGTGCTATCTACCATTTTTACAGTGTTCTACGTGCCCTGGCCATCTGTTTTGTTATGGCTGTAGAGCGCTTTGTTACTGTACAATAAATTTAATGTCTGTACCTAGTCTAGAATACCTTAATCCAAAATAAGTTATTTTTATTGTTTTTAGGCCCCACCTGGGTGAATGAGCGAGAGCACTTTTATTCTGTGGAATGTGGGTATTAAGCACAACTAATAGCTTGTGTAATGTGGCTCTTAGATTTTTGGGTTCATGAAAATAAAAATTTGCTGTTTGTTCCATTACCGATCCAACAGGCCTGGTCCAAATTCACCTCTTCCCTGGGTAAGAGCCTGTGTGCAGATGCTAGATCCAGAATCCAAATGGAGAAGTAAAATTCTTCTTGGGCTGAATTTCTATGGCATGGACTATTCAGCTCTGGGTGCCTCTGGGGAACCTATCTTTGGCAGCAGGTAAGATTTGTACAGGTGATGAAAGTTATTTAAAATGGCTTTTTTTTTTTTTTATAAATATGAGTGTATAGAAATGCTCACTTTTTAGGATGTGGATGTGACAAATATGTTTACATGAAATTGTTGCTTAAAGAACTTTTCTTATCACATAAAAATAGAGTAGGAGTTGGTCTTTTTATATTGATGAGATTGACCTCTGTTGCTGAAAGCCAGGAATGCTGGCAGGGAACCACTGCTATCTACCTGTGTAAGAATTAATTTTTTTTCTACTTTTTCATCTTTTTGGCAGTGACTTGGCTATCTCTTAAAATTGTCTGAAATATTCTCCTCTGCATCGTTGGTAGATTTACTCAGTTGATTTGCAGTCTGCTTTTCTGAGCTGCTGAAATTGTTACTTGTTAACTTAAAAGTTGATGCTTGTTTACAGATGCATCACCTTAGCAGTATTTTTGGTGAATGTTCTCTCAAGGAAAAGGCTGGAGGTAACCCACCTTCAGATTAGAATTTATAAGCAAAAAGAGAAATAAAATAACTTTTCCAAAGACAATAATATTGGAGTCCCAGATTGTTAGAAGAAAATTGTTGTCTCTGTTTCGGGTGATAGCCTCTATGAGTTGTTGTGTTCCTTCTTTACAAAAGTATGTTATGCAGGTAGTCAACTGAACCAGTGAAGGAATCTCTTGAAATATCAAAGTAAATTTGGCATTAAATCAAACTTTTAAAAAAATCTGTGGCACAAAGACTGTAATTCTTACTTTCACCCATAAGTGAGATGTGTTAACTAAATCAATGAACCCAAGATATTTCATTGCCAATAACAGCTTGTCCATTAGGCAGTAAAGCACAGCTTGTCTGGGCAAAGGCTCCTAAGCTGAAGGCTCTTTTTTTCCCTTTCTGGCCCTTCATGTGCGCAGACATTTTTTGACCACATGTATTGTGCTCTGTTTCTTCGCCTGCATTTCATTCATACCTTTTCCTGGCAATTTGTTCTTTTGCAAAATTGTAGATGTAGTTAATTGAAGGTGTTGTGCTGAATTATTTCTGAATCTGGCTGAGTAATAGAGACCTGATGATAATGGGTGAGGGATAGGGCGTGCAAAGCAGTTGTCTAAAAGAGAGCTTGTAAACACCAAAGAATTATTATACAGCATAGCAAAATAGCTACCATAAAATGTATTGCAGCAGTTTCACAGAAGTAATGTTACACCGTTGAAAAACTAATGAATTTACAAATGTAATTACTGTAGTGCACAGTATAATTAATATAATTTCTGCTACAACGTTCACACTTTTTTTTCTGTAGACAAACAGGAATATAAAGTACTTTAATATCTGCTACAGTAATAGTGTCTTGTTGGCTTTTTAACTGTTTTGTAACTTCTGCAATAAAGTTTCTAACAAAGTATACTGGACATTATTACAGTGCTCGGTTTTTATTGTACATTGAGCATGTGTGCACATGTATTTGATCTGGCCTAAGTTCACTGTGATGTAAGCTACTCTGAAGTAAGTGCTTTGGGGCAGGCATCTACACATGCAGGGATCAGGGAATAGATTTGCTGCTTTTTGCACCACGTTTCATACAGTCCTGCAATGGGCCCCTACTGCCACTAGAAGGAGTTCTAGGCTCCATCTGCATGCTAGCCTAGGGGCTGGCAGAGGGCACTGGGGGGCTGCCTGCTGCTGGGGCAGGGACCTCCTGACTCTGGCTGCCTGATCAGGGGCAGGGGACATGAAAAGAACTGCAGTGGAGGGACAGGTCCCAGCCCCCTGTCCCAATCCACAAGTGGGGCAGCTAGCAGCTAGCTCATTACTAGATGCCGCACCAGGAGATTGGGGCAGGGGGATTGGACCTACCTGACCCCTGCAGCTCTTTCAAAGCCCCATGACTTGATCAACTGTTTGGGGCACAGGGCAGGGACCTGTCCCTGACCAGGACAGCTTCCAGCCCCCACCCTGAACGCTGGATGGAGGCTAGACAGCTTGTTCCCTGCAAAGCTCCATGAGCATGGAGCTGGGGGTGGGGGGAATAGACTGTGGGTCTTGTTCCCTGCCCAGCTGTATGAGTGCAGAACTGGTGGGGAGAACAGGCTGGGGAGCTTATTCCCCGCACAATTCTACGAATGCAAAGCTGAACAGGGAACGAGCTCCCTAGCCTGTTTCCCCTCCCCCCACCCCCTCACAGCTCCATGCTCATGTTGCTGGGCAGGAAATAGGCTCCCAGCACTGGTTCCACAACCATGGGGCTGATGCTAGAGAGACCCTTATCTCCCAGCACTGGTTTCATGACCATGGAGCTGGCACTGGGATGTAAGGTTTTCCCAGTTCCCTGCTCCCGATTGCAATGGTAGAGTGGGGGCTGGGAGATAATGATCTCCCAGCCCCTGCTTTTCCAATCATGATATCAGAGCACGGGGCTTGGAGCTCCCTGCAGGTGGGGTGGGGGCATAGTTCCCACCTGAGCTCCTGTAGTGGAACCCAAGATGGTGGGGCAGATGGAGTGTCTCACAGAAGTGTGGGGGGAGTCCCAAGCACGCTCAGCAGGAGACCCGGAAGTGGACCAGATGTGCTTCTGGTCCCACTTCCGGGTCTGCTGGGGAGTGTACTGGGGGCCCCCCTATACCTACTGGCTTGGCGACTGGTGCCTCCTGGGTTGGGGGGGCACCTGGGGTCCCCCTGCGACCAATTGCTGAGTTGGGAGGGACCCAGTGTGCTCCCCAGCAGAACCAGAAGTAGACTGGAAGTACTTCTGGTCCACTTCCAGGTTTGCCACCAAGCACTAGGGGGCCCCTCACCCCCCGTGCTCCTGTGGGACACTCCATCTGCCCCAGCTTCTGAGCATTCACGACCTGTGCCTGGTGCCTTGAGGTATATAGAAAAAACGTTTAAAAATGTGTCTTTGGCCAAATTGCTGATTCTCTGAATTGGCATCAAATCTTCAGATTCAGATTTGGCCGAATCGAATCGGGGACCGTGATCTGAGTCAATGAATCAAATCACTGTCTCTGATTCGGGCTGAGTCCGAATCAAATAGGGCCCACTTTGCACATCTGTAATATCTGCCTGCCTCGAATATTGAGGCCAGTACAGGCATACCTCTTTTTATTGTGCTTCGCTTTATTGCGCTTCGCAGATATTGCGTTTTTTAGAAATTGAAGGTTTGTGGGAACCCTCCATCGAGCAAGTCAAGGAATCTACTCCTGGTGAAGATGCTGTGAACGTTGTTGAAATGACAACAAAGGATTTAGAATATTACATAAACTTAGTTGATGAAGCAGCGGCAGGGTTTGAGAGGATTGACTCCAATTTTGAAAGAAGTTCTACTGTGGGTAAAATGCTATCAAACAGCATCGCATGCTACAGAGAAATCTTTCGTGAAAGGAAGAGTCAATCGATGCAGCAAACTTCATTGTTGTCTTATTTTAAGAAATTGCCACAGCCACCCCAACCTTCAGCAGCCACCACCCTGATCTGTCAGCAGCCATCAACATCAAGGCAAGACCCTCCACCAGCAAAAAGATTACGACTCGCTGAAGGCTCAGATGATGGTTAGCATTTTTTAGCAATAAAGTATTTTTTAATTAAGGTATGTACATTGTTTTTTTAGACATAATGCTATTGCACACTTAATAGACTACAGTATAGTGTAAACATAACTTTTATATGCACTGGGAAACCAAAAAATTCGTGTGACTCGCTTTATTGCGGTGGTCTGGAACCGAACCCGCAATATCTCCAAGGTATGCCTGTACTAGGAATTCCTACAAAATATCTGTTGCACTTACATGAACTACACTGCTTGGAACTCTCCAGGGAGAAAGATCCCTTACTGATGGTTGCTATAGAATGACCCTTAGACATTGCATCTCAAACTTTTGGGGTCTTATACTGCTTTTAAGTTTTCTGTAGTGCTGTTTACCCATGTTGTTGCATGTTATGGGCACTACAATAGTAAAACCCCATTTCATAATGTCCACTCTAACTTTTCTCCCTTCCATTTATAAAATCATAGAACCTGTAAGCTTTGAAGGTACTTTTGGGGGTCATCTAATCCAATACCCTGCATGAATAATTTAGGTTCAGAGTATGTGGTTTTAGTGTTTGCAGTGGATCTCTAGGAGCAATAAGGAACTGCCTCTGAAACACATTCTTCATTATAATCCAGCAGAGCTCAAAAGCAATCTTCTTGACTCATTTGCAAGTTTTACTTTGCTCTTAACTGAAACAAATGGGGATGGATGCATTTCTTTTTCCATAACAGGGTTGGTGGATAGTTGCAGAAATATGTCTTGGAAGTGATTGCAGAGTCCTGGTCCTCTACGCCCACTAGACAGTATTAGGGAGACTGTAATAAAGGTTGGACAGTCTCCGGGGGCAAAGCAGATTACAACATGCTACGGCTGCACACGTCTCTTTCCCCCTCACACCGCATCATGTCAGGAGTGGTCCTGACCCCTGCTTTGGCAGGAGGAGGGGGGTGAGGGAGAGGGAGAAAGAGGATCCCCAAACTGCCAGAGTGCCCCCGCTTCCCTCTTCACTTCTGTTTCCCTTCCTCACAACCTGCCAGTGCAGAGGATCCCCATTCTAGCCTGAGGATAGCCCAGCCCTAGGCTGCACTGCGAATGGAGCACACAACAAAGGAGAGGGGCAGACAGAGAAACAGCAGTCCTATGGGGTAGGCGAGATGGGGAGGGAGAGGCTGCTGGGGGGAGATGGTGGTGTGCAGAGCTGGTACCAGGGGGCAGGCAGCAGCTGCATCTATGTCCCTAACCCTGTGTCGCGGTTGGAGCCTAAGCCACAGAAGCTGCATGCCCTTCCACTGCCCTTGTACTTGATTCTAAGATAAGGGGCTTTCCTCCCATGTTAAACAGGGGAAAAACCCCTCATCTTAGAATCAAGTAAATAAAGTATAGCCTCAATCAAAGAACAAATGACTTGGTACATTAATATAGATTTCAGTGATCAAATCATTAAATCCAAAATAGATATTGGAGCTGAAGTTACTTCCATCCCTGCAAAAGATTATGATCTATCCGAGAGAGAGATCTGCAAAGGCCAGGTAAAATTCTTAGAGGGGCAAGCATTAGATGTTTGTAGCCAGTTCATGGGGAAATTGGAAAAAAAGTAGAGGTTGGGGAGGGGAGGCTGTGGCAACTTATGGGATGGCTGCAGCCCTCCCCACTGCAATTCTCCTCCCAGCACCACCCACCCTGAGCACAGCCCAGCTCAGCCCTCCACCAGGAAGAGCCCGTTGCAGCCCCAGCCCACAACAGCAGCCTGTCCTCAACCCACATGCAGATCCAGGGGCACATGCCCCCCCATGCCTTCCTGGGATGTGTGCAGTGGCAGGAGTCACCTTCCCTCCCCATGCCCCCCAGATGAGCCACTCAGGGCTTTGTCCCCTGCCCTGCCCTAGCTGGGCAGCCTCTGCCCCACTTCCTCCTTCCTTGCTGGGGCCTTGATCTGCCCCCCCATGTCCCTTCCTTACCCACGACAGATTTACCAGTCAGACACCGTTCTTCATGCTGCCTGGTTGCATGCCGGAATCAGATTGGTATCAGCCGACATGGCTCATTAACAATTGGCCATTGGTATTGGCCCAGAAATTCTCTATCAGTGTACCCCTGGAAGAAAAAGGAAAAATTTTGTCACAGTCTATCTATGTGTACAAGTGCTAACAGAGCCCTTACTGGTATAGCCAGCAATACAAGAACTTTCCTTGTAGAAATACTAGACTCAATTAATAGCAAAACACAAACCATACAAGAAATGTATCCTCAGGTCTTCACAAGGTTGGGGAAGCTGTCAGGGAAATATAAAATTAAATTAGTGCCATCACCAATTCCTTTTGCTCTAACAACTCCTTGGCACATCTCCCTACTTTTGCAAAAGAGAAGTCAAGGAATAATTAAAGAACATGGAAGCTGTTTCCCAAATAGCTGAACCAACAGACTGGTGGGCAGGGATAGTTGTAGTACTGAAACTCAATGGAAAAATTTGCATTTGTATGGACCTTGCTTAACAAAAATGTATGCAGAAAAAGACCTATGCTTTTTGCAGTAGAAAATACATTGCCTCAGTTGTCAGAGGCTAAAGTGTTCTCAAATTAGATACTACAGGAGGGTTTTGGCAATTCCCTAAAGAATCTAGACTATTAACTACATTCATACCGTGTTCTGGACAGTGTTTCAACTGATTTCCTTTACACTTATCATCAACACCAACACATTTCCAAAAAAAGTCTCTCAGATAGTGACAGGGCTTCCCAGTGTCCTTTATCATGCAGATGTTATGTTTGTATATGGCAAAAATAACAGGAACATGATGAATGCCTACATGCTCTTTTGCAGTGCTTCTACAACCTGGCCTCATTTTGAATGAGAAATGTGAATCTGGGAAGGAGCAAATAGAATTTGTCAAACATATTACTATCAAAAATGGAATTCGGCCAGCCCTAGATGAAATAAAGGCATTGCGTGCCTTAACTGGACCCTAGGACATTCCTGCCATAAGACAGGATGTTGTTCAGTATAACCAACCAGTTTGGAATTTTTTCTTTGTCAAATTTAGCACAGCTAACAAAGCTCTTAACAGATCTCCTTAATGGATGCAATATGCGGATCTGGGAAAATGTACAAGGTCATTCTATACCATAAAAAAATTACTGACATCACAGTGTTTAATACATTACCCCACAGTAGTCACAGAGGATGCATCTTCATATGGCTTAGGAGCAGTACTGATTCAGACACGGCCAGAAGGGCTCGTTGCTTATATATCAAGATGTCTTTTAGACACCAAGCAATGCTATGCTCAAATAGAAAAAGAAGCCTTGGCAGTCACTTAAACCTATGAATGGCTCAGCTCTTACTTGGTTGGCCTGAATTTTAAAATAGATAGAAACAGATCACAAACCCCTTGTGGCATCGCTGGGATCCAAAGCCTTGGATGACTTTCCAACCAGAATTCA